>NC_132906.1:82413301-83038301 GCF_047675955.1 Chlorocebus sabaeus
TTCACCAGATATCATTTCTAATCTGTGAAATGTCCGTTCATGTCCTTTGGGTACCTCATTCAGGATATGAATGCATTTTGGGGCATTTCAGATAACTCGGGAGTTTATTGAGAGCATCAAAGGTATTCTGCAAGAATATCAAGAGGTATTTCATGCAAGAGAGCTTGCGTGAAAAAGGGTTTTGCAGCCATTGAGATAGGAAGGATGTTAATAAAAATGTGTGTTTACTGAATGCTTCATTGTTTATAGAGATGTATATATAATTTATGTATATAAAATATATGTATAGGCACTTGGTCAATGTAACCTAAATTTTAATTATTGGAATTAAGTTTTGTGATTATTCTTGTTTTTCTGATTAGTAATACATGCTTATTGTAAAAAAAATTTAAATACAATTCAAATATATGTCATAAGATGTTGCATTAGTCATGGTTCTCCAGAGAAACGGAATCAACAAGATGTGTGCGTATGTGTAGAGAGAAAGAGAAAGATGGAGAGATCTAAGGAATTGGCTCAGGCAGTTGTAGAGGCTTGGCAAGACTAAACCCTGCAGGGTAGATCAGCAGGCTGGAGACCCAGGGGAGCCTTGCAGTTCAGGTCCAGAGACAGTCCACTGGCCGAAGCCCTCCTTGCTTGGGAAGATCTGTCTTTTTCTCTTCAGGCCTTTAATGGGTTAGATGAGGCCCACCCCACTATGGGGGGTGATCTGCTAAACTCTCACCTACTGATTTCGGTGTTCATCTCGTCTAAAAATATCTTCAATGATGTATCTCAGTGTTTGACCTAACATCTGGGTACCGTGGCCTTGTCAGGTTGACACATAAAATTAACCATCAAAGAAGTATATATCCTATCCCCTAGAGGTTTTGAAGTTATTAGCAATAAATAATTGTTCCAGAAAATTATGCATCTTTTTATGCAGTAATAGATCTTGGACACCTTTCTGTGTCCATAAGATCGACATCAGTCGTCTTAAGGGCCACACAGAGCTGCATTATGTGGATGGAGAGGACTGCGTTTACTCCTCAGTGTTCGTGCCGGGAAGTCCACTCGTGCTGTCTCTGCTACTTAGCATCTCGACTGGGTTTCTAATCGGTGTCTCAAACTTCACATATGGAGAACTGAGCTCGAACACACACTTTCTCTTTCAGTTTTTCCTCTCTCAGAAAATGGCAACTTGAATTAATCCTTGATTGCTTTCTCTCCTCTCTCCTCTTCCTCTCTCCCCTCTCGCGCTCGCTCGCTCTCCCCTCTCGCGCTCGCTCGCTCTCCCCTCTCGCGCTCGCTCGCTCTCCCCTCTCGCGCTCGCTCGCTCTCCCCTCTCGCGCTCGCTCGCTCTCCCCTCTCGCGCTCGCTCTCTCCTGTTCCTCTCTCTCCTCCTCTAGCTCGCTCTCCTCCTCTAGCTCGCTCTCCTCCTCTAGCTCGCTCTCCTCCTCTAGCTCTCTCTCTCGCGCTTTCTCCTCTCCCTCTCTCTCTCCTCTGCCTCTCACTCTCTCTCCTCTGCCTCTTTCTCCTCTCTGTCTCACTCTCCTCTGCCTCTCCCTCCCTCTCTCTCCCTCTCTCTTAACATCTGCCCCTAGATGTCTGCCCAGGGGTTTCCTCACTTTCTTCTGGTCTTTACTGAGTAGCCTCATTCTCAAGGAAGGCTTCCCTGGTCACACCATTTACAATTTTGGTCACTCTTTCCAACATTTTATTTCCCACTTACCCACTTTATTTTTTTTTTCATTAGCAGTTACCACTGCTTGACATACTGCATATTTTACTTTTTTGATACATTTGTTGTCTATCTTCCTCACCTGGAAGTAATAAGCTCCTTGAGTGCAGGGTGATTTGTCTGTCCTGTTCAGCGTGCTCTACCCAGTGCCCTGAACAAGGCCTGGCTTGGAGGAGGTATTCAGTCAGGGTTGGGCAAATGAATGACTGAAATTGGCCAGCATGGACCTAAGTGTTAGACTTGAAAACTAAAGAAAGGAAACATAGGCCTGGCTCGGTGGCTCATGCCTATAAACTCAGCACTTTGGGAGGCTGAGGTGGGAGGATCAAATACATCAAAAAAGTAAAATATGCAGTATGTCAAGCAGTGGTAACTGCTAATGGAAAAAGTAAATAAATTAGGCAAGCGGGGGAATAAAATGTTGGAAAGAGTGACCAAAATTGTAAGTGGTGTCACCAGGGAAGCCTTCCTTGAGAAGGAGGCTACTAGCCTGATTTTTTTTTTAAATTGTAACCATTAGTTTGGAAGGTCTCTGTGTTACTCCCATTCTGTCACTCATTCTCTCCTTGCACAAGGAACTAACATCTTCCTGACTTGTATTTATCATTCTTTGCTTTTCTTCATAATTTTCCCACATTTATATCCCTAAGTGATACACAGTTTTGTCTTACATGTTTTTAAACTTGATATACATAGAAATATATTCTGGAATCATCTGTGACTTATTTTGCTCTGTGTTTGTGAGACTCATGTATGCTACGTGGAGGTGTAATTCATTTATGCTCAGCAATGTAGGATGCTGTGGTGTTGATAAACTAGGCTGCTGCTAATGGATAAGTGGGTAGTTTCCAGTGGTTTGTGCTGTAATTCTCACTGCTACCCGAAGCATTTTGGTACATGGGTGTACATGTACTGATGGCACATATGCAATTGTTTTTTTTATTATTATTTTTTTGAGACAGAGTGTCCCTCTGTCACCCAGGCTGGCGTGCAGTGGTGCAATCTTGACTCGCTGCAGCCTCCACCTCCTGGATTCAAGCAATTCTCCTGTCTCAGCCTCCCAAGTAGCTAGGACTACAGGTGCACGCCACCCCACTCGGCTACTTTTTCTGTTTTTAGTAGAGTTGGGGTTTCACCGTATTGGCCAGGCTGGCCTTGAACTCCTGACCTCAAATGATCCACCCACCTCATCCTCCCAAAGTGCTGGGATTACAGGTGTGAGCCACCATGCCCGGCCATATGCAGTAGTTTCTTTAGGGTTTTGTGCATTGACTATGCAGTGAATGAGTTCACCTTGTTCCACATCTTCACTAGGATCTTATTAATTTTTGCCAGTGTGAATAGTGCCCTCGTTGTTTTAATTTGCTTTATCCTGATTACTAATGAAGTAGAACATCTTTTCTTGTTTATTGGCTATTTCTGTTTATCAACCATTTGGTTTCCATCTCTGAGAAGTACTTCTTACAGCTTTTTGTGTATTTCTCTGTGATGTGGGATGCAAAAATACATTAATTTAGTATGTGAATGATACAAATTAAGTATATGTCATTGGGCTTTTTAATAAGGCAAGAAGGGTTAGGTGTGGATTTTTATGACTCATTCTTGTAGGGTCCAGCCCTACAGCGCTTAGCGGGTATTCTCCCCGTGTGCGGAGACAAGCGGTTGTAATAAATAGACACAAGACAAAGAGATAAAGAGAAAGCAGTTGGGCCTGGGGGACCACTACCATCAAGACGCGGAGACCGGTAGTGGTCCCGAACGGCTGGGCACGCTGATATTTATTGCATACAAGACCAAGGGGGCAGGGTAAGGAGGGTGAATCTTGCAAGTGATTGACAAGGTCAAACAAATCACGTGATCATAGAACAGGGGGCCCTTCCCCTTAGGTAGCCGAAGCAGAGAGACAGAAGGCAGCATACATCAGCGTTTTCTTCTATGCACTTATAAGAAAGATCAAAGACTTTAAGACTTTCACTGTTTCTTCTACCGCTATCTACTACGAACTACCAGGAGGAACCAGGAATACGAGAGGAACATGAAAGTGGACAAGGAGCGTGACCTTTGAAGCACAGCGCCACAGGGAGGGGTTTAGGCCTCCGGATGACTGCGGGTGGGGCTGGATAATATCCAGCCTCCCACGAGAAGCTGGTGGAGCAGAGTGTTCCCTGACTCCTCCAAGGAGAGGAGACTCCCTTTCATGGTCTGCTAAGTAACAGGTGTCTTCCCAGGCACTGGCATTACCACTTGACCAAGGAGCCCTCAAGCAGCCCTTATGTGGGCATGACAGAGGGCTCACCTCTTGCCTTCTAGATCACTTCTCACAATGTCCCTTCAGCACCTGACCCTATGCCCGCCAGTTATTCCTAGGTTATATTAGTAATGTAACAAAGAGTAATATTAAAAGCTAATGATTCATAATGTTTATGATGATTGATAATGTCCATGATCATCTCTATATCTAATTTGTATTATGACTATTAACTCTTTTCTTTATTATACTGAAATAGTTTGTGCCTTCAGTCTCTTGCCTCGGCACCTGGGTAATCCTTCGCCTACACGTTCTAACCATGAGCTATGAATGGAAGTGACTGTCAACAACTGTGAAGGTTCTGAGATTTATGCTACTTGCTGGCTGACAAATCAGCCTGCAACATTTCATGGATGCTGATAGAAAACATGAGACTCCAGGATCAGAGATGAAGGGCAGTTTATGACAGCAGTAGCAGTGGTCAGGGTACCATTATCTTTGTACCATTTCCCTGAACGCAGATTCCCCCAGGGCAATGCAAAGAGAGATGATACCTGCACACATAATGGGTGCATTATAGGAGAGGAGCTCTGAGTTGAGAGAACCTGAGTCTTTTTATAATGTGCGGTAATTGCACTTGCCCTTTGATCTGGAGGGAGACACTCTACCAAGGCCGTTTACTGTAAAAACATCTTTGAAAAGATAGTTCACAGCAAAGAACCATCAGTGTCTTGCTCACAAGAAGTGGAAAAATGCAAGAGACTTGGGGGTGAATTGTCTCCTGGTAATCATGTGTGTCACTTTTGGTCAGAGATAGCTAAGAGCAAGTGTGAGCCCTCTAGTCCCTGCCATGCCCCCCGTGGAGGTCGTGTGTGACGCTGATGCTTCTGTCACCATGAGTTCCTGCTGAAGAGTGGCAGTGAGCACTGTTACCTGCAAGCCATGGTAGACTGAGGTCTCTGTTGACTTACTGCTGATGCATAGCCCAGCGTATCCTAATACATAGTCTGGGAACATGAAGGACCACCTTCTGTGCATAGAACCCCATGTCCACTTACAGAAATTTCAGATTTTATATAGATTTAGTAGGTTTTTTCTGTCTACTTTCAGTTCTTTCGCTCATAAACTTTCAGTCCAAGCGTCAGGTCTTTTTCCTGTTACGCTGTTTGAACTTGATTTAAAAATTGTGGCCAAGCCTGGTGACTCATGCCTGTAATCCCAGCTACTCAGGAGGATTGCTTGAGCCCAGGAGTTCAAGCCCAGCGTGGGCAACAGTGAGACCCCATCTCTACACGCAGACACGCACAAAATGGTGGAGTGTGGTGACGCCCACCTATAGACCCAGGTGCTCAGAAGGCTAAGGAGTAAAGATGGCTTGAACCCTAGAGTTCAAGGCTATAGTGAGGCATGATTACCCCACTTCACTCCAGCCTGGGCAACAGAGTGAGACCCCATCTCAAAAAAAAAAATTTTTAAAGCCAGGATTTAAAAATTAAAATAAAATTGTTAGCCTGTTTTTTGTTTAATGAAGGGAAAGTTTTCCAAATTAATAGAATGGGACATTCAGATAAAATTTGTGCCTTTATGACCCAGCAAAGCACATTTGGCCTGGGTGTACATGCGTGTACTCAGGACACCACATTTTCACCTTTGGTATCTATCGATGTCATTACTCTGCTACTCCAAAACTGTAATACATAGAAAGTCCATGTTTCCTAGGGCTGGTGCAATGAATTAGCACAAACTGGGTGGCTTAAAATAACAGAAATGTATTCCCTCTCAGTTCTGGGAGCCAGGAATCTAAAATCAAGGTGTGGGCAGGGTCTGTTCTATGCCTCTCACCTGGCTTCTAGTAGTTGCTGGCAATCCTCACCTTCCTTGGCTTGTAGCTGTGTAAATCCAGGCTCTTCTTCCGCTGTCATGTGACCTTCCTCCCTATGACTGTGTGTGTTCATTCACATACATCCAGCACCACCAGTCATCAGATTTAGGGCTCACCCTAATGCAGTGAAACCTCATTTAACTCATTACATCCGCAAAGACCCTGTTTCCAAATAAGGTCACATTCTGAGGTTCTGGGTAGACATGAATTTTGGGATGACACTGTTCAAGCCAGTATGCTATGTAGATCTGAAAGCATACTTGACACATATGTAAAGCTAAAAAGTGACTGAGGTGACTTACCTAAATATATATTTTATGAACAGAGCGTTACTTCTTAGGTCTCACTTGAGTACTACCATTTATTTCCCTAGTGTTTTCATACCGATTATCATCACCTGTATGACTACAGTTCGTGCCCCATACTCAAAAATGCAGAAACACTGAAGGATGGGTATGCCTAGTTTTCAGAAGACAAACGTGAGCATAGAAAGGTTAAATAAGTATCCTATGGTAACAATTGGTAGAACCAGGATGCAAAACCAGCCCTCGCTGACTTTAAAGTCAGGCTGTTAACCATCAGAGTACCAGTACAACTGCTCAGGCTGCCAGATGAAACACCATTGACCTGGTGGCTTAAATAACAGATGTTTATTTCTCACAGTTCTAGAGCCTGGGAAGTCTAAGTAAGGTGCCAACAGATTCAGTTCCTGGTGAGGGCCCTCTTCCTAGGCTGCAGGCAGATGCCTCTTCTCCCTTAGCAGAGAGAGAGTGCAAACTCTGATCTCCCTTCCTGTTAAGGGCACTAATCCCATCATGGGGCCCCACCCTCATGACCTCCTGTAATGAACTCTGAAAGGCTCCATCTCCAAATACTGTCACATTGAGGGTTAGACATTCAGCATATGAATTTGGACATTCAGTCCCTAACATACACTTAGTTGGTAAGCTGCAGATCCCAGAATTTTTTCCAGGATACCTATGCCCATTTCAAATTGCAGATTGTCTGGGTTTTGTTTGTTTTGTTTGCATGTTTTTGGTGAAGCTGTGAATCTGTGTATATCAGATAGTATAAGCTCACAAAGAAATCGAAGAGAGCTGATGTTTTACTTAACTAGAATTCCTTCCTTGAACTGTGCTTCACAATAAAAATAAATATTTTGTTGTTACTTTAAGAATGCAGAAGTTACCATTTTATTGCAAATTTTTATTATAATTTACATTTTAAAGTACTATTATAAGGCAAACATATCTCAGTGAGACTGACTTTTCTTCCCTTATAAAAACAATGTTTGTATGAAAGGGAAAATAAGCTTAGACTCCGTTGAACAGCTTCTTCGTGGCTGCGGTATTGGCATTCACCCAAGGACTCTTGAGAAACAATCAAATTTTCTATATCTTTGAAGCTTAGCCAGAGATCTAATGAAACCAAATGATGCTAAAGTTCTTAAAGCTAATTTAAATCTCAAATTGTACATTTTAAATTATGTTTTTATTGATAATAAATATACTTTATTTCATATTACTCTTGAAAGCTTAAGTGATAATATTAGTAGAGTAAACATGTTTTACAAAGATTTACCATTAAGAATGCTATTAATATGACCCTTGATACACCAGCACAATTAGATTTCAAAGTAAGCACTTATGAAGTAACAGCGATTAATGACAACCATCGAAAACAATTTTGAACTCCATCAGTTTAACTCAGGAGGGTAAACTTAATATGATAATTCATCTAGTTGAATTGTATCAGCTTAGCAGGAAGGTATGTAAATATGTGACCCTTACCTAGCTTCTAAATGAATGCTGTGCTGATAGATTTATCAGTTCCATTAAAGAACTTTGGGGAACTTTGGAATTTCAGCAATTGTTCCCTTGGAGGCTGAAAACCCAACCTGATCTCATACTGGGACCATTCTGGTCTGCATATTTCCATAATTTGCCTTTGCTACTAATATGACAGCAAGACACAAATAACTGTTTCTAATAATATCAGATGAAGTTGTGGAGGACAGCATTTTAATGTAGTAAAAGACCTCCCCGTGGGGTTGTTATTGCTACTATAGAACAGCAGCTACACAGTTGTAACTGTAGGCTCTTAATTGATTCGTTTAATTAGCAAGAGCTGAAGCTTGGGCTGTATCTTGTCATCTGATATCATAGGACTTGAAATTTGCATCATTCATATTTATAGATATGTAAACGTCATCAAAAAGGTCTTCTGCTTCTGAAAATTCACTTATGGATATCAAATTTTAATAGAGCAGACTCTCATTTGTTTGAAATTTAAATAATTGGAAAATGAAAAGAATTAAGTTTGTTATTGTTTTTCTTTATTCTCTTGAGAAATAAGTGATGTCATGCCTTTTTGGTTGTGTATCATCTCCTAAACTTCCAGAGAACTTCAGTCTTCTATATCTCATAATTCCACAAGCAGCCCCTCAACTGACATGTCTGACTTAAGTTGATCTCTTCTCTCTGTCCCATCCCTTTCTCTGCGTCAGTGGGGTTTCAGGAATGACATGATGGCTTACCGGGGTTTCTTGCACGCACATGCTGTAACTTGCCACCTGTCCCTGCCTGCCTTTGCAGCTGATCCAAGTCCTGCTAGGGTAGACTCTGCACTTGTGCTCTGCTTTGGTGGGTCATCTGGTTGAGTTGCCCCTTGGATCTTACCTGCCTAACCCAACCTGCATTGGTCCCCACTTTCTCTGGGTGGGGAAAAGAGAAGGAGATAGAAAGTATCTGGGGTAGAAACCATAGCCTTTATAGACTGTTTACCCTCAACTCTCCGGGCTTCCTCCCAGCTAAGTCACACTCTTTGTATTCCTGACCCTTTTCTAGTCCAACGAGAGGAAGCAGGTGGTGGTCACAGAGCAGACACTTTGTGGAGGGGTGATGCAGTTTTCTGATGTTCCGATATATGTTACAGTGCTAAGAAAATCTATAGCGTTCCTTCCTGCATTTGCTCCTAAATATACAAATTTCAGGCAAAATATGGGTAGAATAAGATTTTATGAAATGGAATATAAATGTAATCTTAATCTTGAGCATTGTTTTTGTGGTAATGTGTGTTCTGTGTGCCATGTAACCAATCTAAGAATGAACTTTTGGAATATAACTCAGTTTTTATTCTTTTGAAATTGGCATACTCTATATAATATAAAAGTTTGGTTATTAGTATTGCAGTGTCATGCATTCCGAACAAAAATTTAAAAGAAATCATTGCCTGCCTGCTGTACTGTCTGCTAGGAAGTGGGTTAGATGAGCATGACTTGGTCCCTACCCTTAAGTAGCACACTAGCTGGTGAAGACAGACAAACTAATACCATGCAAACATGGTAAGTGCTGAGATGGGTACTGCATAGGCTCATATAGTAGCAGAGAGAACTGTAGATCTGTTAGGTTTATTATTTGTTTCTTTTATTGATAAACAATAGTACAGTCCATAGGTCATAGGTCTCTGGTTAAGAGTTTGCATTTCATTTGTCAAGTACACCTCAATAAACACAGGGAAGAGAAGAACTGTATTTCATATCTTATTAGACATTACTTTTTGAAAATGAGCATAAGACCTAGCAGTTAATGGTAGTCATGGGAGTCCGCAGTCATCTTACATTGATGACAGACACTGAATTCTGGCAATTCAAAGGAAACAAATATGCCTGCAGTCATTGAGCCCATTGCCACCTAGGGATAGAGAAATGTAAATGACTGATAACACTGTACAGTGATAAGAATGCTAACAGAGGTGTGTATGAAGTAGAGGGATTCTGGGGCTGAGGTGAAGAAAGTGGATAACTTGTGAACAGTTTTCCAGTGTTTATAGCTCGTGCTATGACTTTAAGGACGAATTGAGTTTGCAAGCAGGAGAAGGCATTTCAGATAGAGGGGAACAGTAGGCCTAGAGATGCCAGGTTGTAGAAACTGTACTCTGTACTGATGGAGAAAGAGGATGGAATGACATTAATAAAGGCACAGAGGTATGAAGATGTCCCAAGTGTTAAAGGAAGAACAGATTGGCTTATGAGGGTGATGGGCAGGGCAACAAAGATCCCTTTGGAAGATGAAATTAGCCTGTTGGGGGCAAGATGACACAAGACCATTCCAAGGAGGTTGGATGGCATTCCCTAGGCCCTGAGGTTCACTGAAGGAGTTTAAAGAAGAATCATAATCTCATCAGAGGTGGTTGGTCTTATTCGGGGGTGTGTGTGTGTGTGTGTGTCAACTTATGGGAATAGGCAAAGAAAGAAGAGGGTACATTTGAGAGCCATTTTAGAATCCAGTGTACAATTCTATGTATTGGGCATAATTGAAGATGATTCTGAGATTTCTAGAGTATGATAACTGATGCAGTTGATTGAGGGAGGAAAAACAGGAAGAAGAGAAGAATTTTACCAGAGAAAAGATGGACTTGATTAAAAAGGTGGATTTAGCGAATTTAAGTTTGAAATGCCAAGAGACATCTATAATGTAAGGGAAATTTCTGGTCTGGAGAGCAGGAAGAAGATTAAGAGTGAGCATGTAAGTTGATGCCCCAGCAGAGGTGAGGTCCTAAGCCATGCAGTAGATGAACCTGGCCAAGGGGACAATGGCAAAGCAGAGGCCAGGCCTGGAATGGAGCTCCAGGAAATGCCCACAGTTAAGGTGTAGGCCTGTCCTCTCTAATGGTGTCACTTACAAAATGATGACATGTTTATTACTGAAATCATTTGTATGTACTATTAGAAGCCAGTTTAGTGTAACCTCAGTTATGATTTCACCATATCCTAGGGTATCACTAAATTATTTCAAAGTATCTCAGGATCTGTTGCCACCTGCCAAAGATCCTCAAAGTAAAATTACTATTTATAAATAATGCCTTATGTGTGTATGATGCTTTAGGGCTTTAGAGTGTTTCTACATACGTTGGCTCACTTGATTCCATTCAATTGCTAAGATGAATAACCCATAGCACACCTTAGAGTGAGTTGTAAAAATCAAACATGCAATACTCCTTGCAGTGTTTTCCATTTAAAATATTTGAGATTACAAGTTCTATGTTCACAGGAAATGACCATGAACCACTCCCGGGTTGCTAGTGAACACTGGAGCCGGGCAGGGGTGGGGAGGAATGAGCAGAGTTTGTCTTCCTACATTTGAATCTCAGATCACTCATCTCTTAGCTTTGTGAATTTGAGCAGGTTACATAACCTCTCTGGTCCTCAATTTTCTCATCAGCAGAATAGACATTATCTGCTTTTATGGAGATGGCAAGGGCTGAAAAAGAAAATGTTCGTAAGATGCCTGAAATGGCAGGCACTTGGCAAAGAATAACTCAGTTTGTATTGTAGCTCCCTACTCTCCCTTTGCTTCATTTTCCCTTTCATTTGTCCGCCTTTGTCTTGCTTGGAGACATGCTAGCATCTGAAGTGACAGTCTCCACCGAGTCTACAGTTTGGTGCTTGGCCTACAGAAAAATCCAGAATGAAAAAATTGTTCCCTTTTATTTGAAAAACCAAATTTGTGTTAATCCCCTGGTTATGACCCCTTAACATAGTTAATGTTTTGTTAGTGAATCCAGAATAGAAAGCACGTATTTAAATGTGTACCTTGTGGTGGCAGGGTGCTTAAAAACATCTGTTTCCTTGAAGAATCTTGGTGCAAATCAACAATACCAAACTTGACCAGGGAGGAATTTGGTGCCTTGTATTTAAACAGTGCTGCTTAAAATATATTCAGATGGAAAGAATGGCAAAACCATTCTGATATAGGACATTTTATGACAGTGCCTGTGAGATATTCTTTCTTCTACTGGCCTCACTTTTAAAGGGGTATCATTTTAGGTAGGCCGTTTCGGGGCACTGTCATATGTTACTATGGACTATTGATCTCTTTTACCTATGAATTATTTGTCACTCTTAATAGTGGGAAGGAAGTGGGAGTGGCAGCTCTTTTCTTATAGAAGCAAAGTCTAAGTCAGTGGTTCTCAAGTTTTATCATGCTTGAGAGTCACCAGGAAATCCTGGTGAAAATACAGATTCCCATATTTGTTCCCAGAAAAGCCGACCCCCATGTCTGATGTCGAAATCAGCTTAAAATGCACCAGGACTAGAGCTTGGAATATATTTTGAACATTAATGTAGGATTACTATATAGTTTGGAAAGTCAATACCAAAAGACACATGATATTCCTGGCCTCAGGAGCCAAGCTTAAGAGCAGCGTTCTGGATCCTTTTCAGAATGAGAAGAGAGGGCAAACATTTGATTATTTGTGCTAATTAACATATACTTTCATATTACATACTTTTTTAAAATCAGAGAGTGACATGATAGGACCTAAAGTATAATTAGGTCCATGGTGTCATCAACTGTATCTTTTAAGTTTACTTATCACCTGTATAATTCTTTAGGTTCAGTCTGAGTTATTTCAAGTCTCATATACAGTGATAATTTTTATTTTTGCCCTAGAGCAGGGCAGTATTATCTGTTTGGGCAGTATTAACATTTTGGACAAGTCTCTGTTGTGGGAGACTGCCCTATGCATCATAGGATCCTCAGCAGCATCCTTGGCACCCACCAGCTAGATGTCAGAACATGTCTCCAGGTATAACAACCAAAATTGTCTCCAAACATTGCCAGATGGCTGCAGAGAGCTTGGTTGGGGAGAGAACACGTGAACTTACTGGCCGGAAGCTTACAAAATACATATGTCATGACCTACTTGAATATCTTGTGCAAAGAAAATACACTTTACCTGGCCTCGGGCGCGGTGGCTCACACCTGTAATCCCAGCCCTTTGGGAGGCTGAGGCGGACAGATCACAAGGTCAGGAGATCGAGACCATCCTGGCTAACGCGGTGAAACCCCATCTCTACTAAAAAATACAAAAAATTAGCTGGGCATGGTGGCGGGCACCTGTAGTCCAGCTACTTGGGAGACTGAGGCAGGAGAATGGCGTGAACCCAGGAGATGGAGCTTGCAGTGAGCCGAGATGGTGCCACTGCACTGTAGCCTGGGTGACAGAGCGAGACTCCATCTCAAAAATAAATAAATAAATAAACTTTTCCTGGCCTGATACTGGATTTGCTTTAGGAATGTGTTTAGCAATTAGCTGTTTGGAAATGTGTAAGGGGTACTTCTTCTTATTCTTCCTCATATTGGATCATGAACCAGGTCTACCATGCATAGCCATTCGTGGAATTGAGGGCAGAGTCTGGTTTGTGTGATTGCATTGTGTTCATTTGGGTCCTTTTTGCCATTTGAGTAGATGTACTGTTACTGCTTACCAAAGACACATTTTGGGTATACAGTGAGTGTGCAGCTCAATACCTTGTTCTAGAAACTGCTGCTCTTCATTTGGTCTTCAGTTTTGTAAAAGCCCCGTAATCCTCCTGGTAAGACATGAGTGTGTTATAAGCATCACCTCACGGTGACATCTGTGAAGTTCTTCTGTTCTTTTTGCAGCTACTATTTAATTGCTTGGCTATTTAATATTTTGTGGCACTTCACCCCCTGTGCGAGGAAGTATGTGGCAGGATGCCTGACAAGACACCTAGGAAGCCACACAGTAGTCAGCATCTCAAGTGTGCGTTCCTGAGAAATAGCCTTCCCAAGCCCGCATATGTTTTGTGTGGTATAAATTCTCAAGATTGTGGGAGGAACAGCTAAGGTCATTTCTAAGGTATCCGTGTTAATTACCTAAGGTAATTACCAAGCACCAGGGAACACAGCGACACTGCAAAGTCAAAGTACCCTCGTTTGAAATAGAATCCCTGCCTGATTTAGGGGTTAGGGAAAGGATGAGTGGATAGGTTCTAACAATTATCCTTCTGAGGTCAAGAGTTTGAGACCAGCCTGGCCAATATGGTGAAACCCCATCTCTACTAAAAATACAAAACTTAGCTGGGTGTGGTGGTTTGTACCTGTAGTACCAGCTACTTGGGAGGCTGAGGCAGGAGAATCACTTGAACCCAGGAGGCGGAGGTTGCAGTGAGCTGAGATTGTGCCATTGCACTCCAGCCTGGGCAATAGAGGGAGAGTCCGTCTCAAAAAAAAAAAAAAAAAAAATTACCTTTATAGTTCACCATGGCCAAAAAATTGTACTACTCTTTTCCTGTCTCAGCCACTCAATAAGCCAGCCTATAAAGTAGGTTGGCCAGGGGATGATCATTGCTTGCTGAGTGCCTGTAGGTACCTAGCACAGTATGTTTATCATCTCACTGAAGTCTCCCCTTTGAGATCACCAGTGGAACCCCCATGTTTCAGATGCAGTAACGCTTTCATTATAAATGGACAGTAAGTAAGGGATTTGCTCAGGGTGGTTTATATCAGAAGAGCAGCTGTAGGACCAAACCCAGATCTAGTGACAAACATGGCTTCCTTCTCACATGAGCATCTGGGTGGTTGGCAGTTAGTTATTCCTGACTGTTTGAAGGAATCTCGCTCTGTTGCCCAGGCTGGAGTGTAGTGGCTCAATCTCCACACACTGAAAGCTCCTCCTCCCGGATTCAAGGCATTCTCCTGCCTCAGCCTCCTGAGTAGCTGGGACTACAGGTGCCCGCCACCACGCCCGTCTAATTTTTTGTATTTTTAGTAGAGACGGGGGTTTCACCGTGTTAGCCAGGATGGTCTCGATCTCCTGACCTCATGATCCGCCTGCCTCGGCCTCCCAAAGTGCTGGGATTACAGGCGTGAGCCACCGCGCCCAGCATCAAATTTGATCATAAGATTGCGGCAGTTCAGTCACGTGTTCAGGCTCCGCTCCTAGTTGTTTTGCTATTTGCCCCACATTTGCTATTTTCCCCACATCTGCTATTTTCCCCACATCATTCTTAAGGGCCCACATCTTAAGGGCCCTAGGATTTTCAGAATGGTAAATGAGCATTGGCTTCAACTAAAAGTCAACAGTTGCATTAGCCCTTAGCCAGAGAGTCGGCCTGTCCTTTGAAGCCAGATGTTTACTGCTCCTCCCTAGTTGTGAAAGTGAGATGACATCTTCTTCCAACAGAAGGCTGTTTTGTCTACACTGAAAATCTGTAATTTAGTGTGGCCACCTTCATCCGTGATCTTAACCTTCTGCGTGACTTGCTACAGCTTCTTCATCAGCGCTTGCTGCTTTCCCTCGCGCTTTTATGTTATAGAGGTAGTTTCTTTCTTTAAACCTCATGAACCAACTTCTGCTAGCTTCACACTTTTCTTTTGCAGCTTCCTCGCCTCTCTCAGCCTGCGTAGAATTGAAGAGAGCTAGGGCTTTGCTGTGGATTAGGCTTTGGCTTAAGGGAATGTTGTGGCTAGTTTGATTGTCTGTGGAAACCACTAAAACTTAGGCTGGGCGCGGTGGCTCACACCTATAATCCTAGCACTTTGGGAGGCTGAGGCGGGCGAATCACTTGAGGTCAGGAGTTTGAGACCAGCCTGGCCAACATGATGAAACTCCATCTCTACTAAAAATGCAAAAATCGAGCTGCAACACTAGTTCAGCTCATGCACCAGCTGAACTAGACCTAGGTGCCAGAAAGATACTAGAAAAATGGCAGAGCAAGAACAAAGAAACAATCCCTTTGGTTCCAGAAAGTCTCCTGAAAAAGAGGAACGCTTATTAAGCTCTCAAAGCCACCCAGGCAAAGCAGGCACTTTTGGCAAAGAGGAGCAGAGGAAAGGAAAAGGGCTCAGGTTTAAATGAGTGGAATCATTCCTACATGATTCCTGGCCGCAGAAACGTGACGCGGTGCATCTCACGACTAGAAGTCAACCCTCAGGCCTTGGAGTTTCCAGATAAACATTCCTTCGCCTCTGTTGTACGTATCGAAAGAATTGATGGTGTGGCCGGTCGTGGTGGCTCATGCTTCTAATATCAGCACTTTGGGAGGCTGAGGCAGGCAAATCACAAGTTGAGGAGTTCAAGACCAGCCTGGCCAACACAGTGAAACCCCATCTCTACTAAAAATACAATATTAGCTGGCGTGGTGGCAGGCACCTGTAGTCCCAGCTACTCAGGAGGCTAAGGAAGGAGAATCGCTTGAACCTGGGAAGCGGAGGTTGCAGTGAGCTGAGATCGCACCACTGCACTCCAGCCTGGGTGACAGACCTAGGCTCTGTCTCAAAAAAAAAAAAAAAAAAAAAAGGAAAGATGGCATGTGAGTTTACCGGTGCAGAAAACCATTGCAGGATTTGCCTAAAGAAAATTTTTAGTGGTGTCTTTGTAAAAGTCACCCCCCAGAATCTAAAACTGCTGCATATGATGGAATCTTATGTGACCTGGGGATTTCTGAATCTGAATTCTCTCTGGAAATTCATTTTGAAACGTGGTCAAGGTCAAGAATAAGACCATCCCTTTGACAGACAACACAGTGATTGAGGAGCACCTGGGGAAGCATTTCCAGCAGATCTCATGGTTCTTGCGCCCTTTCCACCTCTCAATAGCCCATCATGCTACCAAAAATAGAGTGGGCTTCCTCAAGGAGATGGGCACACCTGGCTATCAGGGTGAACACATCAATCAGCTCATCCGCCAGCTAAACTAGATGCAGGTGTCAAACTACGGTAAAGTTTTATCAGTGAAGTAGAAGCGTGTGTTTGGGGGGTGTTTTGGGAGGAATTTTTATCAAGTATCTTCAGAGAAGATTATTTCCTGCTTAATCTTCAAAAACCGGAAAGGAAGGGTCAAAGAAAAGACAGTCGCTTATGTTCATGGCAGACACTTCTCATCACAGTCAGTTCCAAGGAAAAATTCCAGCGCTTTCTACATTGGCTGCTGCGTCTTCTGAAATCAACATATTCCATGTTCATCTTCTATCCTAGGGTTTAATGTTGCTAAACGAGTAACTCTAGCATTTGTACAAGGCTCCCTGAGACTCCTGCAGCAGTCGACCAAGCCCAGGGACATAATTGAATCTGGAGATTCCTGGGGCCTTGTTTTGAAAAAGACTTGAAATACACATAGGAAGAAAGGCCCAAAAATAAATGTTCACTTCTCTCTGCAAAAAATAATAATAATAATAATTAAATTAAAAAATAAAAATGCAAAACCTAGCTGGGCATGGTTAGTCCCAGCTACTCTACTCGGGAGGCTGAGGCAGGAGAATCGCTTGAACCCGGGAGACAGAGGTTGCAGTGAGCTGAGATCACGCCACTACACTCCAGCCTGGGCGACAGAGTGAGACTCTGTCTCAAAAAGTAAAAATAAAAAAAAACTTTTCATATTAGCAACAAGGTTATTTCAGTTTCCTATCATCCATGTGTTCACTGGAGTAGTACTTCTAATTTTCTTCAAGACATTTTCCTTTGCATTTACAAGTTGAGTAACTGACACAAGAGACCTAGCTTTTGGCCTGTTTCAGCCTTCCACATGCTTTCTCAGAAAGCTTAATCATTTCTAGCTTTTGATTTAAAGTGAGAGACAGGTGACAGGTGACTCTTCCTTTCACTTGAACACTTAGAGGCCACTGTAGGGTTATTAATTGGCCTCATTTCAATATTGTTGTGTCTTGGGGAATAGGGAGGCCCAAGGAGAGGGAGAGAGATGGGGGAATGGCCAGATGGTGGAGCAGTCAGAACACACACAGCATATATTATAGTTTACCTTCTTACATGGGCACAGTTTGTGGTGCCCCAAAACAACTTCAATGGTAACATCAAAGATCACTGAGGACACATCATCATAACAGGTAACGATGAAAATGGGTTTCCTAATGATGCAGAGGGTTGAAATACTGCAAGAATTACCAAAATGTGACACACAGTTGTGAAGTAAACACATGCTCTTGGAAAAATGGTGGCAGTAGATACAGGGTTGCCACAAATTTAAGTTACAAAAAGTGCATTATCTATGAAGCACAATGGATTGAGCCCAGTAAAATGAGGTAGGCCTGTATTTTTTGGATACTTGATCCAAATAGAGCAAACATTTTACAGTTCCAATTTGCCCATCAGTAGTTTTCTCCATGGATCTTCTCTGTTAATGCCACATCTATCTAGAGTAAAAGTTGGATTCAATATTGTGCTATCAATTTATCAGCTTGTTGAAGGTGAACTAACATAAGTACATGCTGTGTTGTGTGTTCCGTGTGCAGATACAACACAGGTGAGCTTTCCACAAGCCTGGATCTTCCCAATGGCGGGGCTTCACACGTGCAGGCCAGCTAGGGAGAAGGGGACAGGTGGGGCCCAGCAGGAGCTCCGTGGGCCTTGTCTCTTGCGACAAAGAGATTTTACTCCTTAGCTTAGCAAAGTCCAGGTTCTTGTCTCATGACCAGGAAGAAGTAGGCAGGCGGACACTCGGAGAGTGAGTGGAGTAGAACGCACTAAGCGAGAGGGAAAACTTGGGTCCTGAAAGCAGATTGCGGTTCGCCCTTCACAGTTGAATACAAGGGCCTTTATATACCTGCTGATGGGGCTGGGTTCCCTATTTCTATCATCGCGAATTCCTGGCGGCTCCACCCCATCCTTCCAGTGCAGGTGCGGGCCTTTAGTCTGAGCCACACTACATTTTTATTTCCCTTACTGCGCGTGTGTTAAGGGATAGAATTTTTCACCACAAGCATGTTTGGGCGAGCCCCCTGTGCATGACGACCTTGGCGGGTCAGAGGTTCTCTGGGGAGAGTTCTCTGCCTCCTGCCTCTACCAGCTCTGCAGTATGCAGTCTGGCCCCCTGTGGCCCTGCAGATCGGGTGTTGATTTTGCAGGGTGTTTGGAAAGGTACCTGCGGGTTTTCATTTATGGAAGTGACTGAGTGCCAACGAGAAGAGGTTAATGCCCTTGAAAGGAGAATTTATTACTTACATCACCTAAGAGAAGGGGGCACACCTCACCATGCAGGGCACAGGGCAACCACCAGTGTGGGTCAGGAGGCAGAAAGGAGCCAGAGAAAAGCGTGGACAGGAACCTCACTGGGGCTTCCTCGGGAAGCGCAGTGCGTGGCTGCTTTGAATAATGTTGGTGGGCTTTGGGGTAGTCTCTAGTTGCCTGGTACCTGGCCCTGGGATGTTTTAAGGCAGGGAAAATATTGGCTTGGTGTGTGTGAGATAAAATGGGTGGTTGCCTTACTTCCAAGTTCTTTACTAAATTGAGGAATTAGCTGGTCCTGGGAGGGCAGTGTCTTTCTGGGTCTCTAAGTCCCTGAAAAATGTTAAAGTATCATAAGATACAAAAAAAAAAAAATTAAACATGATTAATACACTGTGAACCTAGAAGTAACTAGATTTTAGGAAACTGACCTATAGTGAGTAAACTCACAGGGATTGGTAGCTAAGCCAGAATATGCATTTATTAGCTTGAGGGGAGGAATGTTTCTTCCAGTGACCAAATCTTTAAGTCTGCCCTCTAGAATATTGACCGACTGTTCTGCCCTCTAGAATGGAATAATTAGGAAGGTCATTAGTCACCTTAATTTCAAACTAGCTTGGTTTATGTGGTAATCAGAGCAAAGGGTGACGTGGTGTACCTGTGCCATGCAGGAACTTGGTGAATTAATTACTTCTCCCAGAACACCCTCCAAGGGCCACCTTCATGCCTTCCCTTTTCTTTGCCTCTACGCTGCTGTTTTCTTCCCACAGAAAGGCCCTCTGCAGTCGATTAGGCTTCAGCTACCTAAACAATAGGCACAGACCCAAACGATGTCAAACTACAGTTCTCCTGCCCTTAGGCTGACACGCAGGTCACTTTGATTGGAATTTTGAGTGTCTCCAAACTCTTGATTGTACACTTTCACAGATGGTCAATTACAGTACTTCTCTGTGGAGTTTTACCAGTGTAGCTCTCAGAAATTCCTAAGAATTTTCTATTTCGTAGGTTATTCTCTCTATAGTACGTATACTCAGACAGAAAAATATACTTCATGAAGAGAGCCCTGAAAAATCTCATCTCTAGTCCCAGTGATGCCTTAAACTGGTTGTGTGACCTTCGTAAACCTCAGTTTTCTTTGTTGTAAAATGAAAGGTCGGGGTCGGTGACCTCCAGAGTCTGTCCCGCCCCTAGCCTGCTCTGAGAGTGATTGCATTTGGCACAATATGCAGTTTGCTTCGCAACGGTAGCAAAACATCACACATGCAACTTATTATCATCATTGTCTCTCTTTGGATTTCCTTGAGTTTTCCAGTCTCATTAGGGGAGACATCTCTGGCTTATCGCACAATGACATCGTGTCTTGTAACTTAATTTCTGGGGACAACACATTGTGCTGCTACAGGCACAGTGCTAATAATCAAGATCGTATGTTCTGCTTACTGTGACTTTTTTGTGGTTTCTGGGGAAAAAATGCAGATGCTTTTCAATTATTCCAAGGGAATTTTGATTAACCCCCTGGGTGGAGTTCTCTGTGCCACCTGCCGTGGGAAGTGAGTTTTATTGAACAGAAGGTAGGGACTGAATTGCTCATATTTGTTTTCTTTCTGGTACCTATTGTATTATTTCAAGCTCAAGCATTTTAATAAATATTTAATATATACCTGTCTAAAATAGGCCGAAAGTGTCATAAACTAAACCTTTTCTTCTTCAATTTTAAATGCAAATGAGTTCATTTGACTTTTAGTGGAATTTCCAAGATAAAGACTCATGTTTTTCCTTTATGTATATGAAAGTTATTTTTGATGGCATAGTCAATGTCCTGCTTACTACACATTTTAAGTATTAGCCTTTGGAAACAAATTCCTTAAATTCATTGCAACTTTGCTGCTTTTGTTGCCATTTTTATAGATAATTTTATATGTTTACTGTTTCTCTCTGGCGCTCGCTCTCTCTGTCTTTCTCTCTCTCTCTCTCTATATATATATATATGTTTACTGTTTCTCTCTCTCTCTCTCTCTCTCTCTCTCTCTCTCTCTCTCATATATTGAGACATGATCTCACTCTGTGGCCCAGGCTGGAGTACAGTGGTACAGTCATGACTCACTGCAGCCTCGATCTTCTGGGCTCAAGTGATCCTCCCACCTCAGCTTCCCAGGTAGCTGGAGCTACAGGAATGCACCACCATGCCTGATGAATTTTTTAGGTATTTTTTGTAGAGAAGGGATTTCACCACATTGCCCAGGCTGGTCTCGAACTCCCAGGCTCAAGCCATCCTTCCACCTTGGCCTCCCAAAGTGCTAGATGTGAGTCACTGTGCCTGGTCATATATGTCCATTTTGCGGGCCAGAATTCTTTGACTGTTTGATTTATAGAGAATTTTCAAATGTCTGCCTCTAAGGACTTTTGTAGCAATTTTATTGAGATACAATTAACATATAATTCACCCACTTAAAATGTAGGCTCCAGTGGGTTTTGTTTCTTGGTTTTGTTGTTTCTTTTGTTGAGAGATAAGCAACAAATACATTTTTAGTATAATTGTGTTTCATTCAATATTTGGGACATACACTAACACTTGCTATTATTACCATTATTATTAACATTATTATTTGAGCTGAGGTCTTATTCCGTTGCCCAGGCTGGAGTGCAGTGGCTCAGTCACAGCTCACTGCAGCCTTGAACTCTTGGGCTCAGGTGGTCCTCCTGCTTCCGCCTCCCAAGTAAGTGGGATTACAGGCGCAAGCCACAGCACCCAGTGATTCATTGGTTTTTAGACTGTTCACAGAGCTGTGCTACCATCACTATCATATTTTAGAACATTTTCATCACCCCAGAAAGAAGCCCCCTACCCATTAACATTCACTCCTCACTCCTTCCACCCTCTCCAGCCTGTGGTAGCCACTGATCTACTTTCTGTCTGTGTATACCTTATTCTGGACATTTCTTAGAAAAGGAATCATACGATGTGTTGTCTTTTTTTTTTTTTTTTTTTTTTTTTTGAGACGGAGTCTCGCTCTGTCGCCCAGGCTGGAGTGCAGTGGCGCGATCTCGGCTCACTGCAAGCTCTGCCTCCCGGGTTCACGCCATTCTCCTGCCTCAGCCTCCCGAGTAGCTGGGAGTACAGGCGCCTGCCACCTCGCCCAGCTAGTTTTTTGTATTTTTTAGTAGAGACGGGGTTTCACCGTGTTAGCCAGGATGGTCTCAATCTCCTGACCTCGTGATCCGCCCGTCTCGGCCTCCCAAAGTGCTGGGATTACAGGCTTGAGCCACCGCACCCGGCCATGTGTTGTCTTTTGTGGCTTTCACTTAGCATATTGGTATCCATGGTGTAGCATGTGCCAAGTACATCATTCCTGTGTGTGGCCAAATAACATCCCATTGTATGGATATACCACATTTTATTTACCTGTCAGTTGGTGGGTGTGTGTTCTGTCTTTTTGGCTACTATGAATAATGCTGTTATGAACATTCCTGTATGAGTTTTTGGGGTGACAAGGTTTTACTTTTTCTTGGGTGTATACCTAGAAGTGGAATTTCCAGGTGGTGTGGTAACTCTGTGTTTAACTTTATGAGGAATTCTCACGCCGTTCTCCAAAGTGGCTCCACCATTTTACCCTCCCACCCGCAATGGAGCGATCCAGTTCTTCCACATCCTCACTGACCTTCGTTATTGTCTTCTTTATTATGGTCATCATAGTGGCTATGAAGACAGGATTGTTTTTAAATATTCTCTATGTGGTATTCTGCCTTCTTCCCTAGAAATCATAATTAGTGCAGAAGTAGCCCAAATTGTGTATGTTAATTTGTTTTATTGTTTTAAAACAAACTTGAGCCCCCAAAAGCAGCAAAGCGCATACATTTCAGTTAATAATATATTTTCTAGGACGTTTTTGTCTCTTCTCAAATGAAATGATTTTGATATTAAGCACAGAGTTCCTTTCATTTTCTTATGCTCATTCTCTCTCTTTTTAATGGTATCACATACTGTGCAGGAAGGTCATTATATAAAGAGAGGAAAAAAGAATAATCAGCATAGAACAGAAAATTAATGCTGTTTGTATAATTTTTTAATAGGAATGTTGTAAAATTTTGAGATTTAAACCAACTAATAATATTTTTTGTACATTACTGGGCAGTTTCCCCTTGTTGCCTGTGAACTGATAGTTTGCCTTGGAAACTCAGATAGTAAAAATATTTGTCAAAGCTTCAAATACCAGTGTTTTAATTCCTTATTCATTTAGATATTAATCCTGTTCTGGAGACCACCTGCATGTGTTTGTAAGGGATGTAATAACTGACACTGTATTTAATTAGCAATAATATTGTGAAAAAGGAAAAACATATTAAGTATCTTTCCAAGTCACTAGTTTGAAATTAGCAGAAGTGGGGAAGAAAAGTCCTGTCTACCCCCCCACCCTTAGTTTGCATACCCATGGAAGTTTGTGATCCATTTACTTATTCATTTATCCAAGTATTTGATAGGTACATATTTTGTGGTGGACAATGTTCTAGGTATTGGGAAATGGACCAATTTCAATAGGACAAATCTGAATCACAAATAAGCATCCAGTGGCAACCAGGTGTTATATACACTGCACCTAAATACAAATTCATATGCATCAAAATCACCTTCATATGTCACACAGTCACGTTAGTTCTTCATAGCAAAACTAGGGGACTCTGAGGTCAGTCCCTAGAGTACCTGGTTGAGGGGTGGGGCAGGGCAGTTGAATAAGGGAATAGAATGAATGAAGACTTTAGACTCCAAAGCTCGTCACTTTATTCTGCCATGTTTTAGTTTTGTGGTATTAAATCTCTACAGAAATTAGTTATCTTGCTTCCTTTCTTGAATTCCTTTTCAAATGTTATAGTTACTACTTCAATAATTCTATCCCGTCTGTTTATATACAAAAGGTAATTTACCAGGTGATGACCGAGGACACCTGCTTTAAAGTCGAGCGCATGCTAATTTACTGGCTATTTGCTTGGCCTCATTTACTCTCTCGGCACAGTTTCTGGGTCTGTAAAATGAGAGTAATTGTACCGTCTACCTCATTGGTGACAGTGAGAATTAAATGAGTTGGTGCATGCATAGCACTTAGTATAGTTCCTGGCTCAATGTTACCACCCAGCAACTAGCAGTGTGGAAATATTTCACACCCAAGAGTAAAGTTTGATTTTCCTTTAGGAGACAGGATCCTGGGAACTTTCTGGTTACCATAGCTGCTTCCTAAAGGCAACTAAGTTAGATGTGGAGTTTCTAATTCCTGTTGGAAATTCAGTGAATAAGAAAATACTACTGAAAGTTACACAATTTTCTGCATGTTAATGATCTGATATTATACAGCTTCAAGTTTTCAGTGCCCATTCGGGTGGTGCAGGTGAGAGACGGCGGCTTTGCGGGCAAGGCAATGACCCTGCTGATGAAGGGAAGAGAGTCGTTAAGCAAATAATTTTTAAAAAATCATCCAGAGAGTACTGTAGCAAGGATGGTTCCTAAAAAGAACTGTGGTATTCCTTGTTGAATAGCAAGTTTGGGCAGTGTATGGTAGGGAAATCTCAGGAATGTTATAAACAAAACAAAATGATTGGGCGAGCCCCATGACGTGCGTGTTCTCCTGTGCGCAGTCGCGGAGTCGCCCTTCACCCCTGGGTCCTGATTTCTCAACCTCTTCATTGGACTGTCTCCTTGGTGCCTGGGAAAGAAGCTTCTGCCTTCCCTGGATTGAATGCAGCCCTTCTTGTCCTGTCCACTGAGCATGAGGAACAGCCACTCGTACCTGACAAGGCCTGAAGCCGCGGGCAGCACCCAGCCCTGCGCTGACGGCCGCTCCAGGTTGCTGCTGGACGTGGCGAGCTCGAGCTCATCGGGCCTTTTAGGCTTTTGCTTCTTGGCAAATGATCAGCTGTGAACTGCTGTCGGCCTAACTTGGTCTTGTTAGCTCAGAAGCCTGCAATTCATTGCATTTTACCCTGAAGAAGAAGGGCAGGTCCGAGAACATGTTTATTTTTCTGTGGATTTTTTTTCCCCTTTGACCCAGGAAATTGTCTGTCTTCAACAACCTAGTCTTGTCTCCTCCAGAGAAAAGTTTTGAGTCCTCCGAGGAGCAGTCTGTTGCCGCTGTGGCCTGCGGTCACTGGGTCACACCAGAGCCCTGACAACTGTCTCCCTTCCTGGGCCCAAGTGGACACCAGAGGTGTTTGGGGCTCTGGGATCAGCCTGTTCTGGCCAGGGTCTTTCCCTCCCACTCTGGAACTGTAGCTTCCCAGCCCTTTTCTTGATGCTGGGCGGGTGCCTGGGAGGCCCCACCCCGTCCCTAGGGGCCCTAGGGAAGTCCCCGACTGAGAGATGCGAAGACCTGCGTCCCCTCCCCCAGCACACACTCAGCCTCTGACTTAGTTCTCACAGGAGGAGGGAACAGCTTCCAGGAGCTGCTGCTGTTACCCTCACACGTTGGTGAGGAGGAAATTGCCTGGTGAGGAGGGCTCGCCTGCCTCTTCACAGCCAGGCGCACCGTGGCGGCCTCAGGAGTGGTCACCCTGGGAGTAGTGACTCCTCACCTCCTAAGCGGCCCTGGGGCATGAACACTCGTCCTGGAAATCCTGCTGGGCTGGCTTAAGGGAGTTGCTTGTGACACCTAGAATGCCTCTCTGGATAAGCCTATAAAAAGGAAAGAATGGGGCTCCTCTTATTATAGTGGCAGAATTCTTGGTACTAGAACTGGTAAGACAAGAGAAATGGAAGCTGACCAACTTTTCTCTTTGCCCAGGGTTCAGAGGGACAGAAACACACATGTAATCTGGCTCTGCATGCACCAGAACCTTCTCACTCCGGGTAAGGGACAGCCACAGTTTCTGGGACGTTACCTAAAAACACAATAATCTCACTTATTCTCTGACAGATAATCATCAGTCATAGCCCCACTACCCACTTTTATTAAAGAAATAGCTGGGCCTTGTAGGTTAAGCTCTTTATATTCTGGGAGAAGACCATGTTATCCATTCCTCAAATCCTCAGAAATAAAACAAAAATGAAAGCCCATTCATAACAGGAACGCCTAATCTTGTAATGAGGGAATCACTGAGTGTGGCACAGGGAAGACTCCTGAGAGATCCTGATGGGGTACAAGTGTGCTGACCAACATCCTAGATTCAGTGGGCCCTTGAACAATGTGGGGGCTAGGACGCCAACCCTGTGCAGTCAGTAATCTACGTATACCTTCTGACTCCCCCAGAATGTAACTACCAGTAGCCCACTGCTGACCAGAAGTGTTACCAATAACATAAACAGTCATTTAGCACATATTTGGTATGTTACGTGATTATATACTGTATTCCTACAATAAAGTAAGCTAGAGAGAATGTTGGGAAAATCATCAAGAAGACGATGTATTTATTCATTAAGTGAAAGTGGATCATCATAAAGGTCTCGATCTTCATCGTCTTCGTGTGGAGTTGGCTGAGGAAGAGGAGGAGGGGTTGATCTTGCTGTTTCAAGGGCAGCAGAGTCAGAAGAAAATCCACATTGAAGTGGCCCCATTCAGTTCAAATCCATGTTGCTCAAGGCTCAACTGTACACCAAACTGAAAAATGGTTCCATTTTTAGTAAGAAATCGCCTACTCTAAGTCCCACTGCTTCCCTTTGCACTTGATGGCAAGGGTCTTTAACTGTGTCCCTGGAGCTGGCTTGACTCCACTGACAGAGGCTCCCCGACAGTCTGACAGGCCACTTTCGTTAGAGGAGAAGGTACCCCCTCGCCTACCTGTGTTTTCTTACTTCACGGGTCTTGATTCCTGACTCAGGAGCACCTGTTACAGAAAAGCCCCTGGACTAGATCTACTTCTATTTAATGAAAAATCTGTGGAGCATTTACTCTTGCTTCTAACACATTAACCAGTCAGGGCTTTCTTCTGAATAGGACGGTCTCTTGACTCTTTGATACTTGACTTTTGAACCAGATTGGGTGAGGCAGAGCTTGAGCACATATTTTACCAGCGTCTTCAGCAAATGCCTTTCTCTTTGCAAAGCTCCATATTACTACCAAAAATTAATCCAACTAAATTGTAATTTCTTCTCACCCACATTCATTGAGTACTGTGTCTCCTTGAAAGATCTCAAACAAGGCACCTTCTTGCAGGATCTTCACCACGAGACCCTCGTGATAGTCACCTCCTCATCAGGCTGAGACACACACACAGTGATTACATTCAGACACAGAGACTCCTGTGTCTTAAGACCTTGTGTGACCCTTGTAATTAAAGCATTGCACTTAGCAAAGGCTGACAGTGGGATAGGGGCTGTCTGAAACTATTGAGCCATAGCCTGGTCTCTGCTTTCTTTTTACAAATGGGAGATTGGCTAAGGCAGACACGGGGATGTCTAAGAGGGATAAAGGACGTGACTTCCATAGAACCTTTTGTTCTTAGAGGAACCTCTCCATGAAACACAGTGAAACTAGATCAAACCAAAAAGCGCCCTCAGCTCCAGCAGATTCTGAGATAGAAAGCACCTCTTCCCTAGCGAACCTTCTCGCCCAATGCAGACTGACTTTCTGAGTGTCAGAAAGTCAGCTTTCCGAATCCCTAGAGAAAGTAAAAATCTCCTTGGACACAATGGGTTTTCTTTGCTCCCTGCATGACAGTCACGAAGGGGAATCTGAAATAGAGAACTTGAAAATGCGGCTTTCTGAAGGGAAGTACTGTACAGTAGCCCCCCTTCTCCGCGGGGGATCCGTGCCAAAATCCCCAGGGGATGCCTGAGACTGCGGATGGGACCGAACCCTGTATACGCTTGCCTTTAATGCCTTTTCCATTTTAACTCGGCACTTGGCCCACATTGCGGCTGTGACTTTTGCAGTTTGAGGTACAGCAGCAAAACTAGCATAAATTTCTTTGTCCTTTTTCACAATTTCATGGATAGAAGATTCGTTCTTACTGTAGGTCTTAGCAACCTCAGCATACTTTTTTTTCCCCTAAGTTGAGAACTTTCACCTTTTCACTAAAGGAAGCACTTCACGGCTGCTTTTTGGCGCATCCAGATTGCCAGCATCATACTCGTGCACTTTGGGGCCATCGTGAAGTCAAATCATAGTTCCTGCCAGGCATAGTGGCTCACGCCTGTAATCCCAGCACTTTGGGAGGCCGAGGCAGGTGGATCACTTGAGCTCAGGAGTTTGAGAACAGCCTGGGCAACATGGCAAAACTCTGTCTCTACAAAAACACCAAAAAATTCGCTGGGTGTGGTGACACATCCCTGTGGTTCCAGCTACTTGGCAGGCTGAGGTGGGAGCATGGCTTAAGCCCAGGAGGTGGAGGTTACAGCGAGCCAGGACCATGCCACTGCACTCCAGCCTGGGCAACAGAGCCAGCCTCTGTCTCAAAAACCAAAAAAAGGAACCTAAGCACTGAGACCGCCTGACGGTAGATCTGGTAACCAAGGTGGCTACTAAGTGACTGGCTGGTGGTGGGGGTGTCTACAGTGTAGAGACGCTGGACCCAGAGAGGAGAGGGTTATGACCCAGGCAGGACGGAGCAGGACAGCACAGGATCTCCTCACACTACTCAGAATGACTCACAATTTAAAACTTATACATTGTTTATTTCTGGAATTTTCCGTATAAGGTTTTTGGACCATGGTTGACCACAGGTAACTGAAACCTTGGAAAGCTAAAACCTTGGATAAGGGGGGACTACTGTAATATAATATTTTACAATTCCTGGGATGAAAGCTCAGGCAGACCCTATCTATGCATTATTACAACGTACCATCAATTCAAAACCATAAAGCTTTAGAAACATAGTTGCTTTTATTCCTAAAATATTGAATATGAATAATAATAATTTATGCTTTGTCTTAGAAGTACCTTTTTTCATGTGATTGATGTGTATTGATCTGTTTCTTCATTCTAATGTGAACATTTCTGTAACAGTCATTTCCCCTGAAATATCTAACCTATGGGTGCCTGAGACAGCTTGTCAGCTGGGAAGAACAATGGTGGCGATAGCCACTTGGGGCTGGTTTGGTCGCGAGTGCAAGTGTGGTCACAGCAGCTAGAACAGAGGGCTGTGTGGAGAACACGGGTCGGGTCAGAAGGCAGTAACCACGAGGGATGCAGAGTCGAGAGAGAATTTGTTGATTGGAATGACTCAGGTTGACTTTCAGGGTGAAAAGAAGGGGCCAGTAGAGAGGGAAGAGAGGACAGTTGATGTGGCAGGCTCCCCGGGAGAAGGGCAGAGCGAGATCAGGGGCTCAAGTGGAATGCCTGAGTGTGGTGACAAGAACGCTGCCTTGCGAGGCTGGAGGGGGTAGCCAAGGATGGGCGGCCTGGGAAGGCTGGAGAGGGAAGTGAGGATGGGCGGCCTGGGAAGGCTGGAGAGGGAAGCGAGGATGGGTGGCCTGGGAAGGCTGGAGGGGGGAAGTGAGGATGGGCGGCCTGGGAAGGCTGGAGAGGGAGCCAAGGATGGGTGGCCTGGGAAGGCTGGAGAGGGAGCCAAGGATGGGTGGCCTGGGAAGGTTGGAGAGGGAGCCAAGGATGGGTGGCCTGGGAAGGCTGGAGAGGGAAGCGAGGATGGGTGGCCTGGGAAGGCTGGAGGGGGGAAGTGAGGATGGGCGGCCTGGGAAGGCTGGAGAGGGAGCCAAGGATGGGCGGCCTGGGAAGGCTGGAGAGGGAAGCGAGGATGGGCGGCCTGGGAAGGCTGGAGGGGGGAAGTGAGGATGGGCGGCCTGGGAAGGCTGGAGGGGGTAGCCAAGGATGGGCGGCCTGGGAAGGCTGGAGAGGGAAGCGAGGATGGGCGGCCTGGGAAGGCTGGAGAGGGAAGCGAGGATGGGCGGCCTGGGAAGGCTGGAGAGGGAAGCGAGGATGGGCGGCCTGGGAAGGCTGGAGAGGGAAGCGAGGATGGGCGGCCTGGGAAGGCTGGAGAGGTGTAGACTGTCAGGGAGCTGCTCACCCACTTAGAAATACTCTATTGACATAACAAGTTTTTTTTGTTTTGTTTTCTGTTTGTTTTTTTGAGATGGCGTTCGTTCTTGTTGCCCAAGCTGAAATGCAATGGCGCAATCTCAGCTCACTGCAGCCTCCACCTCCTGGGTTCAAGCGATTCTCCTGCCTCAGCCTCCGGAGTAGCTAGGATTACAGGTGCACGCCACGGGTGCAGTGGCTCACACCTGTAATCCCAGCACTTTGGGAGGCTGGGGCGGGCAGATCATCTGAGGTCAGGAGTTCGAGACCAGCCTGGCTAACATAGACATAACAAACTTCTGTTTCAAAAGTTCAGTCGTGGGCACAAGTTGATTTTGCGTTACAGTCTTTTATAGTGAAGGTGCATACTATTTTTAAAGCTGTATTCCTTAGATACTACCATGTTATCTAATGTTTCTAATAATGGAATTAACAAAAAATGACTACATCATCCAAATTTGACTTTGTACTAACATCATGCTTGGCGTACTCCACATCCCTGAAGGTTAACAAGAGATAAATTTGGCCTAGACTGGTCTTTTCCTGAATTCATCACTTAAAAAAGGAAAAAAAGAATGGGGAGGAAAAGCCACGTTTTACTTTTATAATTTTTATTCCATCATTAAAAGTACAACTTGCTTTATGATCTGAAGAAATACCATCTAAGTCTTTCTATTAGGAACAAAAGTGAGCCTTTCAGGGAAAAAAAAAAAGGAGCAGGGCTTAATCTGCATTCACCCTTTGATGTATTCCTAGATTTTAAAAAGCTTCCCGCCGTTCTCAGCCACGTTGAAACAGACTCAGCCATGTGTCCGGCGCTGTCCTTTTCTCCTCTCAGCACACACTTAGCCGGAGACACCTTTCGGCCAGTGGGCCAGGATTCTTCCATTGCATCTTCAGCACGGGACCACTTGTGCTGGCTCGTTGGGAGTTTCGCTGCTCAGTATTCCTTCCCAAGGCAAAGACTCTTAAGTTAATAATTGGTTCAGAAGAATAAACTATATCGCCCTCTTGGTCTTCTTTTGGACATTTCTTTAAGATGAGGCTCTTATTGGTATATCCAGGGTACTTTACTGAGAAGTAGAAAATGCTAGCTGAAAAAGGGCATATCAGTCTCGAGGTACGAAATGGGAAATGCAATCGGTAAATTTTGCTTTTAAATAAAAACGGAAGCCCCATTTTATTGCTGCCATTTTTAGTCATTTCGTCATTTTTTAATAGCCTAGTTTTCTGTTTTAGAGAAGTTGCTGACCAGTATTTAGAGAGCACCTCCTTAATCCGCACACCCTCTTGTGTGGTAGTGAAGTGATGGGTTGGAGTCGTTTTTAATGCTGTTTCCACTGATGGACATTATTACCAGAAGGAGTGCTTTGTGCCAGCTGGTTTCATGGATGGAGGAAAACAATCTGGGTTTCAGTTTCACAAATAGAAAAACAAAACCTGAGAGGAAAAGGAAGTAATTCGTTAGCAGTGGCCACTGTGCAGAGTAGGATAACCTGCCTTCAAAGATTTTTGTTTCATGCACTATAATATAATGTTTAATAAATACTTTACTTCAAAGAACCTCACTACAAGAAAACTGGCCGCTTTCCTGCTATTCTTGTTCACCGGCTCAGTATGACTATAAGTAGCTCATATCCGGTCCTCTGTGGTCTCAGGTGGTCATTTGTGTATATGATCCTTAAGCTGAATCTGTGAGGACTGTGTCCCTATTTTAAGTCTTTAGCAAATCCACAGTGTTCTGCAGGATTGATCGAGGCTCTCGTGAAACCCTTGACACTTTGACCCATCTTGAGGAAAATGCTTAGATGCTAAAAGCAGTGTGCATAGGGATTACGTCCTCCAAAAATAGAAAACTAAATTTACTAAGCAAGGAGTAGAGAAACTCATCAGACTGCACCGCAAGTTTTTGATGTATTGTGATCGCTTCTGCACTCCCATTGTAGACTTCTAAACAACACGTTCAGTATCTTTGAGATAAAAGCTGGACTGAAGTTACAGAAGGAGCATTGGAGATGTTTGAATTTTTCTTTTTCCCCTGTAGATATATTTGGCATATGTAGAATCTGAGAGCCCACTATTGATACCAGTTTCTTCCAGATATTAACAGATATCACATTGACAGCTAGAACTCAGAAGAAACTAATGGAACCCTGAAAGAAACCATTGTTTTTTCCACTATAAATCTTAACCCAGCAGCATGTTCAGTCTGGGTGGAGCCAGTTACCCAGGGAAGCCGCTTCACACCCATTTTGAATGGGCTGCCCCGGGAGTCTGGTGAGCACTTCGGTAGGAGCCACTGCTGTGAACTCTTTTGCGAGGTCCGGTGGTGACTGGTTTGGTTTTTATTGCTCCTCGTTTGATGCACTGATAGGACCTAGGGCTGTTCTTAGAAATATAGGCCTGAAATGACTTAAATTTCACACTGGCTTTCTGTCTTCCGTTTCCACATTCTTCTCGCTCTCCCTCCCTTCCTCCCCTCTCTCTCTCATATGAAATGAGTTTAAAATCAAAGGGAAAGGATTGCTTTAATATTTAGCAGTCTAAACAGGGGGACAGGGCTGAAGAGGAGGAAGGGAGTGAATGGGTGTAGCAGGGAGAAGCTGCCGGGCGCGGTGGCTCACGCCTGTAAATTCCAGCACTTTCGGAGGCCAAGGCGGGCAGATCACAAGGTCAGGAGACGGATGCCATCCTGGCTAACACGGTGAAACCCCGTCTCTACTAAAAATACAAAAAATTAGCGGGGCATGGTGGCGGACGCCTGTAGTCCCAGCTACTCAGGAGGCTGAGGCAGGAGAATGGCGTGAACCCAGGAGGCGGAGCTTGCAGTGAGCTGAGATGGCGCCACTGCCCTCCAGCCTGGGCAACAAAGTGAGACTCCGTCTCAAAAAAAAAAAAAAAAAAAAGGAAAGGAGAAGCTGTTCCCACCCCGTTGCTTTAATGACAGTGGAAAAGGTGTGTGGATTGGGCCTGTGTTTCTCTATCAGCTATTCTGTTCTTTAAAGCACTGGCTAGCTAAGCCATCTCTTTCCCTTCCATATTTTGCCTCCTCGAGTGTTTTCCTAGAACCACTTGGCTGTGGCAGCCCTGCTGATGGAACAAGGTGCTCTGTAAGTTTCTAGGCAAGGTTTCTGGATCCGTGTTGAACTTGAATGCAGATAGCACAACCATATTATAACAGCTCCTTACAAACCAGTCAGCACATGTGTGGTGAGCACTTCTAGAGTTGAATTATTGCTTAGGTCAATTGTAAGAGGAGTTTCTCTGAAAGAGTTCTGCTCTTCAAACTGGCAGCCCCAACTCTAGAACTTAAAGAATTGTTTTTGTTAATTTTGCTGGCAGGAGATTCATCCAACTTTCCTAAACTTACTACAAGGATATATATACACAGAGGCCTTAAGGAATGGCCAGCCAGCCAAGCCGTAGGGAACGTCTTATCTGGCAGTTCTCAGGATCCACAGTGGCTTGGGTCCTAATGATAATACTGTAACTGGGAGAGTTAATGTACGTGGAGCACTCTGTATGTGTGAGGCACCTTAGATTATCTCTTCATTTAATCTTCTCATGAGATAAATACAGACGTTAAATAATTTTCCCAGGGTCACATAAGCTGGTACTGGGAACGGGGCTTAAACCAGGGTTTCCTAAGAACAAAAGCTGTGATGCCTTAGCGTCATAGACAGCAGCTCCCAGGTCTTACTCATCCTAGTGCAGTCCCATGAGCCTGCCTGAGCTCCCCCTAACACAGGACTCGGCCTCTGCCCACTGGGGCTTCATTCCCACTATCATCCACGGTTTCTGCATATGGCCGGTCGGAGCCCGTCGTAGCGTCATGAGCCATTCTCTAAACCACGTGTGCCTGAAAACTGCCTCATTGTCTGTCATTCCTGAAGGAAGGACTCTGGCTGGCCCATCTCATCTTTTCTCACCTAGGTGTTCGATGGATCACTGGGTAATCTGAGGGTTGATGTTCTTCAGTATGTCAGCCAATCCCAGAGATGGGAGGCAGGGCCTACATGATGCTCTAAATCCTGCCACCTAGGATGACTCCTGCAGGAGAAGTACTGAGACCCACGTCCACCATGGGAACCAACTGGATACGTTTCCAAAGATATATGTCAGTGACATTCACCACCATGTCCTTTGTATACACAAAATAATTAGAACCTACCTGACTGTCCATCAGTAGGAGTTTGATTCAAGAAGTTTTGTTGTTCCACATGGGAGAAGATTCATACGCAGCCGTTAAAATAGTGATCAGGTGCAATATGAACTATATCGTATGGTATAGTTATACAATATAGTTCATATAGTCCATAGTTCACATGGAAAGATGCAATATGAACTATATTGTAACATGAAAAAGTAAAGTTAGAATGGCCTGTGTAGGATACTGTTTTGTTTCACAAACACAAAGTTGAGGCTGGGTGCAGTGGCTTATGCCTATAATCCCAGCACTTTGGGAGGCCGAGGCAGGAAGGTCACTTGAGCCCAGGAGTTTGAGACTAGACTGGGCAACCTAGTGAGACCTCATCTCTGCAAAAAAATTTAAAAAAACCAATAAGCCAGGTGTGATGATACATGCCCATGATCCCAGCTACTCAAGAGGCTGTGATGGCAGGATCGCTTGAGCCCAGGAAGTCAAGGCTGCAGTGAGCTGTGATCGTGCCACTGCACTCCAGCTTGGGCGACAGAGCAGAGAGACTCTGTTTCAAAAACACGAAGTCCCCACAAACATGAACGGCTTAATCCAGGAATAGTAATAGTTGCCGAACTTGAGCAGAATTCTCTTCATGTTCTTCTGTTAGCGTCTGATATTTTATAATGAGCATATCCCTTATATATTCAGCAATATATTTGAAAAATACATCAAGGTAAAGGAGTTGTGCTAATTAAAAGTAACTGAAATGAAAAATGTTGATTATTGAGGAAGAAAAACAATGACAGTATGACATAGAGGCCTCAGCAGTATTACTGACAACTCAGTCAACTCAATCATTGTTACCTGTGTAACAGAACAAATTCAGGGCAGAGGTTCTGAACTTAAGCAGTGTTATTACTAAGGTGCTTGAAGGGGGAGTCCGCATTTCTTTAATAGCAACACTCCAGATTTCTGACATCTGAAAGGATCACACCATGAATTTTTTTTAACTCAGAAAAACAAGGAAAAACTTCAAATCACTGAGTGATGTGTTAACCGAGTTTCTGACTTTAAGACTTTATTGACTCTGAATTTACATAGAATTCTAAAAATTTCAGTTAGCTGATTGTGTGTGTGGTGTGATGTTTAAAATAAGTTTGAGAAATGCTGGGTTAAATTAATGTTTTTTATTTCAGGACGTCTCTAAGTCTTTACTAAGAGATGTCTTTACTACGTGGATGTCTGTTTTGAATCTCCAAGCTGGAATGTAGAATGCAGCATTTCTCCAACGAAATTTGACCACTGAGTCCTTGTTTTCTTTGGGCATGTACTAAGTGGCTTTCCCAGAGCTCATTTTGTGGGATACCACAGGAAATGCTGCGTTTGGACCTTTTAATTAATTTATTTTTTGAGACAGGGTCTCCCTCTGTCACCCAGGCTGGAGTGCAAACTTTATTTTCAAAAACAGTTGGTGGGGTGCAGTTTGCAGACCTGATCTAGAGTGGTGCTTCCTGAGGGAATTCTAAGGAACATTACTTTCAGGGCATGTTAATAGCTAATGTGAAAAGAATCAAAGCAGGGGTAAGGGAGTGGCCAATGGTAAAACAGACTGGGAGGAAATTGGGAAAAGTTCACTACAGCACTTTCCACTAACTTTGTCTGTGAGGCAGGGTCTTGCTCTGCTGCCCAGATTGAAGTGCATGGTGCAATCCTAGCTCACTGTAGGCTCAAACTCCTGGGCTCCAGTGATCCTCCTGCCTTAGCCTCCTGAGTAGCTGGATTATAGGTATGTACCACCACACTGGCTAATTAAAACAAACAAACACAAACAACAACTTGTAGATACGGGATCCCACTATGTTGCCCAGGCTGGTCTCAAACTCCTGAGCTCATGCCATCCTCCAGTCTCAGCCTCCAAGGCGGTGGGATTGCAGACATAAGCCACTGTGCCCAGCCTCCACCAACTTTAAAATGCTAATATGCAATATTTTTGCAATTTTTTTCAAAATCTCAACTCACAGATTACTGTGTTTCCTAAAAGCATTTAAAAAATACATAAGGCCGGCCGGGCACAGTGGCTCACGCCTGTAAATCCCAGCACTTCGGAAGGCCAAGGCAGACGGATCACGAGGTCAGGAGATTGAGACTATCCTGGCTCACATGGTGAAACCCCATCTCTACTAAAAACACACACAAAATTTGCCAGGCATGGTGGCGGGTACCTGTAGTCCCAGCTACTTGGGAGGCTGAGGCAGGAGAATGGCATGAACCTGGGAGGTGGAGCTTGCAGTGAGCCGAGATTGTGCCACTGCACTCCAGCCTGGGTGACAAAGTGAGACTCCTGTCTCAAAAAGAAAAAAAAAAAGGGAAGAAAGTTTTATCGGAACACAGCTTTGCTCATTCCTGTATGTACTGTCAGTGGCTGCTTTCACATGACTGAAACAGAACTGACAGTGTGACATGCAAAACAGGTAAAAAAAAGAAAAAAAAAAAAAAAAAGGTTGCCATCTACCCCATTGTAGAAATAAGTTGGCTCACCTCTGACATAGATAATTAGTCATAGGTAGCTTTATGTGCAAATCGACTTTAATTTCCTTTTTATACTCTAGCATGAATACTTGCAATTGAACAGCTAATATAGGTGTGTGTATGTGTGTGTGCACATATGTATGTATTCTAAAATATTGTAAAATGTCAGGTGTTGCAAATAACATTGTTAACTGAAAGTGACAGAATGGCCGGCTAAACTTACATTTATTGTGTCAAAAACAAAAGGTACCAGACAATTAAGAAAATTTTACCTAGGCTACTGCAGTAGGGGTAATGTTTATTAATGAGAAATGTCTCAGAGAAGAGGAAGAACTAGGGTTTTATAAACACAGGTGAACAAGGGGGAGTGGTCCAAGAATTAACGGGGTTCATGAAGAAGAGTGGAAGTCTGTGGGGAAGGTGGCTTTGCCTCCAGCTATTTCCTGGGTTAGGAAAGAGGAGGAAGATTCTGTAACTGTTTCTGTGTTGTAGGAGCACAGGGCTCAGGGTTCAGCATTGTCAGTTGTCAACAAAATCAGTAAGTGTTATTAAGTAGCGCATGGGGTGGTTCTGGTGCTGAAATGGGGTTGTTTCCTAAGGCTGTATCCATGGCCACCTCTGTCTGTTTCCACAGTCTGTCTTGCGTTGCTTCTATTACCTGTATCCTGGTCAGCACAGTTTATGGTGAGTCATTGCTTATTGAAATAGAGATGGCAGTAATGAAGCCAGCTATTATAAATTAAAGCAAATGTACACATCCAATGTGTTTTAAACGCATGTTATCTCTGGAGTAGTATCACTGGGCTGGTTCTATTTCAGGTCGCCTTTGGCATATTACTATAGTCCAAAGAATATCATTTTTCCCCTCTGTAAAATCTTCATCATGAAAATGGTCACCATAGGTCTGATTTACGTTTTGGATCAGTAACAGGTCACAGCATAGATCCCATTCCTACATCAAGGTGGAACAAGACCCTCACACTTTGGAGGGAGATGAGTTCCTTTGTAGAAGAACATGCACAATTAGAGAAATCTGTTCAAATGGCTTAGATGACCAGAGCCAACATCTGATTACTATGAGCAAGACACTTTTCTAAACATTTTTCGTATTTTGTGAACAGTTTTGTTAAGGTATACTTTACAGATAACATTCACGTCTTGAGCTACAATTCAATGAGTTCTTGTAAACTGAGTTGTGCAGCCATCACCACATTCCAGTTTTAGTGCATTTCCATCACCCCTAAAGTTCCTTTCTGCCTGTTTGCGGCCAATCCCTGCTCCCTGGCCAGCCACAGGCAAGCACTGTCAACGTTTGGACAGTGCTGGATTACCTAATGGACTCTTCAAGACAGTCCTGTGGGGTGTTACTGTCACTCTCTCAGTTTTACAAGGTGAAGAAGTGAGGCACTGAGGGCACTCAGGGTGGTTTCAGATGACCGAGGCCAGGTGCTCAGGGCCCAGAATGCTCTTACCCACTGCAACTCCAGTGAGCTTCAGAATCACCTGCTGAGCTTGTTTGACCACAGACTTCTGGGCTCCACCCTTGAATTCCTGGTGCCCTAGGTGTGGGATGGGGCCTGACAATTTGCATTTCTAAAAAGTTCCTGAATGCTGCTGCTGCTGCTGCTGCTGGTCAGGGGACTCTGCTTTAAGACCTCCTGGTCTATGCAATTTCAAACGTTGTAAGAAATAGTCACTCATGTGATTGGTTTGTGTGCTTGGTGCAGACTGTACAAGGATTTTTTAAAAGCAAGTATTGTTCATTCTAAGGGAAGGAAATGTATGTTATGAGATGGAATTATATAATAAACAGAACCATTAAGTGTCATCTGAAAAGTGGTGCAGGAAGTAGCATCGCTGCGTATTTTGTGTGTGTACGCGCCTCAGCTTTGTGTCATTGTGTAACTTTAATTTGAAAGAACGTCACGTGACTGCTGTTTTCATTTCTGCCTTTTAAAAAGCAGACAACTATTCAGAACAGCAAGAAGCAGACCTAAACTTTGTTCGTACGCCCCTAGTCGCAGGCAAAAATGGAAAGGGTAATTTACCAAAAAAGAAGAAAATAGAAAAAAAGGAAAAGAATAGAAAGAAAGTACTGACTCACTGCAAACAGCTGCAAAATGTTGCCCTTGGGATAGAGGTTAACTCGGTTGTGAAATAATGGCCAAGGCGGTGCAATCTTAATAACGTTTTCTTAGCCCTGGAGAAAGCTTCTGGATTGACTGTGAGAAGCTTGGCAGAAGGTGCTGCAGCTTGGTGGCCGGCTCAGCAGGAGGCCTGGGATTGAAAGCTCGCGGTTTGCACAAGCTCTTTTGGATTTGTAACGCTTTTATTTTAAATCTCCAATACATGTAAATATTTTGGTCCCTTTTTTTCTCTCTATTTTTTAAAATAAAAATATTTTAGTGAATATGAGTTAAATGAGAAGCAAGTGGCTTCTGGGCCTCCCTGAAAGATCAAGTGGAAGCACTGGATCACTCTAATGATGCCGAATTATAATCCCTAAAGCACCTGGGCAAAGCTCAATCAGGGGTCCCATGTCAGAAGTTTTTTTGGAATGTAGGCAAAGGATTACTTAGAAAAGGTTCATCTACTTGGAGAGGAGGTGGTTCAATATGACTTTTACAAGAAGCCTTAGTCCCTGCCCCACAGGGGCTGCTTAGATGGACTGTCATCTCTTTTTTTTTTTTTTTTTTGAGATAGAGTCTCGCTTTGTCGCCCAGGCTGGAGTGCAGTGGCGTGATCTCGGTTCACTGCAAGCTCTGCCTCCCAGGCTCATGTCATTCTCCTGCCCCAGCCTCCTGAGTAGCTGGGACTACGGGTGCCCACCACGCCCAGCTAATTTTTTGTATTTTTAGTAGAGACGGGGTTTCACAGTGTTAGCCAGGATGGTTTTGACCTCCTGACCTTGTGATCCGTCTGCTGTGGCCCTCCAAAGTGCTGGGATTACGGGCATGAGCCACCGCGCCTGGCTGACTGTCATCTCTCTCAGCAGCAAGAGACAGTGGGAACTGCAGAAGGGTGTTTGCAGCCTCATGCAGTTGACTAATGAATTGGCCACAGGGTCGCCCCTGGCACCTTCTTCATATGGACAGGAGACAGGGAAATACTGGGTAGAAGAGGGTGGTTCCCCAGCAAAGGCCCCACCCTCAAGCCTGGAAACCCATGGCCCTAAATGGGAACAGGCATTCCCGTTTTTGTGCCCAAATGTTGCCTTTTGGCCCACCACGGCCCCCTATCCTGTATCCATATAAACCCCAAACCCCAGGCTCCACAAGCAGAAAGAGTGGCAGAGCAGTGCAGCAGAGGCGGAGAAAAGAAAAAGTGCGCCTGAACATTGAGAGGAGTTCTGCTGGGGAAGGTAGGAGAGATCAGCTGTGGGACGGCCAAACTCCAGGGGAAAGATGATCTTCCCACTCCATCCCCTTTCCAGCTCCCCATCTGTCTCACCAAGAGCCACCTCCATCGCTCAGTAAAATCCTCACATTCACCATCCTTCAAGTCTGGGTGACCTGATTCTTCCTGAATGCTGGACAAAGACCTGGGTACCAAGAGGGCAGGGTGTAAAAGGCCGTCACCCTTATTCTCCACTGAGCTGGTTTAACACGTAGCCATCCGCAGATGGCAACTTCTAAAAGAGCATTAATTGTAACACACCCCCAGATGCTACCACGGGGCCAGAGTGCAAAAGTGCTCACCCCACCTCCTACACCTGCCCCTGCCTGTCTGCGTGCTCTCCCTCCCATAAGGGGTTTGAGCACGTGGCAGCCAAGCAAACGAGCTTCACCCCTGTCACAAGTCCTGCGAGGAGTTCAGGGAACTCTCCCATTTCATTCTGACACAGGTGAGACTCAGCATTCTCAGACCTTCAAAGGCCTGTCGGGTGGATGTGGGGCGTGTGAGCTGCCCCACCAGGCTGGTGCCTGATCAGGGGAGGCCACTAGAAGAGTCTCTTGTACAGCAACAGAGCCTCTTACTACAGTGAGCTTCTCCTGGGGCTTTCAGAGTGCATCCGAGCCCCACACCAAGAAGAGAGCCAACCCGTGTGGACGCAGCTCGGTTCTTAGGGCTGACCTGAAACTTGATAAGACTGCCTCAAGCATGTGCTGCAACCCCAGTTCTTGGAAACCCCCCCAGTCTTGTGGTCCAAACTGGGAAAATAGAGAATTAGTCAAAAGAAAGACTGAAGTCTTGGTCATCTACACGCTTACAAATTCCAGCTTTCCTGGCCTGTGAGTGTTGCATGAATATAGCAGGAAGTCAGCACTCTACCATCTTTCACAAAACATGATGTGTTTCAGTCCATGCCCGGTGAACACTGTTCTCCACCTCCCTCCCTCCCAACTTGCTTGCTTTCAGCTTCTCTTTAAAGTACACTTTAAAATTGGATCTTTTTCATTCAGACATAGAGCAGTGGCATATAAGAAGCAAACATTTGGCCAGGCACGGTGGCTCACACCTGTAAACTCAGCACTTTGGGAGGCTGAGGTGGGCAGATCACGAGGTCAGGAGATGGAGACCATCCTGGTCAACATGGTGAAACCCCGTCTCTACTAAAAATACAAAAATTAGCTGGGTGTGGTGGTGCACACCTGTAATCCCAGCTACTCAGGAGGCTGAAGTGGGAGAAGAGCTTGAACCCAGGAGGTGGAGATTGCAGTGAGCCGAGATCATGCCACTGTACTCCAGCCTGGTGACAGAGCTCTGTCTAAATAAATAAATAAAGGGCAAACATTGACCAATTTCTCATCTCTTAAGCCATTGTTTGTTTAATGGAGTAGTAGATGATGTGGGTTGTTGTCTAACAAGAACATTGTCCCTTGCGGGACTGCACTTAGCATTAACCTTTGGATGCCATGGCTAGGTCAGGATGCCAGCCTAAGCAGTCTTGACTTTAGATTTGAAATTCCGGCCAGGTACGGTGGCTCACGTCTAAAATCCCAGCACTTTGGGAGGCTGAGGCGGGCAGACCACCTGAGGTCAGGAGTTCGAGACCACCCTGACCAACATGGAGAAACCCCGCCTCTACTAAAAATACAAAATCAGCTGGGCGTGGTGGCACATGCCTGTAATCTCAGCTACTCGGGAGGCTGAGGCAGGAGAATGGGTTGAACCCGGGAGGTGGAGGTTGCAGTGAGCCAAGATTGTACCATTGCACTCCAGCCTGGGCAACAAAAGCAAAACTCTGTCTTTAAAAAAAAAAAAAAAAAACAAGCTTTGTAATTCCTTCAACACATTACAACATGACAAGTACCTCTCGCCTTATCTACTAGTGAAGACTCTGCCCAGCTGGCTGGCTTCCTGACAGTTCTGTGGTGGTCTGTTCTTTCCTGTGTACACTCCTTAAATTGTGCCATCCCTACTTCTGGAAAGCTCACCATTTCCTCTACCCCTATTTGATTTATTTTACCCCAAGACTCATCTCAAATCCTCCCAGCTCCCTAAATCCTCCTCTGACTGCCTTAGTTCTCCCTCTGAAATTCCGTAGCATTTCATTCACTCAACACAGACTCAGAGAAATTTGTTGGTAGGAGGGACCTTAGAACCACGGTTCTCAACTGGGGCAGTTTTGTGCCCCAGGGGATGTTCGGCGATGTGGAGACATATTTGGTTGTCACAGCTGGGAGGGAGTGCTATGGCATCTAGTGTGTGGAAGCCCGAGACCCCGCTAACCATCCTACCCAGCACAGGACAACTCCAAAACGAAGATTAATCCAGGCTTTCGGCTGCCATTGGGAAACTTGTCCACATTACCACCGCATACCTGGTTCTACGATTTTCCTCTATGTGTGCATGTTCCCGAGTAATTGCACACTTTGTAATTTCTCGTAGTCCCTTTCTGCTCATCATGGAAAATGCCACCTCTCTGAGATGGCCAGCACTGGAGAGACGACACTGCAGCTGATGGTGAGCCCAGGGGACTACAGTGTCCCTTCTATTTTTGTTAACTTGTAGTTATTTGTAGGATGGTTGCCTTTAGGGCATTTTTTTTTTTTTTTTAAGTTTGTAAAGCTTGTGAGAAAAATCCTTATTTGTAAAGTAGCTCAGCATTATTTGGAATGTTCTTGCTTCTCATTTATGACTACCCAATAAAGAAAATACCTTTTCCTGCTCTGCTGTCCAGTTTGTTGGGTTAATTTGGGAGATAGTGTCAGCGCCCTGGAATTGTGCCAACTTCCAATTAGCACTCTTTGTAACCACTGACTTCACTTTCAAAGTAATTACCGCAGATTTTCTCACTACCCTGAACATAGCCTACATGCTTTTAATCCCACACTTATTTTTTTCTCATCTAAAAGGAAAACTTATTTTAGATGTTCATACTTCTTAATTTTTTTTAACTTACTTTGAAATAACTTCAGACTTGGCGAAAAGTTGAAAAACAGTAATTTCACCCAGAGTCCCCAAATGTTAACGTTTTATCAGGGCTGATTTATTGTGTATTCTCTCCTTCTCTCTCCATCTCTCTGCCTCTCTTTCCCTCTCTTTCCCTCTCTCTTCATCTCTCTCCCCACCCCCACCATCTATATATGTAAATAATTGGTATCGTCTGAACCATTTCAGCAAATTGCCAACAAATACTTAAGTGTGTATTTCATTGACACAGGACAACATTCCCTTATGTAACTGCAATGCAGTACTGTTACCACAATTGGGAAACCGACATTGAAACAGCACTGTTGTCTAATCTACAAACCTTTCAAATTTTGCCAGTTTTCCTACTCTTTCAAATGTTTTCAAGTTGTTGCCAGTTTGCTCACTATAAAAAAATACTGGCTTTAAAGCCAAAGGAAAAAAAGTGTTATTTTCTGGCCCAGGGTCCGCTCAGAATCACACTATCACGTTGACTTTTCCTGTCCTGTTGGTCTCCTGAATCTGGAATCTTTCCTCCATCATTCTTTGGCTTCCATGATCTTGACATTTTTGAAGACAGGCCATTTATTTTGTCAGATGGCTCAATTTGCGTTCATTTGGTGTTTCCTCATAGGTCGTTACTCAGTTTTGGCAGGAACGTAATGGTAGTGCTGCTGCGTTGTCCTTGTTGCCCCCTTTCGGGAGGCGCATGTTCACGTTTCTCTTTGTCCCACTGTGAATGGCATCACTTTGATCATTTGGTTCAGGTGGTCGTTGTCCCTTTCTCCACTCTAAAGTTACTACTTTCCTTTTCCCATTTATCTGGTAAAGGAAATAGACAGTTAAGCTGATAATTTCAACATAATATGGTGAGTGTTAAACAGACAGCCAGGTGCCTTGGGAGCCAGTAAGTAGATGTCACTTAACCTGTAGCTCAGGGAAGGCTTCTGGAGTTGATGACACCTCAACTGTGACTTAAGGAATGATTATGAGTCAGATAAGCAAAGGAAAATGAGGAGAATATTTTAGAAGGACATGATACCGTGAACACAGCCATGGAGCCATGAAACTGCACGGTGTGTTCAGGGCACTACAGTGGCTGGCAGCCTGAGTTCTAGGATGGAGTTCGGAAGACGTCACAGAATCCCAGCATGGCAGTACAAGAGCGCTTGTTCTCACGGGAGGCTGGAAGCAGAGGCTGTGCTCCTTGTCCCTCAAAAGCTCTAGGGTCTCTTTTGTCTTTTAATTCCATAGTTCTCTCTCCCCTAATTAACATGGAGCTAAAAATAGCAGAGAATTGGGGGGAAGATTATAGTCAAAGAAGTTTCATCACAGGATGCATGTTAATTTGATTGCACTGGAAATTGGTTTCCTTCTCTTAGAAAATAAAAATCATCTTTGCAAAAAATTGTCACTTTTTCTCTCACTTTTTTGAGGGTGAAAATTAGTGAAAAATGAAAATATGAACAAATTGTGCAAATAAACCTAAAAAGTCAGTGAATTTGGCTTTGAAGTATGCATCTGAGATGCCTACTATTCTTTGGCTTGAATGAGAAGTGTAAATTGTGGAATGGTAAAGCAGTGTCGCCTTTTTGACACCCAGCCAATTTAATTTTGTTTTTTTTTTTTTTAATTTTAGTGGCAGTAAGTACTGACTTACCAAGGCTTGGGGTAGCAGATACTATCAGAGCTGCCAGGACTTTTCCAGGCTCCTGTCAAGAAACTGCTGTAATTCTGCAAGAGTCTGCAAATTAAATTCATGCCAAGTCATTTCCTCTGTTCTACCAGTGAGGTCATCCTTGCAGGTGACCATTAGTGATGCTGTCAGCAAGAAAAGGATTATGAACTGAGGTCTAAATTTCAGTGATGTCTAGGCAAAAATAAATGTTCAAAAGAATTTAGTGAGGTTTCCAAAACCTGGTAAATTTCCAGAGAAATTGCCAGATTTGTGCGCTCTTGATTTTAGCCTGAAGGATCACATTCTTCAGCACTGGAAGTTTTTCCTTCTTTTTTTACTTTTCTTTTTTTTTTTTTTTTTTTTTTTTAAGACACAGGGTTGCACTCTGTCACCGAGGCTGGAGTGCAATGGCGAGATCATAACTCACTGTAAACTTCGAACTACTAGGCTCAATTGATCCTCCTGCCTCAGCCTCACGAGTAGCTAAGATTACAGATATGTGCCACTATGCCTGGCTAACCTTTTTTTTGGTAGAGACAAGGTCTTGCTGTATTGCCCAGGCTGGTCTCGAACTTCTGGCCTCAAAGTAATCCTCTCACCTCAGCCTCCCAAAGTGCTGAGATTACAGGCATGAGCCACCACATGCAGCCCAACTTTGGAAGTTGTCATAGTTATCGCCAGTTGCCTCTCTTTTTGTCTGGAGATGGGTAGGTTAGCAAAAAATAATAATAATAAAATAAATCGATTTTTTTTCTTTTTTCATTCACAAATACTGAATGTCTTCTATGTACCAGATACTATAATGCTCTCTCATGGAGGTTAGTACTGTCTACTGGAGAAGACATACCAGAAACGAGAGCGAGAAAGAGGAAAGCCACACATCAATTGGAAACACACCCATGTTAGTGACTAAAGAGCCTGCAAATGAAAGCTTTACAAATTTATGTGGCCAAATAGATTTTCTTGTTTCTTGAGTCAAAATTCACATAACACAATGAACCATTAGCTAAGTTAAACATACAATTCAGTGCATTTATTAACATTCACAACGCTATACAACCATCATCTCTATCCAGTTCCAAGATGATTCAGTCACCCCAAAAAGAAACCTCATTTCCATTAAGTGATCACTGCTTATTCCCCCACCTCCCCCTGGCAACCCCTAGTCTACTGTTTGTGTGTGACTTCTTCCACTCAGTATAACACTTCTGAGGTTCATCCACACTGGAGCATGTGCCTGGTCTTTGTAGGTTTATTCCACTACCAACCATGTTCTTTATGCTTAAAATAACTCCTCCCTATGGAACTGTTTTGCAGTGATATTTCCTGGGGTGGGGGTAGTTTAATGATTCAGCTCTGTTATGTTAGCATACTTGTTTATAGTAGAGAGAAATTTTGTATTCTGCCGCTATACCTTGTCAAAACCTTTTAACAAGGCATTGATTCAGTTCTCTGGTTCTGAGAACTTGGCAGTGGAAGACAAGACTTCCACCAGCATTGCAAGCAAAATCATTGATGTCAATTCATGTTATTGTAGAAAACCATGAGTTGTGACAAGTGAAAGCTTTTCACCAAACCACAAAACTGTGGGCTGCAGTCAATACATGGAACACGAGGAGTTTGTTTCCATTGCTCAGCATAGCACTCTTTCACTAGTTCTAAAATATTCATAGCCTTTGCTGTTCCCAAAAGACGCTTGAAAAATAAGATTTCTCCTTTGTCAGCATCCGTGTTCACATAACTGGTGAAACTAAGAGATAGTTTTGTATCCTGGAAGATAGTCATTGTTCCATTCAGGTGTTTGAAATGGTTTATCTAGCCGGGCGCTGTGGCTCACGCCTGTAATCCCAGCACTTTGGGAGGCCGAGGTGGGCGGATCCCGAGGTCAGGAGATGGACACCATCCTGGCTAACACGGTGAAACCCCGTCTCTATTAAAAATACAAAAAATTAGCGGGGCATGGTGGCGGGCGCCTGTAGTCCCAGCTACTCGGAGGCTGAGGCAGGAGAATGGCGGGAACCCGGGAGGCGGAGTTTGGAGTGAGCCGAGATGGTGCCACTGCACTCCAGCCTGGGCGACAAAGTGAGACTCCGTCTCAAAAAAAAAAAAAAAAAGAAAATGGCTTATCTGCTCATTCGCAGGATGTAAGAGATTAGTGAAATATTTGTGATTCTGATGTTGATGACTTTTAATGTTTGACAGAGAAACTCTTCCAATTATTTTCTTCTGGTCCAGGCCTCACTCGTTCTAGCCCACGTGGCTCTAGTGAACCTCCTTTAATCCGCAGAGTTAATAGGCAAGACTGTAGCAGGATGCCTCAGGACAGACTTTTATGTTGGGACAAGTAGTATCTTAGTAAAGTGGTTCCAGCCTTTCATATCCTGCCTCCTTGGGATACAGAGTGTTTCTTTCCAGAGCTTCTAGGATAGACTGCTGCCTGCTGCATCCACACGTCTGTTGCAGAAGCACAAATGTCCCGTTAGGTCTAGTGACAAAAATAAGACCAACGCCTCAGTGAAATTTTTCGTACATCCGAACGTAAACAAGACAAGTATATTTGACATTTTAAAAAGGTTTTTTTCTTTCACAGTTTTCAAAATAACATAGGAGAAGCAAAGGAAAAAATATTTCTTGTGTTTCTAATTCACAGGTTGCTTGAGACTTTTTTGGAGGTGCTAGTATTTTATTGGTCACAGAGTTTTGAAGGCAAATACAATGAAATCATGCTTCTGTCATTTGGGGAGAAGGAATAACAGATTCATTTTTTTTTTTTTAAAGATGAGAGAGACAGTATTTGGGATCTATCTTTAGATTATTCTACCTCTGAATCTAACTGAAGTGAGAAATTAGGCAAGAATGGAATCTTGTCACCCAGGAAAAAAGCTAAACAATTCTGGCTCAGTCCATTTTCTCCTGAGACTGTCTTCAGATTGAGGCGAGGCGATCAGTGTTAAAATGGATGGAGTCGCCAGGCTGTCCACGTTCTAGTAAGATTGTAGTATGGTTGAAAGTCAAATGAAAGTCCAGCTCCTCAGTGTGTGAGTTCCTCTTGCAGACACCAGACCAAGGCCAGTAGTGATCTGGGGCTTATATTTTGTTACGATTTGTTGAGACCAGAACTCTCCTTAAGGATATATTTATGTATTTTTTTTAATATTAAAGTTTCTTTTCAAGGAATATATACTTAATTAGTTCATGTAATAACATGTGCATTCCATTTAAAGTTACCTTGCTAAATTTTCTAAGACTTTTTAGCTTCCCCATAGTTTTTAATAAACCGAAAGATCAAAGGAACAGTCCCCAGTTGCCCAACTATAGAGCAGTTAAGGCTGGTTTCAGCTCATCTGAAATCTGTAAACATTTAAAGAAAACCTCTCTCCCAGAAGATACTGAGCACAGTGGCATTCTCCAGTCTCAGAATGTTAAGGTTACTTACAGCTAGAGAGGCCTTCAGTCTATATTAACGAGTTCCTTTCCTAATCTCACCCTTCTAAGAATGTATTTGATCCAATTTAGGGACAGCCACATTGAAGCAAAGAAAAATTAATGGGGTAGTAACTGTAGGCACCAAAACACTCCCCAAACCTTGAGACATCAAATAAGCAAGACTGAATATATGCAAAAGATACTTTAACGATGTATCTTTAGCCTGGTGTGGTGGCTCATGCCTGTAATCCCAGCACTTTGGGAGGCCGAGGTGGGTGGATCACAAGGTCAGGAGTTTGAGACCAGTCTGGCCAACATGGTGAAACCCCATCTCTACTAAAAATACAAAAATTAGCCAGGCGTGGTGGTGGGTGCCTGTATTCCCAGCTACTCGGGAGGCTGATGCAGGAGAATTGCTTGAACCTGGGAGGCGGAGGTTGCAGTGAGCTGAGATCACCAAGATCGTGCCACCGCATTCCAGCCTGGGCAATAGGGTGAGACTCTCAAAAAAAAAAAAAAGTGTCACTCAGATTTTTCTACCTAGAACAGGAGTCAAACATACTTTTAACAATTATTTTATCGGTATAAACTTGTGAGGTACAAGTGTAAATTTGTGGCATGCATAGATTGCGTAGAGAGGAAGTCAAGGCTTTTAGGTATCCATCACCTGAGTAATGTACATTGTATCCATTGAGTAATTTCCCATCGTCCATCCTCCTCCCACCCTCTCACCCTTCTGAGTCTCCATTGTCTACTATCAGAAAAGCCTTCTCTAGCAGCGCATTGTCAGCTGAGTCTAGGAGAAGAAAGGCTTCTCACGGACATGAGCTAAATTCCCTGGGAAAGGCCATTCCATAGTGGAGAAGGCCTTCTGTTCACCCACAATGTGGTCCTCAGACCAGCAGCTTCAGCATCTCCTGGGAACTCATTAGAAATGCAGACCCCAGGCCAGGCACGGCAGCTCACGCCTGTAATCCCAGTACTTTGGGAGGCCAAGGTGGGCGGATCACAAGGTCAGGAGTTCGAGACCAGCCTGGCCAACATAGTGAAACCCTGTCTCTACTAAAAATACAAAAAAATTAGCCAGGCATGGTGACGCACGCCTGTAGTCCCAGCTACTTGGGAGACTGAGGCAGGAAAATCGCTTGAACCTGGGAGGCGGAGGTTGTATTGAGCCGAGATCGCGCCACTGCACTCTAGCCTGGGCAACAGAGTGAGACTGTCTCAGAAAAAAAAAAAAAAAAAAGGAAATGCAGACCCCAACCCAAACCTGAACTGGAAACTAAAGTGGGGGGCCCAGCAGTCTGTGTGCTTACTAGCCCTCCAGGCGAGTTTTGATGCTTCTGTTATTGAGAACTGCTGCTTATGCTGTCTTGGTGGAGAGCACTTCGGCCAATGCCTCTTCTGCTGATTCTGTATTTATCAAAGAACCACTGACTATAATTTAGTACTCACACTACAGTTAGGAGGTGTGTGAGTTCCCTTTACAAACCTATTTCTTACTGTAAATTCCTAAGATGGTTTGTATGTCAGTATCTTGTGAGCTTGATAAAAGTGAATCCATCTCGTTCAGAATGATGCATTATGAGTGTATAGTGGAAATCTAGCTTCGAAACCTGTGAAACAGGCCCAGCCCCTGATCCAGGCAGATTTCACTAAGGTAGAGATCAGGGTAGATGTCCCTGCTGAACGGGGACCCTCTCATCCCACCTCACTCTGGCTGTGTGTACTGTATATTTTTAACCAAGAGGACAGCAGAGCAGCACAGAATGGCTGGTACTCAGTATTCCTGGTTTCTGGATTATACAGATGCAGGGGAAATGTCTCCTAGTCTTATTTCATGGGCTACTGTGTAGCATTATTGAACTGCAATGGTAAGAGGGTTAGGTAGGCATTTTTCATTTTGATTAGACAGCTATCGTTTACAAATTAGACCACAGAGAATCGACCTTAACTTCTGTGACTAAAGCGTTTGGCAGTTACTTTTGGCATTTCTGGCCCTCTAGACTTGAAAATGACTGAGTGGTTACAATTTACAAAGTTAAGAGAGCTTTCTGTGGATTGGTATGAATGGTAGGTATGAGACAGATTCTTAGGAGTAAAGGACAGGGATTTAGGGAAAATCCTAGTGGAGTCACTGCAGCCAGACAGAGTTGTCTGTTCCATGCAGATAACGAGTCACGCTGTTGGGGATAATTAGAAAAAGAGGAAACAAAGTTGAGAAAAGAAGAGGGAGGCAGAGCAGATGGCAGAGGACAGGAAATTTCAGTGCAGCGTTGGGAAAGGCTGTAGAAGCTGAGGCCAGCGCAGACCCAGGGCCTTAAAGCTGTATTTACGGCTGGACCTTCTGACTCCTGGGGTGCAGGGGAGGCTGGATCGTGGGAGAGAGACGGGCAGGGCCACTGGAGGACACTCTGCCACATTCTAGAGTTGGCCTGGCCAGAGGCTGCATGTTGACAGAGGCTTGGAACAGCAGCATGCTTAAGACAAGCTAGCTAAGCAGGCACAAGGAAAAATAATTTACCTAAGTCCTTTCTGGCCGGGCGCAGTGGCTCACACCTGTAATCCCAACACTTTGGGAGGCCGAGGCAGGCAGATCACCTGAGGTCGGGAGTTCGAGACCAGCCTGACCAACATGGAGAAACCCCATCTCCACTAAAAGTACAAAATTAGCTGGGTGTGGTGGCGTATGCCTGTGATCCCAGCTACTCAGGAGGCTGAGGCAGAAGAATTGCTTGAACCCAGGAGGCGGAGGTTGCCGTGAGCCAAGGTCGTGCCATTGCACTTCAGCCTGGGCAACAAGAGCGAAACTCCATCTCAAAAAAAAAAAAAAAAAAAAAAGAAGTAATAATAAAGTTTTTTTTCTGTATTAAACATCCTGTGTTTAAAAGTCTACAGTGAGTCGAGGATGTTGAATGGCAAAAGATCGTAATTTTCTACCTCTTTAAATGAGCTGTGGGCTGGGCACAGTGGCTCATGCCTGTAATCCCAACACTTTGGGAGGCCGAGGTGGGTGGATTGCTTGAGCCTAGTAGTTCGAGACCAGCCTGGGCAACATGGCGAAACCCTGTTTCTACAAAAAATTTTTTAAAACTTAGCCGGGCGTGGTGGCATGTGCCTATGGTCTCAGCTACTTGGGAGGCTGAGGTGGGAGGATCACTTGGGCCCAGGAGGTTGAGGCTGCAGTGAGCTGTGATCACACTACTGCACTCTAGCCTGAGTGACAGAGTGAGATCTTCAAAAGTAATAATAAGCAGTCTTCAGTGTTTCATTTTATCCAGGCTAAATGTATTTGTAGTTTACATATATTATATGTTTATATTTTGATAGAGTCATGTGAGTAAAAGATATACAATAAAAATTGATGTTACTGAAGGGGAGTGGGATTAGATGTGAGAGCGTGGATTAGTAAGTTGTTTTATACAGCTCTTTACCATTGGACTTGTTACAACAAGCCTATAACTATTTTTAACTCCATAAAATACATGGTTTTATAAGAGCTGTGAAATTTCACTGAGTCCCCTGATTTTCATTTTCTTATAAAATCTCAGGTTCCTCAAATATGAATTCTTCTGCCATGAGAAATTAGAAACATAAAGTCTGGGGAAAGATTATTATAGTCAGATCCCATAGATAGGACGAAGTTCCAAGTCAGGAGAATGTTCATATGAGAATTGAATAGAAAGCCAAATTATTAGGTTAGGAAGGTGATCAGAGGACACTTCCAGTGAAGAGAATCAGCATGAAGAGTTGAGGTACGTGGCTGTTGTGCACCTGAGAGCATGTGGGCAGGCGTGGAAGCAATTCAGATCCTTGTGTGTTGAATTCTAGACCCATCCAGACAGCCTCCAGTGTCTTCTCAGTGACTGTGCCCAAGAATTTTGTCCATCTGTGGACATGTTTTAATGACAACAATCAGTAGTAATGATGGCTATTAAATACTTAATGACATTTCTGTGTTCTGAGACTTCTTCATACAAGAATTCACTTACTGGCCGGGCGCCGTGGCTCACGCCTGGAATCCCAGCACTTCGGGAGGCTGAGGTGGGCAGATCAAGAGGTCAAGAGATCGAGACCATCCTGGCCAACATGGTGAAACCCCATCTCTACTAAAAATACAAAAAACAGCTGGGCATGGTGGCACGCGCCTGTAGTCCCAACTACTCGGGAGGCTGAGGCAGGAGAATCACTTGAACCCAGGAGGCGGAGGCGGAGGCTGCAGTGAGCCGAGAGCCGGCCACTGCACTCCAGCCTGGGTGACAGAGCGAGACTCTGTCTCAAACAAAAAAAAAAAAAAAAAAAAAAAAAAGAATTCACTTACTTTCCACAGAGGTAGGTGCTATTATGATCCACAGTTCATAAAGAAGGAATCTGAGACATGGAAAGTCGAACTTTCTCAAGCATCTAAGTGGAAGAGTATTCTGACTCCAGATCCTAAACAGTAAACCACTACTCAACTGCCTCGCAGCCTGGAGATTTTCTGTAAGAGAGGGGCTAAAATAAAAACGCCCACCTCATGTTGATCACATTCTTAGTAATCCTTGAATACGTTTATATTGTGTCATCATGAATGTCTTTCCCCTCTGGCCAGATTATGGTATTTAGGTCAGGAGCCATTTTTTCTTGTTTATTTTGTATTCTTAACATTGCCCAGATATGCTCGATCAATGGTTTTTGAATGAATGAACCAAACTGTTTCTCTAATTCACTGTGCTTCTAACTAAGGAAAAGACAACCGTGGGGTCCCTCGCTGTGTGCCCGGGAACCTCTCTGAACACAGAATCAACTTCGTTTCTTTGATTTTAGAGCCAGATGTGATGTTTGAAGAATGTAATCTATTTGCTCTCAAACGTGGAGAGCATAGAGCTAGAACTCTAACAATTAGAAGTTAATCTGAGACGTCCTACAATACACAATTTTAAAATAAAATCCACCAGTGTCAGCCTGGTGCAGTGGCTCATGCCTGTAATCTCAGCACTCTGGGAACCTGGGGCAGGTGGATCCCTTGAGCCCAGGAGTTCAAGACCAGCCTAGGCAGTGTGGCAAACCCCATCTCTACAAAACATACTCAAACACTAAGCAGGCATGGTGGTGTCTGCCTATAGTCCCACGTACTTGGGAGGCTGAGGTGGGAGGATCACTTGTACCCAGGAGGTTGAGGCTGCAGTGAGTCATGGTCACGCCACTGCACTTCAACCTGGGTGCCAGAGTGGTACCCTGTTCTCTGCCCACCCCCGCCAAAAAAGAAATCCACGACTCTTTCATTCTGAACAACCAGAGATGTTTGGAAAGGAGACAGGAAATACCTGGTGAATAGTTACCGTCCAGCAGTTGCTAGGTGCACTGCACATCTTCGTAAATTTAATCCTCAAAACAATTATTCAAGACCTGTATTAGCGTGATTTTAGAGAGGACATTTGAGAAGGAGGTAACAGTCAGAAGGTGCCATCTTGTTGGGATGTCACACTCAGGCCGGTTGGCTTCAGAGACTTGGGCTTTCATGCTCTGCTGCTGCCAGGACGGGGGCCACATCGCCCTGTCTCCCAGTTTCTCCATGGCTCTCCAGGCCTTGGCTACCTTCAGCATCGTGGTCTGTACACAGCACAGCATGAGGGCGCCGGCAGTCCTCCTTGGCTCAGTGTCTAGGGTATGTCAGAACTATAAACCGTAAGATTCTTAGGCGACCCCGACACCAGCACTCATTTCTCCTACTTCAGTCCGGAACCTTTCGGGGGTGGGGGTGGGGGTTTCAATTGTTTTCTGCTTCAGTTTTCTTGGCCAACAGTCTACCTCACAGCATCAGTCATCTCTAATGTTGTTCACTCTGACTTTCTGTATTTTAGTTTCTGAATTTCTGTCCCATAAAGCCAGCATTTTGGCATTTGGAATTTTGAGTTTCTTCAGTGAATTCATAACAGTAAAAATATTTCAGAAAACCTGTAAAGGCAAGATTGTTGTTGAAGCCCCTCACATTAGAACACTTCCCAGGTGCTCCAGCTTGCGGGGGACTGAGGCTTACGTGGGAAGGCTGAGCTCCTCATCTCTTTTCCCCAAAGATCATTCATTCTGACAGCATGACTTCAACGTGATACAAGCAAAGAACATTTCAGATAGGAGGAGGAAAAAGAAGAGGGGCGGCACCACTGTGGAATGGTACGCTTCCTCACCTCGGTGCTTATTTACATAATTGTGTTTTTATAACATTTCCTGTACTTTTCTGTAAGCTGATGCTGTCCTAATTATAGATTTTTAAGAGAACACTTCATTGTACCCCAAATTATATAGTGCTTTAAAAAGGTACTTTCTTACCCTTTTACCAAATACCTTATAAACTCGTAATTACATAAAACAATTCGAGATACAGAATAGAAACAGCCTGTACTGTTAACAGATGTTGGTATTGTTATATACTTGAGTACATGGCTTTCAAAGATCTGTAATATTTTTCTTGAGTAAAAAGAAAAAAAATGACTCATTATAGTCATAATGTGTCACGGAGACTCCGGATCAAACGGAATGCACATGTTCTATTTTGTGCATTCTGTATAGTTCATTGTAAATGGCCTTGCTTTTGTGGATGTGAAAGTGCCACTTATTCCAGCAAATTGCCTTTGTGGCATATGCACCTACTTGTTAGCTTGCGGGCACTTGGGCCAGGCAGAGGCTGGGCCCCCTTTATCATCGGCACACCTGCATACACGGCACTATGGCGCCACGCTCCAGGGAGGCTGCCGTCATTAACAGACTTGCTCCTTGGGAAACCCACTGAGGACTTCTCAGTGCCCTCCTGCCCATCAGACACCACCTCAGAATTCTTTTTTTTTTTTTTTTTGAGATGGAGTCTCGCTCTGTCACCCAGGCTGGAGTGCAGTGGCACGATCTCGGCTCACTGCAACCACCACCTTCCAGGTTCAAGCGATTCTCTCGCCTCAGTCTCCCAAGTAGCGGATTATAGGCGCTTGCCACCATGCCCGGCTAATTTTTGTATTTTTAGTAGAGACGGGGTTTCGCCATGTTGGCCAGGCTGGTCTCAAACTCCTGACCTCAGGTGATCCGCCTGCCGCGGCCTCCCAGAGTGCTGGGATTACAGGCGTGAGACACCGCGCCCAGCTGACCGCCTCAGAATTCTTAGAAGACTAGGAATGGGGCAGCCTCCCAGATGCTAGCTCTCTTCCCTACATCAGTTTTAGGCCTCTCTTATGATACTAGTGATACAGATTACAAGGTAACCTCAGTGCAACACAAGGGAAGAAATAAATCCTCTCTTTATTGAGTGCTGGGTCTATGTTTAATTTTCTTTTCTTTTCTTTTCTTTTTTTTTTTTTTTTTTGAGACGGAGTCTCACACTGTAGCCTGGGCTGGAGTGCAGCTGCGCGATCTCGGCTCCCTGCAACCTCCATCTTCCATGTTCAAGCGGTTCTCCTGCCTCAGCCTCCCGAGTAGCTAGGATTACAGGCACCCGCCACCAGGCCTGGCTAATTTTTTGGATTTTTAGTAGAGACAGGGTTTCACTATGTAGGCCAGGCTGATCTTGAACTCCTGACCTCGTGATCCTCCCGCCTCGGCCTCCCAAAGTGCTGGGATTACGGGTGTGAGCCACCACACTTGGCCTAGTGTTTAATTTTCAATTTAATTTTTGGCATTATTTTTTTTTTTTTAAAGTTGCTTATCTTAGGACAGTAGAACTGGAATGAGTCTTGTGTTTCCAATTACAAAAACAAGATGGAACAAAGGATGGGGCTAGATTTTTGTGTTATTGACAGCCCCATATTCTTCCCTCCAGAGATCGTCTTTCGGAAGCAAGCCCGAGATACACACAGACTTACCCATTCCTTCAAAGCTGTTGATGTTAGACTGAAGATGGTTCTTTTCGCTAAGGAAACCCTCCCCATTTTTGCAGGATTTTTGAAAAATGAGTTGCTGAATGGACTTCAGATATTTTTGTTCTTTTGTTTTGTTGGGATTTTCTTCCCACTCCTATTTTTGTTAATTTTTCCCTCAAAAAATGAGATTGCTGCTTACTGCCATTGAGCCTCCTTGTGGCACATTCATTGGTCCAGTAAAAGACTTAACTCCAAGAACCACCTACCAGTAACACAATAAAACCTTGAGTATAGATTGATTCATAAATGGCAGCGGACGAGTGTTGAAAGTGACGCATTATGTTGCTGCAATGTATTGACATTATCAATTGTGTGTCACTAAACAGCGAGGCTAACTGGATGATTTACTCTGTGTTTAACTGCCTTTTCAATTGGAGCAAATGTTGAGGAACTGGGACGCAATATCAGAAACCATATATTTTCTTCTGTTAACACCAGCTTCGCTGAGGCATGTTGGTTTTGGCTGCAGGCTCTAAGGCTCTAGTTTAAATGGTCTCAACAAGTGATTAACGACCAGGAGGTGGGCCTCTACACTGTTTCCACATCTTTTCTCCTTTCTGTTTATGTCGCCTTGATGCTTGGGAGGGGTTGTTGCAGAGTGGTTCATGCTATTTATTGCGCTGACGTTGGTTTCCGTCCTGAGAGTCCTTGATGTTTCTTTTGCGGATTTTGTTTTTAATATTATTTAGCATAATGACCTAAACCATAAACGCTTGCAGTTGTGATACAGGTGTCCTTAGTTCAGCAGTCAGATGAATAATAAGGGCCACTGTGTACAGGGATAGGTGACAGCTGTGGCCCCCAACGAAGAAGCTCTGGACTTTCCCCTCCCAAGTTTCAGTCCTGGTAACTTGAACTAGACTTTTCTAGTTTCTTGAAACATTGTTTTATTTTCTTGCAAGTTATGATGGTGTTCATATTTCACAAGGCTGAACGATACAGGGTTTCTCAAATGTGCACTTGGTGTAGATGGATATTAACTGTTAACTGTGACGTTGAGAACTGGAGCTGCTAACTGACCCTATGCATTTGTCTTCTGCATAGAATGTTGTAACAGTGCTAATTTCTAAGCAGCCGAATTTGTGAGAAGGTCCACAGCACTAATCTGCACCTCAGTGTTGCCTTGATATTAAAAAAACGTGAGCATGTACTCAGGACACATGCACTTGATTTATGAACTTCCCAGGAGCACGTTTATGTGTGGCTCGCCGATGGTTTGACTTATGGGATGAAGCATTTGATTTCTGTATGTGTGCTTTTGAGACACTCATTTTTACCCTATTAAGAGTTGTTGAGTGCAGAACAAGACATTTTAAAAAGGAAGAGTAACATTTGGAGATTTTTAAATGGAAGCTTTAAATTACTACTTGCTTCTGGTTTTTTTTTTTTTTTTTTTTTTCTAGTTTTAGAAAAAACAAGGAAGAATCTCTCTTCATTAAGTTGGAATAGTCAGATTTCAGTGTTTGGGTGATGGTATTAAAATCGGTGTTTTAATGGTAGATGAAAATGATTCTGTTCTGTTGGATTCACATCCTGAATAAATGTTTCTACACAATTAGAGTCTATAGCAGACTAAACCAGCATAGTGGTGGTGTGTGTGTGTGTGTTTTTTTCTTTTGCCTGAAAGAACAGCTTCAAGCCTTGGGAAAGAATTTGTTTTTGCCCTGTGGAGGGTCAGAAACATCTGCTTCAGGTATAGTTTACAAGTGTTACTTATTAACCCATGAGCCAAAAACCCAGATGAGGAGCTCTATTGAAAACTACACATTCCATGTTTTTATAAATGTATATTAAGATGAATTCCACATACCTATTATTTGGATTTCTGGCAGCCAGAACTTCTACAAGGAATTTGTGTTTTTAAAAATGAATGTAAAATTAATTTTTATTTTCTGGTACCAGAGTTTTGCTGTATATGAAGAAATCCTGCTCATGGGCAGAAAGCAAAGTTTTCAAAGGAACCTCATCTCCATATGGTTTTACTCGATAATCCTTTATCCACCATCTTCAGCTCTCATTCCTTTGCTTTCTTGCCTGTGGCTACATTTCTATCTCTGCATCAATTAGCACAGTGATTTATACAACAAGCAAGCAGTTTAGAGGTAATGGTACACAATTAACATCTCATTCCACCATAAAGGGTATGCTAAATACCCCAGTCATTGCTTTCTCTGCCTGGAATTGAAATAAGTGTTTGTCCTAATTCATATGCTATCTGATGTGAAGTGGGCCTGCTTTGTACCGCACTACACCATTAATCTAATTATAGATAGCTGCAAATGAAGTGCTGTCTGAGCTGGGAGATTGAAGAAAATAGCCTTTTGTCATTTAGCATGACTCTGTGAAGCAAGATCACACTTTACAGGGCAATACTACAAAATGGAAATCTCAATAATATTGCTGCCTGTTGCATCTTTTCTAATTACAACAACATTGTAAACACAACTGGGCGCTGACATAAATAGAGCTGTAGATATGCTGTCATGCGGGTTGTAGGAGAAAGTCCTCCGAGTGCTGTTGGATTAAATGATGCATCCTGATTGACAGCTACCTTGAGACTGCACTGATGGAGTTGTCACAGCATTATGCTAACAGGCTGTTCCAGCGACTGCAGCTGTGGGAGGCTGTGGTTCGCCCTGCGCCTTAGCTGCTGCCTGTTCATGTCCGTTCCTTCGCCTGGGCTGCACCTCCAAAGGAAGGACAGCTGCAGGCTTCAATTCTGTGTACTGTCACTGTCGTGTGTTGGAGATTGGTGGTGGTGGTTTAGCTCAGATATCAGGCCACTGGGCCCTGTGCGGAAGCAGAGGGAAATTATTTTGTATGGCTCCGAACCTTGCTATGTTTTTCCTCAAGTGATAATTGTGTACCCGACAGAGAATTTAGGAGAGGAGAACGTGGTCGAATTACAAGTCTCATTCCACTAAAGTGTTTTAATTTATATCTAGTTTTTCTCTGCTTTTCTGACATGCCAGTGTTTTTAAAGATGCATCATTTTTGCATTTCACCCTTTCCATCACTTAAAAAACACTGACACTGCCGGGCGCGGTGGCTCAAGCCTGTAATCCCAGCACTTTGGGAGGCCGAGACGGGCGGATCACGAGGTCAGGAGATCGAGACCATCCTGGCTAACACGGTGAAACCCCGTCTCTACTAAAAAGTGCAAAAAACTAGCCGGGCGAGGTGGCGGGCGCCTGTAGTCCCAGCTACCTACTTGGGAGGCTGAGGCAGGAGAACGGCGTAAACCCGGGAGGCGGAGCTTGCAGTGAGCTGAGATCCGGCCACTGCACCCCAGCCTGGGCAACAGAGCGAGACTCCGTCTCAAAAAAAAAAAAAAAGAAAAAAGAAAAAAACAAAAAACACTGACACTATTTCCCTAGCTCTGAGTTAGGACAGTAGACCTTTAGGGGAATATTTGAGTGTCACTCTCACTGCCACGCTGTGGAAATGAGACAGATTAATGTTGGAGACCTTTGGGGCTAGAAGGTGTAAAACCTTGACTAGGAAGAGAGAGCCTAATGTTTGGAAGTGTCTGCCACCTTACTTAGTGAGGGTTGCGTGGACAGTATTTGGCCAGTGCTTCAAGATAACTGATGCACAGTGATTTACAGTCAAAGATAGCACCTGCCCTTGAGTTGGTGTTGACGGAGATGGCAGCAGTTGAGGACATGAAAGAACATTAACAGTCAGTCAACTGTACGTGTCCTAATTGTTACTGGAAGAATGAATTAGAAATGGAAACTGGAAGTGAGCCCACTTGAAGAGGAACAGAGGTTGACAGTGGCACCGGAGGCTCTGAAATCACAGCTGAAAACTGTACAGCAAACTGCAAGCGCTCACCTCGGGAGCAGCCACAGACCTCGGAATCATTGCAGCACATTAGCGCATGGGGTCTGCAGAATTACATTACTGGTATTTCCATAGGCTGTGGAAAGAAGTGGGTGGATTTAGCACTGTAAGGAGGTGCAGTACTATACAAACACAGACGCCTCCAGGGTGGTATTCTGTGTACCCGTCAGAGTGGAGTGTGTCTCGGGGTGGGTGATTCTTCGCTGTCGTTGGGGTGCTGAGTTCTGGGGTGCTGGGGCGCAGGCACACATGCCCAGTTACAGGATGCTTTTCTGAATGAGGTCCAGTGATAATGTACCTCTCTCACCCGGACTGTGACTAGCCGCCGCCTCCTGCAGCAACCACTCTCAGCCCCCAGCCTTTCATCAGGCCCATGGAAGAGCTGCGTGTCAATTTTAAAAACAGTCCCACTGGAGTTTCTTATCATTGTCCAGCTCTTGTGGCTTTCTTCCTGACCCTTTCATGTCAGCTGTGACTCCTTTTCTGTCTTCTAAATTTTCGGGAGGAATTTTCTTGTTAGACATGGTTTCACACTGCAGAGGTCATAAAATTAATTTGCTTAGAGACCAGGGTGGGGGTCACTTTTCCATCACTGGGTCATTAGATAACACCTAATTCCCTCCCATTACTGTCGTGTGTGGGTTGAGGAGTCCCACCGGGCCAAGTCCAGAGAGCACCTGTTCTGTTCTCACTTATGTGGTGAGCTGTTTTTCGAGAACTTTTTTTTCATTTGGCTGTGTGGTCTGGAGAATGTTCCTGAGCCAGCGGAGTGAAGGAGTGAAGTTCCACGCACTGACCAGCCCTGAGCTCATTGGAGCGGATCATCTTCCGGCTCCGTGGCAGCCCAGCCCCACCCACAGGCAGCTGCCTGTCACCCATGCTGGCATTTTCCTCACCCTACCCAGGCAGCGGGAAAACCTGGCTGCTGCTGGGATCCTGCTACTCTGTCCTGTCCACGAGCCTTCAGAGTCTTTGATTCCTGCCCTCAGACATCAACTTTGTGATTTATCTGCTTGAAAACAACCACAAAAACTTAAAATCAAAACTCTCTAGGGGAGTTTCGCACAACTGCTGAGGAATAGTTAAATGCCCACGGTGAAACCAAGCTTGTACCCTGCGGTCCAGGTAGGGGCACGTTCCTGAAGTCTCACAAAACATTGGCTGCTCTGTGCCCCCGAAGAATCCAGAGACGCCAATAAATAGTAGTTTTGATCATCAGCTTTGGAAAGTCCTGGGGTACATTCTTAAATGACTTCTCTTCTGGGGCATCAAAAAGCTTTTACGGTTCTCGCCAGGCGGTTCATTCTGATGGACCCATGTGCTGCACCCCGCTTGGGCCCCATCCCGGCACGCGCCCCGTGCGGCACAGCACAGGCCAGCTGAGAGGTTGTTTTAAGAAGGCGTGTTTGCGTGGTACACTCACGGGGTCAGGACAACATCAAAGGTAATCTTAAAAAGAGAATCTCGCTCTGCCTTCTCTTTTTATATTCAGAAAGGTCATTTCTAAACCAACTATTTGCACCAAGGCCTCTCTGGAGGAGTTTACCCCGTTGTTATTTTTACTTGCTATTACAATAAGTCACTTATCCCCCAAACAGATTTAAGAACAATAAACAAATACAAAAGGAAAAGGAACATCTCATCAGTAACAAAGACTGCATCTGAAGGCATTGAGTTTGTGACTCTTTTACATCTCTTTCCAAGCAAAGCAGGAGTCCTACAGAGAAAGGAATCTGAAAGATGAAAATTATAAAAATAGTAAAAGGATCCAGTGTTAGTCAGAATCTTGTAATTTCTGGGGAGAAATGAAGCTAAATACAGTCTTAGCACTTTGTTCATATGCAGGCTGATCTGTGATATAACTAAACTTAGTTCTGGAGTATATCCACTGTGGTGAAATGTGGTATAAATCATATTCTCAATGTATGAAGACACTTTTCCTGGATTTAGGCTTCACATTTTGAAGTTGAATTCTGCAAAACAAGAAAAAAAACAGATCTGTGTGCTACACTGAAAACTGAACGAGGCACGTTGCAAATCAGTCGTATAGAAGGCGCAGCTCAGGGCGATACCAACTAGAAAAGTAACTTTTTTTGTTGAGTCTGATGCCTCTAGTGATGTTGGATTTTTTCCCTTACGGCAGACAGCACAGATACAAAAACTGCAATTTGGTCCAATTATAGTCCCCTGTGTCCCTCCACACCCTCCCCCATGGATTTAATGAAGGACTTGGAGGTACAATTCATCACTGATAAACAGTCCCTCAGCCCAGAATGTGTGTTAGACTGACAGCAGCGTGCACTCTCCTCGCTTTTTCCGTCACCACTTATGACTCAGATGAATTTTAATAGGAGCAAAAAGCTTTTATTTGCACTGTAATTTCACTTAAGGATCATATCCTTCAGAAACTGGCAGACGCTTCTATGCCTTGATTGCAAAACACACACTCAGGAGTAAAGAAACACGCAAAAGATGTTATTATTCAACCTGTCACAGTGTCGCAAATCCACTTGGAACTTGGGCCATCAAAGCTCTCCCCCCACCCCTTTCAGTAGGCCCTGTGAAGAGGCACTTACAGATTCCCGCCATTCCCATACAGAATTAAAGGGGGAATTATATTTTGTTTTTGCATCCCTGCCATCATGATGCCCACAGGAGGCTTTGAGTTACAGCAGGTTGTTTTTTTTTGTTTTTTGGGTTTTTTTTTTTTTTTTTTTTTTTTTTTTTGAAGAAAATGGAGCTGTCTCACTGCTGCTTTCTTACCCAAGAGAAATCAGACCTGGTAGGGATCCAGAACCTTCGGGTGGTGGTTCCAATTTCACCGAGAGACACTTCCTCAAACCATTTTATCTTTTTTCTGTTTGGATAGACCAAATTGTGGCTCATAGATTTATTCACGGAGAGGATAGGAATTCTTTTTTTTTAAATGTTCTGCTTCACTGAACTGCCCTGAATACGCCCGGTTATTTGAGAGCCACCTACAGAAGGTGCCGTGAATATACTTGTCTGTGTGTATTTTCCATCAGTGTTTATAACATCTTGATGTTATTGTCTCTTAGTGCAGAAGGCATTCTCATTATCTTGCGTCTTTTCCTGACCATCTTGTTACATCAGAAAGACTATGTAGTGCCTTTAAGAAAAGCCAGCTTTTTTAGTCATGAATATAGCAGTTTTTGTCACTGAAAAAATGGAATTTCAAATACTATGTTGCCCAAAATGAACACTGAACCCCATTGTCTTAACTTACTGATACGTAGCGCAGCCGCTCTTGGAGGGCTGTGGGAAGCTGCGACAGCCATCTGCTGCCATCTACTGGCGCCTGTCCACACGTCACCTCCTCCATCCCCCGGGCCTGCCCAGCTCACGGGATTTTCCTTGATGGGGATAAGTTTGTAGGCGGTGAAGGGAATACAAGTAAAATTATCAGTTTTCTTTATAAGGTTTTGAGATGTTTTTCTTAAAGATGCAGGATGATATTTGTCAATGATTAATATTAATAACTGGAATAGTCCTTATTTCAAGATATTTCTGAAATAACTAGCTCACAATATATGACAGGAACAAATATATTTTGATGTGCGCAGCAATTGAGAACCATTTGAATTTAAGGCTGTTACTGTAATTTGAATTTAAAAGCTAAAAATTGATTTAGAATGGATGTTACTTTTGAGGAAAAGTTCATTTGAACTCATTTATGGTTTCGTTTTGTTTTTCCCTTCAGTACAAGGTGAATATCTTAACCAAACTCGCCGCAGAATTGAACAAATTTATGCTGGAAAAAGTGACCGAGGACACAAGCAGTGTTCTGCGTTCCCCAATGCCCGGAGTGGTGGTGGCCGTCTCTGTCAAGCCTGGAGACACGGTAAGGGCTGTGTGTATCTCTGCAGGACATGCTGGTCTCAGACTTCCCCCTCCAGAACGATGGCTGATGGAACAGCACGATTCAGCTCTTTGCAGTTGTTTCTTAACTGACCTCCAGCAAACAGCAAAGTCGATTTTGTGTGTTGTCAACCTGTTTCACGTTTGCATTAGGTTTGTGCCAGGACCCTCAGCACTTCCCCTCCCAAATGATCTGGGAGTGGAGCAGAAAGGCGACCAGATTCATTCTGTCATTTTGCAAATGCAGTGTTTTGGGAAGTACTTGCCCTAAAAGTACTCTCTAGTATGCTGTGCTCAAAGCATCCCTGAAGATAGTCATGCCAGGGAATAAGACTCTGATGAGGAACTTTTTGCATGATTTTCTTGGAACAAATGTCTAACTGGGAAGAAGAGCGGAGGAAAGGTTAATTCTGCAATCTGTACAGTACCAGAGCACTTCCGTTAGTTGGTAAATGAAATGTAGCATCACAGTTTGAAGTTTTTCATCTTGATCTTGTGACATTAAAGCACAAATCAAAGCTGTATTATTTCCTTGAGGTAACCTACTATGGATGAATTGGTAGGATGCACACATTTTCTTAGAACATGGATAGAAATCTCTACTGATGAGCAGCAGAAGTGAAAAGAAAACAATTTAGGAGGCACCCAGAAGGTTTCCGGGGACACTGAAATACTTGCATTTTTATTCACGTGCAGGAAAATAGCAGCCAGACGTGACTGTCTCTCATGGATGAGGTGGTGATTCCATTTTGTATCTCAGGTCACTGGGGCTTACATTTTAATGCCTCCTGATTTCTCAATTAGTATAGATAAAATATCCGCTAACACTGAGGAAAAAATCAGGTAGTTGGCATTGGCTTCTAGAAAAATATTTGCCATAAATGTGAATATTAAGAAAACATGATCAGTTTTAGTTGTTTGAATGATCAGCCCTGAAACTAATATGCGAGGTTAGAAAAACGACTTAAAGTTTGCTTTACTTGGTGATACAGAAATAGAACTATCCGCTTTTTCAGAAAGGCGTGAAAGAGGCTGCGTGGCTGTGCATTGCTGTTTGCTTTGAAAGCATCGACTCCTGGAAGAAAGCCCTCCTTAAGACTGTCTAATGCCCACGTGTTAAGGATTTGGGAGAGGCCGTAAGAAAAATTACGTGTGTGTGTGGTGTGTAAAATTCAGGGAGGGCATCTTCCGTCTCCAGAATTAGGGTCATCAGAGGATAGTCTCTTGGCCTTGGCATAAAGAATTGTTCACTTGCACATGACATTATCAGAGCTGTCAGTGGAATCTTCTAGTGCTAGATACGTAGGTTGGTAAACAATGTAAGGGTTTTGTTTCATTTTTCTTAAGTTTTTTTCTGGAAGTCATATAGTCTGCATACTGCCAGCCTGAGCTTGTCACTCCTAATTATGTGGCTTTAATTATAAAATTCTGTGTGTGTGTGTGTTTCAAGTAAATGTTTTCCTTAAATCCTCTTCTAACACCTGAATCCAAACCGCAGTGGAGGGAGGGAGGGCAGGGAGGAGGGAGACCGCTCCTGCCTCAAGCCTGGAGGGCAAGAGGTTGCGACTGCAGCCCTGGCCCATCAGCCCAGCGGCCCTCAAGGAGGCTGCTCAGAGGCAGGAAACGGGGCGCTCCCAAGGCCAGATGAGCGCAGCCTTCTGGTTTCTTAACAGCTGCTGGCTCCTGATCTGACTTTCCCACATACAGAAAGGGTCTGGCCTTTGTACATTCCATTTCCTGGTTGATAATTGAATGTAGAAAAGCAAGGCATTTCGTAAATGGGAACAATGTGATATCAGACCTCGGTTCATTGATGTAGCTCAGATATTAAAAACACCCACCAATAATTAAATGTGTGTACTCATTAAGAATGGTTTGAGAACTGTTAAAAATATATTACTGCAGAGCAATGGGGCCAATATTTTATGCATTCCTTTAAAGTCAGAGTACCTGAGGGGCACACGTAGTGAACAGGCTCAGGACCTCGGGATCTGTCAGCATGCTCCTAAGTTCTGTTTGCGGGGCCTGCTCAGGTGGGGTGTATACTTGCTTTTATTTGTCTTTTTTGGTACTTGCAGAACTTCCTTTCATATTCTGTGCCATTGTGTTTTGATGAAACGGTCTTTTCACTTGAATTACTGCTTGTGAAAAATGTCCCAAACCACTAATACCGAAACCCAGTGCAGCCCGAGAAGTTTCATCGCCGGCTCTTAGAACAACTTCTATAGTTAAATTCTGCTTAGTGTAATTAAAACACAAGAAGCTTCCTTGGACCAGAGGCACGGCACTTACTTGAGGCCATTGTGAGAAAACACTACTTGTCATGTTGAAGTTTTGCGGTTTTAAATGATTTTAACACCGCGGGGGCATGTTGTGAGCCCCGCCCCCCGCACTAACAATAGCCGAAGGAGGTTCCCCTTTTATGGCTGGGAAGATAATGGAGTCAATCTCCTTAGTGTATTTTCAAGGAAAATAAGGACCCAAAAACAACTAAGGGCCTTACAAGTATTCTGTTTTTCTCTGAAATGTTACTTTTCATTTTTTAAATTCCAGTAATCTATCATGTTTCTGTTTAGCTGAAGTAAAACTTGACCAATCTTAGAATGGTGGGCCTGGCAATAAGTTCTAAAAAAGTATCACATAAATCGTAATTAACAAATCTGTTTTGTGAAGTAAACAATTTGAACACAGTTTAAAAACCTCAGGAAGAAGAGATGTGCGATGGCTGTTGAGAAGTAATGAATCCACTTGGGGGACTTCATGTGCCAAGGCCTGTGAACTGATTCATTTGAAACACCCTACCCTAAACACAGAAGCTGTGTTTTATTTGAAAGGTTTCTATAGGGTTCACACAGCAAAAGTTCCTGATAACTTTTTCAGTGTCTATTATATACTGTTTAACATTAGATGTGGCAGGTCACATTTGAAATGATTGTGTAATAGTTTTTTTGAACACGTGGTGAGAGGATCTTAATACACAGTAAAATGCAGGGAAGCAAACAAATCAATAAGAAAGTACAGTGGATGATTAAAGTCAGGAATCACTAATATAATTTAGGAAACAACTCATAGAATAAATCTTATGTGCCTTTCTATATGCCTTCTGAAAATGTTTCTGCAGTAACTCATTTCAGTTTGAAAACAAACCTGTTTTCTTAGACACGTAACACTGTTGTAAACTGGGAGCATTTCTGTAATCAAAGTTAGCATGACTCCACTGTTTCAACCTTCTATCTTTATGATACTCTTGAACAGAAATGTTAAAAATATATTTTCAGAATAATGGTAGAATACATTTTTCCATATTTTAAATTAGACTTATAGCTGCTGAATGTATTGCATAATTTTCACTTTGACTTTGAAGTATAAAGTCATGATAAGCACATTCACTTTGTTAGCCTTTTGATATCAGAAACAAAACAACCCCATAAGATAGTCACCCAAGGAGGCATTTTAATACTGCATTTAGTTAAGATCCTTTCAAGTAATGTTTGTATTCTGCAGTCATCACAGATTTGCATCAAAAATACTCATTTAATACACCAAACAATTAAATGAGGAACGAACGGTAAGCTGGCTATATACTCATCTGCGTTTCTTTTTTTCTTAATGATTAGTGAAGCCAGGTGAAAGAATAGATTGAAATTAAATACCTGTTGCTGCTTTCTCTTGCGAATTAGCCCATTCAATATCAGCTAGACGCGGGGATATTCTGGTGGAGCTGAGAAGATCCACCTCGTGATGGAACTGACCTTCAGCGGGGCAGTGAGGTGTTTGGGGTTGCTCCTCTGTGAACGCCTTAAAGGCAAGAAACAGCCACTGTACAGGGTGCCGGTGAGAGCATCACACGGGTGAGCGTTGTAGCAACACCACTTACACTTCTCCCCGATTTTGTTTCCTCCTTGCACGTGCTGCTGCGACAGGGCGGGCTCCCACGCAGGTAGCAGTCAGGGCCACAAGACACAGACAGGCACCCCATCCCATCTCAGAGTATGATGTCCACACCTCCCCTTTGTCTCTAAGCCTCATGCAACTGAGCTTGTAGCCGACCATGGAGAACTGGCAAACTTGGCAAGATACCTTTATTTCTTATTTCTTAAAGAAACAAGGTTTGAAAATGTCGTAAGCTTCTCAAGTATCCTAACGAGAAGGCAGGGCTGGGCGCTCCGGACGCGCGTTTGCCTGGCGCGAGTTGCGCTGGTGTGCCCCGTGCAGCCCAGGCTCGCTCGCTGCGTCTTTCCCTGGCAGAGGGGCCGGCCTAGCCGCGTCACAGACTTTCCAGGTTCTGGATGCCTCGATTTACAATCATCGAATAATTGTAATAATTACATTTATACATTTTATAGCAATGGTTAAAGCAGTCTGACAAGATGCCAGTTTTCACCCAAACCTCGGATTGTATCTCACAGCACGTACACAGAGATCCATACTTTCGTTAACATTTTAAAACTTTAAAATGATGAAATACTGCAAACATGCAGAAAATTACAGAGAAGAATCCAACAAGCACTCCTGTGCCCGCTGTTCACCATTTCCATGTGTTTCAAGTTTTATTTAACAACGAAACATTACATATAACATGAACTTCCCCCGCAGCAAGCTCCTCCACCCCATTCCTGTCCTGTCGTCTTCAGAGGTAACGACGCCCCCAGGATTTGGCCTTTTAATGTTTTCCAGATAACGTTTATTTTTAAATGTGAAGAGTTGGTTTTTGTTGGAGGTAACAATGTGGGGATTTTGACAGTTTAATGTACTCAATTATCAATATAAAATAAAACATGTTACGCAGGGCAGTATATTAAATGTTATCGGAGAGTCTTCTCCAAGCTTGGCGTGTGACTTTATGTTTCAGGAGTGACCTGCTTGGGAGTAGAAGGTGTGTTGTCTTTGTTTTCAACCTTTTTGTAAGTGACCATTCTCAGCCTTACCAAGATTTAAACTATTCCTCACTCTTTTAATAAAAATAAAAGTTTACAAAAAAATCATTCTTTCACCGAGCCTTTCCAGTAGCATGCTTTACAAAGGTAGAGGACCCCGGCTAATATCCAAGGTGTCATCAATGACATCCGTTTTCACTAGTTCTCTTTGTAACTATAGGCTTTGGCTCTGATCTTGAGCTAACTTAGAGGGCAGTAGGGAGTCATATTTTTCTTCATTTTAAGAAATTTTGAAAGAAACTGGACTTGTTTTATATTGGCCACAAGTCTTTACCCTTGCCCTTCGCCCCTCAAGTGCTGCCCAGTTCTGGGGAGCCCCACTCGAGAGACAAGGGGAGCACCGGGCAGACGGCATGTGTGCCTGAAGTCCCAAGCCAGCATCGGGGCTGAACGGGTGGCCCCTGGGTTCCCGTGCCCTCCAGAGTGAGGCCGCTCGTGCATGGGCCATTAAAGGAGCCTTCAGCCAGAGAAAGGGCTGGGCGCCCGTCTCCTGCCACCTGGTCTCTCTTTGTAATTTGATGATGATTCCATCCTTGCTCAAATACTGCAGTCTCCCGTGGCCGCCTCCCCATCTCGCTTTACATGAAGATGTTGGGATGTGAATACACGTTTCTTCAGGAAATATCACGGGATATTTGCCAGCCTGTCTTATCGTCTCAGAGGAAGTTGCTATTAATATAATCAGATGCCAAGCAGTGCCTTTTCACTCAATGTGAGATGCCTTTTCTTGTGACTGTTAACTCAATCTTTCTTCAGATCTAAGGGCCTTAAAATGTGTGGCATTCAGGCACCTGTGTTCAAGTAGAGCCGCCTTTACCAGTGAAATGGAGGGATTTTCACGTTTGTGACGCAGTCAGCAGGGCTGATATTGATCGTGTTTTTCCCATGGCCCGGTACTGCAGAAGTGGGAACTGCAGCGGGCTGGTGAGCCCTCCAAGCCTTCTGTCTAATTTGGCAGAAAAACACAGAACATAGAACAACAAAAGAATCCTCTTTTTTCCATAAAAATTCTTCCTCCCACCCACCCTTCTTCCCCAAAAAGGGGACTTAATTTTTCAGCTGCACACAGTGATTCGGTGCTCACTCTTGCATTGAAACAGTTGCTGTCTGAACAGGCAGGAAACAGTTTTCTTTTAATTGCCGAAATCATTCGGAAGTGCTTCATGCCCTGCTTCTGTACAGCAGATGCTGTGCATTAATTGGCCTGCGTAGAAGTGACCCAGGGTTCCTTGCAGCGGGCCCAATTTTAGGCAGAGGGTTTAAATAGCTTATTTATTATTTTGTATAATCTGGCGTACATTGTGTGCTCCTGCACGTGTCGTATTTCATGGTCTGCAGTTTCTAATGTCATGTGGGTTTCCAAACCTGTGTTTCTCTGGTAATGTACTAGCAGCAGGTAAGCTCAAAATACCATCCATCAGGAGCTAATTTTTTATCCAGACACTGCAATGACTGATGAACCTGTCTTTTGTGTGAATGTTTAGCACAGTGGAAAGCCATATGCCACTGGCACCGCTTCCTCCGCATTCCTTACAGTTGCTGGAGAGTGGGCTTCCTGGGGGGCGGGGGACTCGATGCTGTGTACGTCCCCTGGCCTCTATTTCAACGATAACGCATTTAAAACAGCCCTGGGCTTGGGCAACAAAAAGAGGATGAGGCTGTCTTAAAGGAGACCTGACTCCCTCGTCATTTTCTTTATCAGAAATACGACTGCACACTCTTAATAGGGAACCTTGTTTTGTTACTCCCCGTCTGTTCCAAACAGACCTCAGCCCATTAGAAGGGCCTCCCTTGTGTGGGAGACCACAGCTGTTACTGTAAATCTCATCCACTCACTGTATCACCCCCATTTTGTGGCTCTGAAGGATGAAATTGAGAAATGGAATACTGTGCAGTCATCCCTTACATCTCCAATTTTAGGCCTTTGCCATCATTTTCATGCTTTTATTCCAAATCAAATGACATTAGTGAGCTACACCACCTTCTGATGGATATCTGGTATTGAGCACCGCTTTCAAGTCTGTGCTTGTGGGGGCTTCCTTTTATGTTTGGTGGTCTTTTTTCCCCCTTTCTCTTCTCTTTTTCTTCCTGCACTTTCTTTGAGCGTTCTTAGTGGTCATGGCAGTTTGCAGTTTGAATGATCCGCATTGCCAAATGTGTCCCCGTCTTAGCATGTTTTCTGAGAAGGGGGCATGTGCGGGAGAAGGTTCTCTGTCTTTTAATCTTTGTGGAAGGAGTGAAGAGAACTTGGTAGAAGGATATTGGGGGCTTTAATCAGAAATAAGAAGTGGTTTAAATCATTAGCACAACAAAGCATACTATAAGCTTGAAGATAAAAGTCTCTGGGGAAAGAGTCCTCTGAAAATAAATGGAACTTGAGAGATTTCCATATCATTTATAACTTCCCTTAATTACCCTTGGAAGACTTGCCAGTAAAACTGGAAAATTGGCAGCCTATATCCATTAGAGTCATTTTGCCGACCATGGCAAGCAGCTGGCTTTACGGGATTTGATTCCCATCACTCACAACTCATCATCAGCTGGAGGTGTCTGCAGCTCTTCAGCACAGAGCAATGCTGGCGACACTCGGGCCCCCGCGACAGGCGAAAATCTGCTGAGTAAATGGGCCGAGGTTTCTCTCAAGCCTCGTTTGGGGCAAGGCCGACTCCCGCTTAATGAGTGCCGCTCTGATAATCGGATGCGAATGTGAACCTTGACCTCGTGTCAAAGGAGAGGACGCAGTAAGCTGGATGAAAGATACAGGATCGAGGCCTCCAAACTTTACACCAATTAGACAGGGAGTGGGGAAATACATCAGGCCCACTAGGTTCATCAAAAAGACTTGCGAGGCTTGTGACCATTTTGTAAGCCCAACACTGGAGACATCCTGTCACAATCATTAAGTCTTTATCAGATGATTCACAAAACTGTTGGAGAAGTGTGCGCACACATGCAGGAACGGCCCCGCACACGGGGGCGTCGGAAAGAGACAGCACGTTGGAGGGCCCTCTCTGTGCACCCAGTTATTGTCTGGCTTCCCAGGTACCCCAGGCCACCCGGAAGGTGTTGCTTCCATTGGGCCCACTGCCCAGCTCCCTGGTGTACCCTGCGGTGTGCGGCACATTCTGCAAGAGCCAGCGCGGCTGGGAGCAGGGCTCCAAAGCCCTAGGGTGAGAGCCCCTGCTCGCAGGAGCCGAGTGAGAGCATTTTGCTATTGCTGGAAGGAGCCCAGCTCGATGCTCACCCATCCCTGGAGCACACCTTGAGTGCCAGCCTCTTCCCGCAGACTGGGGCAGGTGTAGTTTGTGTTTCCATTGCAATATTCTTTGACATTTGGTTTGTACCATATTTGGTTCTCCAGCTCGATTTTTTCCAAAGGATGAAACAAGTTGAAATTCAATTAAGTTCACGTGTGTGTGTGTGTTGGGGTAGAACATGATTCTGTTGAACAAGATGTATCTCACTATTTTGTAGGGCATCAAGGAAGTTTTTAAGCACCATCTCTTAGGGATGAATTAGTGAAATGGTCTCCAAAACAGATGGTGCAAAGTTAATAGAGAAGTTTGTTACTTAGTTTTTCATTTACAGCTAAATAATCTAGGCCGGGCACAGTGGCTCACATCTGTAACCCCAGCACTTTGGGAGGCCAACGTGGGCGGATCACTTGAGGTCAGGAGTTTAAGACCAGCCTGGCCAAAGTGATGATACCCTATCTGTACTAAAAATACAAAAATTAGCTGGGTATGGTGGTGCATGCCTATAATTCCAGCTACTCAGGAGGCTGAGGCAGGAGAATCGCTTGAACCTGGGAGGTGGAGGTTGCAGTGAGCTGAGATCGTGCCGCTGCACTCCAGCCTGGGCAACAGACCCAGATTCTCTAAAACAGATGATAGATTAGATAGAGCTAAATAATCTAAGTAGACTAGCAGGCACCGTGAGAGGAGCTAGGGAGGGAAACCAGAGTGAAAGGTGGATGGAGCAGGGAGGATCTAATTCTATGATTCAGTGCTGTGCTTGGATGGGGCAGAAGGTGGGATCACTTCAGTGGGGACACGCTTTCTCTAAAGTCCTTTGAATTGAATTGCCGGACTCTCACAATCAGAGGGAAGGACTGTTTGAATTTCTGGCCTCCCCACTTTTCCTGATTGTCTCAGGCTAAATCCGAGGTTTTATTCTGATGAACAACTGGGGACCCAGCACTTGGGGTTACCTGTGCGTTACCTTTTTGCAAACTGCCCACATTAGAAGCACAGAGCCAGTCAGAAAGATGGTCAGTGGCAGCCACAGCAGAGCCCCTTAAGCTCCTGTCCACCACCCGCTTGCTCCCAGGCCCTGGCAGAGCCCAGAGTAGAGCTGTAACAGGGTCAGATTGGCCTTTGCCCCTGGCGTGACCTTTGGAAATCCCCAGGCCGCATTTCTTCTTCATATTTGCAGTTTAGTTGCTAACTCGCTCACTTGAAGATCCTGTAAAACAGAAGCAGGAGCTGTCTGCCTGTCTGGCCCGCAGATTCTGAGCAATGGGATGGGAGGGGACGAGTGGCAGAAGGGCACACCTGCCGGCAGAGAGGGCAGGGCCTGTGCCACCCATGTGAAGCCAGTGTGCATGGCGGGGGGACGGGGCTCTGGCCAGTCCTGGGCCCTCAGATGCCTGCAGAGGAAGGGCTGGGTGGGTGTGTGGGAGGCCGGCATGCAGTCCCCAGGGAGCTCCTCCACCTGGAGAGAGCACGGTGCCCAGAGCGGGAGGGTGGATTCCTCATTTTTGGATGGCATTTCTACTATGTTCTGTTGAGTCTCGGATCCATTTCCCAGAGAGCCCCCAGTCCTGTTGCCTGAGTGCTCAGTCCTGGGTCAGAGTCGATCGCAGTGAGTCCAGCTTCTAAGAGGACAAAGCCAAGCTTCCAGGGTCCCCTGTGTGGAGCTGGCTGGCAGGTGCGCTGCAGTGAACCGGACTTGCTCCTGGCTTCCCTGCCTTTGAAGAGAGAAAAAAGGCTCTAAAATGCCGACTGGAGGGAGCGACTGCATTGTCTGTGCACCGCCCCTCCCGTCCCCTGCAAACAGCCCTCGAGGCCGACTCTTCGCTCTCCCTGGAATGCAGATGCCAGGTGAAAATGAATCAAAAAGGGCAGCTCGGGCAGTGCTTCCAGGCCCAGCTCCTCAGCGCGGTGTCTCCTCCATGCCAGCGCCGAAGCCTTGGCATCGTCTCTCTTCCTATATTTCTGTGCCAGGAAAAAGCAGCCCACCACCTGAACAGCAGAGGAAAAGAGTACATCGGGCTCGAGCGCTCCGGAGTGCCAGCAGGACAGCTTGCGCCACACGGGGGGCCCAGAGGGGGACTTGGAGATCATCTGGGGATTTCAGGAAAGAACATTCTCTAGGCGCTTCTGCGGCATTGGACGAATACGGCCACAGTGGTGTGGAGGGCCAGGAGCCCCATGCCAGGACACCTACCCATCCCACATAGCCATTGCCCTAGGAACTTGGACTTGCCTGTTTCAAAGACTGGGAGGCCCTTTTTCACAAAAGCAGAAGAAAAATCTGGCCGGCTCAGGATGCTGACCCATCTAGGCAGAGCGGAGTGAGCGCACAGCATGGTTTTCAGCTGCAGCTAACTCCTGCAGGGAAGCCTCGGGCTTAACCCCAGTGGGCTTACACCCAGCTCAGCCTGACTTCCCCACAGAATGAAAGGCAAGCTCTGAACGCAGTCTGAGCAAGGGCCCGTGGGCGCTGCCAGTCTCCTAGTGTGGAATGCGTATAGCTCTGGAATTCATTCCCGTGTCGGGAGGGGCTTTCCGGAAGCTGCCTTGTGCCTCGTTGTGGGTACTCGTGGGTACCCGCTGTGTCTTGCAGAGGATGGGACCAGTGGTCCTCATGGCGCCAGGCCTGAGCTGTTCCCAGCTCCCCGGGACTGTAGACAGAAATGTGTGTATTTGGTGGGGCTTTTTTTTTGGGGGGGGGGGGGTAACAGCTGTACTGAGATGTAATTCACATATAATTTAGCCCTTTAAAATGTACAATTCAGTGGTTTCAGTCAATTCAGACTTCTGTAGCTGTCACCACAATCAATTTTGGAACTTTTTTTTTTATCACTCTCAAACCCTGTACCCTTCAGCAGTGACTCCCCTTCCCTCTTCAACCCCGGGCAACCTCGAGTCTGTCTGTAGAGATTTGCCTATTCTGGACATTTCAGGTAAGTGGAAAACATTCCCATTTCTCAGCAGCTCTGTTAAGACTCAGAGATCCCCAGGGTAGGCCCCACAGCCAGGGCCCCCAGTTCTCCAGGGCCAGGGTTTTTTTTTTTTCCAACAAGGACTTTATGAGAGAGAGAGAATGGTGTTTCTTTACTGTTCCTAAAGATGAGCTCGGAATAGGAAACTAATTAGAGATTGTTGCTGCTGTTCATAGGCACATATTTTGGGGTATTTGACAAAGAATTTCTTAATGGCTTCATTCCTAAGCGTTATTGCAAAATTAGAATGCTTTTAAAACTTTTGCCCTTTTTAAAATTTGTTTCCAGGTAGCAGAAGGTCAAGAAATTTGTGTGATTGAAGCCATGAAAATGCAGAATAGTATGACAGCTGGGAAAACTGGCACGGTAAGTCCCCAAGTCCCCATCAGCCCAGGCCGGCCTTGTGATGGAGGAACACCCACCTTTGAATCGTGGGTGGTTTGGCTGGAAAGGGCCACAGAGGCACTCTCTCCCTCTCGCTCCTACAGAGGACATTAGGATTGGGAGCTTTTGCCTTTCTGCCCTGATGCGTCCCTGCCTCGTGGAAAGCGTGCCTTCCAAAAAACTCCGTGCATTATGTTCAGGTAGTCAGAGAACAATTGTTCTTCACCTTAATGTCTTTCAGATTAAGGGGTCTTTAATTTTTAATGTTTACATCTGTCTTGGAGGCAGTTAGTTATCTGAGACTTAGGTGACACAGCAGGAAACGGTTTTACAGATTGCAAAAATTAATGTAACTCTTCAAGACAATTTCTCTACAAAGAGAACAATTCAGTTGCAGATCAAGAGGAGCCGAAACCCCATGTACATGTGGGACTTAATTATTTAGGGAGAAAAAAAGAATATCTATTAGTACTGAAATTCATTAATAGTGAAACTCAAGTGTATTTTTTTTTTTTAAGAAAACAGAAAAGTCCTTTTAAGCAATAACTTCATTATTCTTCCTGTGACTAAAAAGACTAAAAATATGCCATTAGTGGGTAAATGATCCCTTTCTGAGGGCCGTTTTGGTTTGGAAGTGTCTGCATGGTGAAGCATGATCGGAAGCGCAAGGCTGGCCATGTTTTGCATGTGGCCGTGCCTTGGGGACATCAGGTGCAAAGAGAGATCCATCAGTTCATAACCAGGTTTGCATCAGAGAGAGACACAACCTCTGTCTCATGCTCTGTCACTGCAAAAGGCAATGAAACGGATTCTCAGAGAAGGGGCAGCGGGGATGTCATGCCTGGTCCCAGCTGGGAGAACAGAGGCCCAGGTGGATGCCAGGCGCTCCTGAGCCCAGCCAGCCAGTCTGGAGGGGTGTGGACGGCTGCCCCGTGTTGGTGGGGTATGGAGAGTAGAATGGCATGATTTGGTGTTTTAGGGAATTCTTTCTAAGTTACTTTTTTTTTTTTTAAGTGAACAAGAAAATGTTGGTTTCTCTTCGTATAAAAATTTGTATCCGTTCTTTGGGATTTAACATTTGTGCTGCCCTAGCATCATGACATCCATTGTGATGAGAACTTGGCCTAGTTGTGGGGGACCGAGAACGTGTGTCCGCCGCATGCCAACGGCCCTGTGCTACGGGTCTGAGGTGCTAATGCAGAAATGAACTTGGCCTCAGTTCCCTGAAGGGGTGTGGTGCCATGCGTTAGTGGGTTTCCTGTCCTCGTGGCCTAGGTCTCCCTCGGCCCTCCTGCTTGGAGCCGCCTTGTGCATTCTGTTCACCTCTCCCCATCGCCAGGGCCTCTCAGTTCCAATCCAGCCAGGAAGAGCAGAAGTGGCCCGAAGCCCCTGTGCAAAGTAGCAGGCCCTGGTTCCTACCTGCGAGGCCACTTTTCCTCCCAGAGAAAAAGTTCACAAAGGAAATAGATTCTCTACTCCAGTCGTCACAGCATAACTAACACTGCGTCCTCTAGTAGGCTGCTAAATGGAGGCAGGAGCATCGTGGAAAGCAGCCTCTTCAGTCCAAGTAGCATCTGCAGTGGCCGATTAGTTCTAGCCCATTGTTCATTTTCAGGCCCAAGCAAGAGCCTCCAAGAAGTCAAATGACTGTCTCTTCCCCACCTTAACCCCCTCCTTGCTAATTTTAAGTTGGAACCCAAATTTGGGAAAGCAAAACTTGATAAAGATTGACCGAAACCGGTAGGACAAAAAGGCACAGTTCCACACACCCATGGTGCCGGAAAGGACGACCGCACAGCCCCACCTGCCAAGGACTCCATTTCCTTTCAGAAGGAAGGTGCCGCCCAGGCTAGGGAGGTCCTCCTCTTACTCAGCGGCTGATCTGACTGTCGTGTGTTTTGTTCCTTTTTTTCTTTTACACTAAATGTTCCATTAATTCTCAGAGAACATTTCCACAGCCTGAAACCATAGAGAGGGAGGCTAGGGGTTAGAACTCACCAGGCAGTGAAGAGCCCGCCTAGACCTGAGGGTGCCCAGCGCGAGGAGCCAGAGTGCACAAGTGCCCCGGAGAGCAGCCCTCAGAGCAGCCACTGTGAGGGTGCCGAGGACAGAGGAGACGGGAGAGGGAGGGGTGAGCCACAGCCACCACGGCGCCCCCCTGTTCACCAGGGTCCCTTAGCCGGGCTCTGGTGGGGTGGCGTGTGCCTGTGCTGCTGGGCCTGCAGGACTGTGCATTTCTAGAAATGGATTAGGAGCCTGCTGCCTCCTGGTTCTGGTTACTAATTCTTACTCTCCCCTCCCCCTGCATTTTTTAAAATTCAAGGTGAAATCTGTGCACTGTCAAGCTGGAGACACAGTTGGAGAAGGGGATCTGCTCGTGGAGCTGGAATGAAGGATTTATAACCTTTCAGTCATCACCCAATTTAATTAGCCATTTGTGTGATGCTTTCACACACAATTGATTCAAGCATTTTACAGGAACACCCCTGTGCAGCTACGTTTACGTCGTCATTTATTCCAGAGTCAAGACCAATATTCTGCCAAAAAATCACCAATTTTCACTGATATAAATACTTGTACATATGATTTGTACTTCTGTGAGATTTCCTAGTATCAAAATTAAATCAATCAAACTGAGCATTTGTCTAAATATTAGTTTGCCCTTTCTTTGAAGACAGTGTACACATAGGCGACAGCCTCTGCCAGTAGACTACCAGCATTTCTTTGTGATCCTTTTAAAAGATTGATATAAATGTTATTTGCCTTGCTTTATTAAATTAGCACTTGCCATTTTTTCTTTTTTTTTTTAAATTTATTTATTATTATTAAACTTCAAGTTGTAGGGTACATGTGCACAACGTGCAGGTTTGCTACATATGTATACTTGTGCCATGTTGGTGTGCTGCACCCATCAACTCGTCATTTACATCAGGTATAACTCCCAATGCAATCCCTCCCCCCTCCCCCGCCATTTTTTCATCTGATTGCCTTACTTCTTCTGGAAGTGAGGCCCTCACTCCTGGTGCTGATTTTCCTAACTTCCTAAGGACGGGAGACTGCAAATGCAGATTTTGGCAATCCCTTTCCTGCTGTGTCTCTATGTGGGTGTAGTGTTGATGGCTGACCGCCTGGAGGTCACCTTCCTGGAGGTCACCTTGAAGCTTCCATGTTGGCCGGGGGTGCTGTCTGCACTACTTTGAGGATGAGCACGCTGCCTGGTCCCTTCCCCGTTGCACAAGCCAGGGCAGTCACAGGGAGCTTGGGCTGCGTCACCCACCCCGTCAAGCACAGGGCTGCCACGAACTCATCAGCTGAGACCCCTCCTAGCCTTTTTGTGTTTTTTGTGAAGCAAGTTTCCAATTAAGCAAAAGAAGCTAAAAATAATGATCATGTTTCTGTGCCAGATGCAGTTAGCAATCACAGTCTACCATTAAGTTGAAGAGTAAGTGAGCTCTCCCAGCAGAGAACGAGGTTACTAAGGATCACAGCAGCTGCATTTTCATTTGGTTCTGAAATTCTTGGAATACATTTCAGACTTTGCTGGGAAGCAGAAGCAAAGAGCCGTGCATCGAGTTGAATCGATGCTGACAATTATTATCAGATGGAGGTGGGTAGTAATTGGTACTTCGTGCCTTGCTAAAATTATTTTAAGTGCTGTTTGTATTTGGAAGCTAAGCTTCTGTCAGGCCTAAAGAACAAATTACTAATGCGTTGGCTCTTCTCTGAAAGGACCACCCCCAAATGCTCTCCCTTCAGGGGGCTGGGACTGGGACCGGGCCTGGCTGCTGAGATCTGGGCTGAGATAAACTTGCACTTGAAGTCTGGACGCTCAGCTGTGTCTACCGGCAAGTGGGTGTTCATTATTTTGCTAGATCAGAATGTAGACAACCTTCTACCAAGTAAGTATACCAAAGAAGTGGTGGTCAAACACAGTACCAACACTTTTATATTTGATTTCCCAAAACATCAACTTCAAATTTAAATAATCTTTAATATCTGCTATGAAGCTTGATCTAAAAATTATGAAGAATGGTGCTGTACGCACTCTGATATACAGCATGCTTGCCCTGTGGACCTTCTTTACAAATTCTACCCAGCCGTGTGAAATCAGCTTTCTCAGGGGGTATAGGCCAGAATCAGTGTAATAGGGCTGCTAAAATCTAGCTGCAACACTAAGTCTTTACATTGATCCTAAATATTATCTTGAGCTCAAAGCTAAGCAAACAAAAAACACAAGAAGGAAGAAGAGCAGAAGAATTAGGCATAACATGAGTTCTCTAAATGTCATTTAGGGGTATTAAAATCCTGAATTTTTCTTACCAGGTGGAAAGATGGGAGGGAACCACCTTGCTATTTGTATGTCAACATTATTTGTAAAATCAGCTACCACTGAAAGATTGGTTTCTTCTCCCGCTGATTCCTTGGAAAAGGCCCTGTTCTGCTTCGGCCTTCACCCAGCATGGGCTGAGCACATCTTGGAGCCCCAGGGCTCTCAGGCATAGGCCCACCCTGCCTGCCCCCGCTTATCTGTTCTCCCGGGGGTTGTAGCGCAGCCCGTGTGGCCCCTCGGAGTCGTAGCTGTCGTAGTGCGGGAGCTGGGCCCACTCCGGCGGGAAGGTGGCCCTGCTGTACACGAAGCACTGCACCGTAGTGGGCGCTGGCGGCTCCTCCGCGCCCGGGGCCCCCTCCTCCAGCAGCTGTACCCGCAACGCCGTGCGCTGGTACAGGGCCGGGCAACTCTCGAAGTCGTCCAGGAAGCGCAGCATCCGCTCATCTACCGCGTAGACCTCACCCTCCACGTGGCGCCCCGAGCCAGGCAGGTGCAGCAGCCATGGGATGTTGTGCTCCCCTGCGATCACCAGCGGGTAGGGGTCCAGCGTGCGGCCGCGCGCCCGAAAGGCTGCGGAGCCGTGGGCGCCGTCCCACAGGACCCTGTGATTGGGCTGACCCCGCTTCAAGGTGCCGTACAGGAAGACGAGGGCCATCCGGGCAGAGCTGCGGGGAGAAGGGAAGCCACAGGTCAGCACCTGGGGCCCTGGCTCCCGCCCTGAGAGCCTGCACTGGGGCCGCTCCCCTCTGCGGGTCACAGCCCGTACCACGTGAATGGGCCTGGCTGTGCTCAGATAAGGCGTTACTGTCCCACGCAGATGAGAATGGCCTACAGTGTTCACACATGATGAGATATTTTGACTTTCGGCCATTTAAACATGTCAAAGCCATTCCTAGCTTGTGGGCTGTTCACAAACGGGCTCTAACCTGTGGACATGGTGTCGTTTGCCAATCTCTAGGCTAGAGAAAGGGGCACACATTGGCGACTTCCTTGATGTGTCTGTAGCAGACAGGACACCTGCGTTCTAGGCAGGAGGACCGCGCCTTTAGCCTCCCCGCGCCACCTGGATGGACTGATACTCCTCAGCCCTGCAGCGGCAACCCTGCCTCGCCTGCACAGGCCACCCTCCTCCCAGGAACACAGTCCTGACCTGCTGACGGCGGAGCCTCCCCAACTCCGAGGGCACCAGCCTCCACCCCTCCCAACCCCTACCCCCATCGTAGCAGCTCAAGGCCAGAAGACGCCCTGTCCAGGTCCTAGCACGGGCCTCCCAGACACACCCTGTCCAGGTGAGCAACTGCCCGTTCTTGAGCCCAGCACAGCCCCTACCTCACTGTTCTCAGCCCTTGTGCGGTGGGTGCGGAAGTTGCGGAGGTTCCAGGCAAGGCTGTTCTGGGAAAAGGCACTCCTTTTATTAGGACAGTCTGTCAAACCTGTCCCAACAGCCTGCCCTGCTACCTGAGCCCTGCAAAACTGCCATTTTCTTGAGCAATTTTCAATGTTTCTTAAAGGACTTTGAAAATTGCCAATAACTATTAAAATTAGAAATAAGCCAAAAAAATACATACACTTTTGTAACCACCTGTTATCCAGCTGCAGTGAGAACCCAGGTTTCAGCTCTGAGTTCCCACTCAGGTGCTGGCAGTGTGACCCAGCGGAGCTCCAGCACCCACACCCACACCTTCTGCTGTTTCCCTTTCCAAGGTCTTAGAGGGCAGTGGTGCTTCATGGGACTCCCCGCAGCGATCCTGGCTCCAGCGTGAAGGTAAATATTTACCACTTGCCTGGGTCTGGGCCACAGACCGTTACATAAGGACAGAAGTGATTTGCCTGAAAGTGACTCAAACAAAAATGGAAATGAATATTACAGGGGTGGGGGCTGCTCTTCCCGGCCCCTCCCTCCGTTGCCCTGTGTGCCCCTGCCACGAGGTGTCAGCCTGGGGGGTGACTCCTTGAGATGGGCTTTGCAGACGGGACTGCAGGTGCAGGAAGACAAGAAATGCAGCTGTCCAGGTACCAGCAGTGGCTCGTGACCCGCCAGAAATGGCCCTGGACACTGGCATTTGCCACTAATTGTGGACAAGTAGACCCTGAAGAAGTCAAGCTGAACTCATGGGACTTGTTTTCTTCTCAGCAAACAAGAGCTGCTCTGGGGGGCTCTAGGCCTTAGTTTTGCTCAAGAGGCGTGTCTGCTGCCTCTTGGTTCTGTCACCAGCCTGTGCGACATCAGTGTTCCCCAGATTTCAGGCACATTGCCCTAGGAAAGGTGTGGCCGTGGGAAAAACACGAGGCTAGCCAGATATGTGTGCCCTGTGGGCCTGGCAATGTGATAGTCCTGGGCCACCCTAGCCAGGGTGGGGACACAGATTACACCTGGGGACATGCTGGGATAGGAAAGTTGAGATGAATTAAGGAGAGCCTGGGGTAGGACAGTGCTGAGGGAAGAGAAGCGGCAAGTGCTCAGGCCTGAAATTGCCAGGACTCAGCTGCTGGGGAAACTGAGCAGGGGTGTAGGAGAAAATGACAAAAGGCACCGGCTGAGAGCAGCGCTGGTGTCTGGAGAGGGCACTGGATGGAAGCAGCTGCCATCCCAAAAGACGAGCACCTGGGGGGCGATGACGGTCTGGACCCCGCTGTGCAGCTGCCTTGGGGACTCAGCATTTGGAAGGACTCACATCCCTCCCCTCACCTACATCCCAGCAGCCCCCAGCGAGACCCATCAGCACTTTCCTGCCATGTCTCCCACCCTGTTCTCCTCCCCCAATGCCTGCCTGCATCCCCGTCTTCTTTGTTCCCCTGGGGTCTGTCCCCAGTGCACCACCCAGAGGGTCCTTGTTAATCTCCTGCTGCAGACTCAACTCTCCCACCTCAACTCCTGCACCGTCTCTCCCCTCATCCAGGTGGCTCCTGCCCCTGCCAGCGCCTGACCTAGAGGGGCAGTAGTAGGAGGCAGGGCCTACTTAGTCTGTCGCATCACTCTGTCTGGTTGTTGTTACAGCACACATGTTCTCTAAATCACTGGTCTTGTTTGTTGCTGGAGCGTGAAGAGCCAGAAGAGAACTTGGAAGAGGAAGCCGAGTCCCAGGCTGGTAGCGATCTAGGACCAGCCAGCCCAGCAGGGCCATAGGCACACTGCTCTCCACAGCCAGTTGCCTGCCTGGCTTTCCCTGATCCAGTTTTTCAAAATGGCATGTGTCCATGTCAATACATCGCTTTATAAGAAACATGAAATTTCTTACCCCTTTCCACTCCCTGGAGGCAACACTTTTAAGGATTTTAACTGTTGTGTTCGGCATTTATCTCCGTATTGTTACTTACACTGCTACTTCTTGATGTCTTAAATCATATCTTGCTTTTCTACTCAAAAAGTGGGTAAGCATAGTGGTTCTAAAGCACAGACTTTAACTGTGTGACTTTAGACAGATCATATAACCTCTCTGTGCCTCAGCTTCCTCAACTGTAAACTGAAGTCACAGTAGCAGCCTGCCTCGGAGACCGCGGTGGGTTACCAGCATACATGGTCCTGTGTGGTCTGTTGACATGTAGCGTGTGCTGCTACTGCCATCACTGTAGAAGCCTGACCTTTGGCTCTCCTACCACATCCCGCCATCCTCCCAACAGACTCATCACAGTTTTGGGCCAGACCCAGATCTATTTTGGCATTAGAACCACGCAAACATGGCTCTCGGATGAGACACAGAGTGTACTTTGATTACATTTCCTTTCTTAGACAACTTTTTGTTTTTCTTGAAATTCAAAATTGCTTCAAATTTGGTTTTTCGTTTTGCATTTTGCTTAGGTTTCTAGGATTGTAATTCAGCCTTACATTTTCTTTTTTTTTTTTTTTGGAGACGGAGTCTTGCTCTGTCACCCAGGCTGGAGTGCAGTGGCCAGATCTCCGCTCACTGCAAGCTCCGCCTCCCGGGTTCACGCCATTCTCCTGCCTCAGCCTCCCAAGTAGCTGGGACTACAGACGCCCGCCACCTCGCCCGGCTAGTTATTTGTATTTTTTTAGTAGAGACAGGGTTTCACCGTGTTAGCCAGGATGGTCTCGATCTCCTGACCTCGTGATCCGCCCGTCTCGGCCTCCCAAAGTGCTGGGATTACAGGCTTGAGCCACCGCGCCCGGCCCAGCCTCACATTTTCTGAGAGCATGGTCAGAACCTGGGTCCTGACCATCTGCTGGAAGGTCCTCCCTGCCTAGTGCTAGTCTGGGCTCTCTGTCGCTGCCATCCAGGCCACCCTCATTCCTGTCCCATCCTCGGGCTGGGCTGACAGTCGCAGTTTGCTGAAGTGTATTCCCTCCCACTTTTGGGTAATAACGTGGCTGGGTAGAGGATTCTAGAAATCATTTCCCTCAGAACTTTAAAGACATTTCTTCATTGTCTTCTAACTTTCCAAGTTCTTGCAGAAGAGAAGTCAGTGTGCTGTGATCCAGGTCCCCTGTGTGTGACTCGAGCTCTTCCCTGGAGGCTCTTAGAATTTTCTGATGATGTAGACTCTGTTTTCATTGATTGTGCTGGAATTTCCATCTGAATGCTCCTTATCCTGGATTGCAGGGGCATTTTTTTCTCCCTCCTTCCTCTTTGTTCACTTTCTGGCTCTCCCAATATTCCTGCGGTGGAGGTCCGGACTTCAGCCTCCAGTGCTCTTATATTTTCTCCTTTCCTCCAGGTCTTTATATTCTGCTTTATCTTGCATTTCTTCTATTAAAATTTTTTTGCCATCATATTTATTTCCCATATATATATATTTTTCAACTTCTTGTTCATTCACAGGCTCAATACTTTTTTTTTTTTTTTTAACGTTTTCTTCCTTCCCTTCACTGCCTCCATTTCTCCCAACTCCCTCTTTCCTCTGTTTTGGTGTCTGTGTTTCAAGAGATTTTCTTCACATGTGATCTTGGCTGGAAAAGCTGAGCCACTCTTTGGAAGTGAGGGGGAGCTCTGTAAAGTGGCAGGCCTCACACGGGGCTCTGGGGAGAGGTGCTGGGAGCTCTGCAGGCTTTCCCTCAATGCTCGTTTTCAGGGTGCCACCTCACCTCCACTCAGCTAGGCCCATGTCCCCAGCATGGAGGTGTTCTTGTCAAGCTCTCCAGAAAGGAACCCACCGTCCTCTGCCAGGTGTGAGGGGAGGCAGTGGCATCTCCTGCACCTTGTGCACACTCCCAGCCTTTCCCTGTCTTGGCCTGTCCTTGCCTCTGTGGCCTGCGGTTCGGTTCTGGACTCCTCCAGCGTTGCAGACACTGCTCAGCTGACTGCTTGTCAGCCTCTCACTGTGCAGGAGCTTAAGTTTTGGGTGTCTCCAGGCTAAGTCAGCTGTCACTCACTTCTGTTTTCCATCTTCCAGAAGCATGTCACCGGCTTTCCTCCGCTGTCCTTGTGGGTCGTTTGAGTAGCATTTAGGAGGAAGCTGGACACAGAGCCTGTCCTCCCTGCCTTCTCTCTTGCTGTACTGCCAGCCCTAGCCCCTTACTCTTTGCGAGACTTGACGTGAGCTGGAAAGGAAGTGACAAGACAGGCCGGGCGCAGTGGCCCACGCATGTAATCCCAGCACTTTGGGAGGCCGAGACGGGTGGATCACGAGGTCAGAAGATCGAGACCATCCTGGCTAACACCGTGAAACCCTGTCTCTACCAAAAATACAAAAAAATTAGCCGGGCGGGGTGGCAGGCGCCTGTAGTCCCAGCTACTCGGGAGCCTGAGGCAGGAGAATGGCGTGAACCGGGAGGCAGAGCTTGCAGTGAGCTGCGATCGCGCCACTGCATTCCAGCCTGGAGGACGGAGCAAGACTCCGTCTCAAATAAACAAAAAAAAGCAAAAGGAAGTGACAAGACAAACTGCTTGCTTAGAAGGATGGCGAGGAGGTTTCCTTCAGGTATAGGAGACTCAAGGGTATGTCAGGTCCCCGTGAAGAAGCCAGGAAAGTAGCAATTGTGGCACCAGAGTGAGGGCTGGGTAGGGCGGATGGCTGGTGATAGCTGAAGGAGCCAGGCAGCGGGGAGGCAGAGAAAGGACTTGCTCTTCCTGCTGCTGAGACAAGAGGAAGGAAAGATGAGGCAGCACTCGCAGGAAAAGGAAAGCCTAATGCAGCCATGCAGGGAACAACGCAGCCGTGCAGGGACGCCCTGTGCTAAGCGCTGGGCATGCAGTGAGACTCCATGAAGCCACAGTGTCATTGAGGGGAGACAGAAGACAGACTTGTCAAAGGGCGCCTTGTGGGAGACAGCTGCACAGCACAGGCGTTCTCCCTCAGAAACCGCTCCCTCGGTAAGAGGGGGCGGCACCATCCACTCGGGCAGGGAGACTGCCGCCTGTGGAAAGAAGTGAGAACAGGCCTATGGAAGAAGCACTGACTTCAGAATAGAGTTGTAAGATGCCAGGACAGAGCAGGTGCTTGACACGCAATGGCCACTGTTTTCACTATTCCAGGGATTCAACTGCAAAGGAAGAAAAATATTTCATCCAAGAGTGGAGAAGCAGGCTTAGGAGAGAGGTAGGAGGAGAAGAGTGTCTCGGAGGATGGTGTTTCTGAAGAGGGCTAATTCCCAGCAAGGACTTCTGGGACCTTGCTTACAGCACGGCCGAGGTTACCTGGTTGTACTGGGTCCCGCACTAAGTAGCTTGTGTCATCTCAGTTTATTTAATGCTCTCAACTCTATAAAGTAGGTGGTATTATCTTCATTTAACAGATGAAGAAACTAAGATGAGGGCTCTGGCCCGGAGCTGGTGAGAGGCCGCAGCAGGAACTGAACCTGGGCCTGCTGGACTCCAAGAGCCTTTCTGGCTCTGTCACTTGCACTGACCCCAAGGCCCAAGGGAGGTGACCCTGTCAAGTATGGTGTAGAACTCAGGCTCTGCAATGGCAGAGATGGTTTGCAAAGGACCCTATACTTCCCTATGCTTTTTGTTCCCTACTTGTTTTAAATTTTATCTGATAAACCAAATCCTTCTATTTCTTTTTTTTTTTTTTTTTTTTTTTTTGAGACGGAGTCTCGCTCTGTCGCGCAGGCTGGAGTGCAGTGGCCGGATCTCAGCTCACTGCAAGCTCCGCCTCTCGGGTTCCCGCCATTCTCCTGCCTCAGCCTCCCGAGTAGCTGGGACTACAGGCGCCCGCCACCTCGCCTGGCTAGTTTTTGTATTTTTTAGTAGAGACGGGGTTTCACCGTGTTAGCCAGGATGGTCTCGATCTCTTGACCTCGTGATCCGCCCGTCTCGGCCTCCCAAAGTGCTGGGATTACAGGCTTGAGCCACCGCGCCCGGCCAAATCCTTCTATTTCTTCTTTTTTAATTTGTGGAGTTTTAAAAATTGTGATAAAATACACATAAAATTTATCATAACTATTTTTAAGTGTTCAGTTCAGTAATGTTAAGTATAGTTGAGTTGTGAAAAAGGTCTCCAGCACCTTTTCATCTTGCGAAACTGAAACTTTGTACCCATTAAACAATAACCATGGAAAGCAAAACCACAGATGAGGAGGAATTCCTGTTCCATGCTATTTTGATTACTGTAACTTTACAGTAAGTTTTGAAGTCAGGAAGTATGAGACCTCTAACACTGTTCTTCTTCAAGACCACACTGTCTATTTAAGGTCCTTTGATATTTCCATATAAATTTTTGGATTGGGTTTTCCTCTTTCTGCATTAAAGGATTGCATTAATCTGTAGATCACTTTAGGTAGTATTAACATCTTAACAATATTGTCTTCCAATCCATGAATATGGGATGTCTTTCCATTTATATGTGTCCTTAATTGCTTTCAGAAATGTGTACTTTTCAGTGCACACATCTTGCCTGCTTGGTTAAGTTTATTCCTAAGTATTTTATTCTTTTTGAAACTATTGTAAATGGAATAGTTTGTCCTTTCAGATTGCTTATTAAGTATATAAAAATGCAATAATTATTTGTATGAATTTTGTCTCCTGCAACTTTGCTGAATTTGCTTATTAGTTCTAAAAGTTTTAAGGTGGAATTTTTACGTTTTCTATACAGGACCATATTGTTTACAAACGGAGTTGATTTTACTTCTTACCTCTGATTTGGATGCCTTTTAAATTTCTTTTTCTTGCCTGATTGCTCCAGCTAGGACTCCCAGGACTATGTTCAATAGAAGTGATGAAAGCAGCATCCTTTTCTTGTTCCTGATCTTAGAAGAAAAGCTTTCATTCTGGCATCACTGAGTATCATGTTAGCTGTGGGCTTTTCATATACTGCCTTTATGAGGTTGAGGTAATTTCCTTCTGTTCCTTTGTTGAGTGTTTTTAATCATGAAGTTGTGTTGAATCTTGTCAGATGCTTTTTCTGTATCAGTTGAAGTGACTGTGTGTTTTCCTTCATGCTGTTAATGTGGTGTATTACACTGATTGATTTTCTTATATTGAAACATCCTTGCATTCCAGGAATAAATCCCACTTGGCCTTTGCATATAATCCTTTACAATGTGTTGTTGAACTCTGTTTGCTAGTGTGTTGTTTAGGATTTTGGCATCAATCTTCATCAAGAATATTAGTCTGTAGTTTTCTTTCTTGGAGTGTCTTTGGCCTTAGTATCAGGTTAATGCTCAACAGTGAAATGTTCCTTCTTTTTCATTCTTTAGAGGAGTTTCAGGAGGACTGGTGTGAATTCTGTAAATGTTTGGTAGAATATACCAGGGAAGCCATCTGGTCCTGGGCTTTTCTTTTTGGGGAAATTTTTGACTGCTGCTTCAGTCTCTTTACTAGTTGTAGGTCTGTTGAGTCTTGGTAGGTTGTGTCTTTCTAGGAATTTGTCCATTTTATCTAGGTTAGACAATTTGTTGGCATAATTGTCCATAATATTCTCTTGGTCTTTTTATTTCTGCAAGATGTGTTGTTCTGTAGGACACAATGTTTTCTCGCCCGTTTCTGGTTTTAGTTATTTAGCTCTTTTCTCTCTTTTTAAGTTGAAGGTCTGTCAATTTTGTTAGTCTTTTCAAACAGCCAACTCTTAGTTTAATTGATTTTCTCTGTTGTTTAAAATTCTCTCTTTTGTTTATCTCTGCTCTAATCATTACTGTTTCTTTCCTTCTGCTAGCTTCCGGTTTTGTTTGTTGTTTTTTGAGCTTCTCATCTCCTTATACTCTTGTTTCTTGTCTCATATTCAGCCCATCTCCAAGGGCTGCTGTGAGGATCACAAACAACAGGACACATGAAGTCTATGACACTGGCCAGATGCCTCTCAGAACCACAGCAGAACATGCCTGTGATTCATTCTGGCTGGGAGGATGTCGGGCTGCTCTTTGGGTGCACCAGGCCCCTGGGCCAGGCTGGGAGAGGTGACATTGCCACTGCAGAAGCGGATGCCACCTTCTGAGAGCCACACGTTACTGTGTCTTCAACCCTGCCCCCTCTCACCATGCTAGTTTTTTTTTTCCTCCATGGCACAGGGTTAGGAGTCAGAGTCTTAGATAAAATGTAAGGGCTTGGTTTAATGAGTAATGGTTGGAAACGGCTGTAGGCAAGCCATCCGGGTTTTTCCGGACTAAAACAAATATTTCTCTTGGTCTCTAATGTGAAATAATTGCCCCCAAGTCAGCCCTGTTGCATCAGACACAGTGTGAGCCCAGCCCTTGCAGGGCCAGCATCAGGAAAGGCAACCTCAGAATTCTGTAGACGGGCATTCAGGGACACAGTACATGGCAAGTATCAAACAATCCACTGTGCCACAACAGGCCTGACTTGAATTCCTGCCTGCACCCCTGAGCACTTTGGGACTTTGGGGAAGTGATTTCAAGTCCCTGAGCTTCCGTTTCCTCCTGTTTACCCCAAAGAGTTACCCTCCACTGACTGCCGACTGCCGGGCGGGCATGAGCACCTGATGAATGTGGATTCCTTATTCCCCTTGGCCCTTCCTTATCCTGCTCCCTCCTCAGGTCTCCACCTAACTCCATCATTTATCAAGATCATCTAGAGATATCTACTAGCTATAGTCTTCTCAATGAAGCCCCATAAAAAATAAAAATGAACACACTATAAGTGGGAGAGGCATCAGGCATATCGAGTAGTGGTTGTGGCCTTAATGATTTTCCAAAACCAAGAAAAATGCTTGGGAGGGTGACATTACATAGAAATGATGGTGATTAGGCCATAGAAGGTTAATTCCAACTCTGGAAAATCTGTTCAGTAACTGTTTTCTGCGAAAGATAAATAGCTTATTTCTGTAAAAGAAAACCAGGCAATAAAAGTTAACCTTCATTTCTAGGAAGTAATCCAGCCTGCTAGAATGACCAACTAAAATTTTCTACATTTTATATATTGAGTTCAATAGTGTCCTTCATAATATAAAGTTAGAGAACACTACTTATGCAACAGGAAAGAAAATAGCCTGCATTTCTGGCTTCTGTCGTAAGAAAAACTTCATTGCCTTTCTGATTGTGTTTAGAACAACACACACAGATCCTAACAGGAAGAAACTTGTCCCCATGGGGACTGAGCCAGGATCAGAGTTAAGCACTGAAACAAGCAATTAATTCCCCTTAGAGGATTAAGGCACTCAGGTTCACTCTGAATCAGAAAAGCGAATGAAGAATAAAATGGTATACAACCAAGAGGCTGCCGGTCCAAGTTATTAAGTTAGAGAACTGAAGAGCGACCCAGGGTGCACAGGACAGGCAGAGCAGCCGCTGACCCACCAGCAAGGAGACGGTGGGGTTTGTTTCATGGGACAAGATCATCCTTCATGACGCTGTGGAAATGTCGGGGAGAGCACGGTTTGTGCCCTAGGATGCTGGCCTTACTCTAACAGATCCAGTCCACAAAAGTAAATCTAAAAAGTGTGTTTCAGCCGCCACGCTATCATCCCTCATGCATGGATTTCCTTATAGCATCTTACCGTTAACACATAGAATCAAAGAAAGACATGCATGAGACATTAACGTCAGTTTGGAGAATTTTACTTTGGGGGTTCCTACAGCCAATTCTGAGGGCACTGAACATCTCTGCAGATGTCATTCCCTGATGCTGATGTGTTAAGGATAAGGGCGGCCTGCTGCTATGGTCAGGATTCAAGCATCTTCCATTCTGGAAATCCAAGAGGCCAAAGCTGAACCTGTGTCCCAAACCTAACTGGCCCGGACAATCGTGACATCCAGGGGACAGCATGGAGGTGGAACAGGCTCAGAGTCTCCAAAAGCTTTAGTTCAGTGAAATCTAGTTTCCCATTGCCAATATTTGAGAAAATAAGAATACTCATGAGCTGTCCATCTGGCTGGGCGCTGCCTGAAATGCCTGTCACTTGTTCAACAGTTCTCCTTGAAATGCAGTCCATCTATAGTTTCATATTTCACCACTAAAGCAGAACTTGAAAGTGATTACGACTCCTTTGCATAACTGTTAGATTTTTTTCTTAGCCACCTGGTGATAAGAGTGTAAAAGGCAGGATTTAAGAGTTTATGATGATAGTTTACAAATCACAACCACCTCATATGCCTGGTACACATTTAAAAGCATGCATATGCAGACCAGGTGAACCAAACAAAGAAAGGGCTAGTGTTTAGCTCTTCTTAATTTACAAAAGGATCTCAAATAGACACGGGCTTCTTTTTGAGATGGAATCTCGTTCTCTCGCCCAGGCAGGAGTGCAGTGGTATGATCTTGGCTCACTGCAAGCTCCGCCTCCTGGGTTCAAGCGATTCTCCTGCCTCAGCCTCCTGAGTAGCTGGAACTATAGATGCCCGCCACCACACCTGGCTAATTTTTGTATTTTTAGTAGAGACGGGGTTTCACCATATTGGCCAGGCTGGTCTCGAACTCTTGACCTTGTGTGATCCACCCACTTCAGCCTCCCAAAGTGCTGGGATTACAGGCGTGAGCCACCATGCCCGGCCAATACCAGCTTCTAACATAAAAACCACCTTTATAAAAAGATGCCTCAAGAAAATATTCCTCTCAATATATATGAAAATTTCATGACAGGAGGAAATGTAAGTAAAATCTGTACGTCATCATGTCAAAGCATCTGTTTTCTCCACGTGATAAATCAAGCCACTAACAATGCATACTGCCCTTTGGCAAATTAAGACTTTGTTAGAAAAAAGTAAAATGGTTTGGAGTTGGGTAGCATGAAGCTCAGGCCCCTGCCAGAGGGGCTCTGCCACTGGCCAGGGAGAAGCAGTTTCAGAATCATAAACTCCTGGTCCAGAAGATGGCTTGGCAAAGAGCTTATCTCTGTCTTTACATTTGCTGCATTAATTTGCTTTTGTCATTCAACATCTCGTGTCAAAATTGGCCCCAGCAGATCCTGGGCCCACCAGACTCACAAAGGGCATGGCGATCACGGCTGTACCCTGGTTTCAAGGACACCAACTGCTGCCCTAGTCCTTCTGTGACCACCAGCAGCCACACACTGCGCCAGTCCTGAGCAAACGCAGCCACTCTACATAGTGGAAACAGTAAGAAGCACATGCGATGATGTGCACGTTTCCCCTAGAGAGGGTTTTTCTTATTTTATGGAAACCTTCTTATGTCTCATCGAGTAGCCACTTCCCCTCCCCTCCCCCCATTGTAACATTATTTTCCCTGGAGAAAACGCTGAGTGTCTGATATAGTTACACATTAATTCTTCAGAAGTTTCTTAGAACTGTAGGAAACAGGTGAAAAAACAAAATGCCTTGAACTCTGAACCTGCGTCTGGCCTGTGCGCGTGAGGCGGTCCCTAAGGTCACTCTTCCCCGCGCGGCTCGGGGCGATGTGCCAGGGAGGGCTCGGGCCGCATCCTGTTGGCTCTTTGATGCTTTCATTTTGTCGCTTGCTGGTTTCTTTACAGCAAAGGCAAGGGCTTCCTGCTAAGGCAGACCCCTCACCAGCCCCACTGCATACCCCGGAAAAGTCCCTGGCAAAACACCTTTCTTCCATTATCTGCACAGGCCCCGGTAAAACGCTGGCGCCTTTGAAATCAGAGGCCAGGGTCTCCTCTCCACAGTTCACTCAAGACACTGAACACTCACGGGTCTGTGAAATCAAACAGACACTTGGTCCCTGATGCCACCCCAGGCCCCCTGAATGCTCCTCAGCAACCATCCCTTGAGTTTTTACTCTTTGGCCATGCCAAATATAAATAACGATTTTTTTCATGCCACATCACTTTAAAGGCAATTGTGTTGCCACCTTTAAAATGTTCAGTGACCAACAAGGCAGACATGACCGTCCCCTGCATCCCCAGGTCTGCTTCAAATATGGAAAGGAATTGCTGGAAAATCCCAAGATGCCAGGCCAGGTAACGAGCTCTACGCAAACAGGCAGGATGGAGAACCGGCCAGGGCCATGGCCCCAAATTCCAGGCGCGGCAGCAGGACCGGAGGTGCTGCCAGCCCCTGCTGCCTCCTGGTGGGACGCTCAGAAGGTGCACGGAGGCCGGCAGCAGGAGCCACAGCCAGGAACACATGCTGGGCAGGCAGCCAGCGGCCTGACACCAGAGATGCCCTCAACCTGCGGGGACGGCCTCAGGAACCTGGCTCCACTTGCCGGACCTACCTGTGCCTCACGGGGGATCAACGCTGCCCCCAAGGGACAGCCCTGACTCCATGCTAAATGCTTCACTTACATTCTCCATCTGGTGCTCCAAACCACATGGTGCGGTCACTGCACTCCCAGCTTCTCCCCCATTTTGCAGATGGGGAAGCTGGGGCAGAGAGGAAGTGACTCACAAATAAGGCGACCCAGGCAAGGGTAGCACAGCCTTCACACCTCCTCCTTGACCTCCAGGGCCCCTGGAGGAGGGTACCCTCCTCATTGCCCCCAACCACTCCAGGGTCCCAGGCAGCCAGTGGCCTGGGCTGCCCCTCATACCAGGCTCTGGTCACATTCACCGTGGCCTCCTGAATCTAGAAGGTGCCCTCAGGGTTTACTAAGCACACCCCGGGCTGCCTGCCTGGCATGTGCCATGGAATTGACACTGAGAAGCTGCCACTATCCTGAAATTCCCAATTTTGTCTTTGTATTTTGTAAGTGAAGCGAAGCCTGCTGGATAACACAGCACTCCCGTGAGCAAAGAGCCCAGGAGCGTGGGATCATGGTGGACCCAGGGGGTAGGGGTTCTGGCATTAGGGTGAGGCTTGGGTGAGCCGCTGCCCTTCCCACTGCAAGCAGAACCTGTTCCCCCTGCAGAAGGAAGTAAGGGTTCGGAGAATTCAGACACCAGAGGTCCCATAATGTCCCCTCCTACCCGCACGTCAGCCAACCACTACTTGGAAAATGACACAGAAAGCCAGTGCAACCTGCTAGGCCACCCAGAGTGCCTTTCCCCCTCCGCTTTCCTCCATCATCAGTAGGTAATGGCAGACAGTGTTGGTAGAATATGTGCACCTCAAGAGATGAAAAAGTTAATTTTTTTATAAGAATGAAATAGATGGGTACGGTGGCTCACGCCTGTAATCCCAGCACTTTGGGAGGCTGAGGCAGGCAGATCACGAGGATTGGAGATCGAGACCATCCTGGCTAACATGGTGAAACCCCGTCTCTACTAAAAATACAAAATTAGCCGGGCGGGCGCCTGTAGTCCCAGCTACTTGGAAGGCTGAGGCAGGAGAATGACGGGAACCCAGGAGGCGGAGCTTACAGTGAGCCAAGATAGCACCACTCCACTCCAGCTTGGCGACAAGAGCGAGACTCCGTCTCAAAAAAAAAAAAAAAAAAAAAGCATGTGTAAGTTATGAAAACTGTCATTTCTGTGATTTCACGAGTTAAATGCATTGAATACATGCACGGAAACTTAAAACTGATACTGCACAATATAAAGATGAATGAAAAGCTCCGTGCTGAGAATTCTGTAATAAGGAAATAGACTGGGTGCCGTGGCTCAGTCTGTCAGCCACTGAGTACCATGGCTCAGACCTGTAATCCCAGCATTTTGGGAGGCTGAAGTGGGAGGATCACATGAGCCCAGGAAGTCGAGACTGCAGTAAGCCATCTCACCACTGCACCCAGCTTGGGCCTCAGAGTGAGACCCTGTCTCTGAATAAATAAATAAATATGGAGTATGTAATAAAATAATGTGTAGCTTTTAACAACTAAAACCCTCCACGCCAAGTTGAGAGGCTGAGCTGCAAGTCAGCAGAGGAAAGGGCTGCTGCCTCTTCTAGGTCCCTCGACCACGCCTTTTCTTGCTTTTCGAGCAAGGACGTCGCATGGCCCATCCTCACGCCTCTAAACCACAGCTCCTCGAGGGCGAGGTCTTGCCTTCTCTTCCTTTCACCCCACTATGTCATCTGGCATGGCCCGGCGCATGCAGTAGGCACTTCATAAATACTGCAGGAAGCCAAGGGGTCATCCCGCTCAGCCCAGATTCCCAAAGAGGCACCATGGGCCTTTGGGCTGTTAGGAATCTTTCAGGTTCTCCTTGTCTCTCAAACCCCACAGGTTCAAACACACCCCTGGAGGCACATTCACAGGCCCTGGATGTGAATGTGTGCTGGCTCTGCCACCTCTTCCTTCCCACAAGACAACCAGGTCTCCAGACCCTCAGACCAGGCCGGGGAGCAGGGCAAGAAGCGGGATGTGCAGAGAAGACAGGCGGGATGGCACCAGGCGAGCTTCAGCCCCCATTATAGCCAGACAATGAACCCGCAAAACTCACCTCCAGGGACAGCACCCAGACCAGAGGGGGTGGGGTACTCGCTGCCAGGGACACAGGACCCTCTGAGGAGATGGAAATGTTCTTTATGCTGATTGTGCAGTGATTCCATGGGGGATACATCTGTCAAAATCATTGACCTATCTATGCACTTAATCTGTGGATTTTGTTTGTTGTATGTAAATTATACCTCAAAAAAGGTGACCTAAAAACAAGACTGAATGAGCTCACAGGAGGCAGGCCAGCCCTGCGCAGGCCTGGTCTGCACTTACTGACACTCGTGTGCGTTCTTGTCGGAGCTCAGCAGGCTTCACAGCCCCAAATCAGAAGCTGAAGCTCCTCATCTTTAGGGTTTCCACAAGCACCCAAGCCTGTCCAAAGCATTTCTACAGATTTGTGCTGGCTTCCCTTACACTCACTTGCTTTCTGGAGACAGTCAATAAAACAAGACAAGAACAAGCCTTCTCTGGCAGTAGGGTCAAGGTCGAGCAGGCCCGGAGGCATGAGGTGGCTGTAATCCCTGCAGGCCCGGGCACTGGGGTGGAGACCAGGGCTTTCTCTGCCCACCCAGGGTCCCATGCACACCAGCTGCTGACTAAGCAGTGAGTTCCCACGAAGAAACACAGCAAACGGTTTGCCTTTTAGAGTATTTTTCCGGGCCTGCTGGAAGACGGTACAGCAATCACACGCTGGCAGTTGCTCAAAATATGTTTATTCTGCCTGGGGCAGCAAAACCCCGGGCAGCTGGGAAAAGCCAAGAATCTGTGGCTTGTCCCAGCCCGCTCTCCACTTGTTAAATAGGACACCCAGATCTGGCTGATGGCAGGCAACTTTCTGTCTACCTTGTGTGCTCCCAAAGGTCTGGACTGTTTCAACTCCGGCAGAAGGCAGGGGAGGCCTGGGAATGCCACCTGTGCCTTTCTGCTGTTCATTTTTCTAGAGCATGGCTGCTTTTCATTTGGAACCTTTGGGCTAGAAATACTTTGAGTTTGAAACAGGAATAAAATATACATTAGTGTTCTGTTTTTCAGAAACATCTTAAGGTTGTATTGATGAACATAGTTTTATATCACTGTTTTGCCTTCTTGAGAAGTAGAGAATCCAACTTTGAGTTAGAAGAAGCATAAAACAATTACAAAATATCACAGTCATTCCTTCTCTAGGTTTGCTGACAGTATTCTAGAAGGATGAGAATATATAAGAATAAGAAGTTAAACCTACTTCAGAGTGAAGAAATAGAAATTAAAGATGCAGGTGGGGCCTAGCAAGGCCTGGGCCAGTGCACCCTGTATTTAGCAGCTTAGCCATCTGGTTGCTTTGGGAAGATCAAGTCCCTGGAGAGGGACTGGACACAGTAGGTACAAAAATAGTAAGATCCCCATAAACATGAACAATTATCATGTGCCCTTAAAATTTAAAATTAAAAAAATTTAAGAACTGAGAGCTGATAAACAGAGGTCAAAGCCACACTCCTGTCAAACATCTAGGAAGAGGCCCGCCTGACCCAGGCCAAGCAAGGCAAAGCCACAACAGGGTGGGACAGACTGCAGGGACATCCAGGGGACACAGGGTCCACAGGAGGGCCGACCAGAGAGGCCACCACCCAACATCGTGGAGCAGAATAGATGCATCAGCATAAATTAGTCAAAGTATTTCAGAGAATACTTTCAAAGATAACCACCCAAATACAACTGCAAGATGTCAAATTTAAAATCCCTAGGAATGCCACCTCCAGTATGCGTGCAGCCCAAGCATAGCTTAGAAACCACCACCCATGAACTGGGAGCAAGGGCTCGCGCCTGTAATCCCGGTACTTTGAGAGGCTGAGGCGGGTGGATCACCTGAGGTCAGGAGTTCGAGACCAGCCTAACATGGTGAAGCCCCATCTCTACTAAAAAGACAAAATTAGCCAGATGTGGTGGGTGCCTGTAATCCCAGCTACTCCAGGAGGCTGAGGCAGGAGAATCGCTTGAACCTAGGAGGCGGAGGTTGCAGTGAGCTGAGATTGCGCCACTGCACTCCAGCCTGGGCAACAAGAATGAAACCCGGTCTCAATAAATAAGCAAACAGCCACCCATGTGGCCCTACCTGCACATCTGTCCAAACCAGCACGGTACCATCCTCACCTAGGGCTCGCTGCTGGTTGGCACTGCCAGCCAGGGCCCCACATCCCACTGCCCAGAAACGTGAAATCAGGAGCTAAAAGGAACGCAACTGGCCACTGAAAACTGGGCAACAAGTTGTATCATAGCCACCTAGTCTGCTGTGCCAGCGGCAGGGAGCTGGGTCCAGGCCCAGCCAGACTCTGCCTCCAGTGGGCTCTGTAAGGCAGGACTCCTTTTGGTAGCAATAACAGGCTTGCTTCAGCATCACCTTTCGCTAAGAACAGTATTAAAACCAGTTTAAACTCTCCAAAAAGATGCTAACTACCTGGAGATCATGTTGCCAGAGGTGGCAGATAAAGGAAAGGAAAGCAACTCTAGAAAAGTCCATTGCTTACATCAGTGCACCCAAAGATATGAGACCTCGTCTCCAACACACATGGACGCACACACACGATGCCATTTTCACACATTTGAAAAAAAACATTTTTAAAGATAAAAGCATAGAACTCAAAATTAAGCCTGATTAAGTTTTTTGTATGAATTATCTTGTTCCCAAAGCATTCAAATCCTTTCAGTGCTTGTATAGTTACCCCAAGTTAAATTCAATTAAAATGGCTGAGAGCAAAGACTGAACTACAAGGAAGAAAGGAGTGGGGGAGGCAATTCAGGGCTGTCCCTGAGCGAGTTTCTACACCCCCTGCACAGAGTGGGCCCATCTGCCACACTCCTGTGAGTCCTAAACGCACGGCCGGCCACTGTGTGCTGGCGGCAGCCTGAATTCTGAGGCCAAAACTTCCAGAAAAGGCACTGAGCTGGAGGGACTGGCCCTTCTAAAGAAACTGGATGCGCTGAATGAATTAAATCCAAGCCGATTATATACTATACCCTCACAAAACAAAAACAAAAACAAACCTCACTTTTAAAAGCTCCATTATAGCCAGAAACCGCAGACGAAAGCCAGGGCAGGCTGCAGGCAAACACGCCAGTCTTTGGATTTACAACTCCTTGTCTCCCCAGTGTTAGGGGTGGATCCCAGGACCCTAGATATTATTTAAAAGCACGTTTGGGTATATACTTGGCTTTTGAAAAAACACTTAAATGCCCACGCACAGACCCCTCCCGAGACAGCGGAATGCGCCATGAAAAGTGCAAAGCCCCAGCTGCTGCCGTGTGGTTATTAGGGAGAGCGGGGCTCCTCCAGCTGAGGTCGCTCTCCAATCCACTTGCTTCAGAAACAGCAGAACAGCCGCTTTGTTCTTCATTATGGAGTTGTTTTCCCCCCAGATTTACAGTGTTCTTTCTTTCAGTTATGAAGTTGAAATCGTGTTTACTCAGCCATTTTCCGAATCGAACAGCTCACACATGAGACATTTGACTTTTCTGGGAGGGGTGTATAAAAGTGTTGTCATTTCTCTCATCCAAAACTACTTTCTTGATTAAAAAACAACAACAAAAAACCCAGAATGTACATATAAACAGAGAGGATAAAACCAAGGATGCTCTCCTCTGCCCCTAAGCTGTCCAAGCCAAGAAAACCTTCTCCTCAGGGAGGGACCAGTGCCCGTGACAAGGTGAGCAGGCCACTGGCCTCTTCGCACCTGCTGGAACTGGTACTAACAGACTGTACTCGGCTCTCAGGAACTTCCCAGAAAAGGAAAAAAGGATTTCTCCAAGCGGGCCATGCTTCAGTAACCACAAAATAGCTAAGCAGCACCTTAAAAATGTTCAACTCTATTGGCCGGCCGCGGTGGCTCAAGCCTGTAATCCCAGCACTTTGGGAGGCCGAGACGGGTGGATCACGAGGTCAGGAGATCGAGACCATCCTGGCTAACATGGTGAAACCCCGTCTCTACTAAAAAATACAAAAAAAAAAAAAAAAAAAAAAAAAAAAAAAACCTAGCCAGGCGAGGTGGCGGGCACCTGTAGTCCCAGGTACTCGGATGGCGTGAACCCGGGAGGCGGAGCTTGCAGTGAGCTGAGATCCGGCCGGCCACTGCACTCCAGCCTGGGCGACAGAGCGAGACTCCGTCTCAAAAAAAAAAAAAAAAAAAAAAAAAAATGTTCAACTATTTACTGGTCCTTTGAATGGGTCCCCTAAAATCCAGGACCCCCAGGCTGTGCTGTCCAGGGAGCACCTGTGCCCAGGCAGAGGAGGGCTGAGGAGCAGAGCGCAGTTGCCCAAAGAAGCTGCTCCCATCCCTTGGATGTTCGGGGTTTTTCTTTAAAATTCATGCAAACTTGGTGTTGTTTTAATATAACAATGTTTCACTTATTTTCAGGTTAAGGAATTTCTCTCCCTTCCCTCTGCCCCCATCTAAAGGCAATTCCTTAGGGAGCAGGTCCCCGTCTCTCAGAGGGAGCAAGACCAGTACAGAGAGGTAGGCTATACCTCCTCCCCTGGCCTAGCACCCAGGAAGGAAAGGAGGGGCTGCCTGGCCAGGGTAGCTCCCTGTGGGCACACTCCCTCCAGACCATGCTGGCTCTATAGCTACCCACACCTGAGGGGCCCTTGACCCTTCTCCCAGCTGTGCGCAGGGCAAGCTTCGAGTGTGGTCCAGGCGAGATCTCTCGGGAAGACAAAGCCTGGTGGAAACTTGCTCTATGAATTTCTCATTTCCCCAGGAGAGAAGAAGAAAATTCACTGGATGGGGGCTGTCAGGGGCTCTTCAGGAACTGATTTTGTTCTCTCCTGGGGAAACGAGGAATTCACAAACTGGGCCTCCCACAGCCCCGTGACAAGTCAGGTGTTACTATCCCATCTCACACATGGGAAACTGAGGCTCGGACGAGTTATTTAACTGACACAGCAAAGCTGTTCCATGGAATGGGCTGGATTTCAGCCAGGGCTTGATTCAAAATCCACACGCCATCCCCCAACATACTCTGTGGTCAACCAGGAGAAACAGACGGGGAGGTTCTTGGTTGAAGAAAAGACTGAAGCTCTATCTGGTTCTCCCAGCAAGCAGTACCATTCTGAGATGTAAAGACGGTGACCTGTCATGAGCCTTGTTACCAATCCCCACCTATTGTTCCTGTGCAAGGGGCTGTGCTTTGAGTCCTTTTCTTTCCAACTTTAAAAACCAAAGCTAGATGTAAAGATTTCCTAAGGCAAGGAGTACCTGCCAGCCACTTAACGTTTCTGTTAAGATCATCTGCCCAGTGCTCAGGACATCCAGGCTGGCTGACAGGCCATTCATTCAGGAGGTACTGAGCGTCTACGACGGGCCAGGCATCCAAAGACAGAAAAAGCAGCAGTCCTTGTTCTTACAAAGCTGCAGCCTGGTGGGCAGCAGAGACGCCGAGTGCTGACGAGAGGGTACTCTGCAGTGGGGACCATGAGTCCCACATCAGGACCAGGTGTCGAGTGTCCTGCAGGACAGTGTGACCTAGGCAAGCAGCAGAGCCTCTGGGGATACCCAGGAGCAGGCAGGCCAGGCGGCGGGTGGCTGGGTGGGGGGGACCTGAGCAGAGGGGATGGTGGGCTGTTGGGGGAACAGTAATCATGCCAGCGGGCAGGGCGAGGCAGGGCCCGGGTCTCCAAGGGCCTTCCATGGTATCTTACGGAGCCAGATTTCGGCTTCTGTGTGAGGAGAGCCATTCGAGGGTATTAAACCTGGGAGGTGCATGGTAAGATCTGGGTTTTAAAATATTGTGCAGTGAATCCCCCGGGAAGACTGCGTGGCAGGTTTAGGAAAGCTGAGCCTGTGTGTCCCCAAGGACCGGCAATTCCACTCCCAGGCAGATGCACAGCAAAAATGTGAACGCAGGTTCACCAAAATGGCATGGATGGGAACGTGCTGATCAGCACCGGGTGTCACATCCCCAAACCAGACACAACCGAAACGTCCACCAACAGTCAAATGGGCCAGTCAACTGTGGCATGCCTGGGATACTCTATGGCAACAAGAATGAACAGGGGCACGACACGATGGCATTCACCATGAGCAGCACCAACTGAGAGCGGCCAGACAAGGGCACACACTGTAGGACAAGTTTACCTGAAGGTAAAGAAGTAACAGGCCGGGCGCGGTGGCTCATGCCTGTAATCCCAACACTTTGGGAGGCCCAGCCAGGCAGATCACGAGGTCAGGAGTTCAAGACCAGGCTGGCCAATAAAGGGAAATCTCATCTCTACTAAAAATACAAAAATTAGCTGGGCGTGGTGGCGTGCACCTATAGTCCCGGCTACTCGGGAAGCTGAGGTAGAAGAATCACTTGAACCCGGGAGGCGGAGGTTGCAGTGAGCCGAGATTACCCCACTGCACTCCCGTGGGGGTGACAGAGCAAGACTCCATCTCAAAAAAAAAAAAAAAAAAAAAAATAGTAACAGCCAAAACGAACCTCTGTGCCAGGGGCAGGTACACAGTGTGTCCGCAGGAATCCTGCACTCTTCTAATCTATGGTATACTTTCATAAAATGTACACCGGGCCTTAAAAACACAGAGTAACAGTAGAGGATGGATTTTTCAAGGGCAAGAGTTACACACAGGAAACACAATGAACAAAGATACATAATTAATTACTACATATAATTAGTACTACACATAATTAAGTGGAATTCAGAGGTGATGGAGAAAAAAGGCTTCATGGACATTGCCTGGCCTGAACTGGACACAGAAACCAGATATTTCCCAGGTCTTGAAATGGACAGTTGCCCACCCTTCCTTTATGTTCCCCCAGGGGATGAAAGCCAAGTGGATTTCTCAGGGGTTCAGAAAGTTCCAAGTCATCATTTAGTCCTCTCAGATTGAAGAAACTCCTATCGTAGAATAGTTAAATGATACCAACTGGAAGCAGACAGATCCAGAATGTGAGGCATTTTAGGGGAGAAATGATTGTAAGACAGTTTATTGCATTAGAAAAAGTGAGGGTGATTTCCCTTACATTAACGATTTAAGGTACTGCCATGGGTGAATGTACAGACCTTGTTTGGATTCTGATTTGAAGATATAACCTACACAATGACTTTTCTGAGACACTTAGGATTATCTTATAGGTGTATCTAGGTAATAAAAGAGTCTACCAAGGAACATGGTTGATGTTTTAAAGTATGATAATGGCATGTGGTCCTGTAAGAAAATATCCTTATTTTTTAGAGATGCATATGGAAGTATCTAGCATTTGAGAAATATCATAATGTCTGGAACATACTTTAAAATACATCAGCATATCAAAGAAAAGAGGGAATTGATAAGGCATGTGTGGTAAAGGCTTGATAGTTACTGAAACTGGGTGATGGATATATGGGAATCATTGTACTGCTCTATTACTTTTATAGGTAAATGAGAGAGAGAGAAAAGAAATAATGAGTATAAGAAATCAAGATGGGAACACCACTATATAACAAACATTAAAAGGATAATAAGGGAATGTAATGAACAACATTATACCAATAAATTCAACTTAACTGAAATAGAAAAATTCCTCAAAAGGTCTAAAGTATCAAAGCTCACTCAAGAAGAAGTATATAACCTGCAAAGCCCTGTATCTACTTAAAAGCTTTTACTCACAGTTAAAAACCCTTGCACAAAGGCAGATGGCTTCATTGGTGAAATCTATCGAACACTTAAGGAAGAAACAATACCAACGTTTTCCAATAATACCAAACAAATTTCCAGAAAATCAAGGAGGAAGGAGCACTTCTCAACTCCTTTTATGAAGCCAGTAGTACCTGATACCAAACCAAAGACATTGGTAGAAAAGAAAATTATGGCTAGCCATGGTAACTCATGCCTGTAATCCCAGCATTTTGGGAGGCCAAAGCAGGTGGACTGCTTGAGTCCAGGAGTTTCAGACCAGCCTGGGCAACATAGCAAAACCCTGTCTCCACAAAAAAATACAAAATATTAGGTGGGAATTGTGATGCATGCCTATAGTCAGTCCCAGCTACTTGGGAGGCTGAGGTGGGAGGATCACCTGAGCCCAGGAGGTTGAGGCTGCAGTGAGCTGTGATTGTGCCACTGTACTCCAGCCTGCATGACAGAGTGAGATCCCATCTCAGATTTTTTTAAAAAAGAAAAAAATCTGGGTGTGGTAGCTCACACCTGTAATCCTAGCACTTTGGGAGACAGAGGCAGGAGTATCGCTTACCAGCAGTTCAAGACCAGCCTGGGCAACAGAGAGAGACCCTGTCTCAAAAAATAAAAAAAGAGAAAAGAAAAATTTACAGGCCACTGTCTACCATAAACATAAATGTAAGAGTCTTGAACAAATATTAACAAAATTCAACAATATGTAAAAAGGGTAGTACAGCATTACTAATGTTTCATCCTAGGAATGCAACGTAGTTTAATATTTAAAAATCAGTCAATGAATTGCTGTACAAACAGATTAAAATGGAAAAACCACATAATGATCTCATTACAGGATAAGCACTTGACGAAAGTCAGCAAATTCAAGATAAAAATTCTTAGCAAAGTGGAAATCAAAGAGGACAGCCTCGATCTACTAAAAAGGCTAAGTCTCTGAAAAACCTACAGCTAACATCCTTCTCTTTATAGTGAATAATCAAGTACTTTCCCTTGAGATTGTGCAAGGCAAGGACGTCCACTCTTCCCACTTCTAAATCCTGGAGGTTCTAGCCAGGGTAATACAGGATGAAAAAGAAACAAAAGGCATACACTTCAGAAAGAAAGAAAACTGTCTTTTTTGCAGTTAACATAACTGTCAGTATTGAAAATCCTAAGAAAATCTACCAAAAGGTTGCTAGAACTAATGAGGTTAGCAAGGTTTTAGGATATAAGGCCAATAAACAAAAATCAATTGTATTTATATATTCTAGCAGGGGAAAACTGGAACCTGAAATTTAAAAATCCAGTATCATGTATAGTATCACCAAAAAATCTGAAATACTTAGAGTGCCACTAAACAAAATACATGCAAGACCTGTGTACTGAAAATTCCAAACACTGATGAGAGAATTTTAGTATCTAAATAAATGGAGAGATATACCATGTTTTGATGGATCATTTTCAGTTAAAATGTTAATTCTCCCCAAATTGAGTTAGACATTCAACATAATCTTAATGAAAATCCCAGGGTTTTTTTGTAGAAATTGATGAGCTAATTCTAAAATTTATATAAAAGATAACTTAGAGTATAACTGGATTGTTTATAACTCAAAGGATAAATGCTTGAGGGGATGGATACCCCATTCTCCATGATGTGCAGATTTCACATTGCATGCCTGTGTCAAACCATCTCATGTACCCCATAAATATACACATCTAATATTTACCCACAAAAATTAAAAATAAAACTTATATAAACATTTGAAGGATCTAGTATAGCCAAAACAACACTGAAAAAGCTAAACAAAGTTTCTCTTTTTTTTGAGATGGAGTCTTGCTCTGTTGCCCAGGCTGGAATGCAGTGGTGCAATTTTGGCTCACTGCAATCTCCACCTCCCAGGTTCAAGCGATTCTCATGCCTCAGCCTCCCAAGCAGCTGGGACTACAGGCAGGCACCACCATGCTGGCTAATGGTTTTCTATTTTTAGTAGAGATGGCGTTTTGCCATGTTGGCCAGCCTGATCTCAAACTCCTAGCCTTAAGTTATCCACCAGCCTCGGCCTCCCAAAGTGCTGCCAAAGTTTCTATTTCAATACTTACTACGAAGTTACAATAAACAAGACAGTGTGGAATTAGATAAAAGATACGCATCAAGGTTGATGGGATATTCTTTCTGAGATAATGAATGTGATATGGAATTAGTGGTGCAGGCTGCACAACTCTGAATATACTAAGAGCCACTTACTTGTATAGTTTAAAGTGGTGACTTTTATGTTGTGTGAATTACTTCAATTAAAAAAAAAACTAGTTAAAAAAAAATCAATGGAACAGAACAGAGTCCAGAAGTAGACCCTTATTTGTAGGGTCAGCTGTTTTCAATAAAGATGCCAGAGTAATTCAATGGGGAATCTATAGTCTTTTAAACAAATGGTGCTGGAACAACTGCATATCCATATGCAAAAAAAAAAAAAAAAAAAAAAAAAAAGATTTTTAAAAACCTCTTACCTCACTCCCTGTATATAAATTAACTCAAAATGTATCCAAATGTAAGAGTTAAACTTTCTAGAAATTTTTTGATAGGACACAAAAAGCACAAATAATAAAAAGAAAACACGAATAAGTTTTGACTTCAAACTTTAAAACACCTGCTCTCAAAAGACTCAGGTAAGTAAATGAAAAGGCAAATGTAGACAGAGAAAATATCTACAAAATAGATATCTGATAAAGGACTGTTAAGCAGGATAGACAAAGAACTCTTACACCTGAAGAAGAAAAACAATCCAATTAAAAGTGGGCAAAACAGCCGGGTGCTGCAGTCCTAGCTATTGGGAGGCTTAGGCAGGAGGACTGCTTGAGCCCAGGAGTTAGAGACCAGCCTGGAAACACAGCAAGACTACCTCTCCAAAAAAAACAAAACCAAACAAAATGGGCAAAAGATTTAAACTGACACTTTACCAAAGACCTATGAATCTCATGTAAGCACCTGAACAGATAGATGCTCACTATCATTAGTTATTAGGGAAATGCAAATAAAAACCACAAAGAGATACCATGAAAGTGGCTAACATTGAAAAGACTATTAATACCAAGTGTTGGCAAGATACAGAGCAACTGAAATTCTCATACATTGCTTCTGGGAATTCAAAATGGTACAGCGACTCTGGAAAGCAGTTTGACAGTGTCTTATAAAGTTAAACATACATTTACCATACAACCCAGCAATTTCACTTTGGGGAACAGACCCAGGATAAATGAACTCATATATCCACATAAAGACCTGTACATGACTGGAGGACACTATGTGAAGTGAAATAAGCCAGGCATAGAAAGACAGGTACTGCATGTTCCTGCTCACATGTGGAATGTGAAAAACCTGACCTCCTAAGAGCAGAATGGTGGTTACCAGAGGCTGAGGTAGCCAGGGGGAAAGGGGATGGAGAGAGGTTGGTCAGAGGGCACACATTCACAGTTAGATGAGAGGAGTTAAAAAAAAATAAAAGAAAAATGTCCAGAATAGGCAAACATGCAGAAACAAAAACAAGTCATTGCTGGGGCTGGGGTGTAGGGGTGATGGGTGTGGAGGATGGAAGAGGAGAGAAATAGGGAATGACCACTAATGGTTATGGAGTTTCCTTAATGGATGATGAAAGTGTTCTAAACCCATCGTGGTGATACATTTTATGAGTCAGAGCACAGCTCTGATGATGGTAAATACAGTTCTGCACAACATTCCAAAAAACCATTGGACCATATATTTTATTTTACTTTTTATTTTATTCATTCATTCATTCATTCATTCATTTTTGAGACGGGGTCTCACTCTGTTGCCCAGGCTGGAGTGCAATGACACAACCTTGGCTCACTGCAAACTCCACCTCCCTGGCTCAAGCGATTCACCTGCCTCAGCCTCCAGAGTAGCTGGGATTACAGGCATGTGCCACCATGGCCCGCTAATTTTTGTATTTTTAGTAGAGATGGGGTTTCACCATGTTGCCCAGACTGGTCTTGAACTCCTGACCTCAAGTGATCTACCCACCTTGGCCTCCCAATGTGCTGGGATTACAGGCATGAGCCACCGCGCCCAACCTGTACATTTTATTTTATTTTTTTTAGTTTATTTTTGAGATGGAGTCTTGCTCTGTCGCCCAGGCTGGAGTGCAGTGGCACTATCTCAGCTCACTGCAAACTCTGCCTCCCAGGTTCAAGCGATTCTCCTGCCTCAGCCTCCCGAGTAGCTGGGATTACAGGTGTGTGCCACCACACCTGGCTAATTTTTGTATTTTTAGTAGACATGGGGTTTCACCGTGTTGGCCAGGCAGGTCTCCAACTCCTGACCTCCAGTGATCCACCTGCCTTGGCCTCCCAAAATGCTAGGATTACAGGCATGAGCCACCACACCTAGCCAAGATGAAAGTCTTAAAAATAGACATCTAGCTGTTAAAAAGATTGTGTTACATGTAATTCAGTTATGTAAACCAGTTTAACAGCCAGTAACTAGAAAGAACCCAAATGTCCATCGACTTGAGAATGCTTAAACAAACTGAGGTGTACAGATACAATAACATGCATAAATCTCAAACACATGAGCTGAGTGAAAGAAGCCGGACACTAAAGACTACATTCCGTATGATTCCATTACATTCGGGAAAAGCCAAGCCATGAGGGCAGAGCAGAGGCTGCAAGGGGCTGTTGCTGGGGAGGGAGACTGACTGCAAAAAGGTGTCAGGAAGCTTCTGGGGAGATGGACAGAGCCTGTATCTTGAGTGTGGTGGTGATTACATAAGTATACATATTTATCAAGATTCGTTGACCTTTTAAAAAAATGCACTGAACTTTAAACAGTAAATGAGTAAATTCTGTCTGTAAATCAAAAAAGCTGAATTATTTTGGGGAGAAGCCCCTCCCAAACAGCAGCATCTGAACAAAGTCCTTCAACACCCCAGGATCTGACTCGCTTTTCTGCAGCGTGTTGCTGCTCCATAAACATTAAGCCTTTTCTTCTTTGCCACATAGGCGAGTCTGTTCCTCTCTCTTCCTATTTGAATGAATATGGCTGGAAGTCTCTTGATATTCTCCTTTCTTAGCTTTTTACCCAGGAGCTTAACTCAAGTCTACTTCCAGGGCCAAAAGGGAATGGACAGGGAGTGAGCGTCTGTGGGAGCTGTGTGGCTCTTCCGGGCCCTGAGGGCTGCGCTGGGAACGTGCCCTCTGGGTTTGTATCCGTTGCTTTCACTGGGACTGCGCCTGGCTGAGGAGGGCTGCAGCTTTGCAGCTCTGCTGTCATTGAGCTCTGTGCGATCCCTTTAGCCTCCCCACCTTTTATTCTGGACATTTCCATTCCCTCACATAATCTAGCTTTGTTTTTCTGACTCTTGGCCAAGGTTTTTGGTGTCAGTGTGTTCCTAGGACATGGTGTCCTAAAGTACAATGGAGTGATTTTCTAAAGAACCAGGACACGTGCTCTAGCAAGACGGATGCGTGTGGGGGAAAATATGGGTCAGAATCTTTGCAATTGCAAACATCTCTGACAGCCCAGGCTGCGCACCCCACATCTCCTTCAAGCCTGGGATAGTGGGCTGGTGGGCTGTCATTTCATCACAAACACGCCTCCTACACCACTCATCCACACAGCTCAGGAACACACGCCTCTTCCCCCAGCTCCTGACTCTGCATTCATGGTGAAGCTTGTGGCTACACCCACCTAAGTCTCATCAAGCATCAATACCCTCCCAGGGCATTTTAACCTCTCCATTTCAGTATTTCCAGCTCCACTGCTATTATTTTACTAGTGATTATCTACAAGCTTTCCTTGAACTTTGTGTTATATTTCCTTTTGGTTATCGTTTTTTGGTATAAGCAACATTTTCATATTAGGAACAACCCCAGAGAGCTGCTTATATCTGACTCCGTAACGGTGGTGAACCGTATGGCATGTGAATTATTTCTCAATAAAGCGTTAAAATAATGCAATTCTGTATCGATCCATAGCAAATATAAAAATAACACTGAAATGGTTTCTATCATAAAGGTAATAGTTGATGGATGAAGATGGTTAGCCCTGCCTCCTGCCTCCTCACCCTGATTTTTGAGCTATCTTAATGCTGTGTCTTCCCACAGAAGGCTTTCCTGGACACGTGGCCTTGTCTTACCTAGGGCTATTAACACCAGGATGAAATTCTGCAATGTGCAGCACAGGCTAAACACCCAGCAAGTGGTACTGGTTGCCTTCTCAGATCAAGAGAATGCCATCTTCAGAAGATGTGTGCAGCAGAGATTCCTGTACTTAGAAGAACCCAGCAGTGGGAGGGCCTGGGATGCCCTTCACACCTCCAACCCGGGACCCTGGACGGGCAGAGGTGCTGCTCAGTGGTGGGCCGGGGCTCACGACCTTGGCAAATGACTGAACCTCTCATCCTGGATCTCCTCTGTCCAGTGAGACCCCAGCACTTCCCAGAGATGGTGGGGGTATCCCCGGGGAGTACACGAGTGCCCAGCACAGGTGGGTTCAAGCAATGACAGTTGTTTTGAATGAAATAAAACAAATAGGAAATCATTAACTGTGCTCAAAGGTCATGCTGCAGAGTCTCCATGCCCCAGAGGAGGCTGTGTGCAACACTGGGTTCAAAAGGACCAGATTCCAGACAGCTCCCAGGTGACTCACTTTGCCTCACTGGGGTTTAGGTGCCTCTAAATGGGGACAGAAACTCTTACCTTGCCTACCTCGCAAGTTTCACCCTAAAGCTCAAATTACTGCAAGTACACAGAAGTTGTGAAATTTTATTCTTCTATAAAATGGCAAGCCCCTGTCCACTGCCTGTGTGGATCCTGACAGAAACTACCCTAGATATTCTCTACAACTAAGCTCGGTGGGGGGTAAGACTTGATTCCCATTTTCATAAATACACCTTAGTTTTGCACAGAAAAAAAATTTTTCCTTGCATGAACACCATTTTCTCCAAACCTGGTACCAGCAAGGATCATGCCTAGCACCTCACGCAGTACCTGTGATTCACCATATACTTCACCCACCTTCACAGCACTCAGAGGACACTGGGACAGACAGCGCAGGCAACTCACCCAAAGTCACACCACTGGTAAGAGAAGCGCATGAGGCCAGGTGTGGTGGCTCACACCTGTAATCCCAACACTTTGGGAGGCTGAGGAGGGCAGATCACCTGAAGTCAGGAGTTTTGAGACCAGTCCAGCCAACATGGCAAAATCCTGTCTCTACTAAAAATACAAAAATTAGCCAGCCATGGTGGCGGACACCTGTAATCCCAGCTACTTGGGAGGCTGAGGTACGAGAATCACTTGAACCCAGGAAGTGGAGGTTGCAGTGAGCTGAGATCACGCCACTGCACTCCAGCCTGGGCAACAGAGCAAGACTCTGTCTCAAAAAAAAAAAGGCACAGCCTTAAACTTGTGTGGGCTCTTGACTTCAGAGTTCAAGCTCCTAACCCCCAAAAAAAGCTCCCGTTCCCCTGCCTGGGCACCCACTGTCATGTGCTGAAAAAGAAAGCAAATCAAAGCATTACTTGCCTTGAATTGCAAGCAAACTCCACATAATCTTACTTATATAAATCAAGCCAAGCAGAGACTTCCAGAGAAACCAACCCTGCTGGTCCCTGATCTTGGACTTCTGAACCTCTAGAACTGTGAGAAAGTTCTGTTGCTCAAGCCACCTGGTCTGTGGCACTTGGTTGTGGCAACCCTAGCGAATGAATGCACTGATGGACGCTGCCCCAGGATGAATCTGCAAACATTAACCTCAATCAGAGGGGCCAGACACATGGGGCATGTGTGACATGCATCCACTGATCCAGAACACCCAGCACGGGCAAAGCCACAGTGACGGGAAGGGGGATGGAGGCCGCCAGGGGCTCGGGATGGAAGAATGGGAGGGATGCTTAGTACGGATGGAGTTTCTTTCTTTTGGGGTGAGGAAAACGTTCTGGAACTGGACAGAAGTTGTGGTCACATAACATTATGTACTAAATAATCACTGAATCCTTCACTTTTAAATGGTTTTCTGTTCTGTGAATTTTATCTCAATAAAAAAACCTCTAAATTAAAAGTAAATAAATCTTTTAAAATGGTCCAAGCTGGGCATGGTGGCACATGCCTGTAGTCCTGGCTACTCGGGAGGCCACGGTAGGAGGATCACTTGAGCCTAGGAGTTTGAGTCCAGCCTGAGCAACATAGTAAGACCCTGTCTTTACATTAATTAATTAAACTAAACTTTTAAGAGATGATACAGATAAAATCTACTATAAGAATATGATGTGTGGAATGCCACAGTGAGGGGTTTGTTCAGCGCATCATAAGGAACGGGAAAAAGAATGGATTTTGCTTGTGGGTGACTTGGATGCAGCCCCCAACAGGGTTGAGCACTGCCCCTGCTGGGAAGGAGGGTAAAAACCATGCTGGAAAGAGGGGAGAGGAGGAGGTGGGGTGCCTTCCAGGCAAGGAGCATAAGCCCAGACGTGTGCAGGGAACAGGGATTTGGACCCTCTGGGGGCCTGTGGCCTACTGCAAACCAAAAGACAGGGACTGGGTGGAGGGAAGCCTCTCCCAGTTCTTCCCTCTTCCCAGAGGGAAGTAGGCTGGGTGCCTGTGGCCACCCTCGGTTGGACCTGTGGCTGGGGCTCCCCACACCTGCTGAGTTCCCAAAATGCATGTGAAGCTTCAACACTGATTTTCTAGGCCCCTCGCAAGAGAGTTGGATTTAGTAATTTAGGAGTTGGGGGCAGGAATCTACATTTCAAATAAAATACAGTATTTTTCAAAGGTCTCCAGGTGATTCTGGTAATTACCCTTTGGAAAAATCATTGATTGTGGGAAGGGTCTTTCTGTTTTACAGTGATGTTCTCGAACTATTAACTTTTAGATTAAAGAGGATTCATGATGCTCTGTATACCGTAAAAACAGAGAAGGGACATTCCTTCATTTTCACAGGTTTTCCTAAAAAAGACTTACATTCAACTTTCACCTACATGGCAAGTTCAGTGAACCAGAAAAGCTAATTTTCCAAGTATTAAAGATTGAAGATTTGTATAAACATATCTTTTTTAAAAAAATTATCCAAGTTATACAAAAAGCAAAACAAAATACATAAAAATGAAGATAATACAAAAAGCCTTAGAATAACTAACAGGTAGCCCTTCCAAGTTTAGTACATACTCACCTTTACATTTCCCCATCATTCTATGTAACTACGAGACTGTTGCCTAAATAACGCGGAGGACACATTTTCTAAGAGCATTATGTTTTTACTCTCATGATTCAAGGTCGACCGAAGTATAAATACTAAGCCACAGGAATGGCCATTTGAAAAGTGTGGAATACATTCCATTTTTTACTTTCAACACCTGGTGTCACCAGCATCATGTAGCACCCGGCTCTGAGTGCTCCATGCCCAGGGTGGCGGGTGGGGGGTTGGCCTGAACCCAGCAGAAGCCAGGCCTTCATGAGGGAGGGAAGCCTGAGGCCCAGTTCACCCTTCCAGAAGCAGCATTTTAACCACACTCCAGACTGCTATTATTCCCAAGGAACATACAGGTTTAAAGGGTGGTTGTGATGTTTGTTTTTAACTTCAAGCACAATGATGCAAGGAAAAGCCTGTTGTGATGCAGACGTGGAATGCTCTCTCTGTAGTATTTCACAGGGGATGGCTGCCTTCCCCTTCCCAATCTTTGACCTTGTTCCCACTGCATATGTGGCTCTGCCCCCAGAATTCACAGCTCATCTTGTTTAGATTGGCTTGGTGAAATCAAAAATCAAAAATCTCAGGGAAAACTTCATTCTTTAAAATAATTTTTGCTCAGATCAGACTTCAAAAAACTGGGAGATTTCAAAAGGAAAGACACAATCCTTTAACCATCATGCTGAAAGATCAGAGTGTCGCCTCTCAAAAGGGATGACTTGGTATTTTAAAGCCTGGTCCAGTCAACCTACCTGACAACGTAAACAGCTTTCATTTGTACATGTGACATCTGACAGTCAAGGCAAAGTAGTGCTTATGAGACAACTGAAAAAATAACAGCCCTGATATTTCACAACTTTAAAACGTGATGCTGGTGACACCAGGTGTTTGAAACGAGGTCGCTGCCTTGTAGCTTTCACAGCAAAGAGTTCCTGCAAAAGCCTCTCTGCAGAAGCTGGTTTCTAACCACTTAGGTTAACCCCCCTTCCCTTCCCAACTGCTTGAGCAGTGTTTTACATTGATGAGGATGCCGCTTTCTTCTTCCCCACGCAGTTCTATCCTGTGTGATCCTCTCCCAAATAGTTTCACTGCTGCTCCCCCTCAAAGCTGGAGTGATATCTCCAAGATGCATGCCCGGTCGTGCCCCTGCCTGTCCAGCTGTGGGGACTTCTGTGTGGCAAGCAGACTCTCACATGGCACCCACCAAGCCTGTGCCTGGCATCCCTGTCCCTGTGTGACTCCTGCCCCGCTGAGCATGGGTTTAGTGACTAACTGCCAACAAACACAATCCAGAGGAAGTGATGGGATTCAGTTATAAAAAGACTGTGGCTTCTGTCCTGGGGGCTCTCCTTTGCTCTCAGATCCCCCACTGTGAAGGAAGCAGCTGCCATGCTATGAGCATCTCCATGGAGATGCCACGTAGAGAAGAAGTGAGGTCTCCACCAACAGCCAGAAAGGACCAAGGCATGCCAGCTGTCAGGTAAGTGAGCTCGGGGCCTCCCCAAATCAAGCCTGGAGAAGGCCACAGTGCAGCCAACACCTGAGTGCAGCCTGTGATAGACCCAAGTCAGAATCACACAGCTAAGCCACTATTAGATCCTGAGCCACAGAAACTGTGGGATCATTTTTGTTGTTTTCAGTCACTAATTTTGGGGGTGATTTGTTCCTCAGCAGTGGATAATTCCAGAGAGCCAATCCAAATGTCTTCACCTGCTCACAAAGGCCAGTTGCCGCTCAGCCACGCCTCACACTGCCTGTGGTACTTTGTTTGTTTTCTAGGTTGCTACTGCCTTTCAGGCCCCTCACTCTTCATTCCTCAGCACTCTGCCTGGCAAAATCCTCCTTGTGCTTCCAGGTTACTTCAAACACCATCATCCTGGTAGCATGCCTCTGACCCTAAGCCCTAGAGGCAGAGCTGACCCTGGGACACCGCAGCCCTTTGCCCCTGGCCTTGTGGCTGCTGAGGTCTCCTTTGCCAGATCGCTGGCGGCCCGGGCACCAGCAACTCATGCTCCTCGGCTCTCAGCCCTGGTACCTGGGTGTGGTGGGTATTTAAGAAGTGTCTGCTCAAAGAGTAAACCACTGGTTAGTTGCCAACCTGATGCCCTTCATCCCTGAACATGGTCATGTCTGTTTCCCACAAGGACAGCTGATCTCACCACACTACATGTGTGACATCAGGGCATCAGCATTCGTGACTAGGTTTACTACCTTCTCGCAGACCATTTGAACTTTTTAAACTGTCCTGATAATGTACTTTACAGCAAAAGGGCTCAGTGCACAATCTGAATTGTATGTAGCTATGTCCTTTAGCCTCCTTCCATCCAAGAAATAATTCCTGCCCGTCTTTGGCATTCACGATCTTTTAAAGATTGCAGGCCACTGATTTGGTTGAATGTCCCTCAGTTTGGTTTTGTCTGATGCTGTCTCCTGATTAGATTTGGATGGTGTAGCCTGAGCAGGAATCTTTCAGAAATGATGCTAGGTTCTTCTCACTGCCTATCAGACACCTCACGATTTCAACTTGCTCCATTATTGATGACATTCACTCCAATCACCTCAGGTGGTGACTGCCAGGCTTCTCCACAGAGAAGTTACTCTTTTGCCCTTTATAGTTGGTAAGTATTTCATGAAGAGGGATTTTGAAACCACGCAACATCTCATTCACCATCAGACCTGCCACTTGTTCATTATTTGTATCTGTATGGACTTATGGTTTCCTATTATATCCAATGCTATCATTATTTCTTTTGATGCTTACATTGTCCCCTTTTGGACAGATGGAGTGAATTCCAGCAAGCTTCTCTGTCCCCTTGGTCTATCTTCCTCATTCTTCCGTTGCTTTCTGGTTCAAGACGTTCCAGGCTCATCTTAGACTTTCCCTGTCCCAGCCCTGGCATCAGCCCTCTCTCCAAGGAGTTCTTGTTCTCTTATAGAAAATGGTATTTAGATGCCAAGATTGGGGTGTGGGGTGTGCTGTCATTGGGCTGCATCTGTCTGCAACCCCCCCCGCCAGCAGAATATATGCCGATATCCACATACAAACATACACACATGCACACTTACATTCACTTCTTTACACCTTTACATCTATGTTCACTTCTGTATCTGTCTACACTTACTGAAAATCATGAATTCACACAAACACAACCCAAAACATATCACAGGATTTATTCCAGTTTTCTGCATTTCTATATTCGTAACTCTCTTCTTTGACACTGGGAAACCTGGCTCCCACTAGCCTGAATGCAGTTACATATCTGACTGATCCCTTTATGTGTTAACTAATTTCTAATCTCAGGTACTACCATCTCCCCTCACAAGAGAAAAAGGCTAGTGGAGCTCTAGCATAACGTCACATTCAAAGGTGGTGGCATGAGGCAGGGCAGGCGGCGAATCCCAGGGCCTTACTTCCAACTGAATCAGGTTCCTTTTTAAAACCTCCCTAGAAGCCTCATGCATTTCTGCTTACCTCTCATTCACCATAATTAGGCACATGGGTCACTGAATAAACAGGACCAGTAATTAAGAAAGAAGAGAATGGATATTTGGTTGCAATCAGCAATTTCTACCAATCCCACTTTTTATATTTATTGGCCAACATCCTGCTGTCAGGGTTTACTGAAGACCTTGTATTAGTCTGTTCTCATGGTGCTAACAAAGACATACCCAAGACTGAGTAATTTATAAGAGAAAGGTTCAATTGACTCATGTTCAACATAGCTGATGAGGCCTCAGGACACTTACAATCATGGCAGAAGGGGAAGCAAACATGTCCTTCTTCACAAGGCAGTGGCATCAAGGAGAAGAATGAGTGCCTAGTGAAGGGGCAAGCCCCTTATAAAACCATCGGATTTCGTGAGAGCTCACTATCATGAGAACAGGATGGGGAAACCATCCCCCATGATTTAATTATCTCCACCAGGTGCCTTCCTTGACACGTCAGGATTATGGAAACTACAATTCAAGATGAGATTTGGGTGGGGACACAACCAAACCATATCATCCCACCCTTGGCCCCTCCCAAATCTTGTCTTCACAATTCAAAACACAATCATGCCCTCCCAACAGTTCCTCGGTCTTAACTCATTCCAGCTTTAACTCAAAAGTGAAGTCCAAAGTCATCATCTGACACAAAGCAAGTCCCCTCTGCCCATGAGCCCACAAAATAAAAATCAAGTTAGTTGCTTCTTACATACAATGAAGGTACAGCCATTGGATAAATAAACCCATTCCGAATGGAAGAAATTGGCCAAAACAAAGGGGCTACAGACCCCATGCAAGTCTGAAATCCAATAGGGCAATCATTAAATCTTAAAGTTCCAAAATGATCTCCTTTGACTCCATGTCTCACATCCAGGGCATGCTGATGCAAGAGGTGGGCTCTCATGGCCTTAGGCAGCTCCGCCCCTGTGCCTTGCAGGGTACAGCCTCCCTCCCAGCTGCCTTCACAGACTGGCATTGAGTGTCTGCTGCTTTTCCAGGTGCACAGTGCAAGCCATTGCTGGTTCCACCATTCTGGAGTCTGATGGACTCTCTTGCCACAGCTCTACTAGGCAGTGCCCCAGTGGGGACTCCGTGTGGGGGCTCCAACCCCAAATTTCCCTTCTGCACTGCTCTAGCAGAGGTTCTCTATGAGGACTCTGCCCCTGCAGCAAAGTTCTGCCTGGACATCCAGGTGCCTCCATATATCTTCTGAAATCTAGGCAGAGGTTCCCAAACCTCAGTTCTTGACCACTATGTACTCACAGGCCCAACACCACATGTAAGCTGCCAAAGCTTGGGGCTTGCACTCTCTGAAGCAATGGCCTGACCTTTACGTTGGCCCCTTTAGCCACAGCTGGAGCTGAAGCAACTAGGAGGCAGGGCACCATGTCCCGAGGCTGCATAGCACAGGTGGGCCCTGGGCCCAGCCCACAAAAGCATTTTTCCCGCCTAGGCCTTCAGGCCTGTGGTGGGAGGGGCTGCTGAGAATGCCTCTGATATGCTCTGGAGACATTTTCCCCACTGTCTTGGTGATTAACATTTGGCTCCTTGTTACTTATGCAAATTTCTGCAGTGGGCTTGAATTTCTCCCCAGAAAATAGGTTTTTCTTTTCTATCACATTGTCAGGCTGCATATTTTCCAAACTCTTATGGTCTGCTTCCTCTGGAACGCTTTGCCACGTAGAAACTTCTACCACCAGATACCCTAAGTCACTTCTCTCAAGTTCAAAGTTCCACAGATCTCTAGGGCAGAGGCAAAATGCCACTAGTCTCTTTCTAAAGTATAACAAGAGTCACTTTTGCTCCAGTTCCCAACAAGTTCCTCATTTCCATCTGAGACCACCTCAGCCTGGACTTTATTGTCCATGTTGCTATCAGCATTTTGGACAAAGTCACTGAACAAGTCTCTAGGAAGTTCCACACTTTCCCACATCTTCCTGTCTTCTGAGCCCTCCAAGTCTCTAGGAAGTTCCAAACTTTCCCACATTTTCCTGTCTTCTTCGGAGCCCTCCAAATTGCTCCAACCTCTGCCTGTACCCAGTTCCAAAGTGGTTTCCACATTTTTGGGTATCCTTATAGTAGCACCCCACTCTCTGTGGTACAAATTTACTGTATTAGTCCATTCTCATAATGCTAATAAAGACATACCTGAGACTAGGTAATTTATAAAAGAAAGAGGTTTAATTGACTTATGTACAGCATGGCTGAGAAGGCCTCAGGAAACTTATAATCATGGTGGAACGGGAAGCAAGCATGTCCTTCTTCACATGGTGACATCAAGGAAAATGAGTGCCCAGTGAAGGGGGAAGCCCCTTATAAAACCATCAGATCTCATGAGAACTCACTCACTATCACAAGAACAGGATGGGGGGAACTGCTGCCATGATTCAGTTATCTCCACCTGCCCTCCCACGACACGTGGGGATTATGGGAACTACAATTCAAGATGAGATTTGGGTGGGGACACAGCCAAATTATATCAGACCTCAAATGAATCTCTGGAACAGTCTGGGTCCTTACCCATCCTCTAAGTTCAAAAAATCCCAAGCAATGTCCCCTTCCACCATGATTATAAGTTTCCTGAGGCCTCCTCATCCATGCTGAACATGAGTCAATTAAATCTCTTTCCTTTATAAATTACCCAGTCTCAGGTATGTCTTTATTAGCAATATGAGAATAGACTAAAATACAGTAAATTTTTACTGCAGAGAATGGGGTGCTGCTATAAGGTTACCCAAAAATGTGGAATCCTAGGCTTAAATGCCTGCTCAGATGATGTATCACAACTTATTTGTTCATCTAGTAATTCCATATGTGAGAAAATGTTGCAACTGGCCTCCCTGAGAGATTGCTGAGTCTCCAAGAAAATGACCCCCTATGAGGACAGTTTATAGCCCTTGAGCTGTGTGAAAACACGGTGCCAGAACAGATCAAAGCTCCAGCCCAAAACACCATGGCATTAAAGAGATGGGGAAGAAGAGAGCAGTGACAACAGTCCTAGCTCTCTGCCAATCCAAAGGAAAGAAGGGAAAAAAGGGAAGATAACAGTGTCAAGGAGGGTAACCTCAGATACATGGGAACTAGCACGTGAGAAGCACCCTTTTGTAAGTAGGGAGATTTATTTTGCAAAATCCCCCAGCAGGCAAGCCTTGGCAATACATTTCAGATGAACTCATCCAAAATGATGCTGTGTCTTTGCAAGGAAAATTGAAAAGACCATATTTAATGCAAAGATATTACAGTTTTTCTAGTGACAACATAGAAGTGCCATTCTTTCATATCACTCTAATATCCTTCAGAACACAGACGTATATGCTGTGCAGCAGCAGAAAGTGTGGTGGGGGCAGAGAACACATTTTCTTTTTTTAATTTTAATTTTTGTAGAGACGGGGTCTCATTTGGCCAGGCTGGTTTCAAGCTTCTAGCCTCAAGTGATCCTGCCACTTCAGCCTCCCAAAGTGCTAGGATTATAGGCATGAGCCACCACACCCAGCCCAGGGGACAAACTTTAGAACTAGATGTACTTCATTTCAAAGTCAGGTAAAACCCTGCCATCTTTTAGCTGTGTGACCTTGTTCAGGGTGTTTCATCTCGCTGAACCTCAGTTCCAACTCCCAACAAATCAGGATAATAATGCCCACCTCAAACACTGAGGTATGGACATAATGTATGTATATACACATTCTGGCACACACACGATTTCAATAACTCTTAGTCCCTCTGAGTGAAGGATAAATCACAGAATTATAAAGACTAAATAGAATATATCACATATGTAATAATGCCTGGTATATATCTTGTATCCAATAAATGTTATCCTTTTTTAACTCACTCAAACATACAAAAAGCCATATACTAGTTATCTGGTATGGTTGACTGGTGTTCTTTATTATGAAATTTAACCTTTTATGTGCAGGAAAAACCTGTATAAGCCCTTCTCTGCATTAGTCAGCACAGTACACTAAAAATGACATAGCACATGCACGCTCCCAGCATCAGTATTCACAACAGCCAAGGGGTGGACGCAAGCCAAGTGTCCACTGACAGAGGAAGGGATAAAGAAAATGTGGCATATACACACAATGGAATATTACAGAGCCTTGAAAAGGCTAAAAGGAAATTCTGACCCATCCTACAACATGGATGAGCCTTGAGAACATTATGCAAAGCAAAATAAGCCAGTCCACAAAAACACAAATACTGTGAGAGTCCACTTTTATGACATACCTAGAGTAGTCAAATTCATAGAGACAGGCAACAGAATGGTGATCACCAGGAGATGGGGGACGGGGAAAATGGGGAGTTGTTTAATGGATATAGAATTTTAGTTGTGCAAGATGAAAATGTTCTGGAGGTTGGTTGCATAACAATGTGAATATACTTAATACTACTGAACTGTATACTTAAAAATGGTTAAGATGGTAAAATGTATGTGTTAATGTTTAAAACAGTTATTTACTTTTGTAGGCAGGGTCTTGCTATGTTGCCCAGGCTGGGGTGCAGTGGCTATTCACAGGTGTGATCATAGTGCACTGTGGCCTCAAACTCCTTGCTTCAAGGGATCCTCCTGCCTCAGCCTCCTGAGTAGCTGGGACTACAGGCATGCACCACCACACCAGGATAAAAAAACGTTTTTTTTGTTTTTTTTGTTTTTTTTTTTTTTGTGAGACGGAGTCTCGCTCTGTCGCCCAGGCTGGAGTGCAGTGGCCGGATCTCAGCTCACTGCAAGCTCCGCCTCCCGGGTTCACACCATTCTCCTGCCTCAGCCTCCTGAGTAGCTGGGACTACAGGCGCCTGCCACCTCGCTTGGCTAATTTTTTGTATTTTTTAGTAGAGACGGGGTTTCACTGTGTTCGCCAGGATGGTCTCGATCTTCTGACCTCGTGATCCGCCCGTCTCGGAAAAAAAACATTTTTTAGATGATGTAAGCTTTTCATAAAAACGCAGAGTCCTCATACTGATGAATGATGAACTGTGCTGCAGGTAGATTTATGCATTTTGCTGCCCAGAGCTGAATCTGTATCCAGCTTCACGGTGTACCCTAGAACTTGCTTTCCTGAATAAATATCTGGGGTTTCTTAGGATACAGCTGCTAAAGGAAAAACCTGAACTTGACATATCTTGCTATACAATGGCATCTTTTATTAATACCCTTGGAGAAGAACAGGGTATTAATGCTGGAAAAAGTTTAGAAAGTACATTTTAAAGTTGAAGAACATGAAATCTACACTTCAATCAAACTAAATGATTTTTCTAAGACCATATAGGTAGCAATCACAAGAAGAGTGGGAGAGAAGCGGCATCTCCCAGTTTCCTCTACAATCCTCTTGACACCCACAGTCCACTGGACTTAGCTCTCCACAAGTCCTTACCTTTGAACTTCACTGTTTACTACACTGCCACCAGGGGGCAGCAGGTGTATTACTCTGGTATTCTAAACACTCTGGACTAAAGGCCCAATACTCTTCCATTACCCCTTCCCCCATCCCATGAAATATATGTGCATATATGTGACTTCATTAAAACAATCTCAGTAAGTCAGAAGTTTGAAAGAGACCCATACATAACTTTTTAAACAAAACAAAGACTTGAGTCCAATGGACATAACATCCCTACTAATCCTTTACTATTTCTGATTTATTCCAATCCCAACAGAGGTAATGGTCAATTAATACGTTAGGTTTTTTATTTGTTTGTTTTGAGAGATGGGGTCTCATTATGTTTCCCAGGCTGGTCTCAAACTCCTGGGCTCAAGCAATCCACACGCCTCAGCCTCCTAAAATGCTAGGATTACAGGTGAGGGCCACTGCACTTGGCCTAATATGTTAGTTTTAAACCAAAAACGACTCGACCACAGGATCAACAAGCAAAAAACAAATAAACCCATTAAAAATGGGCAAAGGACATGAACAGACACTTCTGAAAAGAAGACATACAAGTGGCCAACAAACATACCAAAAAAAGCTCATCTTCACTAGTCAGAGAAATGAAAATCAAAACCACAGAGATACCATCTCACACCTGTCAGGATGGCATTATCAAAAAGTCAAGAAAAAAAAAAGATGCTGGCGAGGCTGTGGAGAAAAGGGAATGATTATACACTGTTTGTGGAAATGTCAATTAGTTCAGCTACTGTGGAAAGCGGTTTGGAGTTTTCAGATAACTTAAAACAGAGCTACCTATCTATGCCATTACTGGGTATATATCCAAAGGAAAATAGATCATTCTACCAAAAAGACACACGCACTCATATGTTCATTGCTGTACTATTCACAACAGCAAAGACATGGAATCAACACAGGTGCCCATCAGCAGTGGACTGGACAAAGAAAATGTGGCACATACACTCCATGGAATACTACACAGCCATAAAAAAGAAAGAAATCATGTCCTTCACAGCATCATGGATGCAGCTGGAGGCCATAAGCTTAACAGAATTAACAAGGGAAGGGAAAACCTGGCCGGGCGTGGTGGCTCATGCCTGTAATCCCAGCACTTTTTGGGAGGCTGAGGCGGTTGGAATTATTTGAGGTAAGGAGTTTGAGACCAGCCTGGCCGACATGGTGAAACCCCGTCTCTGCTAAAAATACAAAAATTAGCTGGGCGTGGTGGTATGCACCTGTAGTCCTAGCTACTCAGGAGGCTGAGGCAGGAGAATCGATTGAACCTGGGAGGCAGAGGTTGCAGTGAGCTGAGATCACACCACTGCACTCCAGTGTGGGCAACAGAGCAAGACCCCATCTCAAAAAAGAAAGAAAACCAAATACCGCATTTTCACGTACAATTGGGAGCTAAATGCTGAGCACACATGGACATAAACCTGGGAGCAAGAGCCACCGAAGATACTAGATCGGAGAAGGAAGGGAGGCAGGGGTTGAAAATGACCCACTGAGTACTATGCTCACTACCTGGGTAAAATATGCTCTGTAGAAAACCTGCACAGGTACCTCCTGTATCTAAAAAAAAAGCTGAAATAATAAAAAGAAATTAACAGAACTGCTTCCTCCAGAATATCATATAATATATAAATCACACTTGTGTGTAAAAAAAAAAAAAAAAGAGGAAGAAATCTATCCCATTTCTTTAACACTTGAAACCAAATCTTCCCTGCAGTTGGCCTCTGAGGCTTCAGTCACAGCAACCTCAAGAGCCCATCTGACGTCTGTCCTCAGTCTCCTTTGTCAGCTGTTCTTCATTTGTGATGTTCCTATATTAGAAAGGAAGGTCTGTCAATAGGTCGAACCCTCCGGCAACTTTTCAGAGGAAAAACAGGGAGATTCAAGTGACAAAATAAAACCTATATGCTACCGTTCTTCCAAGTAGATGACAGGAATCTCCATTCTGTGTTTCTTAAATACTACCACCAGCTGAGAGCCTAAACCATAGCAGCCAACAGGTGAGGCTTGAATTTACAAAAGCAGTGATGGGACTGCTCTGTATACCGTTGGTGATGGCCAGTACAAGAATCCACACATTTTAAATCTATTCACATTGTGCAAACAAGTTGGTTTTACTGTATATAAACTTAATAATAATGACTGAAAGCATGAGAGCATGCAACTACTCTAAAATAGTTAAAAATGAAAGGTAAAAGAATAAGAACAGTCTGAATCAAATTAATGCCTGGCATACAAAATTATTTTTAAAAGAGACAAGAGATACATAAACCAAATACAATAGATGGGATTTAAAAATTCTGACTTGAAGCCGGGCACAGTGGCTTATGCCTGTAATCCCAGCACTTTGGGAGGCCGAGCCAGGCAGATCACCTGAGGTCAGGGGGTCGAGACCAGCCTCAACACGGAGAAACCCCGCCTCTACTAAAAATACAAAATTAGCTGGGCACGGTGGTGCATGCCTGTAATCCCAGCTACTCAGGAGGCTGAGGCAGGAGAATCGCTTGAATCCGGGAGGCGGAGGTTGCAGTGAGACGAGATCGTGCCATTGCACTCCAGCCTGGGCAACAAGAGTGAGACTCCATTTCAACAACAACAATAACAACAAAAATTCTGACTTGAATAAACCAACTGCACAGACCTTGCTTTGTAAAAATAGGCCGGACACAGTGGCTCACACCTGTAATCCCAGCAGTTTGGGAGGCCAAGGCGGGCAGATCACTTGAGGTCAGCAGTTCAAGACCAGCCTGGCCAACATGGTGAAACTCCGTCTCTACTAAAAATACAAAAATTAGCCAGGCCTGTGGTGGGTGCCTGTAATCCCAGCTACTCGGGAGGCAAAGGCAGGAGAATCGCTTGAACCCAAGAGACGGAGGTTGCATTGAGCCAAGATTATTGCACCCCAGTCTGGGCGACAAGGGCGACTCCATCTCAAAAAAAAAAAAAGGAAATTGGGATACAATATTAAAAGATATTAAGTATTTTTTTCACTGTTGGATAGAATTATATTTATATAAAAAACCCTCAAAATTCATACTAAAATATTTGGGAGTGAAATGACATGATTTCTGGCATTTGCTTCAAAATTCTCTAGAAACAAGCAAATAAAACTCCAAAACACAAAGAGAGGAGGGCACGTAGAACAAGCATGGCAAAGCCAGTATGGTGCAGTGATCTCTGATCCCGGGTGGGTGGCACATGAGGGTTACTACACTCTACTGTAGAGTATGTCTGGAAATGTTCACAGTAAAATGCTGGAAAGGGGAAAACAAAAAAAGAGGAAGGGGAGAAGGAAAGGAGGGAAGGCCATAGGGAGGGAAGAAGGGGAGAAGGAAAGGAGGGAAGGCCATAGGGAGGGAAGAAGGGGAGGAGGGAGGGCCGCAGGGAGGGATGAAGGGGAGAAGGAAAGGAGGGAGGGCCACAGGGAGGGATGAAGGGGAGAAGGAAAGGAGGGAGGGCCGTAGGGAAGGATGAAGGGGAGAAGGAAAGGAGGGAGGGCCGTAGGGAAGGATGAAGGGGAGAAGGAAAGGAGGGAGGGCCACAGGGAGGGAAGAAGGGGAGAAGGAAAGGAGGGAGGGCTGTAGGGAAGGATGAAGGGGAGAAGGAAAGGAGGGAAGGCCATAGGGAGGGAAGAAGGGGAGAAGGAAAGGAGGGAGGGCCGTAGGGAAGGATGAAGGGGAGAAGGAAAGGAGGGAGGGCCGCAGGGAGGGATGAAGGGGAGAAGGAAAGGAGGGAGGGCCACAGGGAGGGATGAAGGGGAGAAGGAAAGGAGGGAGGGCCGTAGGGAAGGATGAAGGGGAGAAGGAAAGGAGGGAGGGCCATAGGGAAGGATGAAGGGGAGAAGGAAAGGAGGGAAGGCCATAGGGAGGGAAGAAGGGGAGAAGGAAAGGAGGGAGGGCTGTAGGGAAGGATGAAGGGGAGAAGGATGAAGGGGAGAAGGAAAGGAGGGAAGGCCATAGGGAGGGAAGAAGGGGAGAAGGAAAGGAGGGAAGGCCGTAGGGAGGGATGAAGGGGAGAAGGAAAGGAGGGAGGGCAGCAGGGACGGAAGAAGGGTTCATCAACTGGGATGTCTCTCTATCACTGCAGGAACCAAGCTCAAGGCCAATTTGTACCTAATTGTTATGAACAAAGGGTGGGAATGACATTTTCACTTGCCTTTCCTCACCAGGGGTTTGTTATTTACTCAGGCACAACTAAAATATCAGAAGGGAAAGATAGGAAAGGGAAATGGATGTTTTCTGAGAGCCCTGACCACAAAGCTGACTCTGAAAGCCACTCATTTGATAAGGAGATACTGGCATCTGTGCGTCCACAGGGAAATGTCCGAACACCAAGTGCACTCCTCTTTTCCTCCCACAGTAGCGGCCACCTTCACCTCTACAGCTCTAATCCCAAACACTGCCAATGGAGAGAGCGCCTCCCTGGACACAAGTTTGTTCAAGATGTCTCTGTTATAGATATTCTGCCAATATTGTTTTTATTCTACATAATGAAAACATCCACTTATGCCACCACTACACTGAAGCCCGAGAGACCAGAATGTGTCGCATTTGTGTAAGGTATCTGCCAGATAGCCCAGATGGTAAGTGACACAGAGGCTTGAGAAACCCAGTGAGAGGCAGGTAACTGAGCTTCCGGCAAGCTCCCAGTCAGTACATTCAGTTATATCCCAGCTGATCTTAAGCCCTGGAACCCTGGTACTGTTGGCTTACCTGTGAGTCTACTTGACTTCTATTGTAAAAGATCTTGCTGTTCACAATTCCTCCTAAAATTACCATGTTAACCATGACTTAGACTTCATAAATGTTCCCCGCAATGCCGTCAAACCATTCTTTGTTCATTTATGAGATATACTAATCTCCTAAGTTTTTATTAGGCTTTTATAATCTGGATCTAACTTTGTAGAAAACCAAATCAAGGGAGGAAGAGTAACTCAAAGCAGGCAGTTATGATGATTTTCAATAATGGCTCAAAGAACACTTTTCAAACCTCATTTAATGCTGGTAAGTTAATAAAACCATCATGAGATGTAAAAATATTAATTTTCATTAAACTTACCTCTTCATACTCCCAAGGACAGATGACAACAGCAGGAAGAGGTAATTAACACTCAAAAGCTTGAAAAGTAAATGTGGTCATTTGAAAAATGGACAAGAACACAGCATAATATGAGGAGTATTCCCGCATATACTCTTCCTTACTCTAATTTACTCTGGCCTGACTCAGAACATGAGTTCTGTAAAAACACTCTCGACTAACTGGAAGTGAGTTCTTTCTTACTGGGTCCCCACTATGTGGAAGGCATGATGGCGGACTCCGAATGAGGAAGGCATGTTTCTTACCCAATCAGAGCTCACAGCCCAGCAGTGTTTAGGCAAGTATCCAAAAACAATTATGCAAGACAAAATAACATGAAATTCAAATAAAAGAGCAGTTGCAGCAAAACCACCCCCAGGGTGTGGAGGCAGGAGTGCCGGCAGCTGTCGGGAGGGGAGGGCCTAGGAGTTGTGGGGCTCAGCAGCTCAGTCTCTCCGACTTTCTCCTGCGTGTCTTGCCCCTATCATCCTCCCCCAAGGCAAACTATAGGATCCAGAATTTCTCTTCCCCAATGCAGGTGACAGGAACCAGAACCCCTTTCCCCAAAGCTAGCCATAAAACCTAAAAATACTACTCTAGCCTTCCCCACGCCTTTCCGTGTAACAGCTGGCCATAAAGACCTTGGACAAGAGGATCCTGCGCCATTCCTGGAAGGAAGAAATGCTACAACAGAGAGGCCAAGAAAAACGTGGAGACAGGCCTTGCTGGGCTTCCCCACTCGGTCTATTTCCATCAGCTCACACCCTTTTTTCCAACTGGATTTCCACATGGCGGTCTGTGCTTCTTCAAATCTAAGCAAAATCTGGAGAGTTCACCCTGGGTCTCTGGTCTTCATTCTGAAAGCTCCTGTGTCATGTAAAACTATGATTGAACACGTGTTTTGCTTTTCTATTGTTAATGTTTGGCATGGGGTGTCAGCCATGACCCTTATGATGGGGTAGAGAGGGATCACCCCCTTTCCACCCCTACAGAGTGAATCAAAGAAGGTTCTGAGCACCGTTCTGCTGATGGAATTCACGCATGGAACCTATGTCTCCTGTCAGCCCAAAGCCCCCTCCCTTCAGCGCTGAGGAAGGAGGAGTCTGCTGGGTCTCGACCTGATGGCACTGCCTCGGTGTATAAGAGCAACAGAAACACACCTCGGGGATTGGCACCTGGTCTTACTCTGCCAAAAATGCCTTGGGATCTGCTCTGATCCTGCGATGGCTGCAGCATCACAAAGTGAGGCTGACAGAACAAAGGTCCCCCGCAAACATGTCCATGCCCTAATCCCTGGAACCTTTGACTATGGCACCTCACACAGCAAAGGGACTTTGCACATGCGATTAATTAGGGAAGCTGAGATGAGATCATCCTGGGCAACCTACATGGGCCCCGAATCCCATGGCAGATATCCTTATGAGGGACAGGAGAGAAGACAGACACCGAGGAGGGGTCATGTGAAGACAGAGCAGAACCGGGAGCTGTGTAGCCACTTGCCGGGGAACGCCTGGAGTCACCAGAAGCTGAAAAATGTAGGGAAGGACTTTCCATACAGCCTTTGGAGGGAGGGCAGCCTTGACAGCACTTTGAATTCTGGTTTTGGATTCTGTGAGCCAAGAATAAATTTTTGTTGTCTTAAGCTTCCCAGTCTATGGTAATTTGCTATGGAAGCCCTAGCAAATGAACACAGTTACTAAGTAACTCTTCTGTGTCAAGTCAGGATAGCAAAGCCTGCCTTGGCTCAGGCGGAGTAAACAGCCAGGGCTCGCAAGTGACAGAAGAACTGTCAGGGAGAAGCCATGGAATCTGCACCCAGTAGATCTGACTGGTAAGATGTTCTCAAGCTAGCAGGATCTCATTTCAGCCTGCCCAAAGAAACTGTTTCACCTGTTGGCCCAGTCCACAGTTAGAAGACTAAAGGCAAAAGGAACTGTATATATTAATAAAAACCAGGCTCTCGTTGATTCAGTGGTTCCCATAGGGCGAGACAGCAATTCCAACGCTGTCATACACACGTATGTACTGAAAAGTAGGCAAATGAGCCACAGGCGATGGGAGCCACGTTTCTCACTGTTGGAGTGGGAGGTGAGAGACAGCAGGGAAAAGGCAAGAGTGATTCATGGGGTAAAGGATTAGGGCTGGAGACACCAGTGTGGACTCACAGAAACAGATGGTTCCATACAGAAGTATTTACTGATATGTGTATACACACAGGTCAGTACACACAGACATTTCCTTGCTCCATCAGCCGAGAGGACCTAAAAGCAATGCCACCGCAGTCTAAATAAGCACACTAGCATCCAGCTTGTGGTTTCTAACAACATCTCCAACAGAGGGGACCAGGGTTCCCTAGAGAAACGGCTGAACCTAAGACTGGAGCAGGAAATACACAAGAAGAATCTAGGGCATCTAGCAATATTGGAAAGCAAGGAGGTGCTCAAAAATAAACAAACCCACCAGCCCAGAATGATGGGGCAAGTCGAAGGGACACAAGAGACAACAGAACAGGCTACCAATGGCCAAAGCAGGAACAACTGGAGAACAAAATAAGGAGTCCTGGATTAGAACCTAAAGTATAAAATAAGTATCTGTGAGTCCATAATGATATAAATGACTGAGTAAATAAATGCAAGAAAACAGATAAACCTCCTGCACGGAAGAATTCCAAATAACATATGTAGACACTTTCCCCTTAAGGAGATGAAGCCTAAATAACTCCTCCCTCCAAAAGTGCAGGCTGCTCACTGTGACTTCCTTTCAGAGCACAGTATGAAGGGAGGGGGAAAGTGTGACTTTACAGTGGAGAAACCTGCCAATCACTATTTCAGTCAGGTAAGCAAGGTCAACAGCAAAAGAGAGAAGTCATGTAGACGGTATGTAGGCTTGATACGATGTAACAAAAATGACACTTTACCTCTGTGGTCTTCCTCCCAATCCCCACACCCCTGTGGCACTGACTCCGTGGGGTGAAGGCTAAAGCAAATAATCAGTTACGCTGGGTTGCTGTGAACTGAGATTTCTGGAGAAGAAGAAAGGGGTATGGATATAAGTTCTATTACATTAAGCAAAAACGCTGTAGTCCAGAAACAGACTTGGATGTTACCAGTATGCACTCATGAAATATTTTATCTTGAACAATGGTTTTCCCTGTCTGTTGAAATGGCTTAAAAACAACTGCCATTCCAACAGTAATGAGCACCCTGTTAGGTCCAGATTACGGTCTTTAAGTACCATTTTTCACTTTAAAACAGCTAACTAGGGCTCCTTGGAGAAACAGCTGATTCCAGATTTGAGAGAATAAATCTGACCATAACTTCCTCTTACTGTTGGGAGGAACTTCAAAACGTATGATGACCTACTGAATCCTCTCTGCCTGGCTCCCTCTCCAGTCCCATCTCCTCCCTGCCAAGGACTCAGTCACATTCACTTTCTTTTGTCTCCTCAAATCTGTGGTTGGCAGAATAATGGCCACCCAAAGGTGTTCACATCCTAATCCCTGGAACCTATGAATATGTTACCTCCTATGCCAAAAGGGACTTCACAGATGTAAGGACCTTGAGACGCAGAGATTAATCTGGATTATCCAAGTGGGCCCAATCTAATCAAATGAGAAATCCTTAAAACTGGAAAACCTGTCCTGGATCAGATCAGACAGATGTGATGACAAAAGCAGGGTCAGAGAAGGGCAATGTTGTTAGCTTGGAATATGGAGGAAAGGGCAAATAAGCCAAGGAATGCAGGTGGCCTCTAGCAGCTGCAAAAAGCAAAAAAACAGATTCTCCCTAGAGCCTCCAGACAGCCGTTATTATACACATCTTTTTAATTAAAAAGTCCAAAATCACCCAGCTAGTAAGTGGCAGTGGGAGGACGAGAAGCCAGGCAGTCTGACACAGAAGTTGGTGCCCTTAACCATGATGCTAATATTTGTCTCCCACATAACGGAAATTTCAATACCTTTTTCATTTATTAACATGATACCCTCCAGTGTTCAGGACAGCTTAATAAATAGCTGCTGAATATGAATGAATGGGACAAAGATACAATTTCCCCCTGCTATTCTTGGTAAAAAAATAAAAATAAAAATAAAATTTAAAAAAACTCTGTTATGGAAAGTAAAATACGTACAAAACTAGGGTAATGATAGAAGGAGCTCTCAAATACTCATCGCCCAACTTCAACACTTAGCAACATAGGGCCAATCTTAATGCCAACATTAGTTTGGTATTATATTGTCTGGAAATACTCCCCCTTCAATAGTCTTTTTCAGAATCACATATTCCCAGCTCTCATTACATTTTCATTTATCTGTGTCAACATGAATTTTAAAAAGAAACCTTAAAATGGGCAGGTCTTTCTAAGCAAAACACAAAACAAAGACACTGTAAAGGGGAGATCGATATTTTTAACTACATAAAATTAAAATTTTTTTGCAAAGCCTAGAGATTGTATTACACAAAGTATTAAAAAATAGGGTGGAAATAGTTATAGTATATATGACAAAAGATTAGTATTCTCAATATATAATTCTTATAAATCAAAAGACCACACACCCCAGAGAAAAACAGATGTAGAAATGAATATACATTTTCTCTACTATTCTTTCCTTCCCTTCCCTCCTCCTTTAATTTTTTGAGACAGGGTCTCACTGTGTTGCCCAGGCTGGAGCACAGTGGCATAATCAGTGTAATCACAGCTCACTGCAGCCTCAGTCTCCTGGGATCAAACAATCCTCCCGTCTCGGCCTCCTAAACTGCTGGAATTACAGTACGAGCCACCATACCTGGCCCCCCACCACTATTCTTAAATGACAAAGAGACAAGGGCTTCCAACTGACACTATTTGTCAGCATACTTCTTGTGGTGCTCTAGAACTTGAGCAATGAACACTCTAGAACAGAGGCTAACAGTTCTCACCTGTAAGCTTGTTTCTTCAAGGAAGTGTTGCTTTAGAATCCAGATCCACAGTAAGCCTGAGAGTCTTAAAAACTTGTGACTTCAGAGTCCTTCCACATGACTCAAGACAAAGTAAGTCCACCTCATAGGGTGACCAGAAAGTCCATGGGGACCAAATATCCAGTTTTCGGTCCTGTTGGGAGGTAAGATAAAAGGAAGTCAACTGAAGAAAATTAAACATTTAAGCAACAAGGGGCTTAAAAACAAACATAAATGACCTAACTCCCATTAGAAGGCAATCTGAGACCCTGGGCATATGCCCAAGGAAGGAATATATTTTTGTTCAGTGCAAAAATGTAGTTCACATGCTTGAGGGGCCAAAGAATGCCTTGAATACAGGCACCTTCCAGTGACCGAGAGAAAGAGTTCAAAGTTCTCAAGACCTCCTTGACAAAATGTGGTACATATATGTGATGGAGTACTATTCAGCCATTAAAAAGGAGATCCTGTCATTTGCAACAATATGGTGGAGCTGGAGGTCATTATGTGAAGTGAAATAACCCAGGCAGGCACATAAATACAAACTTTGCATGTTCTTACTCACTTGTGGGAGCCAAAAATTAAAACAATCAAATTCACTGAGAGAGAGATCAGAATGATGGTTACTAGAGGCTAGGAAGGGTAGTAGGGAGGTTGGGGGAAAGTAGAGATGGTTAATGGGTACAGAAACATAGAAAGCAGGAATAAGATCTAGTATTTGATAGCACAATAGGGTGACTATAGTCAGTAATAATGTAACTGTACATTTAAAAATAACTAAGAGTATCATTAGATGGTAACACAAAAGATAAATGCTTGAAGTGATGGATACCGCATTTACCCTGATTATTTATGTGATTATTACACATTGTATCTCATATACTCTGTAATGAGGGTTATTACACATTGTATCTCATATACACCTACTACTAGGTACCCACAAAAATTAATCAAGAAAGAACTCTGAGAAATAACAGCTCTATATACTCTCCCACAAGTAAGAAAAGTAAAAAGAAAGAGAAAAAATGTATTCTCAGCCATCAGGCAAAGCCGATTTTAGTAATGCTGAGCTCCTATTTTGGTAATGTTGAGCTTCTTTGATGAGGGTTTCCAAGTCTTTAAAGTCAGATAAATTTAGATTTTAAAAAAGTCAAACCACTTCTGAAGTAGACTTGCCAAAAATGGCAAGCATGAACCTAATTAAGCCTCTAGATCTAACTTCTAGTTTACAGGAAATATAGGGGATAGAGAAGCAAGCCAAACCATACTCCACCAAAGGCAGCCCAACAGATCCAGAACGTGAGGCACCCTACAGGCAATCAACCAAGCAACATTGACAGTCATTGGCATTAAAGAAACCCGCCAAGGCTGCTCTAGACCTGGGTCGACAAATCACAGCCTGCGGGTCAGTCCAGCCTGTGGGTGGATTTTAAAACACAAAGGTTTTGGAAATTAAGTATTATGGGAACACAGCCGCGCTTATCCATTTACTATCACCCCTGGCTACTTCTGCATGACAATGGCAGAGCTGAGCAGTTACAGCAGAGACCATAGGGCCTGCAAAGCCTGAAAGAGCTGGTATCTGGCCCTTCACAGAGAAATTTGCCACCCCTGCCCTAGACTGAAAGAGACAACAGCTGGGCATGGTAGCTTAGTCTGTAATCGCAGCACTTTGGGAGGCCGAGGCAGGTGGATCACTTGAGTTCAGGAGTTCGAGACCAGCCTGGCCAACATGGTGAAACCCCGTCTCTACTAAAAATACAAAAAAAAGTAGCTGGGCGTGGTGGTGTACACCTGTAATCCCAGCTACTTGGGAGGCTGAGGCAGGAGAATCGCTTAAACCCAGAAGGCAGAGGTTGCAGTGAGCCAAGATTGTGCCACTGCACTCCAGCCTGGGTGACAAGAGTCAATGAGATTCCATTGCAGGTGAGGGGAACAACCAACCAGCCTGGGCAATACCTATCTCTACAAAAAAAAAAAAAATTAGCTGGGTGTTGTGGCACATGCCTGTAATCCCAACTATTCAGGAGGCTGAGGTGGGAGGATGGCTTGAATCCAGGAGTTGGAGGTTACAGTGAGCCATGATCTCAACAGAGCTGGATCCTGTCTCAAAAAATAAAAAGATAACAGATAGTCAACAAATTCTTGTCTGGATTTGGATTCAAACAAACCAACAGTAAAAATAAGTTAATTTTTGAGGTGATCGGGTAAATTTGATCATGGGCTAGGTTTTAGAAAATATTAAGAAATTATTGTCAATTTCATCAGGAGGTGATAATTGTATTATGGTTACACAAGCAAATGCCCTTTCTCTGGAGAAGCATGCTGAACAATTTAGGGGTGAAATGTTATGTTGTCTGGAATAAATTGCTTTAAACTGCTTCAGCCACAACCAAAAAAAGAAAAAAAACATGAAGTGGATATGGCCAAACGAGACTTGTGAAGTCCATTTGATGGATATATGGAAATTCATTCTACTACTTTGCTGTGCTTTCATGTTTGCTTAAAATTTTCCCAATAAACAAGCAAAAAAAAAAAAAAAATCAGAACCTTGATTGAAAAGTAGAGGTTATCACCAGAGAGCCTTGCTTTCCAGGCACCCCCACCCCCACCCCACCCCTCTTCATGCACAGTCCAGGCTCAGCACGCCAGCTGTTTGCCTTTCTCTGAACACACTGTCATTTTCAGCTTCTTATTTTTGCTCATGGTGTTGGCCACCCTTTCCACTCTTCTGCCTATAAAAACCCACTCTCTGCTTAAGGTCTGCCCAACTGTGACCTTCTTCTGGCCCTCCAGTGAGCACTCACCTCTCAGGTCCAACAGCACACTGCTTCTGGTTTCATTCTTCTCTACGTTCTAGCTATTTACCAGGTCTGTTACCTCATGATGCCATACAATCCCAGAGACTTCCAACAGCTGAGTCTTTTCTGTAAATCCATTTGAGGGGGTATCAAGACGCCTTTTACGGAGCAAGCTCCGCGGTCCAGGGGCAGCTCCTCACAGCCTAAACACGGCTGCTTTATCCTGAGCAGTTTTACTGACAATAGAGCTTCGACTGAAGAATGAATTCCTGTTCAGCAGGACACTGAGCAGTAATGTTTAATTGAACCCTCTTAAAATTCCTAATAGATTTTGCCTAGATGGAGGATGTTTTAAAGAGGGCTGCGAATATTTCGTGTTTTTGTCTTCTTATTGTCACCCTTCCTTGGGTCCTGTCCCTCTTCAAGCACGCCTGCACTACACCTCCACACCAGTCTGCCGGGGCCCTAATCCCTGGTAAGGGCCCTGGCTCCAGGTGGGTACAAAGCCTCCCAATGACTTCACTTCAAGAATGGACACAGATTGGAAATCTTACTAGTAAAGAGAAAAATGAACAGATCATTTTAAAATCCCTCTTCTGTTCTACTTACTGCTACCCACTATCCAGAGAACCACAAACCACCACCCTCTCCTGACTAGTAGGAGGTAGGTCCTGGTTAGTAAAGTCAACTAGCCCAAAGTATTTCCATACAAAAATCCACCAATTCGAAATTAATTTAACTTTGCAAACTCAGCTTTTACAATACAAATCTCTGCTAGAGCACAGTGGTCTGCTTATGGAGGAAAGTCTGGCTTCTCCTGGGAACAGTTGCAGGAAAACAAGGCATTTTGGGAAAATACGGGCAAACTGCAGGTGCTCCTCATCTGAGCATTTCAATAAATTGAATGAGGCCAGGGAAAAGTCGTCTTCATTTACAGGTAAATGTACATAAGGACACGTACGTGTGTGAAGACCTACACTTTATATAGGTCACCTGTAGTTTTCCATTAATCATTTTTCCTGGGACATTTAGCAAAATAAGTAACTTGCTTTTTAAAAAAGGCCACAGATTCTGGGTGCGGCGGCTCACGCCTGTAATCCCAACACTTTGGGAGGCCAAGGCGGGCGGATCACGAGGACAGGAGTTCGAGACCAGCCTGGCCAACATGGTGAAACCCCGTCTCTACTAAAAACACAAAAATAGCTGGGCGTGGTTGCAGGCGCCTGTCATCCCAGCTACTCGGGAGGCTGAGGCAGGAGAATCGCTTGAACCCAGGAGGCAGAGGCTGCAGTGAGCCGAGAGCGCGCCACTGCACTCCTGCCTGGGCGACAGGGCAAGACTCCATCCCAAACAACAACAAAAAGGCCAGAAATCTAATACATTTTATCATTTCAATATTAATCAGCTAAGCGTAGAGTTAAGAAGCTGCGTTCCAAAAACACTTAAGTCGGCTTTTGAGCCTATGGCGTTGTCCTTGGCCCAAAGAGTAAAAGAGCAATGATAACCATACTTAATAATCAAGTCAATAAATTTCTTCAAAATTTCAGAATTTTCACTAACGGCTCCAAAGAAACCTTAGATCAGAAATTCACAAGTGCCAGGAGACGTTTTTAGATTTCTTTTGCTGCTTCTAGTCTCCTTACAAACGGGAAATCTTTAAGAACAATTTCTGAGAAGCGTTAGCCTGGTTCAGCTGAGGTCCTCTGAAAGCCAGCGTGTGGGCGGCCACGTTTCCTTTACAGGAAAGCAGCGTCCGTGCGTGAGGCGGTTCCTGGCTTTTCCCGCCCTCCGCCCGTTCTGGCAATCGCGCCCGTGGCCCCCGCGCGGGGCAGTGGAGGACGCGTTTCGGGGTCCACCGTCCCTTCCCTCCGGCTGGCCTCGCCGGCGGCGCCCCAGGCTTCCTCCCTCACCCGCGGGGACGCCAGGTGCTGCGGCCTCGGCCCAGACGCCGCGCAGGGAGCAACGCCCCGAGTTCCCGCGGGGCTCAGGACACCCCGCGCGGGGGGCGGAGCGGACGCTTCCCCGACCCCCTCCCGCGCTCAGCGCCTCACCTGCCGGCAGCCGGGGCGTCGGAGAGGGCCGGGCCTGGGCGGAAATGCAGGGCCGGGCCCGCGCCTCTGCTCCCAGGCCGCCCCCGGCGGCGCCCCCTGCAGGCGGTACGCGAGGCCCGCACGCCCCTGCTGCGCCCTCGCACACACCTGGCCGCAGGCACAACTGACCGCCTAAGAGCCAGACCCACCCACCCCGATGCCCGCCGGAGACGCCCCGCGGCAGACACAGCGCAACCAGCTTCACACAGCTGGGGACGCCCCACAGAAGTCACATCCACCCTAACACACCTGAGCACTCAGGCTCAAGCCCCGACTGCATGGTGGACCCAGATACACCTGGGCCACACCCCACAAAACACAGACTCACGACTCCACAAGCTTGAGGACACAGCACATCAGATGGACGCACACTCACACACAAATGAACTTAAAGCTCAGACACACCTGGGGATGCAAGCCATGTGTCTATCTATCACATCACACGTTACCAAGGGCCCCCAGCATAGCGTGCACACAGCCCTGATACCGAGTCCAGACCGTCATCTAGTCACACTGCCCACTTATTTACCAATACTCTTTTAAAATGAAACTGTGGTTGAAGGAGACAATGGAAGGATGACATCACCTCTTCCCTATCTCCAGGACTAATTTAAGCCCCAGAAATTACAGGACTGAGAACCAAAATCAGAAGAGAAAATTTTCCCTAGAGACATTGGGTTGAAGCAATGCCACTTGGGGGCCAGGTGGTAGGAATGGTACAGATATGGAGAGAGTGACACTTCTGTCTCTCCGAAAGCCACAAATCTGTGTTTATCAGATTAGCAATAATCCCCCTTAATCATTTTCTGCCCTTTCTACTTTCTCATGGGCGTGGACTGATAGAAACCTTTATATAAATTGGTTTTTATCCAAACATTTCCAACAGTGCAGATGTGATTGTATTTTGAACAGATGTACAATTCCAAAAGAAATCTAAACCATCAAGTACATAAGTAGTTGGTTTTCACAGAGTTTTTTCTTGTCTTGGACACTTCATGATTAAATTGAAATATATTTTTAAAAACTTGTCTAGCTCATATTAATATTTTTAAAGGGAGCAGTAATCTTAACTTTTTGAAGGGAAAGAATGATTCCACTTTCATTTCTTTTTTGAGGGAGGAAAATCATGTCAGCAAAGGAAAGTAAGGCAAATAGATTAATTCTTCTGATAAAGGAAAATTAAAGATGACAGGATGAATTTTTTGTTTTGAGACGGGTTCTCACTCTGTCACCTAGGTTGGAGTACAGTAGCATGTGCTGGCTCATTGCAACCTCTGCTTCCCAGGCTCGAGTGATCCTCCTACCTTAGCCTCCTGAGTAGCTGGGACCACAGGCATGCACCACCACGCCCGGCTAGTTTCTTGTATTTTTGGTAGAGACAGGATTTCACCACGTTGCCCAGGCTGGTCTTGAACTCCTGAGCTCAGGCAATCCACCCACCTTGGCCTCCCAAAGCGATGGGATTACACATATTCAAGACAAATGTTAAGTTGCGTCTATCACCAGGTAAGGCTGGGAAAACCCAATTTAACATGGAATAGGCTCTGTGGGATGAAGCCTTCAGTTTAACTTCTTGGAAAACAACTCACAGTTTGAAGAGCAGTTTTTGAAATGTGGTGCCAGTCCAGCAGCATCAGCAGCACCTGGGTATTTAGAAATGCACAATCTCCAGCCACACCGGAGGTGTCCTGACTCTGGGGGTGAGGCCCAGAGATGTACGTTTTAATGAGTGATGCCAGTTCAAGTTTGAGAACCATCGTCTTTTGAGGATGTACCTCGGTGCTTCTCAAACTTTAATGTGCATGTGAATCAACCCAGGATCTTGTTGAAAAGTGTAGATTCTGGTTCAGCTAGCCAGGAGTAGGGTCTGAGATTCTGCAGGTGGACAGAGGGTGCTAAGTAAGGATTTTCTTGTGTATGGACACACTCCAGGGTGCTGTCACTGTGAAGACAGCTCCACGGCAAAGCAAGGGTCTCATAGAGATAAAACTCACAAAGTGTCTCAAGGAAACAGACTGGTCAGTCTAGGCAGGTCCCGGGCTTGTCACATTTAGGGGTGGTTACTCAGGATCCCTTGGCAAGCCAGCTGCTCTGGTGGCTTTTAGGAAGTGGGTTGACTCACCAAATCTGTTTGGTTGTGTCCAAATGGTACTATTGAGTCATTCACTGCAAAGGGTTCAGCTCTGTTCATTCTGGCCCCTTTACTCTGCCTTTTTACAAACTCCCACATCCTCTAGGCTTAGGGTCATGCAGTCAGCAAATCACTATGCACCTGTGTTAGTCTGTTCTTGCATTGCTATAAAGAACTACCTGAGACTTGGTAATTTATAGAGAAAAGAGGTTTAATTGACTCACAGTTCCACGGGTTGTACAGGAAGCATGACTGGGGAAGCCTCAGGAAACTTACGATATGGCTGAAGGTGAAGAGGAAAGAGTCACATCTTAAACTCTTAAATGGCCAGAGACAGAGAGAGAGAGAGTAAAGGAGGAGGTACTACACAGTTTTAAACAGCCAAATCCTGTGAGAACTCACTCACTATCACGAGAACAGCCAGGGGGAAATCTATCCCCATGATTCAATCACCTCCCACCAGGCCCCTCCTCCAACACCGGGGATTACAATTCAGCATGAGATTTGGGTGGGGACATAGACCCAAATCATATCAGCACCTGTTCAAAGCTCAGCAAACGTTTTCTTTATCAACTCCAAGGATTTAAACCAGCAAATTGTCTTTAACCAGAATTAACCAGTTTGGCATTTGTATTTCCTAAATCAGAGCCGGTAATTGCTGATCTCTGTTTTCTAGACCTGGGTGTAATGTCTAATTTACATTCCTATTTAACTAAATACATTGCCACTTAATATGATGCAAATGAGGTCAACCTCCTCTGGGTGTTACCTCTCCTGCATGTCTCCAGCATTACAAATACCACTCAATAGAGGGGAAGGTATCCCCTGCGTCTCTTGAAACTCTAGTTATAATGTGAAATAAACCACCGAAAGGAGGGGCTGTATAAGAGGCTTGAAGTCCAACTGAATAACACCGTAAAATCTACTGAAGTATTACCAAATTATTCCAGTAAACCATTCAATAATCATCTTTGGGCCTAAATAGCCTGCAGACTAAATCCAACCTGGTTGTCTGCGGCCTTCACATAATGAGTTTTACATTTTTAAATACTTTAATTTTAAATTACATTTTAAACTCTTTACATTTTGGAAACAAAAGAATCATAATAGTTCATGAGATTTAAGTTTCAGTGTCTGTATGTAAAATTTCGTTTGTTGACACTGTCTGTGACTGCTTTCACAGGACAGCGGCAGCACTGAGTAACTGCCGCTGAGACCATATGGCCTGTAAAGCCTAAAATACTTAACTTCTTCCCTTTTACAGAAAGTTTGCCCACCCTGCAAACTGTGTTTCTTGCTCTTGCGTCTGTTTCAACACTTTCCTCTCCTTTCTGTAACTGTCTCCCTACTGAACCCAGTTTCACGAGCACAGACCTTAATGCTTTGTGTGTATGTTTCAAGGACCTCATGCCATGAGGTTTATTTTCTGATCATTTCCCTTTGCAAATCAGTGTGAACTTAATAAGAAGACTTTCAAGTTTCAACATAGGATTATTAGGCGAATTCAGAAAATGTGTGTGCAAAAGACAGCAAATAGTGTATATTTTGCAAACCATTGGATTCCTTACTTCCACTTCTAAACCTGGCTCTAAAAAGTTGTTGTTAAATTTGAAAACAGCAGGATTATTCTTTCTGTGTGATTATTTAACTTGTTACAACAGGTCTCACTGCCGAACAATTTAAACCCATGACAAATTAACGAGCAGAGAAAACCAACCTCACGAAGCTAAGTTCACTCACATTAAATTCAATCCCAGTATTTCTAGAATTAATGTTTTAAAGATGATGTGGGTTGCTGTCAGGTTTTTGTGAATAAGGCATTGACCTTTTCTCCACAAAAGATATGCAGTATCTTTTTTTTTTTTTTTTTTTTTTTTTTTTTGAGACGGAGTCTCGCTGTATCGCCCAGGCTGGAGTGCAGTGGCCGGATCTCAGCTCACTGCAAGCTCCGCCTCCCGGGTTTTTACGCCATTCTCCTGCCTCAGCCTCCCGAGTAGCCGGGACTACAGGCGCCCACCACCTCGCCCGGCTAGTTTTTTGTATTTTTTAGTAGAGACGGGGTTTCACCGTGTTAGCCAGGATGGTCTCGAACTCCTGACCTCGTGATCCGCCCGTCTCGGCCTCCCAAAGTGCTGGGATTACAGGCTTGAGCCACCGCGCCCGGCCCGCAGTATCTTTTTAAAAAAGTATATGAAATTTTCCAAGAAATTGAAGTTGAGATGGTTTATGCTATTGTTGCCATCTTCTGTAATTTCAGGAACAACAAGCGAAGACCAGAACAAAGCACTATGAGATTATTTCCTCACCTTTGTTGAATAAATCCCTCATCATGAATAGGAGAATAACTAAGAATTCTCAGAAATAATCTGACCAGCCAAGTATACCATCCACCATGCTCAAAGCTAATGACATTGAAAGAGCTGTAGGCAGGCCACAGCCATCTCTAACCCTATCACCTTGCTGCCAATCAAGTCATTGGGCCCTGCTATCCAAACAGTAACTTTTAAAAGGAAATAATGCTAATCTGGTGTCTAGAAATGTAAACATTACAAAATGAAATGTAGCTTGGTTCCCTTTGAGTGGTCAATGTAGGGAATGAATGCATATTGAGTGGGCCTCGTATACCAGGCACTTCATGATGCTTCTTGTGTCATCCTTTGAAGAATAGTATGAACCAGATATTATTATCCCCATTCTATCTGTGAAATGGCTCTGAGAGGTGAAATAACTCACTCAAAGGTACACTGCCAGTAAATGAGAGTGCAACGGCTTGAACTCACACGCAGCTGAGCCAAAAACCCATGCTCTTAACATGAGGTTTAAATGGGGAATCTGGGTAATATACCTTGAAATGTATATTATCAGGACTCATCATTTATGTTTGAACCTCTTTGTTAAAATTGTTAGTTCCAGTAAATAATCCTATGTATGTAGTTCTCTCAATGAAGCTCTTTCACATACATGATCCATTTGATCCTTATTCTTGCATGAAATAGTAAAGACCAGGGAGAATTTCTTCTGCTTTGATAGGCACGTGGCCTGTCTGAGCCCAATCAAAGACCACCAGGTGCAAAACTATAGTCGGATGAAGTCAGATTTATTGGCTCATTGCAAGGAGAGAAGACTGAGGCCAGAGGAATCCTGGGATGCCTCAGCAAAGGTAAAGTTTGAAGACTTAGGGGAGGGGTGGCGTGTAGGTGAAATTTAAAGGAAAGAGTATTTTGACAGGTTCAAGGCAGACAGGGCTGTGAGTACAGGTCCACATCAGGTCTGGGGGTCTATGTCCTTGGAGACTACAGAGTTAATATAGATGCAGACTGCACACCCAGAAACCCTTTAAGGGAAGCTCTGCACCCAGGTTGGAAATAGACAAGTTCAGATGCTTCACTCCTGATGATTTCAAACAGCAAAGCTTCTGAGAGTCAATGCTTTTCCAGAAGGAGGCCTCTCAGTAAGAAAGCAGCAAGCACCCAAAGACAGGGGTTGTTTGGCCTGATATGACATCAGTGTGTCCTTGGAGGACATGTTTCCTGCTCCCTCAGCTGCCGTCTTTATCTGTACTCTCTCAGCCTGGTGGATGGCAGGGGACAGAAGTTTACTTTTTCAGTCTGAGATACTTTTTTAACTTATCAGACCATATCAGGACTAGAAACCTTCAAAATATTTATTTCCATGCAGGTGTTGGCATTTCAAACATTGTGACATTTCACAACAGATTTTGATGAGGATTTGCATAAGCATGCAAAGCAACTCACCTTTCTAACTTCTTCCAGTGGACTTCTCTATAAGAGTTGTTTTTTAAGAAAAGGGTTAAGCATCTACATATTTTTGAAGGCTCCTGGGTTAGTCCATTCTTATTTCATAGAGGAGAAATTAACCAAAGCAAGGACAACTACCGATAGTGACAGGAGGCAGCCAAATGCCTAGGCAGATAGGGCAGGTCCCCAGTGAAACCCCACCTTCAAGCCAAAAACAGCCTGAAAGCTGAAAGACTGGATTGCTGGTCGCAGATGAAGTCTGCAACCCAGAGTGAGAACTTCTGTTCCTGTTTGCCCACCCTTTCCCGATTGATTCTTTCTGAATTATGCCTTTTAACCAACCAAATGTTGCCTTTTCCAGTACTACCTACAGCCTGCCCCTTCTCCATTCTGAGCCCATAAAAAGCCCCAGACTCAGCCATATTAGGGGAACTTTCCCACCTTTGGGTAGGGGGACCACCCCGGTGTCCCCTCTCCATGAAAGTTGTTTCATCATTCAATAACCCTGCCTTGCTAACGCTTTGATTGTCAGTGCATCCTCATTTTTCTTGGGTGTAAGACAAGAACTGGGGAACCAGTGCGTAAGCCTGACTGGGCCCTGGCAGGCTGAATGGGCAGGCTGTCTCCTGCAGCAGGTAGTGTGGTTGAGTGAGGCCTGGGTGGGGTGTTGCATCTTGCAAAATGACTGAGAAGAAAATTCTGTGTCACTACCATTATTTTAATCAGAAGCAACTGAGGCATGGAGTAATTAACAGATTCATCCCAGGTTCCAGGTAACTAACGGAAGGATTGGAGTTGTTTGTATCTAATTGGTTTGCTGGAACTTAAAAATAAAAGACACATGCCAGTGAAGTTAACCCTACCACAGCTCTCACACACCTGTTCCTATGCTTTTTCTACCCTGTCATCTTGTTTGCAAGGTCTGCAGTTTCCTAGGCCAGTACTGTGAAAGTTATCATCTGTATGCTTTGTCAGAAAATTCTAGAAATGAGCAGTTTTGATATTCTTCAAGACAAATCTCGAGTCTAGCCATCATAATTAATGCTATCAAAATTTAACTGCTGAGACATAATTGTTTTAAAAAGGTGGATAAAAGTAGAATTTAAATCAAGAGAGAACATTTTCTCAAACACTTATCACAAGTGGGAAGAAGAAAACTTTACTGGTCTTTGGGAAGTGCCACCTATTTAAAAATAAATGATTAGAAATGTAGGACACTCAGGCAGTTTTGATAAACAATGTAACTGATTAAAAGTACTTGAACTAGTCAGAAAATAAGTGATTGCCCAGGTGTGGTGATTCATGCTTATAATCCCAGCACTTTGGGAGGCTGAAGCAGGAGTTCAAGACCAGCCTGGGCAACATAGGGAGAACTCGTCTCCACTAAAAAAGAAAAAAATTAGCCCAGCATGGGGACACATGCCTGTGGTCCCAGCTACTCAGGAGGCTGAGACAAGAAGAATGCTTGAGCCCAGGAGGTTGAGGCTACAGTGGGCTGAGATCGCACCACCGCACTCCAGCCTGAGTGACAGAACGAGATCCTGTCTACCTGCCACCCCCACCAAAAAAAATCAATGTATAAATCTGAAATTATTTCTGGGTCATTTAATTATAGGATAGAAACAAGAAAAGTGAAGGGTTTTTCCCCCCTTCAGTTATTTATCAAATATTTTGATATACCAAGCTCCGGTCCAGGACTTTCTATGTCTTTTCTCATGTAAACCTCTCAATAATTCTGTGAAAAAGGTAGTTATATTCCCCATTTTACAGACAAGGAAGCCAAGGCGCTGAAAATTAAGTGACTTGCTCTATTAGTTCCCTAGGGCTGTCATGACAAGGCCCCACAGACTGGGTGGTTTCAAATGACAGAAATGCATTCTCTTGCAGTTCTGGAGGCTGGACATATGAGATCAAGGTATTGGCAGGGGCCACGCTACCCTAGAAGCCTCTAAAGGAGAATTCTTCCTTGTCTCTTCCAGTTTTGAGTGGCCTCTGGTATTCCTTGGCTTGTAGAAGCATCACTCTAATCTCTGCCTCTGGTGTCATCAACCCAGAATGTGGGGGGATATGAGTCAGGATGGACTTTGGCTTTGAAAAGCTATATCCTGTTTTAAAGAGACTGCTTAGGGAGGGAGGCTCACTAATCCAAAAGATAGGCACTTGTGTGGAAATGTGTGACACTAAAGGTGGAAGCCAACAGGAAGAGGATGAAGAGAGAAATGGAGATCTGTGATGTTATTGCAGGAGGTCAGTACTGCCTGCATGGTTGAGTGGGGGAAATGAGTGATGTATCTCAAAATACAAATCCCCGGCCGGGCGCAGTGGCTCACGCCTGGAATCCTAGCACTTTGGGAGGCCAAGGCGGGTGGATCATGAGGTCAGGAGATCGAGACCATCCTGGTTAACACGGTGAAACCCCGTCTCTACTAAAAATACAAAAAAAGTAGCCAGTCGCGGTGGCGGGCGCCTGTGGTCCCAGCTACTTGGGAGGCTGAGGCAGGAGAATGGCGTGAATCCGGGAGGCAGAGCTTGCAGTGAGCCGAGATTACACCACAGCACTCCAGAATGGGCAACAGAGCGAGACTCTGTCTCAAAAAAAAAAAAAAAAAAAAAAAAAAAGAATACAAATCCCCAAATTGGCACCAATGCAACATAAAGTGCCTAGAGGGATGCTCCAGTGATGTCAACACCTGCTGGGTGTCGTCTTTTGGCAGCACCTCTGTTAAGACTCTGGCTTGCCATGCTGATGTTTTAATTCCCCAAGAATAGTCTAGAAGAGGAAGGTAGATGCTATGTAGGTCTATGGGGGAAATTGGGTTTCTGAGATGCCATCACAAAATTTCCCATTCCATGTGCTCTTTTTACAATGTGATGTGAACATGCCTCCCATGGAGAAGTGAGGTCTGTGTTCCCTCCCCTGGAATCTGAATGGACCTGTGATGACGGCGGGAGATACTTTGTGACTGCCAAAGCTAGGTCAGAAAAAGTGACATAGCTTCTGTTTGACTCTCTTGGAACTCAGCCACCATGCTGTGAGGAAGCCTAAGCAGCCACATGGAGAGGCCACGTGTTGGCATTCCGGGTCTCAGCCCCAGATGAGCTCACAGCCAGTAGCACAAACTGCCAGACATGAGTGACCAAGACCACAGATGATTCCAGACCCCAGTTTTTGTGCCACCCCAGCTCACATGGCATGGAGTAAGAGAGGAGCTATTGGGGATGAATCCAGCCCAACTTGCAGACACATGAGTGTATTAATCAGGATAACAATGGTTGACCAAATATCTGGGCACCCCATGACCTACCTACTCAAGTTGACATATAAAATGAACCATCACAGGCCAGGTGAGGTGGCTCATACCTGTACTCCCAACACTTTGGGAGGCTGAGGTGGGTGGATCACCTGAGGTCAGGAGTTCAAGACCAGCCTGGCCAACATGGCAAAACCCCACCTGTACTAAAAATACAAAAATTAGCCAGGCATGGTGATATGCTTCTGTTATTCCAGCTACTTGGGAGGCTGAGGCAGGAGAATCACTTGAACCTGGGAGGTAGAAGTTGCAGTGAGCCAAGATTGTGCCACTGCATTCCAGCCTGAGCCAAAAAGTGAGACTCTATCTGAAAAAACAAAACAAAACAAAACCATCACAGTAAGGAAATTAAACTGTCATTTTAGGCCACTAAGTTTTGGAGTAATAACAACTGGAATAAACTCTTTTTTTTTTTTTTAGACGGAGTCTCACTCTGTGGTCCAGGCTAGAATGGACTGGCACAGTCTCAGCTCACTGCAACCTCTGCCTCCCGGGTTCAAGTGATTCTTCTGCTTCAGCCTCCCGAGTAGCTGGGATTACAGGCTTGAGCCACCATGACTGGCTACTTTTTTTTTTTTTTTTTTTTTTGAGACAGTCTCGCTCTGTCCCCCAGGCTGGAGTGCAGTGGTGCAATCTTGACTCACTGCAAGTTCTCCTGGGTTCATGCCATTCTCCTGCCTCATCCTCCTGAGTAGCTGGGACTATAGGCGCTTGCCACTGCGCCTGGCTAATTTTTTGTATTTTTAGTAGAGACAGGGTTTCACTATGTTGGCCAGGCTGATCTCAAACTCCTGACCTCAGGTGATCCACCTGCCTCAGCCTCCCAAAGTGCTGGGATTACAGGTGTGAGCCACTGCACAAACTATTTCTAATCCACAACTGGAAGTGTGTTGGTAAAGTGAAAATAACAGCAACTGTGGGAGAAAGTGGCTGTACAGCCAATTTCTGAAAGCCAAAGCAGCAATGGCTGTGCAGGTGCAATTAGATTTGAATCAAATGCTTCAGGAAGGCATGTTTCCAGAAGCTAAGTAAATATCTCAAGAGGATAGGTAGGTGCTCAGCTCTCAGAAATGCAATTTCGATTGTGATTCCAGGGAGGGAAAAGACGGGCAGGCACCTAAAGTAATAAAATCAGGAAGTTTGCCATTAAACAAATATATTTAAAAGATTTACCCAAAAGACAAAAATATGACTTGCCCCAGGACAATATGAAAGGGACCATTTGCAAGAATGGTGTCAGGAAAAATAAGCAGAGATCCGTCCGTTCTTCCTTTTTTCTTCCCTCCCTCCCTCTCTTCCCTCCTTTCCCTTCCTTTTTCTTTTAGTTATTGCAAATCCCAGATCTATCATTTTACCTTTACAGATTTAGTATGTATTTCTATCTTAAAAAATACACATATTCTATGTAATAATAGCATTATCATGACAAATTTAATATTTATTTATGGTCTCAGAAATGTCATTTTGCAGTTTTTTTTTGTTTTGTTTTTCTTAACATTAGGAATCAAAAAAGGCAAATTTTGGTTAGATTCAGGTGGAACTGCCTGTTTTTTTTTTCTTTTGGCAAGGACACTTCCTGGGAGACACAATGTACTTTATGCAGCATCACAGTGGGAAACACGTATCTGGGTGTCCCACTCTTAATGATTGTGAAATTGGTCAGTGGGGCCAGGCACAGTGGCTCGTGCCTGTAATCCCAGCACTTTGGGAGGCCGAGGTGGTCAGATCACTTGAGGTCAGGAGTTCGAGATCAACCTGGCCAACATGGTGAAACCCTGTCTCTACTAAAAATACAAAAATTAGCCGGGCATGGTGGTGTGTGCCTGTAATTCCAGTTATTTAGGAGGCTGAGGCAGGAGAATCGCTTGAACCCACGAGGCAGAGGTTGCAGTGAGCAGAGATTGCGTTATTGCACTCCAGCCTGGGGGACAGAGCAAGGTCCGTCTCAAAAGACAAAAGAAGAAATTGGTCAGTGGGTTCAGCTGGTGACAGCCTGGTCCTTCCAGCGCGGTTTCCCATCAACCTTTCATCTAATGATTTTATTTATTGCTGATCTCTGCTTGAATCAATTGGTTCACTGGGGATGAGAAAAAAAAAGGATGATTTCCTAATTCCCATTCTTTCAATATGTATTAGCTATAATTAGTCTGCAAGGAAGAGGCTCCCTCATCAGCTATAGCTGTTTGCTAATCACGTAATCACAATAGGCCTGCGGAATCCAGTTTTCCAAAGGGCATCAGACTGGTCCACTTAGGAAAGCTTTAGGGACAAGATGAGAAATATAGACCTTGTAGGAGTCTAAGAATGAAAACATTAATTAGATTGCAATAATTAGATGCAATAAATATTCTTTTTAAAAACACAAATTAGATTGCAAGGTAGGTACCGTATACCCAGCTCCTACTATACTCTAGATCAGTGCTACCCATTGGAAATATCAAGTGAGCTCCAAAGCAAGCCATAGATATAATTTTAAATTTAGTAGCCACATTAAAAAGTGAAAAAGAGGGGAAAATAATTTTATGTTTTATTTAACCCAATATATCTAAATATATCAACATATAATCAGTATAAACATTACTGAGATCTCACGTTAATCTTTCATGCCAGGTCTTCAAAATCCAGCATATCTTTTACATTTATAGCACATCTTGATGTGGACTGGCCATGTTTGTTGTGGTCACTAGCCATATGTGGTGAGTGGTTACCTTACTGGACAGGACGGCTGTAGACATTTTATTATATTAACTTGAACCTTCACAACAACCTTGCAAATTAAACATTACCTGCTTTTTAAAAAAATTTTTTTTTGAGACAGAGTCTTCCTCTGTCACCCAGGCTGGAGTGCAATGGCGCGATCTCTGCTCACTGCAACCTCCGCCTCCTGGGTTCAAGCAATTCTCCTGTCTCAGCCTCTTGAGTAACTGGAACTACAGGCACATGCCACCAGGCCCGGCTAATTTTTGTATTTTTGCCATATTGGTCAGGCTGGTCTGGAACTCCTGACCTCAGGTGATCTACCCACTTTGGCCTCACAAAGTGCTGGGATTACAGGCATGAGCTACTGCACCGGCCTTTTTTTTTTTTTAATATGAAGAAGTTGAGAGTTGGAGAGGTAGAACTTCTTGTAATATGACCGCTGAATGCTGCAACTGGGGCTTAGCCAACTGTATGAATGTGCAGAGGTGCCTACATCTGTTCCCATCTGGACCTCTTAATATACAGAAGCCTTATTTCCTCTTTTGTAGGGCCAAACTCCACCTGATTTGGGGCCCTATCTCGTTTCTTCTCAAGAACCTTCTCTCTCCAGTTTAAGTCCAGCTTCTCCCTCAGTGGCTTCTGTGCCGAATTTTATTTAGCACCTCTCATTCCCCCACCACCCACCTCCGGCCCGTGACTAGTTGACTGACTCCTTATCATTACTCTTAACTGTCCACATTTCTCCAGCCCCCCTGCCACTTGGCTGCACAGAGCCACCTTCATTTCGACGCTGACACCTGGGATGATCTCTTGACTTCTCTGCTCATATCCTCTTAGCCTCTCTCCAATTCTTTTCCCACCAGCAGCCAAGTGACCTTGTCAAAACCTCACTAACTTGGATCATGTCACTGACCTGCTTTGGATTGTCCCCCAGTTTAAGGTAAACACCACGTGGTCTGTGAACCCTGTATGAGCTGACTCATCACCAAGGCCAGCCTTCTCAAGCACCCTCCCCGGCCTCCTCGGACTTCAGCTTTCCCACAGCACAGCCTGTGCAGATGCTGTTGCTTCGGTGTGGTCCAGGTTTTCTCAACCCTGGGACTACTGATGTTTTAGGCCAGGTGATTTTTGTGGGGGGTTGTCCTGTGCATATTCCATGTACAGCAGCAGCCTCTCTCTCCCCCATCACTTTCCAATGAGTTTTAACAATCAAAAATATCCCCAGGCCTTGCCGAATGCCTCCCTGCCCCAAAGGGCAAGAAATTCCCTGGTTGAGAACAGCCAGCCTGGAGCGACCTTCCTCTTCTCTGCCTGTCAATCTCCATCCAGAAGCCACCTTCCCAGGGCGCCCTTTCCTGACTCTCCAGGTTAGAGCAGGCCTCCCTCCTCAGCTACTATTCATGCGACTCTTTGATCATTGTTTTCTCACTGGACTGTCCACTGGTGTCCTCTTCCACCCACTTTAGTATTCAGACAGCCGAAGAAAGTATCTGGTACATAGCACTTAGTATGTGTTGAGTGAATGGGGAATAAAGGTATCTAAGGCCAGATCTGTGTACTCCCAACAGAGCCTCTCTTTCCAAAGTCCAGCCTATCACTTACGGAGGGTCTACTGGGCTCTCTAAGTTATGGCTATGAGAGATCTTCTTATCCCCACTGTACAGATCGGAAACTGGGGCCTGAGCAATGCTCAATGCCTTACCTGTGATACTGCAGGGGGAGACACCAAGGTCCAAGTCTGGGTTTTCTCACCCCAAAGTCCAGGCAGGTTGGGTGTGAATATGGACATAGATGTCCAGTGCTTTGGTGGAGGGCTCAGTCTTCTGTTCCGATATTTTGTCAGTAATTTGAAATAAAATGTGAAGAATGGCTGGGCACAGTGGCTCATGCCTGTAATCCCAGCACTTTGTGAGACCAGGGCAGGCGGGTCACTTGAGCCCAGGAATTCAAGACCAGCCTGGGCAACGTGGCAAAACCCTGTCTCTACAAAAAATATAAAAATTATCCAGGCATGGTGGTGCATGCCTGTAGTCCCAGCTACTCAGGAGGCTGAGGTGGGAGAATCACTTGAACCCGGGAGGCAGAGGTTGCAGTGAGCCAAGATCGCACCACTGCACTCCAGCCTGGGTGACAGAGTGAGACCCTGTCTCAAAAAAAAAAAAAAAAAAAAAAAAAAAAAAAAAAAAAAAAAAAAAAAAAAGAGAAAGAACATCTGTAAGCAGTGTGACAGGATGAGAACCTCAAGGGGCCCTGTCAAGGCCTGTAGGCTACGCCTGACAGGATGAACTTGGGAGAGAAACAAATGTAAGCCTGCGCTTAAATTTTTAAAAATCCAAACAAGAACAGGGAAGAAGTGCTGCATTTTCACATGTGCTACGTAAGTTAAACCACCCAACAAACCAACACCCAGCTCCAAGCCTCTTTCCAGGTTTGCTGATGTTTGCTATCGAGGAAGAGAAGGATGATGAGATTTCTCAAACTTCTGACTTCCCCATGTTTGTTTTGACACCTGCCTCCCAACTGTCATTAGCGATAAAAACATTAAAAGAGTAAAAGACTCCAAATAAGAGAAGAACTGCGAGGCGGCCTTCCACTTCAGTCTCATTGGAAAGGAAATCCAAGAAACAAAGAGGGTGGCTGCCTTAAGATGGAAAAAGAAGAAAAGGGAGCCAGTGTGGTATGCTTCCAAAATCTGCGCAGATCAAAGACTTCCTGAAATATCAATCAAATTAATCACTGTGTTCTCTGGAAAGAAAACAGCTACGATGGAAATGCTGGAAGCTGAAGCAGTGAAAGCTAAGGGAATTTGTCGGTAGGCAGGGGTCCAGATTTGCATAACTTGATTTGGCACTAGTTTTAGAATCGGTAGGAAAAAAAAGAGGATCCTGAAGGGGCTTTTGTAAGAAACATCATTTTTTGATTACTCTCAATAGACAAGTACTGTTTCAAAAAAAGAAGTTTGCTTTAAAAAAAAATCAACAAAGCATATAGTGCATCTATCGTAGGACAAGTGAAGCACTATAGGAACATAAATAAGAGGAAGATGGTCTTAGCCACTGAAGAGAGTTATAAATTATTACTGTTGTTTTGGGACCATTTAAGAAATATTTGAAGGCCAGGTGTGGTGGCTCACGCCTGTAATCCCAGCACTTTGGGAAGACGAGGTGGATGGATCACTTGAGGTCATGAGTTCGAGACCAGCCTGGCCAACATGGTGAAACCCCATCTCTACTAAAAATACAAAAATTAGCCAGGCGTGTTGGTGCACGCCTGTAATCCCAGCTACTCGGGAAGCTGAGGCAGGAGAATCGCTTGAACCTGGGAGGCGGAGGCTGCAGTGAGCTGAGATGGTGCCACTGCACTCCAGCCTGGGAGACAGAGTAAGACTCCATCTCAAAAAAAAAAAAAAAAAAAAAGAAAAAAGGAAATACTTTACACACAGCACTTTATTTCTTGATATATTTCAACCAGCAGAAGTTACAATTACTGACTTAAACACTACACAGATCTGCCCCCAAAATGTGAGTCCAGAGAATCAAATTCCTCTCAGTGTGGATCTATTCACTCTGTTCTCTGAACTTGGAAAACGCTGTAGTGCAATTCTATGAAATGGTCCCCACGTCAAATAGAAGCCACATAAAAGATGATATGGTCACTTTGATTTCATTTTAGGGTAAAGGAGGATATAAAGTTCACTACTTGAAAATCATCGATTAAGAAAGCAATTTGACATTTTCATGCTAGTTTGTGTAATAATTTTACTGCATAAGAAATTACAGAGATTGCATAAATCATTAGGTCAACAGCATACAGAGAAGAACAAAACAAAACATTGTTTGGATCAAATAACAGCAGGAACAACTCAATTCTTAAAAATACTACAAATTCCCAGAATGTGGCTCCATTTGAGAGAAAATTTTGCATTTTCTGGATAATGTCTGTAGTTTCATTAAGCAAAATGGAAAACGGCTTTTCAGTTAAAAACACTAAAAAGCAACTTACACAGATGTGTTGCCCTCTTCACCTTGGATGTAACAAAAATAAAGATGTGAGGCTGCCTGCTTTTGCCTAAAGCATGGCCTGAACTTTCAACTGATAGTAATTGTTTATGTAAAATATTACATTACATAACCTCCTATGTATTGAAATTGCACAAGTCAGAGCATCCAAAAACTACTGCAGAAGTCATTTTCTTCCTATGGGGAAAAGCATATAGATATAGATATACTACATGTTACAATTTCCATTCCTCATTCGATTTGCCCTATTCAAAACATAAAAATACAAATAAATATTTCCTTACAAAGTTCACAGTATATTGTTTTAAAAAAAGATAAAAAAACAAGAATCTTAATTTGCTTTGTCATTAAATAAAAATGCTAATATATAGACACGTTCAATATTTATACAAATTGTAGGGGTCAGTCTATCCTTTCTTGGTCATAATTGAAGTTTAATAGTGCTAGTCCATACACGACAAGGCTCAGATCCCAAATGAAAGTTCAATTCTATTAAAAGTTGCTCAAGATAATTTTTTCTCTTTTTCTGTTTAATTAAAAAAAGACAATTTTGGAATTTTAGAATTACATTTGAGTTGTCTGAAAAAATACAATTTCAATGAAAAATCATATCAAGCATTCAAGAGTATATTGCTGGTGCTATAATCTTTTTGCATGTCTTTGTTTTCATAGAAAAAATCAATAAGATAACATGTCTAAGACTTTTAAATGGTTAAATGTCACCACATACTATTAATGATATGCCTCATGCACACACACACTCAAACTCAAAACATGAAGGAAAAAGGATCAGACGTCTTTCTTTTGCATTAGTTCTAGCTTTCTTCTTAGCAGACCATAGTTCTCCTTAGTTCCTGATGCCGTGGGGTCAAGCTGCAAGGAGATTTCATAGTGTTTCTTGGCCAAGTCTAGATGTCCCCAGCGATGATAAAGCACAGCTGAAATAGCAGGAGATAAATTTCACTGGGAATGCTTCTGAGTAACGTGCCGAATTCCTACCCTCTTGGACAAAGAAATATTACCGATCCTATGCAAACAGCTTTCAAAAGTCAATTGTATGAAACAATATTGTTTGTACTGAAAACTTTATTTATTGTAATCACACTCCCTGATGATTATCCATTTACTGCCAGTTACTCCCAGGGCTCTTCATAGCACTAGACAGGATACATCTGCCTATAGGAACATTATTACATAAAGAAGTAAGAAGAAGAGTACATGCAATGTCTCAGTGCTGCCATGAAATTTCCAGGAAGCAAGGCTGGGTATGGGAGGTGGGGGTGACGGATGCTAGGCGCTGCCTAGAGCCTTGACTATGTAGAAGTTCAGCTGTTTATTTTAAATAGATATTTCCCCACACCATTTGGGGAGGTAAAAGCTTGTGTGGGGCCATTTGGAAATAAGGCCTCTAATATCAAAATGATAGTTACAATAAACCTAATCATTAGGATGATTAGCCTCTGATCATGACAGTGATTTTGTTAGTAAAACTAACTTTCTATATAGGCAGAAGAGCACCTGTGGATGCTTGTTGGCTTTTGTGAAGAGAAGCTTCAGAGTTGGTAGAGAACGGCTTAGGTCCAAAAACATTTCTGTGGGCATTCTAAACATCACCATGCTATGCTCTAAACATCTTAACCATGGAGACATAAAAGGGTGCAAGAAATGACTTCTAGGGAATAAATGGTTATAAATGCATTTTAGCCAAGGCATAAGAGGATATAAGAAAGCAGAAGACCAGGCTGGAAGGGGAAGGTCTACTCTGTAAGAAGGAAGGAAAAGGAGGTAAGTTCAATGGCAAGCTTCCAAAGAACATACGATTCATTTACTAAGATAACCCTTCGTAACCATAGCCTCATTCTCTTGATCCGATCTCACCCTTCTCAGTTTAACACAAAGAAGGACAATCTGAGTTTCATCATGAGAAGGTGATAAACAGAGTGGGCAACTTTAGGGCTGTTCTGGTCATGCAATTAAGATTTGGAAGTGTGGCTATCACTTTGCTATCTTTAATGTAATAACAGAATCACACTGTAAAGCCAGGTTAGCTTTGAAAAAACTACTCTCCCAACATTAATTTTATAGACATGCACCCACTTCATTAAAGTAACAGAATTTCAACACAATTCAAGTTGAACATTTTTCTTACCCAAATTACCATGGTAACTTGCAGCATTTGGATTTGCTTTAATTGCCTTGAGGAATAAAGCTTCAGATTCCTAAAAAATGAGAAATATAAAAAGGAAGATATTTATTGTACATGAAGCAAAAGCAGTTCCCAGTTTTATCACCTATGGTTTTCAAACTTTTAACCACCTCCTTTTGTATCACTGCATTTCTCTAGAAACACTCAGAAGGCCCAGGGGGGCCACGCTCTGCCAGAGAGAGGCTGACAAGGGGCAGCGGGAGGGAGCGGTGGCCGCAGAGAGGGGACGAACATGTTTGTGAGTGCCACCACCTGCCTCCCTGCAGTGGTTGGACTTCTGCAATGTTATGCAAGTCACCCAGGTCAGGGTGCGTGATGAAGACAGGAGGCCCAGGGAACAGGAGAGGGCTGAGCCATGGAGCACGCCCATGCCAATGCCATTTCCAGAGCTCCCAGGGTAAGAGTTGAGGCTCATTTCCTCTCCCCCAAGAACCTACAACACTCTGGGCAGCCCAGAAGCAGCCCCATCCAACTGGAAACAATGAGCAGAAAAGAGGAAGGAATGGCCACCTGTCAACTACATTGTCACAGTACCGGACATGACCATGACCAAATGCCCCTGATGGGGGTGAACTGATTCTTGTACAACCTTGTATTTCTTCCAAGTCATCCTCACTTCCAGCCTGGCCACTAAGAGGCAGGGCAAAGTGTCTTCCTACCCTGATCACTGCTGAGAACTGCTGGCTGGATGGCCCCTTCTACCACAATGCTGAGAAATAAAGATGCCTAACCTGTTTTTACTGACATGTGTCCCGGGGGTGCTGTTCACTCCATCCACCTTCACATTCCTTAAGGGCAGCATGCTTTAATCAGTATCACATGCTGGGCATGGTGGCTCATGCCTGTAATTCCAACACTTTGGGAGGCCAAGGTAGGCAGATCACTTGAAGTCAGGAGTTTGAGACCAGCCTGGCCAACATGGTGAAAACCCGTCTCCACTAAAAATACAAAAATTAGCCGGGTGTGGTGGTGCGTGCCTGTAGTCCCAGCTACTCGGGAGGCTGAGGCAGGAGAATTGCTCCAACCCAAGAGGTGGAGGTTGCAGTGAGCTGAGACTGCACCACTGCACTCCAGCCTGGGCAAGAGAGCGAGACACTGCCTTTAAAAAAAAAATCGGTATCACACACTGAGCTTAACCAACCAAATCTGTTGGTGTGGGGATAGTTCTAGTGCCTTCTACCTGGGTCATACATGAATTTTTCCAGGTGGGCTTCCCACATCTGGGACTGTGCATTTTATAATGTGCAAGACCACCAGTTCCTTTGCCCTGTTACGGCCTGTGGTACCCCTGATAAATCGGCTGGGAAATGTGGGGGAACCATCTCTAAAACCATGACCTTTTGGACAGAGCTGGCAGAGAAATATTTATATTTTAGAAATGTCATCCAAGAGGGACTTAAGAAAGACATCAGGATAACATATGGGATGTCAGTTCAAAGTCAGTGTCTACATTCCAAGTTTCAGGGGCTGAAACTCCTTCCAAGAGGGTTAAGACTCTGGCCATATCAGGAAGGCTGCAGAAAGTAAGTCAAATGGGTTGTGTAGCTTTGCAGGGGTTTCGGAGTTGCTGGGCTATTTCTGATGATTTTCAAACATTTCCATTTAAAACCTAAAACTTGAGACACAGGAAGGTCAGGGAACCAAATCTACTCAAAAATGCTTCCCTACCTGTAAATGAAGTAGTGTTAACTGGAGAGAAATGGCTTAGGGATAAAAAGTTAGGAGTTTTCTAGTGTTGCTAAATTCATTTATTTATTCAGCTAAGTTCTCAGATGCCTGTGAGGACGAACATCATTCAGGACATTGAGGAGTCAGCAGTTTGGGGGACACAGTGGTGCTGAAGACAGGGAAGGGCTCAGATCTGACAACTTGTTAGAGGGCTACTGCTCTCAGCAGGGCTGGGCCCAAACTCTGCAGGGTGAGGAGGAGGCTGGTGTGAAGGAACAGGGATGAGGAAGAACAGGCAGAGAGCACTGGGCCAGGGGGACAAGGGAGGAAAAATGAGTCAAGATTTCCAAGCCAGGGCAACAGAAACATGACAGCATGTGGACAAAAGAAGGGGTGTCAGGAGGAAGGGTTGGTTTGAGAGGAGGTGCGGGTGGGCCGGTCTGGCTCTATTCAAGTCATGGGGGCAGCCCCTGGGCCTGTACCTGGGCCTGGGAGTGGGGTTGGCTGGGCCTCTTTAGAACGAAGCATCTGTGAGTATTCAAAGCCCATGAAATGTTCATCTATTAAATCAGGGCTTCTAATGGCCTCATTCAGGAAAGCAGTGAACTGTTTATAAATTGATCTTCTGTGGAGGTCTCCGGATGTGTAAAGACCCAGGCAATGAGCCGATTTTTGCCAATGAACCAATAAACCCACATTTAGAGTTGGGGATATTTTTTTCTCAATAGAAAGGGGAAAAATAATGTATTATTTTCTAAAGCATATTAGACAAAATGTAATTAACAAAGGCGTAGGACTTGAGAAAGCCAGCCTTGCAAATTGTGTCTCTAGGTAGGAACAAGCGCTAGTCTCTACGTCTAGGTGAGGAAGCCCGGGTGGGTGGAGGTTATTTCAGCCACAGCAGCCACCCAAGAATACTCTGGGACACAGGGGCCACTGTGCCTCTGCTAGAATAGGAAGGGTAACATGGGTGATCTGATGTGAAGTTGAAACCGTGACTCACACAGGAAGAGAGTTATTCTCTATTCTCCCTCCTTCCTTCTGATTGCATCGGGCTGAAGTCTGCGCTTGGTGGTGGTGTGTGGGCCCTACCCTCTAACACACCTGCCAATCTCTCCTTGAAGCTAAGAGAGCTCAGAGCCTTGGCCAGCAATAGCATCTAGCTGGGATTTAGTATGATTATTTAACTTTCAGTTACCCTATATTTATAGTAATGATGCATTGTTTCTCATTTAAATATATTCGTGTTAAAAATCTATTTAAATAAAAATGTCAAGTAAATAAGGTAACATCTAGATGTGGCAAGAAAAAAAAATCATAAAGGTGTGACATAAATGTCTGGAGCTTAGGAAACTGACTTTATCAACATAACCTACACTTAAACTACCGGGTCATTGGAATTAGCACTACAAAAAAAGAAATCAGTACGAGAAGCAATAATTTAGCACTGCAAAACATTACTTTTCTATTTTTGCTTTACCACATTAGCTTGAAATTGGAAATTAAATGGCAAGAAGTAACATAAATTTTAATACATTTTTTTTTTTTTTTTTTGAGACGGAGTCTTGCTCTGTCACCCAGATTGGAGTGCAGTGGCACGATCTCTGCTCACTGCAAACTCCGCCTCCCAGGTTCACACCATTCTGCTGCCTCAGCCTCCCGAGTAGCTGGGACTACAGGCGTCTGTTTTAATACATTTTAATGATCCCTAGAGATCCACTGAATGATTGACTGCTCACTATACATACATATATATATGCATATACACATTAACCATTTGATAGTTGCAAATTATGTTGTTGTGCATTTTTTTGTATCACCTTGTCAAGAGGTTGGGCAGATCACTATCTCCATTTTATAGATGAACAAACTGAGTCCCAGAGAGGCCGACTGCTGTTAGGTTTTAAAAAGGGCTGCTTAGATAGGATAAAAAGGTGCTTAGAGCCACGCAGATAGAACAAGAACACTCCCTCTGCCTATCAACACCTCAAAATAGGTTCTGGAAGCCTGAACATTTCAGGGTCAAATGAGAGATGCATGCGATCATTTTACAATTACTTAACTGGGTGCTTTGTAACTGCCTGACAGCAATGGAGGTACAGAACCGGGACTGAAGGCTCGGCTCCAACCTCAAGAAGCCTCCAGGCTCTCTGAGGAGATTTACCAAGTGCATGATAAAGAAAACACACGCGCTTGGGTAAAAAGTGAGTTGTCGGGCAGCAGACACCTGCCCTGCCATCAAGATAGCAGGGCTGAAGGGTCTGTTGACCCAGCCCTGCAAGTCACCACCATATCCCCTCTTCTCTGGAACATCCTGCCCAGTGCTCTGCAAGGAAACAGACCCTTTCAGTCCATCCTGAAACAAGCAGTGCCAGGGATGCAGCTGACCATTAGCAACCGGTATCATGTTTGCATTACAAGAGGAAAACCTAAACAGTTGTTTAAAATTCAAACCCTTAATAAAAAAAATACATGGAATGCTTGCTTGGTGGCTGATGCCAGGGCTCAGGAAGTCACATCATATTCCCCCAACTTGGTAGCTCCTGAAGGTCTCATCGTGAGTTCTGTGTTTCAGATTTCACCTTCTGTTTCCTTACGTTAGGCCCAGCGCCTTGGCCTTGATAATTAAAATGCAAAATGTGTAGAGAAAGAGGAAGCTGATTTCTTCATTCTGCTTTACAGAGTATTTTCTAGTTTATTTGGGGGTTGGGGGAAGAACAACGTGAACTGGAAGCCAAACAAACTCTGGGTTCTGTCCCCTTAATAGAAATTCCAGCAGTTTACAGATTGTGTGATGACAGAAAAATCAATACGATTATATAAGCCAAGTCTTCAAGAAGACTCGCTATAGCTGGGTCACTGGAGGAGAACTGAGACTTGGGACCTGTCCCAGGCTGACAGATGGCTGGAAAGGTCATTAGAAGGGAAACCTGTAAACCTCACCTCCTTCCCCTCCTACACAAGTAGATTCATAAAAAATAAAACTAAACCCTCTTCAAAAAGCTATTTCTAGAGCAAAACTTAGAAATTTTAAAAATGTATAATAAAGCTATTCAACTCCCCAACATTATAAAACTAGAGAAATGCATGAAATTATCTTACCATTGTTATAGAAAATTATACTAATAATGACATGTATTAAACAGAAAAAGAGAAGTGAGTAACACTGGACCGATGTTAGCTAGTTGCTGCCTTTAGGTCTTATACATAGGCTGAGTGATCAAAATAAGATATAGCCCCTGATTCTGAAATAAAGTATTTATCTTAAGAAACGACTAAGGCACTACTTCTGTGATATGTGTGTTCAACACCCAGGATGCTAGGTAAAAATGTATATTCCCTGACCTGACCTAATCCACGAAGCCAATCCCTTGTAGGGAGAATCTGGGCATCTCTGCTTTAACAAGCTTCCTCAGTGATTCTGATAGACAAAATTAAAGTTTACAACCAGTCCCCTTCAACACACAGGGAGTTATGCACAGCCTATTCCTGCTCCACTCTGGCTGCCAACTGGAGCAAAGATGTAGTATCTTGTGGTTTTTTTGTTGGTCAGAAAACTCTGGGCCTTGCTGGTGGCCTGTATAACTCAGATAAAGAAAAACCTGGAAGCAGGAAGAACCAGTCAGGCATCCTCCATGGGTCGCTGATTCTTTTGTGCAGAAGATGGGACCTGCAGATAAAACCCAGAGCTCCAGCCCATGTGCAAGTGACAAAGTCAAACCCCATTGTGCCGGGGCAGGACAGGGGCACCTCCGGGGATGCACTGTGGCTGCCCCGAGTCCTCTCGCACCAGCCTGCCCGGCCTCTGAGGCCAACCATTCCACAGTTCCCTGCCTGCTCCTGCCCCTTCCTTGGGCTTCTCTTCCTCTCTCCACGTGTGAACAATGGTGGTTAATTCTGATGAGAAAGGACACTGGGTTTGGCCCCCACACTGCTGTCTTTGAAGCAACTTTTCCAGGAAACAAACTGGCCAAGCCGCATTGGTGCACCGCTGCCACTGTTTTGGCCCGATTCCTAATTTAACTGGGCAGAAGTAACACTTACGGCTTCTGTCAGATGCTGGCATTAACTGCAAGAACTCACAGCCTGCGGTTTACGCACCTTGTATTTCTGGGATTTCCCCAGCACGTTTGCCAACGAGAACATGAGAGAGTGATCATTAGGTATTAATTCCAGTGCCTCTCTTCCAACTGCTTCAGCTTGGGCTAAATTACCTGGGAGTAAAACATGGAAAAATAAAAGACATGTTAATGTTGTACTCGCATTTTAGCCTCTAACTAACAGGGTTTATGTGCACAGCACATGACAATTATGAATAAACTACTGAAGAAAATCTATGTAGATCATGTAATACATACCCACATACAAATACACACACGACCTTATCAGTGGCAAAGCCACTGCGATTCAGCACATTTCTGACACAACATATAAACAGCTTTTGATTAACTTTTGTAAAACCATCTAAAACCTAGTTTTAATTTTTCCTCAGATACCAGTTACACCCAAACAAATCTGCAAAATAAGAAGATGACAGTAACACTTTCATAACTGAGAATTTATCACATTGAAGTATACATTCTGTATTTTCCCTAGAAACAAGCATGTATCTGCTCTATACCATGCAGATGATCAAATTAACACCATCATTAACATATTTTTATTGACACATAACTACATATTGATGGGGTGCATGTGATATTTTGATACATGCATACAATGTGTAGTGATCAAATCAGGGTATTTAAGACAACTATCACCTCAAATATTGATCATTTCTTTACGTTAGGAACATTTCAAATCTTCTTTTTTGAAATATATCATAAAGTGTTAACTACAGTCACCCTACTGTGCAATGGAACACTAGAACTGACTCCTTCTATCTGTGTGTGTACCCATTAACCAACCTATCTTTGTCCCTGCCCCGTTCCCAGACCCTAATAACTACTGTTCTGCTCTCTAGCTCCACAACGTCCATTTTTTCAGATCCCCCATGCGTGAGAGCACGTGATATTTGCCTTTCTATTCCTAACACCATCATTTCTTAAAAGACATTTGGAGTTTTAAAGTGAAGGAGGCAGAGTAACTCCTCATCAATTGAATCTGGTCTGCTCGGGGATAGGAAACCAGATCTTCAAGTCAATTAGCATCATATAAAAAGAAAGAATCCATGGCTCTGAGTGTAGACTGAGGGGGATCGTTTTAGTGAAGTCCCTTAACTTGGGGCATGGACCTAGCACTATCCATGTCATTAGCCCCAAGGCCATTCTTGCTCACTTCTGGGTGCTTCCAGCGCCCTAAAGGATGGCCAATGGCAGATAACAGGCTTCAGAAGAAACAAGATACTGTCATACCTCTCCCCCATTACTCAACACCAGTTCTAGATGAAGTGTGACTTTCCCAGAATTCACATTCCGGTATGTCTACAGAAATTCCATTTTCTTTCCTCTCTCTTTTTTTTTTTTCTTGAGATGGAGTTTTGCTCTTGTTGCCCAGGCTGGAGTGCAATGGCGCTATCTTGGCTCACTGCAACCTCCACCTCCCGGGTTCAAGCAATTCTCCTGCCTCAGCCTCCCGAGTAGCTGGGATTACAGGCATGTGCCACCATACCCAGCTAATTTTATATTTTTAGTAGAGATGGGGTTTCTCCATGTTGGTCAGGCTGGTCTCGAACTCCCGACCTCAGGTGATCTGCCTGCCTCGGGCTCCCAAAATGCTGGGATTACAGGTATGAGTAACTGTGCCTAGCCTAGAAATTCCATTTTCCAGAAGAATAGACATTTTTGTAATAGAAAATATTTAACTTCATATTTTTTTTTAAAACTCAGGGGGAAAAAAAGCACAATAATCTCTATTTCCTAAGTCTTTAGTGGCACTTTACTGTGGAGCCATGTCCTGAGATTTGTTCCATCCACCTCTCTGTACCTGTATTGTCGAGGAGTATAATCATGTTGTTCCAGGCTAGGCTGTGCTCTGGTTTCAGCACGGTGGCATTTCTCCACGCGTTCAAGGCATCCACGTGGCGATTGAGATCTGCATACTGAAAATAAAGCACACCAAAAAATTAGTATTCCAAGTTTCCTGCTTCCTCGTTCCAAGACATTATGAAACAAAAGAAAAAGCCCAACAAACAAAAATAAAAAACCAACCTAACTTTAATTTATGTAGCTTCTAGTTTTTCATATCAACTCACTGAATCCTCAAAACAATACCAATGAAGTAAATACTATTGTTATCCCCATTTTACAGATGAAGGAACTAAGGCACAAGGAAATGAACTTGCCCAAAGTTATAGACTAGAAACGGTAAAGCAGGAATAAGAACCAGGTCCAAACCTGTAATGTCTCATTTCCTGTTATTTAGTGATTTTAGGAATCAAATCATATTTCAGACTGCTGAAATACTGAAGCAAGCCACATCATTAGTCTTTTTCACTAAAGACTTCATAAGTTCATTGTTGATAAAGTATTACTTAGAATAGTAAACAAAATGTTTCTCATGATCAAAAGCTATGTGTCCAATTCACCTTCTGAAGGGTAGTCTCGGGGCCTCTTCCTGCCTGCGTCTAACGTAAATACAAAAACAGGAGCATATCAGACATACTTTGTTAAATGCTTGGAAAAGTCTCCTATGGTAAGGTAAAACCTCTTGGCACTTTCAAGTTTGTTTGCTTCATTTAGGAAGGAGAAAAATACCTGTTGCTTTCTTATTTTTTATAATTTCAACTTTTATTATTATTATTATTATTTTTGAGATAGAGTCTCGCACTGTTGCCCAGGCTAGAGTGCAATGGTGCGATCTCAGCTCACTGCAACCTCCACCTCCCGAATTCACGTGATTCTCCTGCCTCAGCCTTCCGAGTAGCTGGGATTACAGGTGCACACCACCATGCCTGGCAATTTTTTTTCTATTTTGAGTAGAGATGGGGTTTCACTATGTCGACCAGACTGGTCTTGAACTCCTGACCTTGTGATCCGCCAGCTTCAGCCTCTTAAAGTGCTGGGATTACAGGCAGGAGCTACCGCGCCAGGCCTATGTATGTATGTATGTATGTGTTTAGAAACAGAGTCTTGCTCTGTCGTCCAGGCTGGAGTGCAGTGGCATGATCTTGGCTCACTGCAACCTCTGCCTCCCAAGTTTGAACAATTCTCATGCCTCAGCCTCCTGAGCAGCTGGGATCACAGACACATGTCACCACGCCTGGCTGATTTTTCTATTTTCAGTAGAGATGGGGTTTCACGATGTTGCCCAGGCTGGTCTCAAATTACTGGCCTGCCTTGGCCTCCCCCAGTGCTGGGATTACAGGCATGAGCCACCACGCTCGGCCTTCAGCTTGTATTTTAGATTCAGAATGTACATGTGCAGGTTTGTTGCATGGGTAAATTGTGTGATGCTGAGGTTTGGGATATGAATGATCCTGTCATCCAGGTAGTGAGCACAGTACCCAATAGTTAGTGTTGCAGCCCTTGTTTGCCTCCCCGCCTCCCCACTCTAGTAGTCTCAAGTGTCTGTGGTTGCCATCTTTATGTATTAGTGCTCACTTATGAGAACATGCGGCATTCGGTTTTCTGTTCCTGCATTTATTTCCTTAGAATAGTGGCCTCCAGTGGCATCCATGTTGCTGCAAAGGACATGATTTTTTTTGTATGGTTGTGTCGTATTCCATGGTGTATATGTACCACATTTTCTTTCTCCAGTCTACAGTGGATGGGCACCTAGGTTGATTCTGTGTCTTTGCTATTGTGAATAGTGTTGTGATGAACATATATGAATGCATGTTTTTGCATATTTTTGGGTTTTTTTTGAGACGCAGTCTTGCTTTGTCACCTAGGCTGGAGTGCAATGGCACGATCGTGGCTCACTGCAACGTCCCCCTCCCTGGTTCAAGCAATTCTCTGTCTCAGCCTCCCAAGTAGCTGGGATTACAGGCACCCGCCACCATGCCCAGCTAATTTTTGTATTTTCAGTAGAGATGGGCTTTCACCGTCTTGGCCAGGCTAGTCTTGAACTCCTGACTTCGTGATCCACCTGCCTCAGGCTCCCAAAGTGCTGGGATTACAAGCGTGAGCCACCGCACCCGGTTGCATGTGTCTTTTTGGTGGAATGATTTCTTTTGGGTATATAACCAGTCATGAGATTACTGGGTCGAATGGCAGTTCTAAGTTCTTTGAGAAATCTCTAAACTGCTTTTCACAATGGCTGAACTAATTTATATACAGTGTCCAAGCATTCCTTTTTCTCCCACAGCCTTGCCAGTGACTGTTGTTTTTTCACTTTTTGATAATAGCTATTCTGACTGGTGTGAGATGGTATCTCAATTGTGGTTTTGATTTGCATTTTTCTAACGATTAGTGATGATGAGCATTTTCTCATGTTTGCTGGCTGCTTGTATGTCTTCTTTTGAGAAGTGTCTGGTCATGCCTTTTGCCCACTTTTTAATGGGGTTGTTTTTTGCTTGTTGATTTGTTACTTATAGATCTGGATATTGGATGCATAGTTTATGAATATTTTTTCCCACTCTGTAAGTCGTCTGTTTACTCTCTTGATAGTTTCTACTGCTGCGCAGAAACCTTTGGTTTAATTAGGTCAATTTTCATTTTTGTTGCAATTGTTTTTGAGGACTTAGTCACCAATTTTTTCCCAGGGCTGATGTCTAGAATACTGTTTCCTAGGTTTTCTTCCAGGATTTTTTTTTTTTTTTTTTTTTTTTTTTCTTTTAAAGACAGGGTCTTACTCTGTCATCCAGGCGGGAGTGCAGTGGTGTGATGTGGTGCAACCAGTGGCTCACTATGGCCTTGACCTCCTGGGATCAAGTGATCCTACCACCTCAGTCTCCCAGGTAGCTGGGACTACAGGCACACACCACCATGCCAAGATAATTTTTTTGGATTTTTTGTAGAGATGAAGTTTTGCCATGTTGCCCAGGCTGGTTTCAAACTCCTGGGCTCAAGCCATTCGCCTGCCTTGGCTCCCAAAGTGCTAGGATCACAGCTGTGAGCCACTGAGCTCAGCCTCTTCTAGGATTCTTGTAGTTTGAGGTCTTATATCTAAATTTTTAATCTATCTTGAGTTAATTTTTGTGTATTGTGAAAGGTAGGGGTCCAGTTTCACTCTTTTGTGTATGGCTAGCCAGCTATCCCAGCATGATTGACTAGGAAGCCCTCTCCCCATTGCTTTTTTAAAAAAAAAAATTGGTTGAAGACCACATGGCTGTAGGTGTGTGGCTTTATTTCTGGGTTCTGTATTCTGTTCCACTCATCTGTGTGTCTGTTTTTGCACCAGTACCATACTGTTTTGGTTACTGTAGCCTTATAGAATAGTTCGAAGTCAGGTAATGTGATGCCTCTGGCTTTATTCTTTATGCTGAGGATTGCTTTGGCTGCTCAGGTTCTTTTTTGGTTCAATATGAATTTAAGAATAGCTTTTTTCTAATTCTGTGAAAAATGACATTGGCAGTTTGATAGGAACAGTGTTGAATCTGTAGATTGCTTTGGGCAGTATGGCCATTTTAACAATATTGATTCTTCCAATCCATGGTCATGAAATGTTTTTCCATTTGTTTGTGTCACCTCTGATTTCTTTCAGCAGTGTTTTGTAGTTCTCTTTGTAGAGATCCTTCACCTCTTTGATTAGCTGAATTCCCAGGTATTTTACCCTTTTTATGGCTATTGTAAATGGGACTGCATTCTTGATTTGGCTCTCAGCTTGAATGTTATCAGTATATAGATATGTTTCTTACTTTTGTACACCGACTTTGTATCCTGAAACTTTACTGAAGTTGTTTATGAGTTCCAGGAGCCTTCTGGTAAAGCCTGCAGGGTTTTCTAGGTGTAGAATCACATGGTCCATGAAGATAGATAGCTTGACTTCTTCTTTTCCTATTTACATGCCTTTTATTTATTTTTCTTGCCCAATTGCTTTGGCTAGGACTTCCAATACCATGTTGAATAAGAGTGGTGACAGTGGGCATCCTTGCCTGGTTCCATTTCTCAAGGGGAATGCTTCCAGATTTTTGTTGCTTCTTTTGAGAGGGAATGTTAACATTGGTAACAGAATATAAAATGGCTAGCTCTCAATTTGCATAGTTAATAAAAGCACAGAGAGAGAGAAAGAAAGAGAGAAAGAGAGAGAGAGAGAGAGATGGATTTTTTTTACCAGGTGACCCTGTTGCCCTCTTATCTCAGTTCAAATGCACATTTTATTTGAGTGTACTTGATCCCTTTAACTCTGCAAAAAGTACCAATGATCACAATTTGTCAGAGTTTAAGACTGTTTCCGTACTTACTGGCAAGTCTGTCTTTTTTTTAGATGACAAAACCATTTTGACTTGTCCTATGCTACACAGCAAATAGATAGCATATTATGCAAGAAAAAGAAAGCTTTAATGGAATTATGGAAACACTTATGATCATCCATTTGCTAAAGATGTTGTCAGAATTTCCCATGAGACTCAGAAACTCAAGTTACAATATTTTTACCCCTTTAATGATGAAATGATAGGAAAAGTTCAGAAAATTAAAATAGTTTGGGATGCTTAATTATTCTAACACTTAATTATCTCTATTTGATGTTCTAGTGATCCCTCAGATCAATTCACTCCGCTGTAATATGCATTTGAGTCACTTGGACAAAATCCATGGTGACATTTGAACAACCAACATAACTTCATTTATCCAACATGACAAAATTCTTCACTACTATTTTTTAGTTTACTGTTATTACTACAATTATTATTGCTATTTATTGAAGAATAGACTGAATCAGATAAAATTTGGTTTCATTTTGTCTCAAACTCTACTCATCTTATAGCATCTACACAAAGGGAACAAACTTTCAGGGAGGCAGAGAAAAGTGGTGATTTAACCAAAACTGCTCATCCGAGAAGTAGACCGGTAACATCAGTTAACCAGCAGTCCTACGCCCACCCTTCTGTACTCTGCTCCGAGAAGCAGGGGCTGGGAGTCTGCAACTACATTTCCCAGGTTTCTTCACCCTTTGGTTCCTTTCTGTCAACAGGTGCCAGGTGGTGGGGAGAGGGGAGCAGTCCTTTCCTCCCACTCTCACTCTCTCCTTCCTTCCCCTGGCAGTGTCTCTGAAGTGACTACATCCCCTCCTCCACCGTCCCAGGGTGGAAGCAGTGGTCTGTCTCCCATGATCGCAGCTCTTGAGGCTGTGGTAGCTCCAGAGATTGGAACCTCTTGTGATTTCTTAAATCCTGGTAGTGCTACTTTCTCCTGTCTGTTCCCAAACCTATAGGATTCCCTTTAACCTCTGAGTTCATGTTACCATCCCATTTTTGCTCAACCAGCCTTCCAATGATAGTCTAACCAATTCCCCATATTAAGTCTTCTCTATCTAAAACACTTAGAATGGTTTCTGTTTTCTTGAACACATCCAGTCCTTCCATCATGCATTGTCTTCGGTAATCCCTCTAGCCACTATTACTGTAACTTTCTAAGATTAGTAATATGTCCCAGTAATCGCGCTCTTCCTGATTTCCTATTCCACAAGAGAACTTCCTTATATGCTTTCCATATTGGGGTCTAGAAATCAAAACAAATCTCTGTCTCCTGTTACTAGAGAGTGATTTCTTAAAATACCAACAATTAAAAAAAAAACCCTCTTAAGTTAGTAAGTTCTTATTTGCCAATATATAAATGGGTTGGTTGAGTTGTTAAAGACTAAGCTCTTAATGCTTTTAAGCTGTCAAACAGGAAAAGGCTGGATAATTAAACCACAATGGAGAGCAAAAGCCTGAAATAAGCAGGAACAGTTGGCGGAAGGGAACACAGGAAGACCATTTCACGGTAGCGTAATTAGTAAACAATATAAACAAAAAGCAGTACAAGGTCTCAATCTGTTCAACGCTACAGATGATCTTCCAAGTGAAAGTGTAATGAATCCCAAGGACTACAGCACATGATGAAAGCTGGTACTTTATACTCTACATTCTTCCCTTTGGACAACTCTCTTACAGAAGGAGCATTTATTATAAATCCTCTATTTTCCAAATCCCAAGGAACTGCAGTGACGGGCAGTTACTAAGAGAGGGAAGAAGACTAAGCTGTAGAGCCTAGAGGATAACCTGGGAGGCTGTGGGCAGACCCACTCACTTTGTGAGCAATAAAGTAACAGAAGAGCAACCTCCAGAAAAGGAAAAAAAAGGGACAAAAGAAGAATTCATATGAATATCAAGTCTCATATTTAGTCACTTGACTACTAGTTTAACAGATAGTGAACAGAAACGGTAATCCCTACACCCATATATTCATAACCACCCAAATGCATGAATTCAGGTAAGACCTCATGTGTTCCCATCCTCCACCCCACCCCTATTCTCACTTCACTAACTTTGTGAGGATCGCCCCTGCTTTGTATGTGATTGAACTTTGAAGTCACCACTCATAACATTATGTTGAGGTTTCACAGCCTCCCCTTCCCCCCGGGAACAAACAGCCGATCATTATAATAGTTTCAGCTCTCCTGGAATCTTCAGGTCTCACAGAGAAAGCGGTTTCAACATCAAAGCAGGTAACTAGGTCATAAAGCACAGAATTTTAAAATGTAAAAGAACAAAAATGCACGCAAGGTCAGTGGTTCTGGAGAAAGTTAATGTGAGACAAAGGAGTATCTTGCCATTAATCTTCCTTGTTCCAGCATCATGCCATTCCATGGGTTCAGCCACATTCCTGCCACCCTTGCCTCTGTCCCCAGAAAGAAATAATTCCTCCTTTCCACACTGGAGTCAGCACATAGAGGACGTATCTTCCTATGGCATATCATAACTGAAACATGTTTTGCATTTTTTGAGTAATAAAAATGCAATGATATGGTTTGGCTGTGTCCCCACCCAAATCTCATCTTGAATTGTAGCTCCCATCATTCCCATGTATTGTGGGAGGGACCTGGTGAAAAATAACTGAATCATGGGGGTGGTTCCCCCATACTGTTTTCGTGGTAGTGACTAAGTCTCATGAGATCTGATGGTTTTATTAGGGGAAAACTCTTTTGCTTGGCTCTTATTCTCTCTTGCCTGCTGCCATGTAAGTTGTACCTTTCACCTTCCGCCCTGATTTGGAGGCCTCCCCAGCCACGTGGAACTGTGAGTCCATTAAACCTTTGTTTCTTTATAAATTACCCAGTGTCAGGAATATCTTTATCAGCATTATGAAAACAGACTAATGCATGCAACCACTTTACTTTAATACTTCTAACACAAGCATTACTCGTCCACGTAAAGGGACTTCTGCAGAGGGGGAAAGGCCACATTTTACCGTTAGCCAGACATTCCTGCCATCTTGTTTTCTCCATTCATAAGATTCTATCTCCACAACTCACAAAATCATGGCTACCCAGTCCAGAAACAAAGACAGTAAGACCAAAGACATTCACATTATGGTAAAAACCAAAGCCTGGTTTTCCAATAAATGTAAAGCAGTCAATGTTTTCTAGGATTGTTCCCTACAAACCATGGCTTCTCTCTGACGTGATTACCCTGTCATCCAAGTTCAGACAGAGCTGCTTGCCAGGTGCAGGGACAACGAAAGGGTACTGGAATCACCTGGGTGATTCATTATTGATATTTTACTTAATTTTGAGGCAGAATCTCGCTCTGTTGCCCAGGCTGGAGTGCAGTGCCGCAATCTCGTCTCACTGCAACCTCTGCCTCCCAGGTTCAAGTGATTCTCCTGTCTCAGCCTCCCAAGTAGCTGGGATTACAGACGTGCACCACCATGTCTGGCTATTTTTTGTATTTTTAGTAGAGACGTGGTTTTGCCATGTTGGCCAGGCTGGTCTTGAACTGATCTCAAGTGATCTGCCCACCTTGGCCTCCCAAAGTGCCAGGATTACAGGTATAAGCCACTGGGCCCAGTTTATTATTGTTATTTTAAAAATACAGATTCTCTATAGAGCCTTTGATGCCCTAAATGTGAGATGGGGTGGGACAGTCTGGATGCATGTCAATTTTGGAAACTACTAGTTGGGTTTTTTTTTTTTTTTTTTACAGAGGGAGAAGGAGCCAATGCAAAAGCTAGTCTTTACTGGAAAGATGAAACTTTACAGTACATTTTGAGTAACTTGGTGCAGGTGCTCAACGCACCAGCTTGTAATGGGTTCCACAGCTGGGGCATTGCTGGGTCTTGCCTTTGTGCAGCCAAAACCAGATGACAGCACTGTTGTCCTCTTCACAGATGCACCCACTATTTTCTTGTTGGTGAAGGAGGGGGCTAAATTAGGGTCTTCCTTGGTGCCTAAAGCTGTCTCGGGGGGTAGTACATTGTATGGGTCCAGTCCCTTCCTTGTGGTCATCATGACCTCCATCTCTAAGCCAGTCATCTACTTGTTATCAGTAGAAACACCACCTCCAGGATGGGTGTGGTGGCTTACGCCTGTAATCCCAGCACTTTGGGAGGCGGAGGTGGGTGGATCACAAGGTCAGGAGATTGAGACCATCCTGGCTAACACGGTGAAACCTTGTCTCTACTAAAAATACAAAAAATTAGCCGGGAGTGGTGGTGGGTGCCTGTAGTCCCAGCTACTCGGGAGGCTGAGGCAGGAGAATGGCGTGAACCCAGGAGGCGGAGCTTGCAGTGAGCCGAGATAGCGCCACTGCACTCCAGCCTGGGCGACTGAGGGAGACCCTGTCTCAAAAAAAAAAAAAAAAACCACTTCCAGAAGCTATGGCACGCACCGCGGCCGTGCCATTGGGATAGCCGGCTCTCAGGGCCTGTGTGCAGCCAAGCGCTCCAGCTCCATGAAGTATCCTTGAAAGCCATCACACCCACAACAAGCAGCAAAGGAAACTACCAGTTTTGACAACATAAGAATTCTTTAAAGGGAAGCTCTGTCTCAAAAAACAAAACAAAACAAAACAAAACCAAAAAAAAACAAAACAAAACAAAACCAACAAGCTTCAGGCCTTTAAAATGAGGGTAAGCAGGTATCTCTTTAGAACACGAGGATGCTTTCCTACCTGTAAGGCTAAGCTGGGTAAAATCTGGAAATCTACATATAAACTTCCGTGAAAGTCACATCACTATGGATATATTCCAGTTTGGTTAAAAGGAACAAAATTTTTTTTACTTAGCAATTTTTATCGAATACATCTAAATATATTAGGAACGTACATATCTGGTTTCTTGAAACCAAATTAAATGGTTGATTATAGGAAGAATACAACCATTCGTGTTTTAAGAATTTTGCTATGTGTTTGTCTCATTTTACTTTTGTCAAGAAAATCAAGAGCAATCAGATCTTCACAAACATCCTGTCAATAACCAAAAATATAAAGCTACTATAGAACACATTAGTTTTTATTTCCACCAAATAATGTCAAAGCCCTTTTAAGTAAATCCCATGCCCTCCAAAGCTGCTTTTGGGAGAAATGTTCCCTGCAGATGAAGAGCTCTGCTCCCTTGAAGAAGGAGAACAAGGGAACTCAGAAATCATACTACGGATTTGTTTATTTAATTTCTGTTCTTATTCAATTTTTGTTTTAAAAACAGAAACCCATGTTTATCAGGAAGTTACCCGTTGGAGCACTGTTTTACAGGGTGGATGGGATTTTTAACATTTTAATTTATTCCTTGGTTTAACCTTTTGCCTGGGTGACCTCTTAAACTTGACTAATTCACACTGCACCGCTCTCTAATGAGAGCTTTAAAAAATTACACATAAGGAAATCAAATAGCTACCTTCAAATGAGATAAAAACATGTGAAAGAACTTCATAAAATGTATGGGGTAGGTGGGTGTCACTATGTCATTTTTTTTTTTTTTTTTTTTTTTTTTTTTTTTGAGACGGAGTCTCGCTCTGTCGCCCGGGCTGGAGTGCAGTGGCCGGATCTCAGCTCACTGCAAGCTCCGCCTTCCGGGTTTACGCCATTCTCCTGCCTCAGCCTCCCGAGTAGCTGGGACTACAGGCGCCCACCACCTCGCCCGGCTATTTTTTTGTATTTTTTACTAGAGACAGGGTTTCACCGTGTTAGCCAGGATGGACTCGATCTCCTGACCTCGTGATCCGCTCGTCTCGGCCTCCCAAAGTGCTGGGATTACAGGCTTGAGCCACCGCGCCCGGCCACACTATGTCATTTTATTATAAATAAGAAAAAGAACCCATCTTTCCTTCCGTAGGCATGGCACCCCGAGCTTACCAGACGCCCGAGGTTGTAGTAACAATCTGGGTATTTCCTTCTGTGTTTAATTGCCATCCGGTAACTTTGCTCTGCGGCTTCAAACCGTTTCAGGCTGTTCTGCACTATGCCTAGATTCATCCACGCAGCAGCAAAGTCTGGCCTAGAGGAGCAGTTTTCACAAAGATAAACAAGAAGACAAAAGGCTTAGATGTTGGAATGCAGGAGCTCCTTTCTTTGTCACTAGCATAATTATAAAAACAATGCTTACTGTATTCGAACAGCCAAAGACAGCAACTCCTCAGCTTCCTGTAGCTCATTCCTTTCTTTTAAGATATTTCCAAGATTATTCATGGCATGAACGTACTTGGGATTTAATCTGGAAGTTGAGAGAAAAACCAAGCTGACCATTAAATACTCAGTGTAAGTTTTTACTAAACTCTCAGGAATCGGCAAAGATATTGTAAAGTTGGGGTCTTTAAAGGAATGGGTGTTTCATACCAGAAAGTGAAAATGATCTGTGTACATAATTCCTCTGTAAGACATACTCGCCATACCTTACGGCTTCCCGGTAGTATCTGATGGCAGCTGTCTGGTTGCCTTTATCAGCCAGGTTTTTGCCAATGTTGTAGTGAACCTGCAGAGAGAGAATAACTGGGCCATCAGCAGATAGACTTCTTGTTCAGAGCCTGGACCCCATGATATCTTCTAACTGAAGACAAAAGGATGAGGAAAAAAATCACCCACCAGAACTTTAGCTAAAACCTTACAGGGTTTAGGAGTCGCTTGTGCTTTCATCTCCAACCCTGTAACAGGATCAGAAGAAAGGGGGTACAGGCATGGTACAACTCTAAAGCACAACAGAAGGGAAATAACTAAAGACTTCACCAGAGAAAGCCAGAAAACTACAAAGCTGGGCTTTTTAAAATTTTACTTTTGATTTTTAGAGATGGGGTCTTGCTATGTTGCCCAGGCTGGAGTGTAGTAGCTATGCACAGGTGCAATTATAGCGTACTGCAGCCTTGAACTCCTGGGATTCAGGGATTCTCTTGCCTTAGCCTCTCAAGTAGCTGGGACTACAGATATACACCACCACACCTGGCTTGTTTTTATCATCAAAACCTCAAATCCCCCTCACCTACACACTCCACAAGAGTTAACAAAGTCCAGTCTCATGTGGACATGAGTAGAAGAAAGCATGATTCTGTCCACCCATTTAAACAAATATGACCCTTTCTTGGATGACACCTTTCTTTTATAGCTAGCATCACGAGCATTTTACTCTGTATCTGTTCTAAGCAGAATGTTTATGGACTCCCCAAATCCAAATGTGGAAATCCTGACTCCTAATGTGATGGTGTTGGGAAGCAGGGCCTGTGGGAGGTGATTGGGTCATGAGGGTGGAGGCCCATGAATGGATCAGTGCCCTCATCAAAGAGGCCCTGGAGAGCTCCCATGCCCCCTTTCTGCCACATGAGGACACAGTGAGAAGACCGTCTGTGAACCAGGAGGCAGGCCCTCACCACACAACCAACTGCCTGCACCTTGATGGGCTTTCCAGCCTCTGGCATTGTGAGAAGTGAGTGTCTGCTGTTGAAGCCACCCTGTCTCTGGTATTATTCTCACAGGCCTCAGTGTGGCTGGAGCATGCAGAGCAGGGATGCAGGCTAGAGAGCCCAGGAGGAGCAGCTGTGCTCGCAGGGAACCCTGAGCAAGGGCAGGCTTGGATCAGTCGTTGTCCTCAGAGCCACGAGGCTGGGGCGGGGCGGGGTCTGTAAGTGTGTGAGTGCCCCAGGGCTGCAGCAATAAAGCACCACACACTGAGGGGCTTAACACAACACACTTCTCTCACAGTCCCGGAGGCTGAGATCACGGTGTTGGCAGGGCCGGTCCCATCACAGGCTGAGAGAGCGACTGCTCCCTGCCTTTCTCCTGTCTCACGGTGCTTGCCCGTAATCTCTGGCTTGCAGATGCCTCGCTCCCACCTCTGCCTCTGTCTTCATAACCATCTCACCTCTTGTCTGTCTCCCTGTCTTCAAAGGACACCAGTCACATTGGATTAAGGGCCCACCATCCTCCTGGATGACCTCATCTTAACTGACATCTTAATTACATCAGCAACAACCCTTTTCCCAAAAAAGACTATACTCCCAGGTCCCAGGGGTTAGGATTAGAGTGTAGCTTTTGGGAGGCACAATTAAACCCACAGCAGGAGGCCGGGGCGGGGCTGGCAGAGGTCGTCATCAGGTTTATGTCCATAGGAAACAAATCCCGTGGTGGGAAAGGGATGTGAGTAGGGGAGAAGCGGATGTCAGGGCCTCCGGGGAGGCTGTGGCTGCAGTCCTAGCAGAGAGGTCAGCATACTGAACTAGGGTGCTGGTGAATCTGTGGAGGGGTTTGAAGAACAGTGAGGAAACAAAAAGCATAGAAACTGGTGACCACCTGATAGGAGAGAGGGAAGTGTGTCAAGAACAAATGGTAAGTTCGCAACATTCAGGACAGAATGTGTGTGATGCCTTTCAAGAGACGTGATGGGCGATCAGGCTTGTTCAGGGGGACAGGATAGGCCGACGTGGAAGTCCACGGTCACCATCCATCTCCAAAGTTCTTTTCATTTTGCAAATCTGAAACTCTGTACCCATCCTCCCCTTCACCGAACCCTGGCAACCTCCGTTCATTTTCCATCTCTACGCATCTGACTCCCATGTACCTCATGTAAGTGGAATTGTACAAGATTTGTCCATTTGTGTCACTTGTGCCAGAATTTCCTTCCTTTTGTGGCTGAATAATATTCTCTTGCATGAGTACACCACATTCTGTTTGTCCATTTGTCCCTGGATGGACACCCTGGGAGGCTTCCTTTTAGCTGTTGTGAATAAAGCTGCTATGAACATGGGTGTACAGATATCTCTCTGAGTCTCTGCTTTCAGTCCTTTTGGGCATTTGCCTGGAAATGGAATTGTTGGATAACAGAATTCTGTTTTTAATTTTTTGAGGTACTAACATGGATAATTTTATGTTATAGGAATTTTACCTCCATTAAAAAAAAAAAGAGAATGAGGAAAGGATTTTCAATGATTGAAGAGGAAGTGAAGTAGGCTGGATAGAATGGGGCTCCCAGCTGCCAATTTACTAGGAATTCTCAGGTCTCCTTGGAATGAGGGCATCAGGGAAGCCAACGTCTGGTAGTTTCTCAAGTATATGTGGGCTTAGAATAAATGACAAAAGAAAAAAGTAGGGACCTGAACTAAGCCCAGGGCAGCAAGACTACACAAGCTCAAGAAGACTACAATAAAAAGAATGTGTTGGCTGGGCGCAGTGGCTCATGCCTGTAATCCTAGTACTCTAGGAGGCAAGGTGGGTGGATCACCTGAGGTCAGGAGTTCGAGACCAGCACGTCCAACATGGTGAAACCCCATCTCTACTAAAAATACAAAAATTAGCTGGGCGTGGTGGTGCACGCCTATAATCTCAGCTACTCAGGAGGGTGAGACAGGAGAATTGCTTGAACCCAGGAGATGGAGGTTGCAGTGAGGCGAGAGCAAGCCACTGCACTTCAGCCAGGGTGACAGAGTAAGACTCTGTCTCACACACACACACACACACACACACAAAATAAAAATAAAAATAAAAAGTATTTGTTGATGACCAAAAGCTCCTTTTGGGACTTTACAATACAAAGGGAGTAGCAAGCCCAGAGGAGGTGATGCTATAGAAACTCAATCAGAAGCATGAAGTGTGGGTGCTGCTAACAACAGTCACGGTGAATGGTAAGATGGTGTGTAGCTGGCACGCCTCGAGTGGCACCCACCAGCTGGGTGTGGTGTTGCGTGCTGTGTGATCGCAGTCTCTCCTCACGGTGGCTCAAGGCCGTGGCTGCTGTGACCCTCTCTTCTGCGTTGGTAAACTGCTTTGGGCTTTGGGGCCGTTCAGCATCTCATCTAGGGCTGTGAAGTTGGACTGGAACCAGGCTCTGACGCCTGTGTTTCTTCCCACTAGATAATACACATTGATTACAGTGCTGGGGGACGATGAGGGTGACTGCTCGAGGCACTTTCTAGATCCATTCATTCATACCACTGGCCTTTTTCCTAAGTAAAATCACATTTCTTTTTATATGGTATTGTCCCCCAAAGTTCACATTAAACCCTCAGCACCCCAGAATGAAAATGTATTTGGAGGTAGGGTCTTTAAAGAGGTACGTAAGGTCAAATGAGGTCATATGGTTGGGCCCCCATCCATATGACCCCAATCCAGTCTGAATGGCGTCCTTACGGGAAGAGGAAATATGGACACAGACACCAGAGATGTGTGTGCACAGAAGACAAATCACGTGAGGACACAGGGGGAAGGCACTGTCTGCAAGCCAAGGAGAGAGGCCTCACGAGAAACCAACCTTGCTGACACCTTGATCTGCCAATTCCATCATTTACAACTGTGAGAAAATAAACTGTGGTCTAAGCCACCCAATCTCTGTCTCTCTGTGTGTGTGTGTGTGTTTATAGCAGCCTGAGAAGACTAACAAAATCTCGAAATATAGAAGTGGTTTAAACACATTCAAGTAACATTATGTCGGACACTACTTTCAAATGACCCCTGAAAACACAACCACATCCTGCCTTATCCATCTTAACCTACAGTTACAGCACTTCCTCAAACATACTTAGATTTCTGGAAGAGTATGCAGCAGTGCGTATTAACAGGTTTCCTTAACGGTCAATTTAAAAGCATGTAGATTTATGTTTAACCACTCTGATGAAAGGACTCATAAGCAGAGAAATCGCAGATGATAAAAATGTGTGTACTACTGTGCACTACACAGTAGAATTTAAACTTTCCGCATCAAATTATTGTCCATTCATAGGCATTTTCATCCTTAAACTGTATCTTGGAGGAGGCTCAGTTAATGCTATCGCCGAAGTGTGTGTTGAGAAAAGTGCTCTAAATGATTAGAATTTGAGCTTTCCCCAACCCAGCTTGGACATATGACTTTACCTCCTCTCCTATGCACAAAAGAACCTAGGGTCAGATAATCCAATCTGCCAGTGATGTCTTTGTGGTCTTCAGAATACAAATATAGCTTCTACTCAGACACCAACATGACGCCCGCCTCTTCCGCCCCAAGCTCCTGCTGTTTCCCTTTGTTCCAGGCAAATTCTGTTTTCTCAATAAAAAGCCCAGACAAAGTGTTCAACCGCCCTCTGCAGTATAGACAGTGTTCTGTTAGACACTCAGAATGCCAGAGACCAGAAGATCAAGGGAGAAGGATGTGGGACTCTGGAACAGGAACTAGTTAAAAATCTGATACAGCCTTAGAAGGCAGGCCATCCTTAAGAACTGGTAAACAGGTTTCCCCAAAGGCCAGCTTTATCCTATGGGTTAGGTAGAGGGAATTCTTTGAATAAAAAATAGCTGCCTAGATTGCAAAACAAAACAAAACAGAACAAAAATCTCACAACCAGGTCACTTAAAATAGTGTTTAGAGAATGTGTGACTTTTGTTTCCCTGAAATACAAATGATTGGAAAAGCTTATTGATTCTTCAACCTTCCCCTAGCATTTGTGATGCACACGCTGAGGCAATGAACTAGCACAGGAGCAGCTGAAGATGAAACAACCATTACAACCCAGTGACATGTAAACGCAAGAAAGTAAGAGTATTGGTTATGAAAGGCACCTTTAATACCAGGGCTGATTTGTTATAAATATTCTGGCAACATCTACTGTTAAAATGTTTTGAAAACATAAAAATCCTATAACATCCTGGGTCACTTACTCTTTAAGAAAATACCTCATTGTGGCATACGATCTGTTTCATTGTTAACAGAATTTATTATAGAATTGTATCACAGAGTTGATACTGTGACATACTTTTAAGTCTTAAAAACTATAAAAATGATTTATAAGTATACTTGGTATCTTATCCATAGTAGTCTCAGTGAATTCAATTTCCATTTGGCTCAATTCAATAACTAATATTGAGTGTCTACCATATGCAAGGCACTGTGGGTAATTTACATGCAGACCAGGCACCCGCACCACCTACATTGACATTGCAATCTCTCAGAAAAGATGAGTCTTAACTCATACATCTGGCCCTACACTAGAGCCAGTTGCCAATTTCTTACTTTATATTCAATAGATAGCAAATGAAACCAGTATAGAATATATGTCCCTTATAATAACGGGACTGAAGGAAACCAGTGTCTTCCTGAGATTTCTTTCCTAAAATTAACTTAGATTTTTTCAAAAAAAAAAAAAAAAAAAAAGAAGTAAAGATAATTTTATGACACTTCAATTTAAAAAGAAACCCCTAAAAATCTCGATCTTGCATATATTGAATAGTATCATTGAAAAATATTCTTGAGAAAGGACTATTACCACTGGGTCCATTTTGAAGATGAGGTCTTATATGTATTCCTTAAATTAAGAAGAGGAAACCACATTCTCTCTCTCTCTCTCTCTCTCTCACTCTTACCCTCTTTCTCCTAATACTTATGTGCATGCCCACAAGTGCACACTCTGTGTTTTCTAGCCTGTCACATATGAAATCACTTCCTGGGCAGATTTTTGGGTTCAGACATCACCTGTGTTCCACCCCCCTTATTTACTAGAGGCACCTGGGCACATGCATACCAGGTATCTCTCGAGCCACCTACATTACTAACCTAGATAATGTCAGTTTAATCTTGCTATGCCTCAGTTTCTCTCATCTGGGAAAATAGAGAAAATAATGCCCTCTCTCTCTAAAAAGCTGAGTGACAGGATAATAGAGATGAATTATAGAGCCTTTGTAAACAAATGTGAACTCCTTGTGATGAGGAATTCCACAAATGGAAGGGGCAATTACTATGATTCAAACAGTAAAGGAAAAATAAGGCAGATCTACTAATGCTTATGAAATTAAATCACAGGCAATTTATTTTTGGTAGCATAAAATAAATTGATAAGTCAGCAAATCAAACTAAATATAAAAGCTGAAAGTAATTCATTATTTTATCTAAGTCTCTTAACTGTAAAATATGAACGAGAGGTTTTAATCTAAGAAAAAGATAAGTAGCCAGTATCTCTTATATATTATTCTTTACTTAAGGTTCATAATAAGATGTCAACTATTCATTAGTTTTGTTTACATAATTTTGTCTGAAATCATTCTTTCCCTTAAATATGGAACATACACATGAAACAGATCCAGAGAGTGCCCCGTCTCCACCCAGAAGGATTGCATTTAAGCAATCTAGGCAGCTCTTATTCTGAGGACCTAAGACAGAATGAATCATTATTTAATGATAATAATCTATACTAACAGGAAATTCTTCTAACCTAACTCCCTTGGCCCCCATTTTGAGCAAATAGCATTCTGCTCAAAATAATGCAAAACCCAAACTGAAATGAGCCTACAAAAGCTGACACTTGGCTGGGCGCGGCAGCTCATGCCTATAATCCCAGCACTTTGGGAGGCCGAGGCTGGGCGAATCACGAGGTCAGGAGTTTGAGACCAGCCTGGCTAACATAGTGAAACCCCGTCTCTACTAAAAATACAAAAATTAGCCAGGCATGGTGGTGCAAGCCTGTAGTCTCAGCTACTCGGGAGGCTGAGGCAGGAGAATCGCTTGAACCCGGGGCGGAGGTTGCAGTGAGCTGAGATCGCACCACTGCACTCCAGCCTGGGTGACAGCGCAAGACTCCGTCTCAGAGGAAAAAAAAAAAAAAGCTAACACTTTCTGAGCACCTACTATGTGCTGGCCACCGTGTGAGGGCATTTTAGTTCACTCAGCCCTAACAACAAACCCAGCAGATGGGTATTATCCGATTCTGATAGAAAAGGGCATGAAAAGTTTTAAAAAGTGTAGTTTTGCCCAAAGAGGCACCAGCTAGTCAAGTGAAGAGCCTGGATTCATCAAGAATACAAGTGAAAAAATTCCTACCAGACTGCTTCAACCAAAAACATTGCCAATTTTAGAGCACAGTCACGCATTACTTAATGACAACAAGGATACATTCTGAGAAATGCATTGTCAGGTGATTTTGTCATTGTTTGAACATCACAGAGTGTACTTACACAACCCTAGATGGTACAGCCTACTATACACCTAGGCTATGTGCGGTCTAGCCTGCTGCTCTAAGGCCAGAAACCTGTGTAGCGTGTGACTGTACTGAGTGCTGGAGGCAGTGGTAACACAGTGGTAAGGATGTGTGTATCTAAACATAGAAAAGAGGCAGTAAAAATATTGGTCAGGGGCAGTGGCTCACGCAGCATCTGGGAGGCTGAAGTGGGTGGATCACTCGAGGTCAGGAGTTCAAGATCAGCTTGGCCAACATGGTGAAACCCTGTCTCTACTAAAAATAAAAAAATTAGCTGGGTGTGGTAGCAGGTACCTATAATCTAGCTACTCAGGAGGCTGAGGCAGGAGAATCCCTTGAACCCGGGAGGTGGAGGCTGCAGTGAGCCGAGATCACACCACTGGACTCCAGCCTGAGTGACAGAGTAAGACCCAGTTTCAAAAAAAAAAAAAAGGTATAATTTTATGGGACCACAGTCATATATATGCTATATGCGGTCTGCTCACTGAAACAGTGTTACATGGCACATGACTGTATGTACATTTATGTTTACCTAATCTGACCCCCAAAATATCACAAGCAGGGGACCCAAAGGTGACAAAAATGTGTACTATTGTGCAGCACACAGCATAATTTAAACTTCCTGAACCAAATTATTGCCAATTTGTAGGTATTACTACCCCTTTAAATTATAGCTTGAAGGAGGCTAGTTAATGCTATCACTAGAGAGTGGCTTTTGAAAAGTGTGCTCTAGACGTCAGAATCTGTGCCACAGCCACTGTCAGTCTGAATACGCAATGTCACCTCCCCTGAAGCTACTTCAAAGGGTGAGTAGATCATCTGGAAGATAAGTAAGACCTCATTAGAGTCATCTGTTTCATTGATATTGTCTGCTTTTAAATGATTTCAATTTTGGCTGAGTGGAATTTTAATGAATCTTATCAAAATCATTAAAAAAAACACACACACAACAAAGAAAAACCCAAGTATTCGGTCATGTCTTACATTAAATACTGTACGACAGGAAATGTTCTTATTCAGCCCAAGAACTTAACAGATACTCTAGTAAGGTCTCTTTAAAAGAAATCTGGCAGCTAGGTACCTTGGCATTGAGGGGACACACAGACAGAGCGCTTCTGAAAAGCTGTTCCTCACTCCGCCACTGGCCGCTGCGCACCACGCATCTCAGCATGTTGATGAGTAAGATCCCCAGCACGACAGCAGCAATCAGTTTCTTAAGAACAGAGAGACATGGTAAATGTCACCGGTGAGATGCGTCCGGTCGTTTTGTCCATCAATCAGCACCACTCTCGGTTGATACTTTTTTTTTTTTTTTTTTTTTTGAGACGGAGTCTCGCTCTGTCGCCCAGGCTGGAGTGCAGTGGCGCGGTCTCCGCTCATTGCAAGCTCCGCCTCCCGGGTTCACGCCATTCTCCTGCCTCAGCCTCCGGAGTAGTTGGGACTACAGGCGCCCCCCACCACGCCCGGCTAATTTTTTGTATTTCTAGTAGAGATGGGGTTTCCCCATGTTGGCCAGGATGGTCTCGATCTCTTGACCTCGTGATTCACTGCCTTGGCCTCCCAAAGTACTGGGATTACAGGCGTGAGCCACCGCGTCTGGTGGCTGATACCTTTTTCTTGGTATGTTTGCTCAGGGCTCCAAATCCAAAAGTCAGCAGCACACAGTAGCCAATGCTGGGGAGGTAGAGGACTCGCTCCGCGACCACGAAGCCCACTCGGAAGAACAGGTTACTCGCGGGGAGAAATGGGATAACGAGAAATCCCAGGCCCAGAGTAAGGATCCTGGATGATGAAAAGTATTTAAATAAATGGCTATTTCCAGACTTCTCAAGAAAAACGTCTTACTCCACATTAAATTAATGCTAAAGACCTTTTCTTTTCCATGTCATCAACAGAGAAAAGATATTGTTTCAGCCAAAGGATATCATCGGTAGAGAGAGTTTAGCATGTGGCAGCATGTGGATAAGGCATAAAAATATTCCTCAGGCACTTCATAGCGAGTCTAAGGGTAAAACTTAAAAGCTAGACAATTCGTGTGGAGAAAGTTAGAATGACCACATTTCTGAGGCCTTATTAATTCCTCTACTCCTTACTATGCCTTAACCCGTTTAGGTACTGAACAGTTCAGTGGATACTGTAGGTCTCAATTAATTAAAAAACTGTCCCAATCAGTTTTCATGGGGGAAAAATTTTCCTCCAAAATGTAATGAGAATACTAACACTGAAGCAGTTTAAAGTTTATGAAATCTGAAATAAACAAATACCATTATTTGGTTGCTACATCACCATAAATTTCAGTCAGGGCGATACGAAGCTGAGCACTGAAACACTTCTAGAACCACTTGATCATTCCCAATGTCCCCTATGATGCATGAGGATGAATTAAGACTCTAGGTCCATTTTGGTGGCTCCTTCCTGGGCCCCGTGGCTACAGTATTTCTTTAAAAATCCCATTTCCTGTGGATAACGGAACGGGGACGAAAGTTTGTGGCCCTTTAGAATTACCAACTGATTTAAGACACAGGTAAACGTAAAACTTAATTTATTTTGAGAAATTACTAATTCCATAAACACTTAGGCTTAAAAGAAATCACCTTAAACAGTTTTCTTTTTCATGAAACACATTTGTTTTCCCCAATTATTTTCTCAATAACTTTTCTTTTTTTCCATCAAGAAAGAACAGTCTCTTTGGGGCAGTGGCTTGTTTTGTCCCCAGCAACAACAGAAGGAATCACGGCAGCGTTCACTGGGGTGTTTTAAGGAAGAATTGTGCAATAATGGGCACAACACACATCAATTACACTCTCTGTTCTGACCGTAAATTACTCTTTACCACCTATGGCGAAAAGGATCGCAAAATGCTACTTCCTGGGGAAAGGGGGAGGGAGGGATGAAGCAGTCATCCGTAGCCCCTCTTCCAGCCTCGCTCCCCACCGACGGAAGCCAGCCATGGATTCCGAATGGATGGAACTCATCCTAGCCATAAATATGCATTTGAAACAAATGTCCTTAGATGTGACTTCCACAAAATCGTTAAAATGATCAGCGCAGGATTTCACAAAACGCTTCTGACTCAACCAGCGTGGAACTTAAGATTCAGTGCTGCCTCTTACCTTCTCTTGTGGCCGTCTTCAGAGCACAGGGCTTGGCATATTAGGCCAATTAGGCAGAACCAGAGCGCTGCAAGTGCAATTACCCTCCAGTCACTGACGGACTTAATGAGGGGGATGCAGCCCATTGACCAATCAAAACACAGCCACCAGGGACACAGCAGCAGCCAGGCATTCAATGAATAGTAGTAATTGTAGTTTATGGCCTGTCGGTCAAAAGGAAAACAAACATTTATTTGATACTGAACTTAAAAAACATATATATATGCACTAACTTCACTTTTGAGGCACTCATATGCTTCTGTTCAATGAAAGCAGTTGTATCAACTAAAATGTTGCCAACTTGTATTACAAGTTGTAATACAGGCTGTAGTCTGTAATGTGTTAAATGCATTCAGATTTTGGTATATAAAAATATGGCAAAGCCACCAGACTACGCAACACATTCATTATATTTCTGGCCAAGCTATGATCTATTTGCTGCCTGAAGCCCATGACCTCTGAAATCTGAGGCCCCAGGGTCACCTATGCACCCAATAACATAACAGTGTTCGATGGCTGTTCTCTTGATTTTGGTCTCTAAGAAATGCCACAGCTAAGAATTTGTGGCTTGATACTCCTGCCTTTAGAAAAAAAGGCAAATCTAAAAGAATAGTCTTATACCACTAGTCTTCTAAAGATACCAAGAAGGTTATATTTAGTCTTAACCCAGCCACAGGGTTAGGTAGCCCTTTCACAGGACTGGCAAGGACCCTTAGGTGAGAAGGAACCACCCTCTTTACTCCTCATTAGAACAGAAATGCAAAGAGCTTCCGCACGCCCTTTCAACCCCCTCAGGAAGACCTGCTTTCATCCCAGAACATCTTCAGTAATCGCAAACAAACATGGAGGTGGCCCGTGTATTGGGGATTCTGTTGGCGTGGAGGGGAGTGAGACGAGGAGGAGGGGTGAGGGATCTGGGAATCTGGTGGGGGAAGAAAACAGTCCAGGGAGTGGCAGGCTCAGAACTCACCCTCACCAGCATGCTGTCAGCAAAGGACGCCGGATTGTCCACCTCGGTGAAGGCCGGCGGGCCCGTGCCCATGATCCTCCAGCGCACATAGAGCATCCCAGCCCCTCCGGAGGTGAGCAGGGTCATTCTGAAGAGGAGGCCCCCGTTCCTGAGCATGCCGAGACTCTGCAAGGACACCGCAAAGCCCCAGAGGTGGCTGATTTTCAAATAAAAGTGTGGCTGAGCCAGGTACAGATGTGCAGCAATTCTGCCTGAACTACTTCAACACCGTGCTTTAAAAGGTTGGTTATTGTAGAATTCAGAATCACAAGGAATATTTGAAAATGGCATTTTAAATCAGCTGGTACTTGACATTTTCCATGTCTGGGCTGGAGATAAAAGTGCAGACTCACCTCTAATGACTTGTCCTTATGCAGTACCTTCTGGACAATTTCCAGAACATTGAATTTGCCTATCACCAAGATGTCAAATACTGCATTCAAACCCTAAGAAAGCAAAGCAAGACAATCAGCCACGGGAGAGCGTGGCTCTGTTAGGCAGCAATTAGACTTCACAATTTCATTACTCCGTCTAGACAAGGAACACATAGAGGATCACAGAGGACCTCTGCAGCTCTCTAAAAAACCACAAAACAGCCCTCCTCCATTTCTATGAAATTAGCTCAAGGTAATAGATCATATTTATTATTTAGTAAGCCCCTGATAGTAATGATTTCACAGTCTACATGTAGGAGTTCTACAAGATTCAGGATAACTAGAAATTTGGGATTCCTAGGAAAAGCCCTCAAGAGATCCCTCCCCCCGCTTTTTTTGGTCACTATAAAACAGTCCTTTAGTTCATGCAACAGACTGTTTTCCTGGGCAGTAATCATACTGGAAGATAAAGGCAGCCATCAACCTCAAAAACCCAGCCACATAAGTGAACCTTAAGTACCAGCGGACTTCGGCATCTTTATAAATGGGATGAACATACATGATAATCTCTGATGGAGCTCTGGAGATCTCTTGTGCAGAAATCTAGTTGTCCGGTAGTTTTCTCCCTGGGTTACAGCTAGATGACATCTCCCAGCCTCCCCTGCAGTTAAGCTAGGTCGAAGGGCTGAGTTCTAGCCTTATGGAATGTGGGAGAAGTGATGTGTACCTTTTTGGAGGTTTGGTTGTAAAACTTGGGCACACATTCCCACGTGGTTTCCCCTTCCAGCTGGCTGGAATGGAGATGCCCAAGGTGACTTTGGAAACCACACATTGATGACAGCAGGCCTTTGCCAGGTGGGGCCATGGTGTGGAGGATGGCCACCTCTATTAATTTACAGCTCTGCCCATGACCCATGAAGGGAACAACAACTTCAATTAGCTGTCCACCTATGTTAACAGTTTCCAATTGCACCACAATAGTTACTTTCTAGCAGGTAAAATTAAACCTGTAGCTACAGGCGAAAGCAGAGATGGGCCTTGGATTCTATTCTCTCTCCTGCAATGGACTTTCTACAAATGTCACTGCTGCAGGCAACGTCATCGACAGAACTCCCTGCTCAATCTGGATAAAGTGGACTGCACATGCTCAGTGGATATAGTTAGAGCTGCCCCTAAATGACTTGGGTCTCTTTAATATGATCTTCTTTGCAGCAAAGGAGATCACACATCATCAGAAGTCAGTGGTAATTTGTGGTTTTCAGAGCAAGGATGACATCCCTACTTAACCCTCTCCCGGAAATGCTAGGAGCCACTAATTATCCGATACATGGGCCAGTGCTGGGTTAATCAGTTCAAAGAATCCTGATTTTATTCACCCATGTGAGACATGATCTTAGTGGGCCACAGAAGACGGTTTCTGCCTGGTTGAAAACCACTTTCTAGAAGGCAGATGCTCCCTGCGTAGCAGCCATTGTCTTCTCACAGTTTTCCTGTGAGCTGCTGGACAGTTACCAGGGGATGGCAGGGTCATGTGGTGAACAGGCCTGAGCCAAACACAAGACTGCCCCCTTCCCTCTTAAATGCTTCATCAGAATGGCCCCGTTTTAATCCAATTTTGAGAATGGCTACCTTCCACTGTATCTTTATTCATGTAAATTCAACCGAATTCTCTCCTGCTCCTGAAAAACGGCACAGCGGAGGCCTGGTGCAGTGGCTCATGCCTGGAATCCCAGCACTTCGGGAGGCTGAGGTGGGTGGATCACCTGAGGTCAGGAGTTTGAGACCAGCCTGGCCAACATAGTAAAACCCCGTCTCCACTAAAAATATAAAAATTACTCAGGCGTGGTGGCACACGCCTGTAATCCCAGCTACTCGGGAGGCTGAGGCAGGAGAATCGCCTGAACCTGGGAGGCGGAGGTTGCAGTGAGCTGAGATTACACCACTGCACTCCGGCGAGAGCGACAAGAGAGAACCCTGTCTCGAATAAAAATAAAAATAAAAATAAAAAATAAAATAATAAAATAAAATAGTGCACAGAGGAGCCTCCTGAGGACCTTGTGGAAGGAAATTCTTACTCAGCAGGCCTGGGGAGGGGGTGGGGCCTGGGATCCTGAATTCCCAACATGCTCCCAGATATTGCTGATGCTTCTGGTCCTCAAACCACACTTCATATTAGGGCAAGGGTCTAAAACCAGTGGTTCTCAGGGACGGCTGTGCCCCCCGGGGGGTGTCTGGCACTGTCTGGAGACATTTTAGGTTGTCACAACTGAGAGGTTCCGCTGGCACCCAATAGGTAGAGGCCAGGGACGCCGCTAAACATCCCACAAAGCCCAGAACAGCCCCCACGAGAAAGAATTGTCTGCTGTAAAACATTAATAGTGCCAAGGTTGAGAAACACTGTTTTAGAGCAAATTTAAAGAAAATTAACTCATGAAATTCAAGTATCTTTCCACGGTAATTCTCCCTATACCATCTCCTTGCTAGCTTAATCTTAATAGATACAACCTAATACAACCACTGATTGTTGCCTTGACTTGTATCAAGCCCCAAACGGCTTTAATTGTTCTTTCCTTTCCAAGCTATTTCTATATGATCATTCTAATCCCACGACTCGGCCAGGCGCGATGGCTCATGCCTGTAATCCCAAGGCTAGGAGTTTGAGACCAGTCTGGCCAACACAGGGAGACCCCATCTCCACAAAAAAATTTTAGAAAATTAGCCGGGGTGGTGGCACGCACCTACAGTACCAGCTACTTGGGAGGCTGAGGTGGGAGGATCGTTGAGGCTGCAGTGAGCTATAATCGTGCCACTGCCCTCCAGCCAGGGTGACAGAGCGAGACTCTGTCTCAAAAAAAAAAAAGGAGAAAAAATTCCACATCTTTCCATTTTTCTACCTCTGTTCACAACCTTAATTTCTATATTTTCTTCTAATAATGTAAAGCAGCAAACTGGTTAGAATGGAGAAAAAGAAAAATGGATTTCAACACCTCTCCTTTCCTGGGTCTTTAATCCTAGCATCTACTCAGATCGGACTGAAAAGGTAGGTGTCTTTCCGCTTCAGAGAGCCCTCTCCCCTACCCGCTCGATGCTGCCGGTGGAAGCCGAGGTACAGGTTCTCTCCAGGAAAACAACGTACCCCAAGAGAATACAATGTACGCACCATATTACACAGAGAGAGACTTCAAGGCTCGAAGTTAAAACACGTGATGACTCGGCACATCTGGCATAAAAAGAGTCTTCTGAGAACAAAGTCCCACCAGAAACATTAGCAGCATTACAGATTCTCCTTTAAATACTAGTTAGTAATCTTTTAATTTCAGGTCAAACATTTGTGACCATGGAACATTTTGGTTCCAGCGTTGCTTGAAGTTGCACTTGGGTAATGGTTAACTATAACCATAGGTAACCGCTGGCGGTGGGGGAATGATGAGAAGAGAGACAGAATGTGTGTGCACGTGAGGCTTTGAGTGGCTGCAAAACTCTTGTTCCTTCATCTCTTACCTTTTTTTTTTTTTTGACACATAGTTTCGCTGTTGTTGTCCAAGCTGGAGTGCAATGGCACGATCTCAGCTCACCGCAACCTCCACCTCCCAGGTTCAAGCGATTCTCCTGCCTCAGCCTCCTGAGTAGCTGGGATTATACACATGCACCACTGCACCTGGCTAATTTTGTATTTTTAGTAGAGATGGGGTTTCTCCATGTTGGTCAGGCTGGTCTCGAACTCCTGACCTCAGGTGATCCGCCCACCTCGGCCTCCCAAAGTTCTGGGATTACAAGCGTGAGCCGTGGCGCCCGGCCCTGTTTCTTCATTACTAAACTATCCGCCACCCTTTCTAGATCTGAGATCAAAACGATTGATGAGGTCAGTCCTAGGTGATCTAGGACTGCTGAAATATGTACTAGCATCCCAGAAAACTCAAACCATTCTTTTATCTTTTCCGATAGGGACTCTCAAGAGGACTCATCGTGGCTCCCTGAGAACTCCTCATTCACCATTTCTCACCAGTTGCACATGACTGTCAAGGAAGACAGTCAGTTCTCCATCTGAAATGCCAGAATTGTGACAGCGAAAGTCATTTGCCCAGAAAGGTCATCACCTCAGGCCAGCAATGGGATGAAGGCGTGGAGAATGCCACAAAGGCAGGGCCAGCCCCAGATGTCTTTATAGGAGGGAAAAGGATACACAGAAAAAGCAGGCCCCGGCCATGTCGCGGCTCTCACCAGCACGGTGATCCCTTGCTCTTTGCACAGCATGGCCACTGCTCCTAGGAAGATACTCAGCAGCACCCAGAAGGTGGAAGAATACATTCCCTCCTTGTTACCTGCCAATTAAGAGAAATGATCAGTGCAAAAGTCATGGAATGCAGCTCAGTTTTTTAGCATCAGGAACTAAAATTCTAAGCAAATACCTTAAACAACCATAACTTAAAAACAGGGTTTGGGCTTCAGACAGCACTTCTCTGTGGGCAAGAGTGCATTACACAATACCTTCTAAATGGTACATATGTCCCCTCTCAAAGCTCTCCCAAGGAGGTGCCCAGGGCCTTTGGGAGGCACCGTCATGAAGCCCTGGCCACAAAGGCACCTCATGCCAGAGTCCCCACGCAGCAGGTACCTCGTTCCCAACCTACCAATCACCTGCGAGACCATTCTGATGAATCTTTTTGAGAACTCCCACTGAGACTGCAAACAGTCCATCTGGTTTCAAGATGCCCCCAGTGGTCACTGCTGCTGCCATGATGGAGCTGCTGGGAAAGCCTCTGGGAATCTCCATTCCTCCTGGAACAGGAGTTCGGGCCCTCTGGACACCAGGTGGCTTAGAATGGATCTTCTCTGCTCCCTGTGTGGAACAGCTCCAACCTCTACCAAAGGGTGCATGGCCACTGACAGAGCTGGCGCCTATCTAGCACCTGGGGCAGGTAAAGACACAGACCAGGCTGGGCTGCCAATCTGCACGGGGGCTCGAGCACCAACAGGAAGCCAAAACATCCCCAGACGTGTGAACACTGTAAGAAGCTGGGCTAGGCGGCAGCTCGAGTAACCACCGCTGGTCCCTAAGTGGCCTTCTGGGAGCAGGGTCTGGCTGTACACTGTCTGGTCAGTGGTGTGTGCAATTTGGGGGCCAGAACAAAACTGCTAGGGAGGAGAGGGAAGCTGCATGGATACTCCTCTGTTGCGAAGCCCTCATTCTTCATCTAAATAAATAAGCCAACATATAAAAAAGACGTCGGTATCAAGTGGGACAAAAGCAAACTTTCTTGGAGAATCCAATTGTTAGCTCGCCTGGCATTACTCGGTTCAATTCTACTTACAACTAGAACTCCCAGTCTGAATGCCTATGGCTCTATGTAAGCATCTAAATGCCAGCTGTGCCACTCACTGTGTGACACTGGGCAAGTGACTTTCACGGTCTCAAGGAACTCACCTATAACGTGGGGGCAACGTTACTGACCTCAGGATATATTTGAAAGGAAAAAATTACATAGGAACACCTGGTCATTTTTGTTAAACATTCATAAAGAATGCTTGCAAATGCAAAATATATCTCTATGACAACACATAAGAAATTGACTAGTTTCTGAGAAGTTCTAAAATGAAGAATTGGGGTAGAGGAGGAAGAAAGTTTACTTTTAGTCTTACTTTTCATTATGTAACCTTCAGTACCCTTTACATTATCTTAACCATGTGCATGTATTAAAAAACTATGTTAAAAACTAAACATGTTAAAAATCACTTGGTATAATGCTGGGACTAGAGAAATCATTTAATTAATGTTTGTGGCACTTGGGTCAGTCAAACCTGATCAGCTTAGAGGGAGATGCAATTTCCAATGGTGTTTTGATGCAGTAGTCAAGGGGGTGGCTGATAAGCCAAAATCTGCCAGACAACTGGATCGTGTAAAAAATACACCGTGAGCTCATTAAACTGCCTGCTGGGGAAATTAACAAGTGTTTGTGTGTGTCCTGCAGACCCTGCATGGAGGGACAGAAAAATACTTGTGAATACTTGAGATAGAATCAGTAACACCCCAGGATGGAAGGCCTTCCTGTCCCAAAAACAGTCAGTGCGTTCTGGCTTGGGGGTGGGAGGCGCTCCTTTTTTTCTTTTCTTTTTTTTTTTTAAGGCGGAGTCTCGTTCTGTTGCCCAAGCTGGAGTGCAGTGGCGTGATGTCGGCTCACCGCAAGCTCCGCCTCCCAGGTTTATACCATTCTCCTGCCTCAGCCTCCTGAGTAGCTGGGACTACAGGCGCCCGCCACCACGCTCGGCTAATTTTTTGTATTTTTAGTAGAGACGGGGTTTCACCACGCTGGCCGGGATGGTCTCGATCTCCTGACCTCGTGATCTGCCCACCTCGGCCTCCCAAAGCACTGGGATTACAGGCGTGAGCCATTGCACCCGGCTGGGAGGTGCTCTTAACCTCAAATGCTCTACATTGGGGTTGAGACCCTGTCAAGATGAGAAGGCCTGTCCCCAGCTGGGCCCCTGGCTCTCAATAAAGCATGAGCAGGACTAACTCCTGATGTGCCCAACACCTGCAGCCAGCAGGACCAGCTACACAGCTGGGCTGCTAGGACAGCCTCCTCACTCCCACACAGGCTTCAGTGGCAGCAGAGACTCTGGCCCTTTCAGCTTTCTGGGGGAAGAATCTGTGTATCAAATTTCTAGATTTAAAATACAAACAAATGGAATAGCTATTATACAAAAAGTTGACTTGGCCATTATAGTTGAGGCACTTAATTAAAAGCTTTTCACAAGGCCAACTGATAGACAGGAAAGCCTCTTAACTGAGATCCCATTGTCTCATAAAACACAATGAACATTCTTTTTTCTTTTTTTTTGAGATGGAGTATTGTCCTGTCACCCAGGCTGGAATGCAATGGCACGATCTCACCTCACTGCAACCTCTGCCTCCCAGGTTCAAGAAACTCTCCTGCCTCAGCCTCCCGAGTAGCTGAGACTACAGGTGCACGCTACCATGCCTGGGTAATTTTTGTATTTTTAGTAGAGACGGGATTTCACCATGTTGGCCAGTCTGGTCCCGAACTCCTGACCTTGTGATCCACCTGCCTAGGCCTCCAAAGTGCTGGGATTACAGGCATGAGTCACTGAGCCCGGCCTGAACATTCTTGTTTTATGCCTTCCAATTATCTCTTTTGCCTTCAGGATAATGGTTCCTCTTCTGACTGTGGCTTTAAAGGCCTTGCTGAAGTGGCCACCACGGGCCCTCTCCAGCCCCTCCCAGCACACACTCACTCCAGGCCCACCACCACTGCCCACTTGCAGGTTCTCACCTGGGTGTGCTTACTGAGTTCCCTTGGGGCAGAACAGTCCTGGAGGAATCCTGCCCAATCAATAAAGCTGTTAAATGTCACTTATGCTGTGAAATGCCAAACCCCGCCCTCTCAGGCAGGTCTCTCTGCAATTCACTTGTTTTCTTGCTCAGTTAAAAGAGCAAACACCCCTGCTGTATGCACACCTGACTGCCCTGTGAGCAGGTGAGCCCCGTTCACCTCTCCATGTCCCGACTGCCCCTGTGAACAGGTGAGCCCGTTCACCTCTCCATGTCCCGACTGCCCCTGTGAGCAGGTGAGCCCGTTCACCTCTCCATGTCCCGACTGCCCCTGTGAGCAGGTGAGCCCCGTTCACCTCTCCATGTCCCGACTGCCCCTGTGAGCAGGTGAGCCCCGTTCACCTCTCCATGTCCCGACTGCCCCTGTGAGCAGGTGAGCCCGTTCACCTCTCCATGTCCCTGACTGCCCCCCAGATTAGGTTAGGCCCAGTTGTGTTGCTCTAAACTGCCCTGATCACAGTCTATCAAAACATTCCTCACGGAGTTTATCGCCAGCACTTGATTTTCTGTCATTCCCGAGTCAAGGTTCTCTCCACCTTGGCATTAATCACATGTGGGCTGCTTACTTTTTTTGGAGGGGGGTTGCCCTGTGCATCACAGGATGTTTAGCAGTACCCCCAGCTTCTACCCATCAGAGGCCAGTGGCACCACCCCGCACAGCTCCCCTCAGTGGTGACAAACAAAAATGTCACAGATATTGTCAAATGTGAGTAGGGGCGTGGGGAGGGCAGGAAATCCCTCCCAGTTGAGAACCATTGCCCTAAACCAGTGCTACTCACAGGTGTGTGGTTCACGAACCTGCACCTGGATCTTGTTAGACTCAGGCCCCAGATGAATCAAAAATTGAGGATGGGAACCAGTAATCAGCCTTTAACAAGCTTTCCAGGTGGCTCTGATGCTCCCTAAAGGCAGGGTGCACCCCCTTGAGAGTAAGCCTGCTCACGGCTGGACGGCTGGCACCACGCCTGGCTCGTAGGAGCAACTAAAAATTATTCTGACTGAATCAGCAGGCCCGACTGACTCCGGAAGGGCAGAACATGTTCAGTAAGTGAAGTGACTATCTACTGTCTATCAAAAGGGGTGCAATAAGCTTTGAGCTCCCGACAACTCATGGAAACGGAGGGGTCAACACTGCTTCTTAGAGGCTGTGCATCATCTCTCCTGCAAGGATGGAAATGCAGGAGTCCCTTCCAAGATGCTTCCAGCAGGGGGCCACCTGGTCTTGACTTGAGGAACTTCAGTGATGGGGATTAATTTTCAAACCACAACCCGTTTCATTTTTAAACTCTGGGTTGCTAGATTATTGTAAATGCTGAGCCCAAGCCAGACTCCCTAAACTTTAGGCCTTAGCTGTGCCCTCGGGCAGCGCTGCTCCAAGTTGTTCAGGAGGCGTGGAGCCTAGAAGCCAGGCTCCCTCCACTGAAAACCATTATACATGAGTATTCTTAGATCCATCAAGCAAAGTAAGGATCATTTTATTTGCAGAAAGTAATTACTTTCTATGTATCTAATGCCAAAAGATCACAATAAGGAGCCACAACAACAACAAAACCCTTTCAAATTACACGCAATTCCAACTTGAGCACTTACGGATTTATTGTTTCACGTGGGCATTTGCTAGCACTCATTGGCAGATAAGTATTGGCAGGCACTAAAGCTTTTAAAAAAATTACAGCCAAAATAACCCAAAAGTTAACAGATTGATGAATTATTTTAGGCTATGATTTGGGGAAAGGGCCACAAGCTTTAGGGGGAGAGCACAGCGTCCAGCTTACAAGTTCATGCCAGAACCTGAGAAGTCCAGGCCTTCCGCCATGTCATGAGAGATGGGGGGCTTTGTCCACTCAGTCTCAGGGTACAGCCCCTCTTCCCATGACACATTTTCCTGAGTCTGGGTCAAACTACCTTTAGGATTTTCTCCTATTAGCAGTTTATTTGCAAACAAAACTTTTAATTATAAATGACCTGATTAATTACCATGGGATCTCATCCAGAGATAAACAGGGCAAGAGACCCCGGGCCCCCGCTGGCCACTCTAGACCCAGCATGAGGAGACAGTGCCATGGCTGGGCTCCATCCATTGTTTTCAAGTTGACTAGGCGCTCGGCTCCATGGCTCACTAGAAACCAAATGGGCACCCTCCACCCCACCCCATCCCACCAACCCGTTACCTGAATTGGGTTTTTGTAGGCTTCTCTCACTCTCAGAATGTGTTGGTACTTCTCAACTAAACATAACACATTCCCCAATGTAATAGTCTCTGTTCTTAATTTCAAAAGCAAGTTCCTTGATTTTACATTTCTGCCTAGAAAAAACGAATTATCTTGTATCTTTACTTGACTGTAACATAGATTAATTTTCCTCCATGGACCGGGAGGCCTTTGAAAAGGAAAACATTTCCAGTTCCTTCATTAAAAATGCCCAAAAGACGGCTCTTGAAAGCACCCTATTAACACAAAGCTAAATTATGACACAGACAGGAAAGTGATGGGCTCCTCTAGAATTCCTCTAGATAAGAATTCTAGATATTCCTCTTATCTAGAATTTAAAATGGCTTTCTCCTTATAAGGCTAAACCAGAGACTTACTTGAAAACAGAAAAATAACAACTAGAAAACACAGCCTTCAGGTTTACTGATAACCTTCTCCCTAATCTCACCTCATAATTTCACCACATTCCCAAACTCTAAACCCCACCTCTCCCGTCCTCTACTGCAATTCTGACAGAAGAGTCCTATTGTTTTTCCTTAGACTTCCGATTTTGCTTCAAACACACCCAGCATGAAAAGATATGAAAGATGAAGGTAATGTTTCTTTGCTGAAGAAGTGTCTTCAGTCTCAGCAATTATTAAATATTACGTATCACTTCTCAAAACTGTGGCAATTTCAGATCAAAGGCAAAAGCTCAATGGTCAGAGATAAACCTAGTGAGCACCACATTCTAGACCTGCCACAGTCCAAGAAAGTAATAATTACAGCTAACGAGTGCTTGAAATGTATCTAGACCCAGGTGGGATGTATTGTTAGTGTGGCATACACACCCGGTTTTGGAAGCTTAGTATGAAAAAAAGATGAGAACATATTTTCATATTTTTATATTGATTACATGTTGAAATTATAATTTTGATATATCAAGGCAAATAAAATATATTATTAAAATCCATCTCACCTGTTTCTTTTTAAAACATGGCTACCTCAAAGTTTTCAATTCCATGTATGGCTCCTGTTGTATTTCTATCGCATGGCAGTGTCTAGACCATGTGATCAAAGACCCAGCTCACAGGTGACATAGTGTGGACATTACTATGTTTGTATCCAGCTCTGTCCTTGAAAACTCAGAAAATATGAAATGAGTTTGCCTATGTAAATCCAACTCTTTCTCCAATCCCTACCAGATTCGTCACTTGACAATTTTTGGTGTTTTTTTTTTTTTGTTTTGAGACAAGGTCTCATTCTTTTGCCCAGGCTGGAGTACAGTAACGTGATCACGACTTACTGGAGCCTTGACCTTCCAGGCTCAAGCAATCCTCCGGCCTCAGCCTCCCAAGTAGCTGGGACCACAAGCACATGCCATCAGGCCTGGCTGATTTTTTAAAAATTTTTATTTTTGTAGAGAAAGGGGGTCTTACTATGTTGCCCAAGCTGGTCTCAAACTCCTGTGCTCAAGTGATCCTCCCCACCTTGACCTCTCCAAGTGCTGGGATTACAGGTGTGAGCCACTGTGCCCAGCTGCCACTCAGTATTTTATCCAGAGTCATAAGACGAAGCATGCACACAACTTTGAGTTCCCCAGAATCTAAATTGGAAAGCTAAATATTTTAAAACCATTTCATAGAAATGAAAGGGGTCCTCTTTATATATATGCAGTATATATGTGCATGAATGATAAACCAAGGCCAGCCCATACAGCGATGACAAAATGTTTCCAGTTTTGGAGGTGAACAAAAAAGGCCTTACAAAAATTCAAGTGAAAAACTAGCTCTGAGTATTTAGATGGCCCAGACTAGTGGACTTCGGGAAATATGACCTGCTCCACCAAAGTCTGGCCCACATAATTCCCCAAATTAAGATTTATTTTAAGCCTTAGTTTGTGAAGGTGACTAATGCTAATAATTATCAACATATAATCTAGTGGAATTTAGACTCTGTGCTTTTGTGACTATGTTCTTACACAGTAACAAATGCAAACCATTATTTTATTTCCAAGTTTGAGCATTTTAATAAGACAACTGAGACAGGTAACAGTAGTCTACCTTGCATATAGGGGGCACTCGATAAGTATCTGTTGAATCAATAAATAGTTTCATTTATTTCTACGTCTATCAGAGTCTTACTATATTACATTTTTCTTGCAATTACGATATGTGATTTAATACCCAAAAGTTAATCATTTGCTAAGCGTGGACAAATACTGCCAGAATTCAGGTCTTTTCACTTTTAATCTTTGAACCCCTTCACACTGGAAGAATCGTCATCATTAAGATATTCTTCTTTAAAATAAATAAATAAAAATTACATAAGAAATATTTAAAAACCATGGAGAAAATCAATAATTTTCATTTTAAATTTAGAAGTAACTGTTAAAAACAGTACAAATAAATTCTGAGTGGCAGATGTCACCTTCAGCACAGCTGCGCTTATATTTTTATTCAGAACCATCTTCCCCAGATTTAAAATTCTAACTTGTACAAGGCTCTAGGTAAGCATCTGAGGACATCACTCTTCCCCAGCATTCTCTGTCTCCTCTCCATCAAGATTGTTAAATTTTAAGTACCAATGACCCAGGAGAGGATGGGAAAAAAACAAAAACCATTTGGACACCATGCTGCCTCTCTCATCCTTTAAGAAGACAACTTGCTCTAGGATAATTATGCAGCATTAGCAAACATCAATAGTTTATGATCCAGAATTGACTAGAGACGTGCCTAGGCAATGTTCTTCTTGTTTCAGTATATTGTCTCTAGCATCTAAGAGAATTCACTCACTTGGGTAAATGGAGGCAAAGGCTAATGGAGTGAAGGGAGCACAGGGAAAAAAATGCAATGACAGAAAGACACTTGTCAGTGCTAACACCCACAAGTGCCAGCAGATGTGATCCATTTAATGAAGCATGTGCCTCGGACTTGGCACTCCTTTCCAGTGGGAAGATCTCCTTTCAGAAAAAGCATCGCATTATACAAGTTACCCCTCTCCACCACTCTATGCCTGGCATCTCTGCCGCTCGAAAACTGGCACGTCATGTTGTGTGTGGGAACCACGCCACCCCGACAGGTGGCCGCGACTCTCTCTCTGCCAGAGCAACACAATGAGCATCAGATTCACGTTCCAAAAGCTGGAACGACCGAGCCGTGCTTCTATGCACAGAATGAAAGAAGTCAGGCTTGCTGCTCTAAAACATGGGTCCATTTGGGGGAAAATCAAGCAATGAAGGAACCAAAGAAACAAGGAAAAGAGAATCTGCACGACTCCCACCGTCAGAATGCAGTCAGCAATGGCCCCAAATCTAAAACCAAGTCTCCTATCGGACATGGGTTAGCCAACTGCCCTATTTTGTAAGCAGTGTGATTCTAAGTCAAAGAAAAACAGGTGTCTTTAATCAGAATGAAAATACGAGGGAATGTATCCCAAGAGTAAGAGTTATCCCATTTTAGTGCCTGAACTATACAGCTTAAGGTGAACTATATAGCTATAGAACTATACAGCTTAAGGGAAGCTATACAGCTTAAGAACAATGGAGATTTGAGATCCTGCCTTTGATATTATGAATAAGAATTTAGAACTTAAAATGATTGTTCTAGGTATATAGAAAATCCATCTCCCTCTGGAAAAGACTCTCTTCTCCCCACTATAAATGAGATTAAATTTCTCCTTTTGGTCTTAACTCCCATGAAACAAGTATTTTAAGGTATTAGTTTGGAAACAAAATTGTTTTGGCTATTCTAGCGAGTTTAATGTGCAGAGATGATCTGTTTCCAATCTGAAATACCAGGCTTTAAGAGAGATGTAAATACAAGATGCCTCATTGTAAGAGTAACACTTTTTGTTTTGGGCATTCAGAAGTAATACCCAGTGTGCCATTGATTTCATCTGACTTAGTGTTTTGTTTTGTTTTGTTTTTTAAGAAAATGCATGCTTCCTTTATAAGGACACCTAGTTTTAAAAAATTCTGTTGCAAAGATCTTGCTAGACATTCTATTTATGCACCAAAAAAAAAAAAAAAAAAAAAAAAAAGGGGCAGAGTCCCAGAAATGTGAGTATATTTTTCATTTTCTGAAAATACTAGGATTCCAGAGATTAGGACAGGATTGCTTGTGAATAAACTCAAGCAGTTAAAAATTGTCCACAGCTTTATAATAAAGATATCCCATCCATAAAAAAAGTTAATAATGTTACCAAAAAAATACATTCTCTGAAAGAACTTATTAACTAGTTGAATCATTAATTTCACAGTACTTAATTTTTTGTTCCCTTATAAAATAATATTAAATTTGTTCCTCTGATATTAGGCCTTTCTTTGAATTTATGTTCAGATCCCAAAAGTACAAAGACCAGGGTTACTTTAAACCTGAAATTTAAACATTAAATGGCATTATTATTTGTATCTCAATAAATAATGGACTTGTCTACCACAAAAGAGTTAGTTTTTGTTCTCTGCTGAACATTTATAGACACAGGCACTTGGAACAACAAATCACCACTGCAATGACAATAAATACATGTGTTTACCACTCGGCTTTTTGTACAATTTGTACTGACTAGATAGGGTAAAATAAAAACATGGCTGGAGGCTGAGGCAGGAGAATCGCTTGAACCTGGGAGGCAGAGGTTGCAGTGAGCTAAGATTGTGCCACTGCATTCCAGCCTGGGCGACAAGAGCAAAACTCCATCTCAAACAACAACAACAACAACAACAACAACAACAACAAACCACAGAAAACAAACAAAAAAACCAATGCTGGGCACGGTGGCTCAGGCCATAACCCCAGCACTTTGGGAGGCTGAGGTGGGTGGATCCCTTGAGGTCAGGAGTTCAAGACCAGCCTGGCCAACATGGCGAAACCCCGTCTTTACTAAAAACACAAAAATTAGCTGGGCATGGTGGCGGGTGACTGTAGTCCCAGCTACTTGGGAGGCTGAGGCAGGAGAATCACTTGAACTTGGGAGGCAGAGGTTGCAGTGAGCTGAGATTGCACCACTGCACTCCAACCTGGGCAACAGAGCAAGACTTGGTCTCAAAATAAATAAGTAAATAAACATGTGACTGTTTGAGGTATCTCAAACTCCAAAGGAACAGAGCTCTTGATCCAAATGAAAATATATATACACCTGAATTTTCATTAGGATCAAGAGCTCTGTTTTGTTGTACTGAAAGAAATTTAATAGAAGATGAAGGAAATAAGTAGAATAAAGGCCATGGCCTCCCATTCTGCATAAACACACCATGAAAAGAAAGGATCCTTACTGAGTGCCTGCTATGAGGGGTACAGGAAGGAAAAAGTCAACAGGAAAGGAAGGAGAACCAGAATATTCTGCTCTGTAGACATTCTGAATCACAGCAGCTTTATTTTAATCAAAATATACTGGAGTTACGGTAAGCCCCTCAGGGGCATGAACTTTGTTGTTCTAGTCTTTGTATCCCCAGCACTGGAAACCGGACCTGGTACAAGAAACACCCTTAAAGTTTGATTAACTATTGGTGATGGAATGAATGACTAAAATCAATAAGCCTTTCTACTATTTTAGAACAGAATCAGTAACCACGGCTTTTCATGAACATGTTAACCAGAATTATTTTTGCATATGGGACTCTTACTGCTTCTTCTCCGTAAAGGTATTATTAATTTGTAGAAAGTTTTCTCCTCCTAAAAAAGACTCTTAAGCACCCTACGAACTTAATTGAGCATTAACATGATGATGTTCAAGGATTATTCCAAAGAGTTGTCATCTATCAACAAAGAAGCACATTCTAAGCATGTTTAAAAAGGAATATGGAAAATCAGAAACAGAAAAGTTGCTAAAAACAGTGCCTCTGCTAAGAGACTAGGAGAGGCTCCAGCAGACTTCATTAGCCCTGGTTCTGGGGTTGATCAGACAAAGGGAACTTTGGGAGTTGTGAGGAGGAGGAGAGAGATGGGCTGGCAGCGTGAGGGGCTGTTCTGATGTCGCCGGGCCAGGGAACGAGGTGGGTGGGGCTGGGCATCCAGTCCTGAGGTCCTGAAGTGACAGAGGGTGGGTCTCAGAGCACAGAACCTTGTTGGGGAGGGGTCAGAGACCTGCTCACATGTGGGACACAGGGGACTCCCCCAAGTAAGCTGGTCACCGTGTGTCTAAGGCCCTCTCTCAAGAATCCAGGCAGCTCTGCGCCTCCAGGCCTGCGATGGAATTGAGGCAGAATCCGATCACTCCGGCGGAAGTCTGGAAGCCATGAGTGGGAATGGAAAATAGCAGTGAAAGCCAATTCCAAATGATGGAAACTGCAGCTCGAGGATGGGTATTTTAAACTGTCCACTTTACACTGCCGAGAAAAACTGTGATGATCCGTAAATCAAAGCCTGCCAGGGCAGGTGGGCAGCATGAGGGGACAGGAAGGACACAAAATGCAGGATGAACAATCAGTTTCGGGGTCAAGACACCAAGGCCTGGATGAGCATAAGATGCAAACTACTGTCGTTTTGTATTTTCCAAAGACCCAGTAAGCTGTTGGTGCCTGCAAAGGCCCAGAGACCGGTCTGGAGGCGACTCCATCGGCTCCATTTAAATCAGCGCTTTCCTTTTCCTCAAGAGGGTTCATGTTAACAAGAGAACAGATCCCATGAAGAAGGGGCAGCTTGCAGACAAGAGGTCAAGAGAAAGCATTCTTCAAAGGTTTCCCAGTCCACCCATCCGTCTTTTAACTGCCCCAAGTAACTTCAACCAAGTCAAAATCTAGTCATCTTAAAAAGGTTTCTACGGAAGCCACATCTACCACTGCTATCAGTTTGCAAATGCAAAAACGCCCGGGTTAACACTCTCAAAAACATCTACAAACTTAACATTAAAGTCCTCGTAATTTCTTTCCAATTTTAAAATAAACATTATAAATGCTAAAAAAATGTTACTGGACAAAAAAGAAAGGTCATGTTGGTACTTACAGTTAATATATTTATGTCAGTATTGAAATATACTTCGCCTATTTCTCGTAAGTCAAAGTGTTAACTAACTGAACAGCCACCACACATTTCAGTACCTTTAACTTTGGTATTGGTTTCTTGCCAAAAGCTTTATAAAAAAAAGTATCTTTTGTATGGATACTTGGAAATAATTTTATAATTTACAAATGTATCCAAAATATACATGTAATATATACTAATATACAAATTTGTGAATTAAAACGGAGAAAAGGTTAGTAAAAGCTTCCAGAAAAAGGATACAAAATATCTAGCCTTTTCACTTTTCTGTGAGAATACTCCATTAAAGGAGGCCAATACATGTATCTGTTCACCTGAGGGAAGAGTGTTTTGTATCATGATAGCTTTTTCATTATTTCACAAGAGCAATCTTTAGAAGTAGTGACAGGTTCCATCATATCTACTAAATGATGTCCCCCACAAGTTAAATCTATCAAGATTTAGTACTTTCCTCAAAAATCACTTTGATGTCTTTGAAATCCATTCAGAATAGGGAGTAGTGACTTTAAGCGAAGATATGTTAAAATTATGTTAAAATCAATAAAATGGCACTTTCAGAAACTTTAGAGTTGTCTTTGAGAAAAGTCACAACTCCTTTTTTTTCTTTTCTTTTCTTTTTTTTTTTTTTTTTTTTGAGACGGAGTCTCGCTCTGCTGCCCAGGCTGGAGTACAGTGGCCGGATCTCGGCTCACTGCAAGCTCCGCCTCCCGGGTTCACGCCATTCTCCTGCCTCAGCCTCCCGAGTAGCTGGGACTACAGGCGCCCGCCACCTCGCCCGGCTAGGTTTTTGTATTTTTTAGTAAAGACGGGGTTTCACTGGGTTAGCCAGGATGGTCTTGATCTCCTGACCTCGTGATCCGCCCATCTCGGCCTCCCAAAGTGCTGGGATTACAGGCTTGGGCCATCGCGCCCGGCCCTCCTTTTTTTTTTTTGGAGAAAGAGTCTCGCTCTGTCACCCAGGCTGGAGTGCAGTGGCGCAATCTCGGCTCACTGCAACCTCAGCCTCCTGGGTTCAAGCGATTCTCCTGCCTCAGCCTCCCGAGTAGCTAGGACTACAGGCACACACCACCATGCCTGGCTAATTTTTGTACTTGTAGTAGAGACGGGGTTTCACTATGTTGGCCAGGCTGGTCTCGAACTCCTGACCTCAAGTGATCTGCCTACCTCGGCCTCCCTATGTGCTGGGATTACAGGCGTGAGCCACCGTGCTGGGCCCACAACTCCTAATTTTTAATTTTCTTCAGGAAAAATATGATTTCTGATAAACTGTTATCATCTGTATCTGTAAATTCAGATTTAATTGCCAACTTTTGAAAAGGAAGAACCATTATCTGTAGTGAATGTTAACAGTCAGGCAGTGAAGGCACCCCTCCCTCCCAGTCCTGTTCCTGATTCACTGTCTCATGAAGAGCCACATGATGGTACTGAATTCATTATGGGGCAAGCCGATGCAATCTCGCCAGGTCTCTGGCGGCTGCATGTCTCTTGGGAGATTTATAATCATCACAGGTGGGGAAACCCCCACCCCAGGAAGAGACTGAAGTGCATTATCGCTAAGTTACAGGAAGAAAAGTCACCACCACTATTCTCAATACTTGAAGCTGTTCTGCTCAGCTGTCCTCAAACTCTCTAATGTATCAGAAAACTGACAAGCGATGGGAAGAAGTGGTGGTTTTATCCAGGCATGATAAAGTAATAATAATAAAAGGGGGTGAGTGTGGTTGTGTGTACCCATGCCCTGAGTGGGCACTGGCACAAGCTAGGGCCACTGGGGTCACTTTTCTGCTGCACCTTAGTGCAGTCGCAGGTGCTCCAAGACAGGGCCTGAGCCTGGGTTCAGACTGGACAGGATGGGATGAAGAAGGGACAGTGTATGAAAAATCTCCCTGGCTCTTTCCAAGCCACCTTTGGAAGCTGTGGAAGGATAGCTGGGCAATAAATACCTAGAACATCAAAACAGGAAAGGCTGTCCTGGAATCATTCGCAATCCTATAATTTTGCAGGAAATAAAATAGCACAACTCAATCCTGCTGCTGCTTCTGCTCTTGGTCTCAATACCCAATAGGACAGGCCACAGTGTGAACACCAATGTCAGAGCTTTGCATTATGGCAACAGCGATGGCGCAAACAGACATACATATCTAAAGAGAGTTTATGCATCCTCTGGTCCACCTCCCCTCAGAGTGACACACTCATATAGATGGATTCTTTCCCACCTGTTAAGACACTGCTCAACAGGACAAAAACATGAAGAAGGTGGAAAATTAAGAAGGCAAACGGAATGCTTACTTTCTCTAAATGCTTTACAGTAGCCAAGGAAAGACAACAAGAAGAACAGGGCACACAGGAGGTCTGCACGGCCGACAACACCAGCAACCTTAAAAGAGGGGGAAGAAAACAAAGAATTACATAAAACACATTTAAGCAAATCCTAAACTTAGGAGACACATAAATTTTTTTTTTTTTTTTTTTTTGAGACAGGGTCGCACACTGCCACCCAGGCTGGAGTGCAGTGGTGTGATCTTGGCTCACTGTAGCCTCAAACTCCCTGGGCTCAAGCAATTCTTCCATCTCAGCCTCCTGAGTAGCTGGAGCACAGGCGCACATGACCACAGCTGGTTAATGTTTTTATTTTTTTGTAGAGGCGGGGTTTCACCATGTTGCCCACGCTGGTCTTGAACTCCTGGGCTCAAGCGATCCACCCACCTCTGCCTCTCAAAGTGCTGGGATTACAGGTGTGAGCCATTGTGCCTGGCCAAAACCAAAATTCTTTAGACATATAAAACAAGAAACTTCCCAGACTCTGCCACATATTAAAATAAATACACGATGTAGCTGTGTAACAGCGCTTGGTGTTACCTTACAATCAGTTCTCTCCTTCCATTTGGGTATAGGACTTGATTTAACTGCTTCAAGAGAACAGCGGATTGGTTTGAACCTGCTGCTAGCTATTCTGCTGGACACAGACGGCGATATGTGTGTGCCGTAAAAGCTGTGAGCTGTGTTCTTTAACACACGATACCCAAGAGCTCCAAAGACTTAGTCTTCTGAGGTCACAAAGTGGATTTTCAATCGGAAAATGTTATCAGCTCAAAGGGCATGATATTTAAAAAATAAAATGTGATTGGAAACATGAAGGACATAAAGGTGCGAGAGAAGTGTGAAAAGCCGTCCTGCCGATAGAAAAAGACACAGGAGTAATCCTTCAAAGCTGCCTCTGCCCCTTTTTTTTCCCTTCAGACCAAAACTGATTAAGTGGGTTAACCTGGAAAGCCGAATGCTTCAAGAGTGATTAACAAGTAGGATGAGCACAGAATACAATTTCTGCCATTTCTTTCCCACATTTTCCACATGGTGACTCTGCCCTTCCTTTCCTCAGTGAGAATGAAGCAATATAAACTATGTGTTTCTTTCTTTCAGGCTGATGACTCCAGTCGTTGTTCTCCCAATGCTGTACGGTGATGAAAGACACAGAATTCCACCCAGGGGTAGGTACTGGACTAGTTTAGGTGGGATTCTTTACTAACTGGCACCTGAATGTGACACGGACCAAAGCTTCTGCTGTGATTGTCCAGGTATCACTTTAAAGGCTGGTAGGTTAATCCCTTCCCAGAGGATGGGGATGTGATATATGAGCTGCAGAATAAAGGACTTTTCTATAAATCAAGATAAGAAAATATACACTGACTATGAAATTACTATATTTACATGTGATTCTCAAGTTCACATGCAGTCAATAGCTAAAAAAGAATGTCTTTTAGGAGCAGATTCCCCTACACCGGTTATACATGAAATGCCAAGGACCATTTGTCACCGTAACTGTGACCTCCTGATGATGTGTATGTGGCAGCCTATGGTGTTAGGTGATGGTTGGGAAGACTGAATAAGCTGATAAATCCACCCAACGAACACTACACACACACAAACGCTACTGAGAAGGAAGCTAGGGACAAAACAAAGGCTTAACAGATCTAGAACAAGTATGCCAGTATGCTGGAGGGGAACAATCCAATTGCTTTATGAATGAAATGAATATACAATGAGAGCTCTGGAATACTCAGGGCTGGAAACTCACTCCATCAGGGACACAGTAAAATAGTCAGAGATGCAGCCACACAGAACAGAGCCTGGTACAGGGTGGGTGCGGCTCACTGTGAGTTCCCCGGTGGGTCCTATGGAGTGTGTCTATGACCAGGAGTAGCAGAAAGGTAAAGGACAAAGGACGCAGAAGTCATCTCCACAGCCTTGGGTGAGTGAGGAGGCAGCTGGAGCATCCTGGCTCTGTGGTCCTCATGCCAGGAGGACACAAGAGGAGACAGGAGCGTCTTAGAGCTGTGGCTATCTATAGCACCTCAGGATGGACTGGAATCCCAACCCTTTAGAGAAGAGAAAGCAATGAACGCCAAGCCAGACAAGTCTGTCTGAAGGAGACCACAGAGAACAGGGTCACAGGAAACAGGGGGAGCAGGTGTCAGAGACCAAGGGGAAGTGAGGTGAGAGAGGGGGAAGGAAGTGGTTTGGAAAAATACTAGGGCTTGTGGCCAGGAGGGCCAGGCTGCATAAACCACTTGCTATCTGAATGGCTAGGGTAGATCTGAAGAATCACCAAAAATGAAATTTAAACATCAAAAGCTTATTTTTACAGAAATGTTTCTTTCTGCTAATTGTCGAAGACCATCCCACGACTTTAAGCAATGTACATTATGTTTCTTGACATAAAGAAAAACAAATTTTTAAAGTATGGGAAGTGTTTTAAAGCAAGACAGCATTTAGTATTTACAATGAATTTTTTTGGCATAGTAATTAAGGGAGATTTCACTAAAAGAATGTTAAAAAGCTACCCAAGGAGGGACTGTATCCAATCACTGTTTGAGAATGTACATAAGCAAGAAAACATTTTCTTTTCCTTTTCTGATATTTGCATAGTATGTATTTCTAGGCAAACTTTTCTACAAAGGCTATTTTTTTTTTTCCTCACAAATAACGTGAAACACTCAGAGTTTTCTGGAGAAATCACTGCAATCCCTCTGAATCCATAAAGCAGGCGGTACCATTGTTTCCCCAATAGCTACAATTTGCATGGGGGCCATGAAAAGGAATTAGGGGGGTGGGGAAGGTTTCCCCACCTGATTCCTTCTGGATTAAAGTCTGGGTTCATTAGATAGACAGAACTCTTTTTAAACATTTTGTTTCATTTTTCACTTTCAGAGACAGGGTGTCACTCTGTTTTCCAGGCTGGAGTGCACTGGCGTGATCATAGCTCACTGCAGCCTCAAACTCCTGGGCTTGAGCGGTCCTCCTACCTCAGCTTCCCAAGTAGCTGGGACTCCAGGCGCACACCACCACACCTGGCTACAGGAAGAACTCTTAAGGGGGCCTGAGCTTCTCTCCTTGATGTTAGAATTCAGACAAGGTTAAATCTTCCCCAACACTCTGAGGAAAATAAAAAGTAAAGCCCATACAAGCCACTTCTGTCCTCAGGGAAGTGCTGGGGTCCTCCTGCTGATGGCCACACAGAGCTGAAGAGCCACCAGCAGATCAGGGGCTGTGTGGCCCTCCCAGACTCTCCTCCCTGCAGTGGGGACTGGCCTGTCAGAGGCTTTGGGTGTCTACAAACCACTCAGCAATGTGCGGTGGCTCATTAGAAAAAGACAGACACTCCCGTCAGTTGAGGAGCACAAAACACTGACTACAATTACAGCATCGCCAAGCGGAGACCAGGAGGGGGCAAGACTGTGGGGTGCCCAAGTCATCCCCATTTTGCCCGGCTGTCATTGCTTTCAAATGGAAAGTCCCCAGTCCCAGAACCCTCTCAATTTCAGGCACACTAGATAGCTGATCACCCTAGAAGACTGGAAAATTCAGGTGCTTATTTGCAGTGGGCAAAATCATTTTCAGTGTGAAATGCTGGAGAGTGTAAAGACCTAAAACATATTAATGTAAATGTTAATATAAAGAAATTCATGTCAGGCCAGGTGCAGTGGCTCACGCCTGTAATCCCAGCACTTTGGGAGGCTGAGGCAGGTGGATCACTTGGGGCCAAGAGTTTGACACCAGCCTGTCCAACATGGTGAAACCCCATCTCTACTAAAAATACAAAAATTAGCCAGGTGTGGTGGTGCACGCCTGTAGTCCTAGCTACTCGGGAGGCTGAGGGAGGAGAATCACTTGAACCTGGGAGGTGTAGGTTGCAGTGAGCCAAGATTGCGCCACCGCACTCCAGCCTAGGTGACAGAGTAAGACTGTGTATCAAACAGAAAAAAAAAGAAAAAAAAAAAAGAAATTCACGTCACTAAAACCTGCAGGGGCCTATACTGTCTCTTAATAAATGTACATTGAGACAAATGGGGTAAACTGAGGCAGTTTACTAACCAAATCCCCACTGTCCTCATCCCACAGGGATCAATGTGGCTGGGGCTGCTGTGCCCAAGGCCATGATTCAGGCTGCTGGCTCTGCTGGCCAGAAAGCGGGACTGGCTCCTTGCTGAACACCTAGGAGGAGCTCGCCTGCCACCCGTTTCCTTGAGCGTTCCATTCTTTGCATGTTTTTAAAGCTGGAATTTTTTTTTTTTTTTTAGACAGAGTCTTGCTCTGTTGCCCAGGCTGGAGTGCAGTGGTATGGTCTTGGCTCACTGTAGCCTCTGCCTCCTGGGTTTGAGAGATTCTCCTGCCTCACCCTCTCGAGTAGTTGGGACTACAGGTGCGCACCACCATGCCCGGCTCGTTTTTGTATTTTTAGTAGAGACGGGGTTTCGCCATGTTGGCCAGGCTGGTTTGGAACTCCTCACCTCAAGTAATCCACCTGCCTCAGCCTCCCAAAGTGCTGGGATTATGGGTGTGAGCCCCTGTGCCTGGCCTAGAGCTGGAATTTTTAACTGCAGGGTAGGAGATAACAGGGGAATGCAGACAGAAGGAAACTGAATACTATCTGCGGAAACACTGAAAGGTAAACATACAAAATATCTGTCTTCCAACGCTAACTCTTAATTATCCACAAGTATTTCTTGAAATCTGAGTTTGAATGGATGTCATGGTGGGGAGGGGAAGAGATAGAGGTTTTTCAAATCCTCCTTTTTCTCCTAGAGCTAGTCTGCCTCAGTTTCCTTTTAACCATCTGGAATGTGGACTTTTAAGATTACATGTTCCCAGGGTGCATTTATCTGGAGTGTGAGTGTGTGTGAGAGAGAATGTGTGTGTGTGAGTGTGTAGGTGTGTAAGCACACTGTTATACTTGATGGCACTTGAAACCTTCTTATAAATCAAATTCTGAATATTTAAAATGAGAATTTTAGAAAACTTTCCTTGGCTAATAATTCAAGTATTTTATTTTGCTTTTGAGATTACGCTAAATTAGATGAGAAGGAAGACAGAACCAGAACTTCTCCAGTGAGTCCCTCTCTTCCAGTCCCTTATTCAGGACCACTGGCTACACTATATCTGGGTCCCAGAGAGAACTCGGATTGAAACAAAGTCTAATTCAGTCACAGTTCTCTATAAAGAGCTTATAACTAAATTTTTACACAGCAGTCCCCAGCCTATCCAGCCCTTAACGTCCTCTGAATTTGCTGAGGTAAAAAATAAAGATTTAAAAAGATATCAGGAGGAGGGTGTGATAACAACTCCACAACACTCTTGATACTGAAGAATAGACAGTTTAATAAAGTCAGATGCTAAAAACAGGACTTCTGCTCAGCATCTTGAAACTCCAAGAAGCAAACATGCAACTGGTTAAATGTAGAGATTTCAATCCTGATGAAATGAGAAGTCTACCGTGAGGGAAGTTATAAACTGTATGTGATTATTTTACGCACTTCGTGCTCACAGAATGAATGACTCGAGTCAAATCTCGTCCCTCAGCAAACATGCTGCCTTTTGCATTTTCAAAGGGTCCATGTGGTGGTGCAGGGGGTGGTTCCTGAAAACTTCACAAATGTCTAGTGAAATCCCAGCACAGCCTATTCCAAATACACAGAGGCAGCTCGATGGGATGGAGACGTAGCCTCCAGGAGGGTGGGCACCCACCAGAGCTGCCAGATCACCTTGGGGAGAGGATCACACAGGGTGAGGAGGAGGAGGGTGGAGAGGCTTCACGAGCAGCTCCCAAGCAGGGCATGGGCACCACTTTCCAGTTCAACACCAAGTACGTCAGCATCTCCTCAGTGGAGGCCGGGGAAGCCCAGAATTTAAGTCCTGCCCGACATCCACTTGCTCCTCACCCTGGATAAATTTTTATCCTCCCAGGCCTTTCCCTCATTCCTAAAGTGGAAACGGTTATATTAGCCCAGGTGATGTCACAGCGTTTTCGTAACAATCATGTTAAGTCTAAGAAAGGATTTTACAAATCATAAAACAGTCAGCGAACACAGAAACACTGCATCAGACCCTCCACTGAAGAACAGTTCTTAGCCTCCGAACTTCAGACCCCAAAGCCTGGCAATATTTAACATCCATGTCTTCACCGCTGGTGTTATCCTAGAAGCTAAACAGAAAGTATCAGCAGAGATCACACCATACCTTATTACACAGTCTCCACCAATATGGTGCTCTGCATTTTGTTTCACCAGAGAGATGTCTCTGCCCTAGACAGAATTGTTTCAAATGTCTGGCAGGGTATTTATGTAGTGTCCTTTCTATTTCTAGAGTATACTGTGGAGTAGACTTTCTCCAGCTCTGGAACCAAGATGGGTACATAAAGGGAGCCTGTTTTAGGAAACCAGGAGACACGGGGGTGTCATATCACTTCTCACGTGCATACAGATGCCTCGTGCAGACGACACTTACACATTCGGTGTGCACAGGATGGACAGCAAACAGCAGCGCGGCCAGCAGGGATGCCCTGGGGGCGAGGTGCAGCCTCCGGCCTTTACTGGTGTACTGCAGGCCACCAAACAGAACCGAGAAGACATCCACCATGAGGACAGAGATGCCACTGTGCAGAAGGATGTTGACCACGTGAAAGCCCACGGGGTGGAAGCCTCCCGAGAGGTAGTAGTTAATCCTGCAGAAACACAGGGTGTTCAGGGTACATGTGCAGCGGCAAGCGGCAAGAAATGGCAACGGTCTAGAGGGGAAGGCTTGTGTGTGGAAATATTAAAAGGAGAAGTGGAAGACTTTGTGCCAGCTTGATAAAAATAGCACCAAGATAAATAATGCCTGTCGAGCTAAGAAGGCTGTGGAAAAGGTGGGAATGTAACTACAGGGAAAAAGGGATGAAATGGATGTGTCCAAGGCGAGTGGCACTGAGGCAACTTGCAGAGGAAAATCGAAAGGAAAGTTAGACGATGTTTTACATGCAGAAGGGGCAAGGCTGCATTCCAGGAAGATACAATATTCCACACATTACTCATGGCTACCCCCTAGGGACCTGGATTTAAGAGAGTCTTGTAACTTGCTTATCCTCCAAAGGGCTCCTTATCAGTATGCCCCCCAGCCTTCCCCCAGCGAAACACCCTCCGCTGGCAGGGATTCCTATTCTGACTGCTTCTCAGCTGCTGGTGGTTCCAATTCATCACTCCTACGCTCCTGTGGGACGTCTACACACAAGTGTTTAAATGCACCCGAGAAGCAGGTATGGACGAAAACCTTTGTGAGGTGAATGCATCTATTCAGTGCAAGTGGCTCCCTGTTTAATGGAGGGGGGATTGTTTGCAAGCTGCATCTTGCTTTTGCATATTAACTTGGTAACAGTAGGAAGACTTATACCTTATTTATTTCTGTAGTGAAAAAGATAAGTTTCATCAGAGGCCTCATGTCGCTTTCACTCATATTATTCCATTGGTGTTAACCAGCAAAGGGTCAAACCTCCAAGAACTGAGAAAAATATGAACCACCACCCATGTGCGTGCCATCCTTCACAGGGGCCCCGCTCGCCTTCTCTGCACCTAGACACCCATGTATGTGAGCAGCTCAGACCCCACCTGAGTCACTGACTGGACTCCTGAATGCTGAGAGCCTGCTGACACACACCTGTCTCCAATGTCACACACAAGCCGGGAGTGACCTTCCCAGGCCCTTCGACGTCACAGCTTACCTGAAAGTCAGGACGGTGAGAGGCCGGTAGGACTTGTGGCTGGTGTTGCTGCTCAGTCTACTGCCCCAGAAGTCATGGTGCCACAGGTCCCCAAGGGGCGTTTCTGCTTGGAGGTCCTGCAGGGACACAAAGGGGACGTTCTGGACAAGGGTCTCCCACCAGCCCTAAGCCAAGCTCCTCCATCTCTCACCCGGGATGCAGTCAGGCCTCCTAGCGGGGCTGCTGCACCCAGTATGTTCTCTATGTTGATCATCTCAAACTACACATGGGCTCACCTCACCGGGCTTCAAACACCGATCAGCTTTCACCCTCCTGGGACCGATAGCTTCCCCTGAACTCTGCAGGCCCACGTCTCTGGCGCTGTGCTCCTGCCAGCTCCCAACCCAGAGGCTCTGCATGTGCGGGTCGTCCCTGGACAGTCACCCTCAACTCTTCACGGCTCAACTCCTCCCGCCATTCATCTCCCTGCTGCCCAGCTCTGCCCTTCCTGAGCTGATCCTGTCCCTCTTCCATGGGTCTCTGGGCATCTCACCCTGTCAAGCAGTGCGTGGCACCCTGGCGACTTACAGTCACATGACTATTTGTCTGTGCCACTAGACTGGGCTCCACAAGGACTGGGCCACATCTGGGTTTGCTGGCTATATACAGAAGGTGCTTAATATGTGTCAAATATAAGTGGACCACACAGCTAAATAAGATCACTACTAACCTCTCACATCTAATAAATAAGGTAACTTACCAAAATGTCCCAGTTAAAACATAAGTGTGGATAAACATATTTTCTTAAGTTTCCATTTTTGATCATGAGCTAGCAGACTATGAAATCAGAAAAAAATCCTTAATTTTTACAGACAAAAATCATTCAATATTAAAAAATACTCTGTACTTCTCTTACTGCTGAGGTAGTTTAATTTGGTACTATACTACAGATGCTTAAAATGCATTATTTTAACATTTAAAAGATGAAAGTAGATGGCTTAAATTGTGTTTAATGAGAAGAGAGGTAAACAAGGCACTGTGGTGGAGTAAGTAAGAAAAATGACAGATTAACTTTCTCTTTAAAGCGTAATTAAACGAATGTTTTAGGGACTAGAAATAACAACATGCTGATCATTTCCCTGGGTTGTCAGTCAAGATTCTTCATTGCAGTAACCAAACTCTGATTAATTTAAACAAAAAGGGAATTCTTCAAGGGCAGTGTGCAGCTCACAGAGGCCCCTGTGGCCTGGAAAGCCAGGGCAGGGCCACATGGCAGGAGCAAAGCCGCCCATCATGCCCTGGGCACCTTGCAGAGACTGCCCGGCTGCCTCTGGGCCCCCACCTCGCGTGACCAGCTCTTAACTCCAACAGGTGGGCGCACCTGACGGAACAGCCCATCTGTGCCAGTTCCCTAATCAAATCGTCTTCTGAGCACCTAAGAATGCCCCAAACAGAAATGGGTCAAATGATGGGTGGCCTCAAAGAGCAATAAAGGTCCACACCCACCGTGCGGCTTGGCACTTGCGACTTAAGTGCTTGCTGACTCAAAGGGAAAGGCTTGAAAAGAGGTGACAGATGCAAAGCTGTTCACCAATGTTCACTGTTAAGGGTGACATTTGCTTCCATGGGGATCGGCTTCAGAGGCCAGGAGTGCATTGACCACTCCCCGAGAGTGGGTTAGAGATTCTGTGAAGGTCGTGTGAGTCACCTGCTCCCTTCGTTGACTCAGTGACAAGCCTGGAAGCCTACCTTCTTCTACACTCTTACAGAAGCACCCGGTCAGCTGTGAGGGGCTTGGGCGGAGGATCTCTTCCTCCCTTTGAACAGGAAATGAACACCAACGAGGCTCTAAATATTTGATTAGGTGGAGCCTCCACAGCAGGGCGTGCTACAGAAAGAAAGGTCAATTCTTCCTCATGATGATTTATGGAAAAAACGTATTGTGTCTAAAATTCCCCCTAACTCCACTGTCTGAAAGATCATCATCTCAAGGAACAAAAAAGGCAACTCCACACTGCAAGGAAGCATCTGGAAAACAGTCTCTAACATCACTAAAATCCAGTAACAGCCTGTTTCACATTACTGTAGGCACAGTGCCAATGAATGGAGGAGTGCCTTTCATTAACTAGGAAAAGAAAAAGGGAGGGCTAGCAAGTTAACAAAAGGGGCACAGTGTGATGCTCCCGAAAACAGTGCCAAGACCATGCTCAGCAGAACCACGAAATAGCTTCCTGTGCCTCACCTCACAGAAGGAACGAGAATTACACCCAGACACCAGGGCCTCCGCACACAACACGGCTCGTGTTTTTGTTCTTCCTAGCTGACCAACATTTTTCAACACGGTTTCTGAATGAACACTTTATATGTCTTCTGCTTCACACGAGTGGAAGAGTCAAGATATTCTCACCAAAACGAATAATGGAATTTAAATAATAAAACTCTATCTTTGTAAGAAAAACAGTTCTGTGGCCATTAAGCCACCAATCTGTGCTGGGCATGGTGGCCTGTGCTTGTAATCCCAGCACTTTGGGAGGCCAAGGTGGGAGCATCACTTCAGGCCAGGAGTTTGAGATCAGCCGGGCAACACAGTGAGACTCTGTCTCTACAAAAAATTTTAAAAATCAGCTGCATGTGCTGGTGCATGACTGTAATCCTAGCTACTCAGGAGGCTAAGAAGGGAGGATGACTTGAGCCCAGGCATTGGAGGCTATAGCGAACTATGACTGCACCGCTGCACTCCAGCCTGGGCAACAGAGTAAGACTTTGTTCCCACCTCATGAAAAAGCCACCAGTTTGACATAGCTGTGTAGACTTACTTAGTTCTTTTAAGCATGGTTTAAAAAAGAACTGAAACAGAATCATCTACAGTAACTGCTGAGTGAATGTGAGGAAAATTACAAATGAAGAACTTGAATTAAAAATAAACATTGGCCGCGTGTGGTGGCTCATGCCTGTAATCCCAGCACTTTGGGAGGCCAAAGTAGGCAGATCATCTGAGGTCAGGAGTTCGAGACCAGCCTGGCAACATGGTGAAACCCCATCTCTACCAAAAAATACAAAAATTAGCCAGGCATGGGATGCCTGTAGTCCCAGCTACTTGGGAGGCTGAGGCAGGAGAATTGCTTGAACCCTGGAGGCGGAGGTTGCAGTGAGCCAAGATCGTGACACTGCACTCTAACCTGGGCAACAGAGCAAGACTGTCTCAAAAACAACAACAACAAAAACCCATTAACAATGATCTAGTCTGTGCCATCAAAATGGAGATCAATTGCAATATTATGTCACAAATAAACATACGCAAATCAGTCATGTTCCCCCCCATACAATAAATGCTTGTCATATAGAGAGTTCTCAACATTTTCAGCATGAAAATGACTTTCCACTTATTTGGTAGAATCCATGACTTCAGATTTTTAAGAGCATTCAACAGTGTTACAAAGAGTTGCTCTAATTATATCTAGCAGGGAGCTAAATGTGTATTTTCCTCCAAGTCTTCTTCACTGGCTAAGGAACACACAGAAAATATCTTCTGAGTAATAGATTGTCGAGAGACTAACTTGTGCCATTTCTGAGCTCCTTCTCCTCTGGGTCTTGCCTGCCTCTGCATTTCTTGCTCTGGTTTGTAGCCTGCTTGAATCTTTTTCATCTTTTCCCACAAACCTCTTTCTTTTGCCCTAACTCCGGGTAGGGAGTGGAAAAAGATTACCATTTTTCCTGCACTGATACATAGCAACCACTGGTAAGCAAAATTGACTGGGATTCTGCAAGTCCAGCAAAACTGAATCTCCAAACACCAAACAAGCAGGAACTGCAGCGCCCATTGGCAGCACATTCCTCTTGCCCCAGCAGCTGTCAGCAGGCTGTCCCGACAGTCTCGGAGGACAAAGCAGCAGCCAGCGCCCTGCCTGCTGCTGAAGACGCACCTTCTGGCAGGTGATCACACCCGTCCATCACTGCAGCAAATGCATGATGGGTTTGTTTTTTTTTTTGAACAACTGTGGAAATGTTTCACAAAACCTGAAATACTAAGTCTGCAATGCCCTGCAATACCCTTGCCTTGTCATCTTAGAAGAACGGCCTCTTTGATCCATATGGGGACTGGGGCTCTTGAGGGGAATGCCTGAGCTCAGGCAGGGGTTCGGAACCTTGGTGACAGCAATAAGAAAGGCACTAAATCAAGGAGGCGATGTTGAAAAGAGACAGAAAAATAGAGAGCACCACTGGGGCCCAGGCCAATGCTTAACCTACGTTCCACGGAGAACAATGCAACACAAACTTAGATGATTACTGAGACACAGGTGGGCAGTTAAGTTTACCAGAAGAGAGTTGAGATACAAACCTTATTGTTAACAATAGCTTCCGAGTCATCAAAGACAAAGTCTCCATCATAGCTGCGTGCAAAACACACAATGGCAACCAATCCCACTACTAACTTAGCCCAGAATGGAGGAAGAACAGAAGATGGAAAAATGTGATCCAAATCAGTGTCCAACACGGCCATTCTGAAAACTGCAGGCTGGTGGCCCCCGGCTCCAGCATTATGCTGGTTAGGAATCTGCAGGAAAGACAACACCATATAAATATTCATCAACACTGGTAGGACCGTTTCTGCAGTGGGCACCGTGAGTAACAGCTAGATAGTCATTTATGCTATGATTTTATAGGATGTGATCATTAATAATTTGAAGCTGTGCTTCCCAAACTTTAGTGGGCAGAAAAGTCACACGGGACACATGCAGATACCTGGGTCCGACCACAGGATCTATCAAATCAGATGCCCTTTAGTTTCTGATGCTGGAATACCCTTTAGAAACATGAATTTAATGGTATCCTCTTCAAGCCCACAAGGCAAATCATTTTTAATCATCCTTGAACCAGTTTACAGAGCTTAAAAAAAAGAAGTTACCATCTTACCTCATCCAATCAAGAAAAATCAATAAATAGTCACTGCTGGGTTTTAGCACACGGCGTGTGTGGCAGAAGAGAGGTTAGTGTGTAAAACACAATCCTGCTTCTGAAAGAGCTTATGGTCTATTTGTAGCATTCAGGCACACAGGCCAGGGAACTGAGACTCTGAGACAGACAGGGGAGTTGAATGGAGAAACTCTAAGGCGGGGCGCACAGGATCGAATGCTGGGTTCCTAGGCTAGTGGCTCGACACAGAGGACAGATAGAGGAAATGACTGGTGGGGACAATATCTTGTCCCAGAAAAGGCTGAGCCATACAAAGGAAAGGAAGGGAGGCTATTCGATGTGAGGATATGACCTTCAATCCTGGTGAAAGAGTCAAGATAAAAATATATACTATTTTGAACTTTTCTTTCAAATGGGCATAATGTTTCTCACCGGGGATGCCTGTGCCCTATCCTTGCCATGTGTTAGTTGTGCGGTCCTGTGCACAACCCCTTTCCTCTCTGAGCCCATCCACTGCGGCCCTCTGCAAAGCATCTTAACGGTCAGTGGTGGGAGGTGCCTGATAGCTTCCTGCCTTGGAATTCGCCAAAACAAATCCCAACCTAACCCCAGACTCACACTTTTATCTGGCCCCATTCCCACCACATCCTGGACAGGGGCTTTCTTTGGACTTACCAGGATCAGGTTTGGGTCAGACTGCTTGGTTCTGACCTGGGGTACCTCTGGGCAACTCACTTGACCTCTCTGGGCTCGTTTCCTCAACACTAACATGGGGGTGGTAGGAGTGCCTGCCTTCTAGAGTTGTTATGAGGGTTAAACGGGATTCCCAACACCGCCTGGCTGTAATGAAGGCTCAGGGGAGGCCAGCTATTATTACTTTCTTCCAGAAGGCTGAAAGCAGAGCACAGAATGATTTTCTGTGAGAAATCCCTTTTAGTATCTGGTTGATGGGTACCGAGGCTCCTGTCTTTACTAAGGGACCTGGACCCTGTTCTTTTCCTGCTGAGATGAAAGAGAATCCCAGCCCCTTGATTGGGAAGACAGTTTGGATGTATTTGTTTCTGGATCTCTAAGTGGATACCCCAGATCATGGAATCAATAAAAAGCCAGCCAAATAGGCCACCTGAAGTCACAGGCATCCTTCTACAGCCTTCTGTCTGAGTGAAGATGGAGACAGATCCAACAGGCAACGGGACACACCATTCCATGGTGATGCTGTCCCCTTCCAGGAGCCAGAAGGAGGCTCAGATTTATAATCCAGAGATGAAACAGGCCACAACTCTTCCACTGCTTGTCTCTCAAGCCTCACGGCCTGACGTAAGGCATGCTCTCAGCAAGTGCTGGGGGAATACTGCAGCTACTTTTCTTTTCCAGTCAAAGGATAAACCACTTCTCGAATCTAAATTACAACGCAAACATAACACAGGTCAGCACACAGGCCTCAACATCTATGCTTACATTTCAGCTAAAGAAATTACTCCTGCTACTTAAAAAAACAACAAATCAAGGCTGGTTGCAAGGGCTCACACCTGTAATCCCAGCACTTTGGGAGGCTGAGGCGGGTGGATGGCTTGAGCCCAGAGGTTCAAGACCAGCCTGGGCAACAAGGTGAAACCCCATGTCTACAAAGAAATACAAAAATCAGCTGAGTGTGGAGGCGCATGGCTGCAGTCCCAGCTACTTGGGAGACTGAGAGGTGGGAGTACTGCTTGAGCCCAGGAGTTCCAGGCTGCAGTGAGCTGAGATCACACCACGGCTCTACAGCATGGGCAACAGGGTGAGACCCTGTCGCAAACAATAAACCCCAACAAAGCCAAACACTGAATAGTTACGAAGATACTATGATTTAACATGGAGAGAATAAGAAAATTTAGAAAATTACTGTGAAGGAAAACAAACAATTTATAGCAATTTGAAATGCACAATAGAGTCATGAGTTGACAAAAGGTCATGCAACTGGTTTTGACGTTATCTGCTTTATTGTTTCAATAGTGAATTTACTGGCTCATGCAATATATTTTTGGAGATGGTGTCTTGCTATGTTGCCCAGACTAGATTCAACTTTTGGGCACAAGTAATCCTCCTGCCTCAGTCTCCCAAGTCGCTGGGACTACAGGAGTGTACCACTGAGCCTGGATATTATCTGCTTCAGTCCCAAATATTTGAAAATTATTTCACACACGTTTGTCAAGGTTCAAATGGCCTTCTAAGTAGAATACTAAATCAGGAAATACTTTGTGCTCCTAAATTAGCAGCCGTACCTCAGATTGCTTAGAACATGACTATGTTCTAAGCACAGTCATGTTCTAAGCAATATATGTTCTAAGCATAATATGTTCTAAGCATAATCATGTTCCAAGCAATAATCATGTTCCAAGCAATAATCATGCTCTAAGCAATAATGATGTTCCAAGCAATATGTTCCAAGCAACAGCCCCAGTATATATAAGGTAGACTGTGGACCGTACCATCAACCAGGTACCCTGGTAGGCCAGGTGCAGACTCTTGGGAAGTCAACTGGATGGATGACTCAGTGGATCTCAGAAGATCTCCTCCTCTGCTCTTGCAGGGACAGCAGAGAACCTGGCCGACCTCCAATGCCCCTGCCCCCACATCATTTCCTAGTTCTAGCTGGCTCTCCCCTCCTCGCTATGACTCCCCTGCTTCTCTATCTCAGGGGGCTCCTTCTCCTTTCTCCAAAGCCTCCCACATCTTTGCTGCCACCGAAAATACTGACAAATGCTCTTTTGGGATTTACTGTTAATGTACACAGTGGTATAGTTTGGAAAATGCCTTTCACTAGGAAATGCAAAAAAAAAAAAAAAGCTACAATTTGTTAGAAGGCCAGGCAAAGTGATCAGTCTAGTCCAGTGGTTGAGACCAAAGGCTCTGGTGACGGACAAACCTGGACCTGCCGGCTGCACGACCTTGAACTGCTTAGTCTTTCCAAGAATCAGTTTCCCCACTGGGCACAACATGGTACCACCACTACTTTCTTCAGAGGGCGGTGGTAAAGGATTAAAGGGAGAAAATGCATGCAAACAACCAGTTCTCATTATTGTTAGATTTTGGAGAAATTAGCCGCTGCTTCCTAGTCCCTGACCGCCTGTCTTGAGCACACCCATGTTGCGACTGTTTATTCCTGCAGATGGGCTGAGCACTAGGGCCAGCAGCAGCCCATCGGGTGACCTGGTACAACTGAGAAAGGCAGACCCTTCTTTTGGGCAGACCCAGGGCACATGGCTTCCTTGGTACGGTGTCTGGTACAAACTGTACAACCATACACAGTGACCCTGTTCCCAACTCTCCTTCCTCTAACACTAAACGACTTCTGTTCCTCAATGACCTGAGCCAGGCTTGGCACTCAGGTAAAAGAAGCCCTGTCTGAGTAAGGTGGTAGAGATGGGGGACCACCCTCTCTACACTCCTTCCCCTTTTTTTTTTGAGACAGGGTTTCACTCTGTCACCCAGGCTGGAGTGCAGTGGTATGATCATAGCTCACCACAGCCTCACTTTACTGGGCTCAAGGGATCCTTCCACCTCAGCCTTCCAAGTAGCTGGGACTATAGGCATATGCCACCATGCCTGGCTATTTTAAAAACTTTTTTGTAGAGACAGGGTCTCACCATGTTGCCCAGGCTGGTCTGAAACGCCTGGCTTCAAGCGATCCTCCTGCCTCGGCCTCCCAAAGCATGGGGATTACAGGTGTGAACCACCGTGCCCAGCCTCCACCGTTTTTTACACTCAGGCCATGAAATAGGAAGGGATGCTCTGTTTTCTTCCAGATGGGCCCTAGCTTGCACTTCCTGGTCCCTCTTCTCCACGTGATGTCCTGCCTGGCTCCTCTGCCACAGCTGGATCGTTAGTTCACCTTATGAAGCAACAAGAGAGACCCACTGTGGCCTCAGCTACAGGCCAAGCAGAGGGCACAACCCGGGAGGAATGAAGTCAGTGTTCTGCTCGCTACCTGACTCCTGCAACAGAATCAACTGGCCCCTCAACAGGGGCTGAAATCTGGAACAAAGCAGAGGTCCCTTTATCCTACAATTTCTCAAACTTCTCGTATCAAGCCTCTGTTTTCAGGAGGTTACAACAAATTAATCATCAGTGAGAAGGTCAAAAAGACCCCAAACAGGGACCCATGAAAAACAAATGTCATCCAGCTGTGAACCATGAGGACCCAATGACAGCTAACACAGCAGCCTGGACTGCAGTAAACAGAATGGCGACACCAAACCTAAATGTTTCCCCTTGGAAAAATTAGCAGCAGCCACCTACAGAAGAATATTCCTCTCCATGCATCCAGGGGCCTGCTGACCTCTGCCCAGCCTTTCTACCTCATCTGTAACATTCAACCACATAGCCAGCCATCCTCTGCCACGCTGAGAGGTGACAGCACCTCTGGGAATCAGATTAGAGAACACGATCACTTGTGACCCCGCATCCCTGGTCCTGGCAGTTTCCTGGCTGATCCGATCCTGGGCCCCTCATCCTGGGCCCCTCAAGGCAGAGGCGTGAGCCACCACCACCGCCCTCCTCCGTGCAGTGCTGAATTCATGCTACTGAAGGCTAAGGTATCGTCCTGCTGTGACGGCCTTTCCATTTATATTTCAGTAGCGCACGAGGGCCATGGCTGCCTATAGCAAGAATGTGTGTGGTTCGATATTCACAGCTCCACTGTTCCAGAAAGTTTCCAGCTTGCTAGCTTGTAGCCATTTCCCCCATTTAGGTGCGCTGGCCATCATTTTACCCCACCTTCATCTGGGGCACGCCCGGCGCAGACAGGACTGTAGAGAAAGGGGACAGGGAGGGGACCTAGGCAGTCCCTACTATAACTGTTTCTCAAGACATTCTCCCCATGCATTTGCTATCCCGGGGAAAGAGCGAAGTGTGGGATGACTCATAGTGGCTAAATCTTTCCTCTAACTCCTCCCTTCTTTTGTGTGTGGTTAAAAAAAAAAAAAGAAAAACACACACGCAGCCCATAGTCACAACATCAACAAGACTAGAAGCCCCGCAGAGTTCGCAGGAGGTGGGCAGTGGCTGCGCCACCTGCTCGGCTTCCCCAAACTCTGAGCCCACGCCGGGAAGTGGCGGCTCGGTGGCCCCGGGCGCCCGGGCCGCTGGCCCCGCGCTCGCGCCGCTCAGCTCCGCAGCCCAGCATGGAGTAGCAGGCGCTCGCCGCGCGGTGGGGGAGCCGCAGCGGAACCCAGGGCAAGCGGCCAAGCGGCCCGGCTGTGTCCAGCCATCGCCTGCGCCGCGGCCAGCTGGCGGCCAGGCGCGGGGCCCCGCGGCCAGATGGCCGCTCCGGGGACGCGCCGCAGGCGCCGGGTGCGCCCGGGCCGAAGGAGCGCCCGCGCGGCTGAAGGCAGGGGCTGGGGGCGGCGACCTCCGCTCGGGCTGAGTAGCGCAGGGGCCCGAGCGGGGCGCGGGGAGGTGGGGCGCGCAGCCTCAACACCGCGCCCTTTGTCCCGTGTGCAGCTCACACAGGGGCCCGCGTCCCCCGTGACCCCAGCCCGGGCCGCAGCTCAGGTCCCGGAACCAACTCCTCCAGCAGCGCCGCGGCCGGGCCCGGGCCACCGTGCGGGGCTCGGGACTCGGCAGCAGCGGGGAGCCCGCACCGGCTCCGCGTTCAACTCCACTAGCCCCGCGGCGCGCTCGGCCCTGCAGGGGCCGCCCCGCGCGTTACCTGCAAGGAGCCTGAGCCCCGGCCGCATCGCCCTCCCGGGTGCGGAAACTCCGGCGGCTCCAGGCGCCCGCCCGGACCTGACAGGGGGAGGGGCCGCCCGCGCACCGCCCCCCTCGACCCCCCCTCCGCGCCCCTGCCCCCCGCCCCGCGCCTCCCGCAGCTCCCCACGCGCGCGGGCTCCCCACCAACACCCATCTCGACCCGCCCCCTCCGCCCGACCATTGGCTGCTGCTCACGTCACTTTCAGGTCGCAGCCGAGTCCCTCCTCAGCTCATTGGCGGACGCGCCGGTGACGTCAGGCCAGGGGGCGCTAGTCGGCGGCGAAGGAGGCGCAGGGACAGACCGACCAGGCGGGAGAGGAGGAAGCCGGGTTGTGGGCGCGGAGCTGAGGCGGGGCCGGGGCGGGAAGAGGCGGCACCAGCCTGGTCGGGCGAGGCTAGCTGCGGGAGCCCGGGAGAGCCCTCTTTCTTCCTCCGCGGTCCACGTGCGGGACCCTATTTCTGGCCTGTGTCGCGCTTCGCCCGCGCGGTGGTCTCCGCGCTGGGGCTGCGGCGTCCTAGCAGAACAGCCAGAACTCCACTTCTTCCTGTCCGGGAGGAGTTTTTTAAAATGTGCGTGTCTCCACATTCTTCTCAGAACAGAACTGACTGAAGCCGTGTTCTTCCCGCTGAGACCGTGCTGCCCCATCGACCCTGCTGCGGCTAGAGCCACCCAGGGCGGGCCCATTCACCGCAGGCTCGGGCCACTTGGTCCCAAACCTCCACTCCCATCCGGGTGGCCGGCACATCCCCCACACTCCCACTCTCAGAGGTCTTTGCCGCCTGCTTCAGGAAAAAAGAGAAACTTCTTCCACTTTCCACTGGCAAAACTGCACTACCTGCTCCCTCCATCACCGAGCCCCCCCACCGTCCGTTTTTCCAGTATCGAAGAATCCGATCCATTGCTCCCTCTGGGCTGGAATCCGTATCTTCGGCATTTCATCATTCCCAAGACTCTACTCCACTTCCCCTTGCACCGCTGAAGTTGGTGAAAGAGGCGCCTCCCCCCAGTTTTGTCGTCTCTCAACTCCATTCACGTGTTCGTTTTCACACACGGTGAAATTGCCTTTTTAGTGGTCGCAAGTAACATCCACATCACTAAAGTCAAAGGACACTGTCCTTTCTTGTGTTACCTGATCTGAGCAAAAATTCCTTCTTCCTCCTTAAAACACGTCTTCCTGTGGCGGGAGGGGGCTCCACTTTCCTGTCTGTCCCCAGTCTTGGCGTGCTTGTCTGCTCTGGGTGACCACCAAGTAACAGAGTTTTAAAGGTCTCAGACCTTTCCTCTCACTCCACAATTTTTCCCTGAATGATTTAACCTGCTGTCAACATTTAAATCAATATATCCCAAATTTACAACTCTAATCTTTGCTCCTCTGAACTCCAATCCGTTTATCTAGCTTCCTATTCAGCTATTCCTCGTAACAAGCACCTCAAATGGAACCCATCCAAAGCTGAATGTGTCCTTTCCCTGCTTGCTTTCAACTTCCTGTCTCCCTGTGATAGTGAAGACACCACCATCCAGTGTTTCCCAAACTCTGCCTTCACCCCGGCATCTAACAAATTGCCAAGATTCTACTTCCTAAATATCTCTGCAGTCTGTCCACTTCCTTCCATTTCCAGTATTAGGTATCATAATGTGCTTACTGCGCATGCGTCTTCCCGGCCCACACTCAGTGATGTCTCTTTGGTAGACTGTAATGGGCCATGGTCGAAGTATTTACACCATGGAAATTAGCCAACATTATGAATCAGGGATCGATTTGTTTTGCTGATTGTCTCTAGATTTAAGAAAGTGATGGGGAAAATGTTAATAATGTAGATTAAACTTTAAAATGTGCTTGGTGCTGAAACAAAAAGATTGCAGTTTAATGAGTTTATACGAGGGTTAGAAGTAGTCTAACAGATCACATATCAGATTTAAGGACAATAAATTTGTTAGCAAAAATCGGTGTGTAATTTCACTACGATCACATCATGGTTGAGTTACAAGCACTGGATTGATTCAGATACAAGCCTTTGGCAAAAAGGAACCAAAACTTTCTGTGAGAATCAGTCAAGTAGACAGAACTGACAATAAAGAGTGTCTGCCTATTTTTTACTTGTGTGTTGTTTATTACACATCCTTTATATCAGAAACATTTGTAACACACATTTGGTTGTATATGTAGGCACACATTTCTATTTTCCCCAGAGAGTCAGTTGTTGAACATTTACCAGCACACTGCTGACTGACATAGAATCACCAGTGCCTGGTGGAAATAAAAAGCAGATGAAATTTTAGTCAGGTGGTTTTTTTTTTTTTTTTAATGTATATATACTTTAAGTTCTAGGGTACATGTGCAGAATGTACAGGTTTGTTACATAGGTATACATGTGCCATGTTGGTTGGCTGCACCCATCAACTCGTAATTTACATTAGGTATTTCTCCTAATTCTTTCCCTCCCCCCAGCACCCCACCCATTGACAGGCCCTGCTGTGTGAGGTTCCCCACCCTGTGTCCATGTGTTCTCGTTGTTCAACTCCCACCTATGAGTGAGAGCATGCGGTGTTTGGTTTTCTGTCCTTGTGATACTTTGCTGAGAAGGATGGTTTCCAGCTGCATCCATGTCCCTGCAAAGGACATGAACTCATCCTTTTTTATGGCTGCATAGTATTCCATGGTGTATATGTGCCACAGTTTCTTAATCCAGTCTATCATTGGTGGACATTTGAGTTGGTTCCGAGTCTTTGCTATTGTGAATAGTGCCGCAATAAACATACATGTGCATGTGTCTTTATAGTAGCATGAGTTATAATTCTTTAGGTATATACCCAGTAATGGGATCACTGGGTCAAATGGTATTTCTAGTTCTAGATCCTTGAGGAATTGCCACACCGTCTTCCACAATGGTTGAAGTAATTTACACTCCCACCAACAGTATAAAAGTGTTCCTGTTTCTCCACATCCTCTCCAGCATCTGTTGTTTCCTGACTTTTTAATGATCACCATTGTAACCGGCATGAGGTGGTATCTCATTGTGGTTTTGATTTGCATTTCTCTGATGACCAGTGATGATGAGCATTTTTTCATATGTCTGTTGGCTGCATAAATGTCCTCTTTTGAGAAGTGTCTGTTCATATCCTTTGCCCACTTTTTGATTTTTTTTTTCCTTGTAAATTTAAGTTCTTTGAAGATTCTGGATATTAGCCCTTTGTCAGATGGGTAGATTGCAAATATTTTCTCCCATTCTGTAGGTTGCCTGTTCACTCTGATGATAGGTTCTTTTGCTGTGCAGAAGCTCTTTAGTTTAATTAGATCCCGTTTGTCAGTTTTGGCTTTTGTTGCCGTTGCTTTTAGTATTTTAGTCATGAAGTCTTTGCCCATGCCTATGTCCTGAATGGTATTGCCTAGGTTTTCTTCTAGAGTTTTTATGGTTTTAGGTCTAACGTTTAAGTCTTTAATCCATCTTAATTTTTATATAAGGTGTAAGCAAGGGATCCAGTTTCAGCTTTCTGCATATGGCTGGCCAGTTTTCCCAGCACCTTTGTCAGAGAGGGAATCCTTTCCCCATTGCTTGTTTTTGTCAGGTTTGTCAAAGAGGCAGAGTCTCACTCTGTTGCCCAGGCTGGAGTGCAATGGTGCAATGTCAGCTCACTGCAACCTCTGCCTTCTGGGTTCAAGTGATTCTCCTGCTTCAGCCTCCTGAGTAGCTGGGATTACAGGTACTCACCACGATGCCCAGCTAATTTTTGTATTTTTAGTAGAGACAGGGTTTCACCAGGTTGGCCAGGCTGGTCTCGAAGTCCTGACCTCAGGGGATCCATCTGCCTTGACCTCCCAAAATGCTGGGATTACAGGTGCGAGCCACCACGCCTGGCCTAGTCAGTTTTATTATTTTCAACTCTCTATAGACAATGCACCCCTTATTTCTTGCCTTCAGGATGGCTTTTCCCCACATGGCCCCTCTTGGTGGGCACCTGCTTCCCAGTACTCTTGGATTGAAGGCCTCAATCTTTCATGATCTGCGGCGCCACAGCATGATCAGGCCCCTTGCCTGCTGCTCCTGAGTCATCTCATGCCTCTCTCTCCTGCATTCCCTAGGCCCCAGCTATGTCGGCCTTCTTGTATCCTCCAGTGTGCTCTGAGCTCCTTTCCATCCTGGGCTGTGCACCTGCACATGCAGTGCTCCCTCCTGCCCTCCTCCATCACACCTGGCTACTTCCAGTTTAGAGGTCTCCAGCTCCCCAGGGCCATAGATGGGTATCTGTCTATGGCTTATTAGGAACCCGGGCGGCACAGCAGGAAGTGAGCCTCCCAAGGGAGCAGTACCATCTGAGCTCCACCTCTTGTCAGATCAGCAACAGCATTAGATTTTCATAGGAGTGGGAACCCTACTGTGAACTGTGCCTGCAAGGGATCTAGGTTGCAAGCTCCTTATGAGAATCTGACTAATGCCTGATGATCTGAGGTGGAACAGTTTAATCCTGAAACTATTGCCCCAACTCCATCCATGGAAAAATTGTCTTCTATTAAACTGGTCCCTGGTGCCAAAAAGGTTGGGGAGCAACCTTTCGCTGACCTAATTCATTCTTCAGGTCACTACTCAAGTGTCACCTCCTCTGAAAACCCTTCCCTGAATTATCTCCCCAAACACATATAGGTCCATCTGTATATACTCTCATAGCTTTTATTAAAACTATAATTACCTGACAGTGTGGCCATTTGTATAAAGTCTGTCTCTAACTATCTCATTGGACTGTAAGTTCCATGAAGGCAAGAACCATGTCTGTGTAGTTAACTCCTGCACCCCTGCAGCTACTGTGCCTACCACACAGCAGGCATTTAACAAGGTATCTCCTAGAGACACACAACTCTTAAGGTCGCATTACATGTTATTGGCAATACTGGAGTTAGAATCAGAGTCTCCTGACTTTATCCAATGTTCTTTTGTGCTGTAAATTGCAAAGCCAGCCATAACCAAAATGATATAACTATGTGCAAAGCATAGGGGCAGGCTCTGTGGAGAGGATAAAGGTAAACATGACACTGATTCCACCTCTTACAATCTTACGGTTTAGTAAGAAGGATAAGACGCAGGGAGAATTTCCCTGTTCCTGCTCCCCTAAACTGACCACAACCCCTTGCCCCCATCATGCCTTCTGCATGTGACAGCAACCCCCAGCCTCTTGGACAGGAGCTCTGGGGTTGCTGTCACACATGAAAGGCATGATGGTGGGGGACCACTCAATGTGCTGCAGGCGCTGTGCTTGTGTTATTTAATTAACAAAAGTTCTGGCCAGGCACGGTGGCTCACACCTGTAATCCCAACACTTGGGGAGGCCGAAGAGGGGCAGATCACTTGAGGTTAGAAGTTCAAGACCAGCCTTGCCAACATGGTGAAACCCTGTCTCTACTGAAAATACAGAAAAAAAAAAAAGAAAGAAAAAATTAGCTGGGTGTGGTGGCAGGCACCTGTTATCCCAGCTACTTGGGAGGCTGAGATAGGAGAATAGCTCGAACCTGGGAGGCAGAGGTTGCAGTTAGCCAAGGTCACACCACTGCACTCCAGCCTAGGTGATACAGCAAGACTCTGTCTCAAACAAACAAACAAAAAAACAAAAAAAACATAACTTCTTATCAGAGGAACCCACCCCCGTCGTGGGTTCTTTTCTACTCCCTAAGCATCTCAGCTGGTTTGAGAAATAAAGGGAAAGAGTACGAGAGAGAAATTTAAAGCTGGGTGTCCAGGGGAGACATCACATGCCGGCAGTTTCCATGATGCTCCCTGAGCTGTAAAACCAGCAAGTTTTTATTAGTGATTTTCAAAAGGGGAGGGAGTGCATGAATAGGGTGTGGATCACAGAGATCACATGCTTCACAAGGTAATAAAATATCACAAAGCAAGTGGAGGCAGGGCAAGACCACAGGACCACAGGATGGGGTGAAATTAAAATTGCTAATGAAGTTTCTGGCACGCATTGTTATTGATAACATCTTATCAGGAGACAGGGTTTGAGAGCAGACAACCTGTCTGACCAAAATTTATTAGGCAGGAATTTCCTCATCCTAATAAGCCTGGGAGCACTACAGGAGACCGGGGCTTATTTCATCCCTTCGGCTTCGACCATAAAAGGCAGCCACTCCCACGAGGGCCATTCATAGGCCTACCCTCCGGGGCTCATTCTCTTTCTCAGGGATGTTCCTTGCTGAGAAAAAGAATTCAGTGATATTTCTCCTATTTGCCTATGAAAGAAGAGAAATATGGCTCTGTTCTGTCCTGCTGAGCAGCAGTCAGACTCCAAGTCTTATCTCCCTTGTCCCTGAAGATTGCTGTTATCCTGTTCTTTTTTCAAGGTGCCCAGATTTCATATTGTTCAGACACACATGCTCTACGAACAATTTGTGCAGTTTACACAATCATCACAGGGTCCTGAGGCGACCTTCATCCTCCTCAGTTTACAAAGATGATGGGATTAAGAGATTAAAGTAAAGACAGGCATAGGAAATCACAAGGGTGTTGAATCTTCACAATTTATGTTCAGAGATTGCAGTAAAGACAGGCGTAAGAAATTATAAAAGTATTAATTTGGGGAACTAATAAATGTCCATGAAATCTTCACAATGTATGTTCTTCTGCTGTGGCTTCAACCAGTCCCTCTGTTTGGGGTCCCTGACTTCCCGCAACAACTTCTGCCAAGTGCATATCATTATCTTCATCCTACAGATGAGGAAGGAAGCACAGAGAGAGGTCTGGGGTTAAACAGTCAGTACTTTACTCAGTGAAGCCAAGGTTGGGCACACAACCAAGGGATGTAGTCAGAGAGTTAAAGAACCCCCTACCTGCCTAATAAGGTTATGTCAGACTGGAAAGAACTGGAACAAAAAAGAGAGTACATATTGTCTTGTCTCCCCGTACCTTCTCCCTTATGAAGAGAGGATGTCTAAAATTGTTGGAGGGAGATGAGTCATTTGAACCTTTGGGGATAACTACTTTCAGTTAGTTTGGTTGTAGATTTGGGGGTGGTTGAAATGGTTTTGGTGTCTGGGAAGTCTTTGGGCTCTGAAATGTGCACACAGGTGCACTATAATTTGCATGAATAGAGCCCTCTGGAGTTGGGCAGGGCACAACTCTCCCAGGTGTACGCAGCTTCCCTGGACTTGGAGGACTCCTTTCATGAGATCCCCTCAGCCCTAGGAGAATGTAAGGGGACTCTCACGTTTCCTTCTTGCTTGCCACCCCTGTTCACCAGATAGAAATTCCATCAAGGAACAGCATGTACACTGGACAGCAGCAACAACCCTCACCATATACTAGCAGGGACTAAAATGTGGTTGCTGGGCAAGGAACACCTCAACACTTGTCCTCAAAAAATGTACAATCTAGAGAGAAAGAGAGAACACATAAACAACCTGTATGACATAAGGCTAAATGATAAATACTGTAAATGGAGCACTAGAGAAAAATGCTCAGATGACAGAGTGGTCATTTTCTACAGGAGTGACATAAGAAGGTATAAAATTTGAGCAAAGTATCGAGGTATGATGTGCCATCAGAGTAGTTCAACTGCTATTATGAACAATGCTAACTCTCAGTGACTTAGTTTGATCAAGTTTTCTTTCTCGTGTCCTAGCCATGCACAGTCTGCTCCATATAGTCATTCTGGAACCCAGACTCCACCCATGTCGTGGCTCCAGGCTTTCATCTTTAACTGGCTTAACAGTTGCTTGACGTTATTCCTTGGGAGGAGGGGAGAAAAAAGTGAATAGATTGAAAAGACACATGTGCTGTTAACTGCCTTGGCCTGGAAGTTACACACATTACCTCCACTCTCTTTCTATTGGAGAAAAGCAGTCATGCTGTCTGGATGCAAGAGGGCTGGACGATGTAGTTTAATTATAGGCCTAGAAGAGAAAATGAGTTTGTTTTCACTTGTGTATGATTGTAATAGAGAGGCTTGGTGAGGGACAGCATTCCAGCCATGAATGGGCATGAGATTTTGGAAAGTTATGGCCATATTTATAGAAATCCAGACCATCTAGACAGAGAATCCATGTGGAGGAATCAGGCTGGAAAGGGTTGAACTTTCCAGATTGAAAAGGGTATGCAATGTCATGATAAGAAACTTGGACTTTTTTCTATAGGCAGTCGGAGGTCTCTGAAATTTCTCTTGAGAGAATGAATTAACCGAGCCATGTTAAAGGGGATTAATCAGCAGAGATTGTACACAGTGAGATGGGATAAGGCCAGGGCTGAAGCAAACCTGTTTTTCTCCAGCAGCAGGGAGTTTGCTGGTAAAACAAGGATGAATCAGATGTTTAGAGAGACATGGTGCCCAGATACCATGCAGCACTGGAGGCCAAGAGAGGTGCCTTAGGTCCAAAGTCTCTCATTTGGGAGGCCTCCTAGATCTTCTTGCCCCATGATTCTGGGAGATGCTTTTGTTTCCTTCCAATATATTCTTTCTTTTTCTCTTAAGATATGTTGAATAGCTTTTCTTCCTTTTAGATGAAGGAACCTTGATTAAAATGAAGGTTGTTGAAAAGAAGATTTGAGAATTTATCTGTGTCAGACAAGGAACCAGACCTGTGGGTGAATTTAACTCCACGTATCATCCCTTGCCCTGTCTGCTTTCAATCTTAGCTGTCTGAGTGGAGTTAGAGAGAATGAGTGGTCCGCATGAGCCAGGCATGAGAATAGTTACCCTGTCTGCTTTCAATCTTAGCTGTCCGAGCGGAATTAGAGAGAACAAGTGGCCTGCATGAGCCTGGCATGAGAATGGTTGCCTGTCTGCTTTCAATCTCAGCTGTCTGAGCGGAGTTAGAGAGAACAAGTGGTCCGCACGAGCCAGACATGAGAATGGACACTTTGGTCTCTGCCGTGACTTGTGGGTCATGGGGTTGACAGCCCAGGAGAGCAGGGAGAATCCCAAGGCCTAGAAGGTCATGTAGAAGGAAAATGTGCACATGAAGTAAAAGATTCTAAGAGCTTGATTGTAAGAGCCCCTGCCTGGGTCTTGTTCTCTTTCAATTGCAGCTTCCTCACTTTAAATTGCTATTTTAAACAAATGAGAAAATAATAATAAAATTTATTCTGCACTGATAACTTAGCATGTGCCAGGCACGTGATACACACTTCCATTATGTGTATGAACCTAATTATGTTATAGAAACCTAATAATCCCTTGAAGTTTGCTATAATGACCCTTTTTTTTTTTTTTTTTTTTTTTTTTTTTTTTTTTGAGACGGAGTCTTGCTCTGTCACCCAGGCTGGAGTACAGTGGCACGATCTTGGCTCACTGCAAGTTCCACCTCCCGGGTTCATGCCATTCTCCTGACTCAGCCTCCCAAGTAGCTGGGACTACAGGTGTGCACCACCACGCCCGGCTAATTTTTTGTATTTTTAGTAGAGACAGGGTTTCACCATGTTAGCCAGGATTGTCTCGATCTCCTAACTTTGTGATCCGCCTGCCTTGGCCTCCCAAAGTGCTGGGATTACAGGCATGAGCCACCGTGCCTGGCCTATTATGACCCATTTTACAGATGGGGAAGTTGAATCTTGGTGATATTAAGTAGCTTGCTCCAGGTCATGTGAAGAGCAAGAGTCCGAGCTGGGATGTGCACTAGGCAAACTGACACCAGATCCCATTGTAAAATTGGCACACAAAATTTCCTACCATTTGATTACTATTTTTTCAAATTTTTGCTTTTCTCCTCCAAATTGATAAATCTTCCCAATATGCTCCCTTTTCCTTGGATTGGGCTGAGTGAACATTGACACATCTTGCTCTTTAGCTCAAGTTCTATGGTCTTTGTGCAGACTACCACCCTCCTGCCTACATTTTTAGGGACAGACTTTATTTCCATAATTATTATCTTTCCCACTAATCACATTTATATCTTTGTAGCTCTCATGGAATTTGGAGGGTGCTCTAATACCTTGTGATTATTTGAGAATTTTCTCTTGTTTTTTTTTTTTTGGTCATATGTCTTTCTACCTTTGCCTGGGATGTCCCTCACACCTGGATACTTCACACCCACCTTCAGGAATTAGTTCAAGGAGAACTTTCTTTGTAAACTAGCCTTGCTTAAATCCTCAGGTAGAATTAATCATGCCCTCCCTTGGGTCCTCAGTGGATCCCATAAAGCTATTGAGTCTTTCCAATCTGTTCATTGCTCTTGCAAAGATTCCTTTCTAAGTGTAGTGTTTTCTCATCTGATTCCTTTTCTAGTACTGAGCACAGCACTGAACACAGTAGAAGTTCAAAAAACAGGAGCGGAGTTGTTGAATTTAATTCAGTTCCCAAATTCAATAGGATGACAAAATATGTAAGGAACACTCTAGTGCTCACATGGATCTAAGGATACTTAGCCTGGGGGAGAAAAAAACAAGAAGAGTATAATATCAAATACCCTAAGGGCTGTCAGATTCTGTGCTGCTCCTGAAAGCGTAATTCAAACTAGTGGGTAGAAGTTGGAAGGAGATTTTGCCTTAGTTTGAGAAATAATTTTCTAATTATAAATGTCTAGCAATAGAACAGCTTACCATAAAAACAATCATGAGTTCCCCAAACAAATCAGCAAGAACAAAACAAACAATCCCATCAAAAAGTAGGCTAAGGACATGAATCGACAGTTCTCAAAAGAAGATATATGAATGGCCAACAAACATATGAAAAAATGCTCAATATCACTAATGATCAGGGAAATGCAAATCAAAACCACAGTGCAACCAACTTACTCCTGCAATAATGGCCAAAATAATTTAAAAAATAGAAGTTGGTGTGGGTGTGGTGAAAAGCGAACACTTTTACACTGTTAGTGGGAATGTAAACTAGTACAACCACCATGGAAAACAGTGTGGAGATTCCGTAAAGAACTAAAAGTAGATCTACCATTTGATCCAGCCATCCCACTCCTGGGTATCTCTCCAGAGGAAAAGAAGTCATTATATGAAAAAGATACTTGCACATGCATGTTTATAGCAGCAGAATTTGCAATTGCAAAAATATGGAACCAGCCCAAATGCCCATCCATCAAGGAGTAAAGAAAATGTAGTGTATATATACCATGAAATACTACTCGGCCATAAAAAGCAATGAAATAATGGCATTCGTCTGGGCATGGTGGCTCATACCTGTAATCCTAGCACCTTTGGAGACCCAGGATAGTGGATTACCTGAGGTTGGGAGTTTGATATCAGCCTGACCAATATGGTGAAATCCTGTCTCTACGAAAAATACAAAATTAGTCAGGCATGGTGGTGTGTGCCTGTAATCCCAGCTACTCAGGAGGCCGAGGCAGAAGAATCGCTTGAATCTGGGTGGCAGAGGTTGTGGTGAGCCAAGATCACGCCATTGCACTCCAGCCTGGGCAAAAAGAGTGAAACTCCATCTCAAAAAAAAAAAAAAAAAAAAAAAAAAAAAAAAAAAAAAAAAAAAAAGAAAAGCAAAGCAAAGCAAAGAAAAGAAAAGAAAAAGAAATAATGGCATTCACAGTAACCTGGATGGAATTGGAGACCATTATTCTAAGTGAAGTGACTCAGGAATGGAAAACCAAACATGATATGTTCTCACTCGTAAGCAGGAGCTAAGTTATGAGGATGCAAAAGCGTAAGAATGATACAATCATCTGGGCATGGCGGCTCATGGCAATAATCTCATCATTTTGGGAGGCCGAGGCAGGCAGATCACTTGAGGTCAGGAGTTTGAGAGACCAGCCTGACCAACGTGGTGAAACCCCATCTCTGCCAAAAATACAAAATATTAGCCAGGCATGGTGGTGGGCATCTGTAAACCCAGCTACTCGGGAGGCTGAGGCTGGAGAATCGCTTGATCCCAGGAGGTGGAGGTTGCTGTGAGCTGAGATTGCACCATGGAACTCCAGCCTGGGTGACAGAGTGAAACTCTGTCTCAAATAAAATAAAATAAAATAAGAGGTACAACGGACTTTGTAGACTTGGGGGAAAGACTGAGAGTGGGGCATGAGGGATAAAAGACTGCACATTGGGTATACACTACAGTGTACACTGCTCAGGTGATGGGTACACCAAAATCTCAGAAATCATCACTAAAGAACTTACTCATGTAATCAAACACCACCTGTTCCCCCAAAAGCCTATTGAAATAAAAAAAAAAATGAATCACGAGTTCTCCATCAAGTAAAATCTTCAAGCACAGAGTGACCAAGACTATTGATGAATGCAGTGAGGAAAGAATGCATTCCTCCATTCAGAGGGACATTGAACCAGATCACCTCAGAAAGATGTCTGGTCTGTGAAGATTCTGGGTTGTTAAAATATAATTTCAAAAAAGTTAAAAACGTGACTAATCTGTATGTAGAATGAAGAAGCACTGAGAATTTTATTTCACTTTCTAATAAGGGAACAGGTGGTAAAACCAATTCAAATGAAAATTAGAAGGATCAGACTGTCTCCACCAGAAAACACATTCTGGTACGTCTACTGAGTTTGAAGCAAAACTGGTTAATACTTTACAGGATATTAAAATCATAACTTTTACAGTTATCTTTTTCACTAGACAAAAATTATTTGCATCTCCACTGGGCAAGGTCTACAAATTAACATGTAACTTTACAGAGACTGTACCCTTACCTACTGTAATAAGTAGAAACAACAAAGTCACAGTCCCCTAAAAAATTTAATAATACTTGGGTACTTGGGTGAGCCTATTAAACAATAGCCCAGGGTATTCGTTTCCTAGAGCTGTTATAACAAACTATAACTGACTGAGTAGCTTAAAACAACAGAAATGTATTCTCTCAAGAGGCTAGAAAAATCTGAAATCAAGGTGTGGGCAGGGTTGGATCCTTCTGGAGGCTCTGAGGGAAATCTGTCTCATGCCCCTCTCCCAGCTTCTAGTAGTTGCTGGGCATCCGATATGGTATGGATCTGTGTCCCCGGCCAAATCTCCTGTCGAATTGTAATCCCCAATGTCGGAAGAGGGGCCTTGTAGAAGGTGATTGGATCATGAGGGTGAATTTCCCCCTTGCTGTTCTCATAATAATGAGTGAGTTCTCATGAGACCTGATTGTCTGTAATAGTGTGCAGCACCTCCCTCTTCCCTCTCTTCCTCCTATCCCAGCCATGTAGGATGTGTCTGCTTCCCCTTCACCTTCTGCCATGATTGTAAGTTTCCTGAGGCCTCCCCAGCCATGCTTCCTATACAGCCTGTGGAACTGTGAACCAATTAAACCTCTTTTCTTTGTAAATTACCTAGTTTCGGGTAATTCTTTATAGCAATACAAGAACAGACTAACACACCATCCTTGGCATTCTTTGCCCTGTAGACATGTCACCCTCTACCTCTGTCATCACATGGTGTTCTTCAGGACACCAGTCATGTTGGATTTAGGGCCCAACCTACTCCAGTATGACTTAGTCTTAACTAATTACATCTGCAAAACCCTATTTCCAAATAAGGTCATATTCTGAGGTTCTGGAAGGAACGTGATTTTTTTTTTTTTTTTGGAGGGAGGGATTATTCAACTCAGTATACTCCATAACACAGAGAAAGGGACATCCTACCTACTCTTTTCCCTTATTTCCAAGTTTTAAGTACTCTTCTTACCACGGGTAGTTGCTTACTTTCCCAGTCTCTCACTTTCCCTGTCTCTCCACTGGCATCTCACACATGTTGTCAGCCATTCAGCTGGAGCTAGCTCTATATTTAATGATGCCACACAAAGGAAAGATATTACATATGTTTCAAATAAAAAATGTAAGAAATGGATCAAATAAAAATGTTTGAATATAATGATACAAAAGACTTAATTTCCAGGGTAGGTCTCTAGCTGTTCAGTTACTATTTTGGGAAAAATTATTTTCATGAGCTGTTTTGGTGTGTGACATGTCCCTGGAATTATTAAGGCAGACTCAGGAAAGTCAGTCTTGGCACACATTAAGAATAGGGGAGGAAATTTTAAGTTATATAGGCAGCTCTCCACCTCCTCCCATTTTTTTGTTTAAATAAAAGCTGTTTTGTAGGAAGTCCAGTTGGGCAGAATTTAGTTTTGTTGTTGTTGTTTTTTTAACAGAGAAGTTACCAGCACTTATCAAGGTTAGCCTCTGCAGCAAGTCTCTGCAGAATTTTTTGGGGGAAGTGGGGTCCCTTCTTTTTTTTTTTTTTTCATGGGACAGAGTCTTTCTCTGTTGCCTAGGCTGGAGTGCAACGGCATGATCTTGGCCCACTGCCACCTCCACCTCCCAGGTTTAAGCAATTCTGCCTCAGCCTACTGAGTAGCTGGGATTACAGACATGTGCCACCATGCCCGGCTAATTTGTGTATTTTTAGTAGAGATGGGGTTTCACCATGTTGGCCAGACTGGTCTTGGACTCCTGACCTTGTGATCCGCCTGCCTTGGCCTCCCAAAGTGCTGGGATTACAGGCATGAGCCACCATACCCAGCCAGGGTGCTTCTTAATACTACAAATGTTAGGTGAGTAGGGATTCATTACACTACTCCATTTCCCTACCACAGGGAAGATTCTATATTAATTTAATAGGAACTTTTTTGGCTAGACTTTCTTCCAAAAATCCTGGTTGGCAGAGATGATTACTAAATTAGAAGAGGGGTAAATTGGAGAGATAGAAGATTGAGACGCATCTCCTATCTTTCACTGATTAGATATTACCTTATCGAGATCTTTTAGATGAATTAAGATGGCCCCAACCCAGATGAACTCTACTGATGGTAAAGGCCATTCAGAACCCAAATGAGACAGAGATTGATTTGGAATCTCTTCATTCACCCTTCTATCAAGCCATCCATCCATCCGATGCAGGACAGGTGAGCCCCCAAACTGGGGCTTAGCTCAGGAAAGTTCTTGGCTTTGCCCAAGAAATAACTCAAGGGTGAGCTGGTGGTGTTAGCTAATATTTTATTGAAGGGTACTGTTCCTTGCAGAGCAGGGCTAACTCACAGGCAGTTTGCCCAGAGTCAGCAACATATGGGCTCTTAGCACCTGTGTTTATTCTCACTTATGCCCACTTTCAAGCACATGCAAATTTAGGGGCAGATTAATGCTCATTGGGGTGGGTTATTTAGAATTTTTAAGGAAAGGGCCGGGCGCGGTGGCTCAAGCCTGTAATCCCAGCACTTTGGGAGGTCGAGACGGGCGGATCACGAGGTCAGGAGATCGAGACCAGCCTGGCTAACATGGTGAAACCCCGTCTCTACTAAAAAATACAAAAAAACTAGCCGGGCGAGGTGGCAGGCGCCTGTAGTCCCAGCTACTCGGGAGGCTGAGGCAGGAGAATGGCGTAAACCCGGGAGGCGGAGCTTGCAGTGAGCTGAGATCCGGCCACTGCACCCCAGCCTGGGCCACAGAGCCAGACTCAGACTCCCTCTCAAAAAAAAAAAAAAAAAAAAAAAAAAAAGAATTTTTAAGGAAAGGCGGAGCAACTTCCAGGTTCTTGCCATGGAAAAAGATGGTAAGTTCTGGGTCACTGCCATGGCATTTGTAAGCTGTCATGGAGCTGGTGGCAGTATTTTATGCTAATGAGCAATGAGGGCAGCTAGGGATCACTTTCATCGCCATCTGCTGGTTCCTGCTAGTTTCTTCATTTCACCCCATCTGGACCAGGTCTTGTTTTGGTCAGCAGGGTTGCGACCAGAAAGCAAGTCTTCCCAGTATCCTACTGCGTTCCCTACTCAGAGATTAGATACTCCTTCTTAATCTTAAGGGGGGTGCAGAAAGGTGGAGGTCCATCTTCTGTAGCTGCTGCTTGCTGAGTTTCTGGGCACAGGCCCTGCCCAGCATTGGAAGAATAAAAATCTCTGGATACCTAACCTAAGGGACCCAATGGCAGAATGTTTTCATTCTCTGCATCAGAAAACAGGATGGGTTGGAAGCGTTGTGCCAGCATCATCTTCAGGGGGAATTGTAGTCTAGAAGACATAAGCTTAACTAAGAGAATAAACAAGCAAGGGGCAAAAATTAGTAATAATAAAATAGCTATCATAGGTCTTAGGAAAGGTAAAAACTAGGTGAGAATATTAAGTGTGGTGTATTATGGCACATACTCCTCCTTGTCATGTTATTTATTTGTGCATTTGTGAAACAACAGCTTTAAGTCTTCTACAGGTTCACAAGTATAGGTCATTCAGTCCTCTTATGCCTGCAGGGACTCATAAAAAAAAAGGTTTAATCTTGGACAGGTGTGCCCAGCTACTGATTCTCTGAAGTTTAACAGCAGTGGGGGTACTCAATAATACCTGATAAGGGCTGTTTTATTTTGGTTATGCTTGATCCTTAAATTGATACCAGGAGTGGGGTGCTGCTGTAAAGATACATGAAAATGGGGAAGTGACTTTGGAGTTGGGTAACAGGCAGAGGCTGGAACAAATTAGAGGGTTCAGAAGAAGACAGGAAGATGTGGGAAAGTTTGGAACTTCCCAGAGATTTGTTGAATGGCTTTGACCAAAATGCTGATAGTGAGTGACATGGACAATGAAGTCCAGGCTGAGGTTGTCTCAGATGGAGATGAGGAACTTGTTGGCAACTAGAATAAAGTCACAGTTGCTATGTTTTAGCAAAGAGACTGGTGGCATTTTGTCCTTGGGCTAGAGCTCTGTGGAACTTTGACCTTGAGAGAGATGATTTAGGGTATCTGGTGAAAGAAAATACTAAGCAGCAAAGTGTTTAAGAGGTGACTTGGGTGCTATTGAAAAGCATTTGGTTTTATGTAGTCACAGAGATATGGTTTGGAATTGGAACATATGTTTAAAAGAAAAGCAGAGCATGAAAGTTTGGAAAATTTGCAGGCTGGACAATGTGATAGAAAAGAAAAACTCTTTTTTATATTCTTTTACAAAATTATACTTTAAGTTCTGGGATACATGTGCAGAATGTGCATGTTTGTTACAAAGGTATATATGTGCCATAGTGCTTTGCTGCACCCATCAACCCGTCATCTATATTAGGTATTTCTCCTAATGCTGTCCCTTATTTTCTGAGAAAAAGTTCAAGTCAGCTGCAGAAATTTGCATATGTAATAAGAAGACAAATGTTAATCACTAAGACAGTGGGAAAAATCTTCCCAGTGCATGTCAGAGACCTTCCTGGCAGCCCCTCTCATCACAGACCCAGAGGTCTAGGAGGAAAAAACGGTTTCATGGGCCAGGTCCAGGGCCTTCCTGCTTTGTGCAGTCTCAGGTCTTGATGCCCTATGTCCCAGCCATGGCTAAAAGGGTCCAAGGTACAGCTCAGGCCATTGCTTCAAGGGTGCAAGCCCTAAGCCTTGATGGCTTACATGTGGTGTTGGGCCTGTGGGTGCACAAAGGTCAAGAATTGAGATTTGGGAACCTCCACCTAGATTTCAGAGGATGTATGGAAATTCCTGGATGTCCAGGCATAAGTTTGCTGCAGGGGTGGAGCCCTCGCAGAGAACTGCTAGGGCAGTGTAGAAAGGAAATGTGGGGTGGGAGCCCCCATACAGAATCCCCACTGGGGTACCATGTAGTGGAGCCGTGAGAAGAGGGCCACCACCCTCCAGACCCCAGAATGGTATATCCACTGACAATTTGCACCATGCGCCTGGAAAAGACACAGACCCTCAATGCCAGCCTGTGAAAACAGCTGGGAAGGTGGCTGTACTCTGTAAAGCCACAGGTGCAGAGCTGCCTAAGGCAATGGGAGCCCACCTCTTACATCAGTGTGACCTGGGTATGAGACATGGAGTGAAAGGAGATTATTTCAGGGCTTTGAGATTTGACTGCCCTGCTGGATTTCAGACTTGCTTGGGGCTTGTAGCCCCTTCATTGTGGCCAATTTTTCCCATTTGAAATAAGTTTATTTACCCAACGCCTATACCCACATTGTATCTAGGAAGTAACTAACTTGCTTTTGATTTTACAGACTCATGGGAGGAAGGGACTTGCCTTGTCTCAGATGAGACTTTGGACTTGGACTTTTGGGCTAATGCTGGAATGAGTTAAGACTTCAGGGAACTGTTGGGAGGGCATGATTGTGTTTTGAAATTTGAGGACATGAGATCTGGGAGGGGCCAGGGACAGGGTATGGTTTGGCTCTGTGTCCCCATCCAATTCTCACCTTGGGTTGTAATAATCCCCATGTGTCAAGGGTGGAACCAGGTAGAGATAATTTATCATGGGGGCAGTTTCCCCCAGCATGACAGTTCCCCCATGTTGTTGAGTGAGTTCTTACAAGCTCAAGTGGTTCTTATAAGGGGCTTCACCCTTTGTTTAACACTTATTCTCTCTCCTGCTGCCCTCTGAAAAGGCACCTTCCACCATGATTGTAAGTTCCTGAGGCCTCTCCAGCCATGTGAAACTGTTAGTCAATGGGCATTTCTTCATAGCAGTGTGAGAATAAACTAATACAATCCTTGAGGGATTAGTTTTTTGTTTTTTGGTTTTTTTTGTCCTTAGTAAGACTAAGTCTTCTGGTTGAACAGAGAAGCTGTTCTTTTTTGTGGATCGGGGAGAAGGGCAATACTTTATTTTGTAATTTTGAAAGGCCTTTTGAACCTGGCCTAAAATTTAAGAAAGGACATGGTGAGGCATGTCTGATACTCTATTTTCAATCATGGCCTGAATTCATTTTTTTAGGTTTGTTTTTTTCCCCCCTTTGGTTAAGGGACTTAGAGTCAAAAGACTTACAACCAATTAAATATTTCAGGTGAGATGTGAATGAAAGTGGGCCCTCATCAGCCCTTGAAATTTTTTAAAGCAATATAAGAGTCAAAAACAAAAAGCCACAAACAAGGTTATATATCAAGAAAAACCAAGTACTATAGTTTGGCTGTGTCTCCACCCAAATTTCATCTTGAACTGCAACTCCCATATTCCCCTCATGTCATGGGAAGGGCCAGGCAGAGATAAATGAATCATGGGGTTGGGTCTTTCCCAATCTGTTCTCGTGATAGTGAATAAGTCTCATGAGATCTGATTTTTTTTTTTTTTTTTAGATAGAGTCTTGCTCTGTCACCAGGCTGGAGTGCAGTGGTGCAATCTCAGGTCACTGCAAACTCTGCCTTCCAGATTCAAGCGATTCTCCTGCCTCAGCCTCCTGAGTAGCTAGGACTACAGGCGCACGCCAACATGCCTGGCTAATTTTTTATATTTTTAGTAGAGATGGGGTTTCACCATGTTAGCCAGGATGGTCTCGATTTCCTAACCTGGTACTCCACCTGCCTTGGCCTACCAAAGTGCTGGGATTACAGGCGTGAGATCCGATGTTTTCATAAAAGGAAAGTTCTCCTGCACATGCTCTCTTGCCTGCCACCATGTAAGACATGACTTTGCTCCTCCTTTGCCTTCCACCATGATTGTGAAGCCTCTCCAGCCATGTGGCACTGTGAGTCCACTAAACCTCTTTCCTTTATAAATTACCCAGTCTTGGGTATGTCTTTATTAGCAGCACGAGAACAGACTAAGACACCAAGAGCATAGAATCAAGCTATATTGGGGGAAAACACTGCTCCCCCAGACCTTTAAGAAACAACAATAATCAGAAACAGGAGAAAAAGTCACAGGAGCTGGTGGAAAAGCTAAAGAAAAGAGTTATTTCAGGCCTTCTAACAGGGAGAAAAATCTGAAAGCCTCAAGACGCAGTAACAACTGAATGTTCAAGACACGAATTTGAAAAGCTTTTGAAAGAAATAGATCATGGGATTGAAGAGCAACATTTCTGACAATTTGGCAAATTAATATTTTAAGAAAACCCAGGTCCAACACATAGACCATTTTTCTACAAAGTCTACCACAAACAATTTCCCTTTAATCAGAGCCAGCTTAATCACACACAAAACTTCGGTCGCAAATTCCTTTTCACAAACCCTATTATGACCCCACAAAGACCAGTCAATGACATGGCTGGACCCTCTAACCTGGCCTGTACCACCTACCTCCCAAACAACCAGTCACTTTATTTTAAAACAAGAATCTACCACACAAGATCTCTCTTCATATAAAATCACTGTTTTTCCACATCTCTCCCTGCAAAAAATATATCTTCCATCTATAGCTTTCCTCACATCTCTCTTTTCTACTGACTGGTTTTCTCCTATTTTGATCCTTCCTTTTAGTAACTTCTGAATTAAACAAAAATTATTCTTTTTTCCAACAAAAAATTTTTTCACAATAAAAAATACACCTTCCCTGGCATATTCTATATAAACCTAGGGAGCAAGAAATCCTGAAATGCCTAATGGTGTTTTATAGAGGAGAACCATTTAACAATTTTAAGATTTTAAGCCACACGAAGTACTCTCTACTCAAAGCCATTTAAACCATTCTAAAGCCTATGAATCCTCAGTGGTTTATCCAGGTAAAATTCTCAATTTCTAGAAGACACATATTTTTCAAACTGGTAAGTTTAGACTCGTTTTATTTGTTGAGTTTATGAGCACTCTTCTATTTATAAGCCAATTGGATAGCACGCTGGACTCAACACACATCACACAAATGAGGTGAACTACACGAGATAACTGGATCTAAGTTATTTATAAAATTGGGACTCGTCTGCTGGCCAAATTTTGTTTGCCCCAATAGACATGGAAGGCAGGACAGTGCAGGGAAGGGGATCCTGTAGCCTCAAATAAGGAATGGAGGGGGTGAACCGCATTGCTCAAGGGAGACCTCAGAGTCCCTGAGCTGCTGGAGAACTCACTCAGTGGAGACACCAAAGAAAAATGTTTGGGGCTGGGTATGGTGGCTCATGCCTGTAATCCCAGCCCTTTGGAGGCTGAGGCAGGCAAATCACCTGAGGTCAGGAGTTCGAGACCAGCCTGGCCAACGTGGTGAAACCCCGTCCTATTAAAAATACAACAATTAGCTGGGCGTGGTGGCGGGCACCTGTAATCCCAGCTATTCGGGAGGTTGAGGCAGGAGAATCGCTTGAACCCAGGAGGCGAAGGTTGCAGAGAACTGAGATTGTGCCATTGCACTCCAGCCTGGGCGACAAGAGCGAAACTCTGTCTCAAAAACCAAAAAAGGAGAAAAGCAAAATGTTTGGGAGGTGAGTCAGGGGATCCCAGACACTGACCTCAGGACACTTTCTTGGCATAGGTAACTGTGAGGTGGCAGAGAGCTTAAAGCAGCCACAAATAATTGTGTTTTTTGATTATTTTTAGTTGTTTTTTTCACTTCTTGTGCCCTGTCTTTACTGTTATAAACTTAAAAGGCCATATTTAGGAGTTGGCTCATGGCTGGGTGCAGTCGCTCATGCCTCTAATCTCAGCACTTTGGCAGGCTAAGATGGGCAGATCACGAGGTCAGGAGATCAAGACCATCGTGGCCAACATGGTGAAACCCCATCTCTACTAAAAATATAAAAATTAGCTGGGCGTGGTAGCACATACCTGTAGTCCCAGCTATTCGGGAGCCTGAGGCAGGAGAATCGCTTGAATTCGGGAGGTGGAGGTTGCAGTGAGCTGAGATCATACCACTGCACTCCAGCCTGGCGACAGAGTGAGAGTCCGTCTCAAAAAAAAAAAAAAAAAAAAAAGAAGAGTTGGCTCATAGGGGTTCGAGGTCCCACTCCTGCATCTTGTAGTTTCCTCCTAATGTCAGGGGCAGATTGAGTAATAAAATGCATACCCAGAAGAGCTTGCCCTGCTGGGGAGTCTGGGTCTGTATTAGTATATTTCCTGAGTGCTTCATCCAAACGACCCTGAAACAGAACAGGACTTTCGTCTTTCCCCTGAGTTACTTCTCTAACCTTGTCATAATTGACTGGCTTAACCACACACTTTTCCCTCTGCATCTTCTCCATGGCACAGCAAGTGGATGATAAAATTTGCAAGTCATGCCAAGTTAAAGGATGTGGTCAACTGAACAAACTCCTCTACAAACCTCCTTGAATTTTCTGAAAACCAGCCAAATTTCTCCTAGTATAAAGCCAAATTCGAGATAGAAAATGGCACACATACTCTGAGTGTTTCCTCATTTCCTTTAGCTACTTCCCACAACGGACACAGTTTTGATTTTAGAGGCTGAGATAAGGTCCCACTCCTGGTGGTACTGGTTGGGCTTATTCTCTTGGGCAGCAGGGGACATAAGCTGGGGCTAGTCAGATAAGGGAGAGGAGTGCCTGATGACCTTGGAGTGGAATCCCGTGTTAGAGAAGAGGCGGACTGACTCAGAATTGTGGGGCAGAGGAGGCTCTGAGGAGGGCGTAGTCCTCTAGGGGGAGCCGCTAGGAGGGGATCCCTTAGGCATGGCGTCCTGGTACCTGGAAGTAACATGAGCCAGAAAAGGGCCACAAAAGCCTTTACATAATAAGGGACTTCCTCCCATATTCCTTCTTTTTTTACAGAATCAGACCAATTGTAAAATAGCATTATAATGTATAGAACCATATTTAGGCCAAATACCTTGGTTTTCTAATTTGTGTTGGACTCAAACGGTGTTGCAAAAGAAAATGAGTTTCTTTTGCTTTAAGCTGGATTTGAATTTGCTCTAATAGCCTAAAAGTCACCCTAGTGGCGAGTCTTATGAGATGCTCATCATTGTCCCATATCTAACAAGAATTTCTGCTAGACACAGAAGTTTTTCTAAGTCTAGTGAGAGGGAAAGCAACTGGGCTCATTAGGTTCCCTTTTAGATTCCCAGTTCCTGCAGAGAAGGTGTAAGTATAGGCAGCAAGGCATTACAAAAGTGGACTATAAGTGTTTGCTGGTGAACAAAATATGACAAAAGAAGTATATTGATTAATAAAAGTATAGAAGGAAACGTGTAATAAAGCGACAATAAGAAAAAAAATGCTTTTATGGAAAATAACTTTAGGACAGAAAACAAGAAAAGGTAGACCAAGATTCCTTTGGATGGGTCTTCAACCCCCAATGCTAGAGGAAATGCCAACACCAAAACCCTAGAGAATCCTGGGGGTGACCAACAATACCAAAAGCTGAAAACCCAGAGTACCCAAGTATTAGCCAACTAGGGTTCCCACACCAAAGGCTGAAAACCCTGAAACATCCAGAGGGGACCAACAGTGAACACCAAAGGCCTCATTCAGGTGACAGAACAATGTGACTCTGTCATCCCAGGGTCGACACAACAGGGGACCTCTTATAGCCAAGTGTCCTGCTGTAAACAATTGCCCAAGTATAGTTAACAGGGAATGACAGCAAAAATTGCAAATGAAACATACATTTCAGAGCAGAAATAAAGAAAATGGCCAGTGAAGCAAATTAAAATGGCATTACAGGAGAAACGACCGAGAGAAGTTGCAAGAAGGGTGTAGTTGATCTGTCCTGCTCTTGGGGACTTTGAATCGACTATCTAGCCAAAAGCCTTATTTTCTGGCTCACCTGATATTGAGGTGAGTGGTAGAGGGGACACTCTTTCAATGGAGCCAAAATGGAGCTGTCCAGTCTCCAACATGGGACCTAGGTGAAGGTCTCTCCAGGTTTTCCCAGTTGCGTGGGTTCGGTTGATGCAAGGGGACTGGCGCTGCCACTTGTCAGGAAAGATAATGGCTCTTAAAAGAGTCTATGGTTGGTACTGTAGCTCTGCTGGTTTGATTGTTGTAGCGCTTATCAGCGTCTTGCCATCTCTTGCCCATTGCTGTCTCCTGCTGTCTCTCTGCTGTCTCACCAATCACTGATTGCTGCTTGCTGATCGCCACTAGCCACCTCTCTCTGATTGCCACCTCTTGGTGTCTTGTTGCCCTGTTGAGCACCACCTCTCACCATCTTTCTGGTTGACATCTTACCATCTCATCATCTCTCGCTGTCTCTTGTCATCTCACCTCTCTGCCAATCACCACCGTCTCTGCTGTCTGCCTGTCCACTGATTGCCATTTGACAACATCTTTGTCTCTTCATGATCGCCAGATGATGCAAGACAAGTGAGCTCCAAAATTGGGGCTTTGCCCAGGAAAGAATTCAAGGGTGAGCTGGTGGTGTTAAATAGCAATCTTTAATTGAATGGCACTGCTCCTTGCAGAGCAGGGTTAACTCATAGGCAGTGATCCCAGGGTCAGCAACATATAGACTCTGAGCAACCATGTTTATACTCACTTATACGCACTTTCAATTACATGCAAACTAAGGAGTGGGTTAATGCAAATTTGGGGAGCTATTTAGAACCTTAAGGGGTGGCAACTTCTGGGTTGTTATCATGGAAAGGGGCAGTAACTTCCAAGTAGTTGCCATGGCATTTGTGAACTGTCACGGTGCTGGTGGGAGTGTCTTACACTAATGAGCAGTGAGGACAGCTAGGGATCACTTTTTTCACCATCTGCTAGTTGCTGGTTCCTTGACTTCATCCCATATGGACCAGATTCCGTTTCAGTCAGCAGGGTTGTGACCAGAAATCAAATCCCACCTCACATGTATGTATCTATGTGGGTGGAGGAGGTGTCTGGGTTGGTGAACCAGGCTCAGCACAAGCCATAGCTGTTTGTGGCCTTTCTAAATCCAGCCGTTCTGGCCGAGTATCATGCAGGGGAAAGCAGCTGTGCAGATGGCTGCACTAAATGTGATAGCGCCTCAAGGTCCCACTAAGGGGCACTGCTGTGTCTGAGACCAGAAAGCGCTGGGTGTCTAGTGGGCATAGTGGCCTCCGAGCAATGGTGCTGGATTCTGTCTGCACAGCTGAGCTTTTCCTCTGCCTGCTCCTTTGGGGCTGAGCAATTGAACTTTGAATTCTTGGCACTGAGATGGCAAATATAACGAAGCTTTCAAGAAGCAGATAATGAAAGTTTTAATAAATAGCACAGGCAGGGGCTCAAACAAGAAATTAGAAAAATGATCTGACCTTGGTTGTTTCCCAGGCTGACAAAATGGCTCAACTGGTTATAATGTTCAGTAACATTTTCTTTTGCCTGTTTTTCTGTCACTATAAGTCACCCCCGAGGTAAGTGACTCTTCCATTTTCTTTTCTTGGTGTGACAACTCTGGCTTTCTGCCTAGAATGGTGCTGTTCTTATTTCTGGAAAACCATTTAAGAAAATTGGGTAGAATAACCTCATTCAGAAGAGAGGAGGCCACAATTTCTGTTTTGTTTGTTTTGCTTTGTTTTTGACAGTTGCCAAAGTACACTTCGTATTATTCTTTATGGTTTTTGTTTTACAAAAATACAGATATATTTTCATCTTTTCTGAGTAGTTGATATACAAAAAGCCTAGGTTTAACCTTGAGTTGTTGCAAATACTGTTACAGTTGTTTTTGTAGCTATGTTTAAACTTAGCTTTATATCTGAAAATGCTACCTATTGGAAAATATTTAAATAAAGCAGAAAGTAAAGAAATAAAACACTAGAAATTCTACTTCACAGTGATGACTACACTGGTGCATTCAGGCACAATAAGTATATGTATACAGTTTTCTATAAATGTAGACTATACATGTTCTGTCATCAGCATCATTACTCCATCGTCATGGACATCTTTTCATTTTGATAAATCTAAATCTAAAAATCACTTACGATGTTTGGAGACTATCGCATTGTCCGTAACATAATTTACTTAATTAACTCTCTATCAAGGGGCATTTTGCAAACATTTTACAAAACATCTCCAGAAAGGTTATACCCATTTATATTTCCTTCAACAAAACATAAAATCTCATTTCTCAATGTTTTGCCCAAACAGGTTTCATCACCATATATGATTTTTCTGATAGGCAAGAAAAGCTTAATTTTGTTTTCAAAAATATTTCAAATAAAACACTGAAAATTTTTAAATTCATATGTCATCTGTACCAGCCTGATATCCAGTTCTACTCCCCAGGATCCCCTGTCTTAAATACTTCTACTTATATTGTTTGTAATGACTTTCTAAAAGTTAAGAAAATACTATTTTATTTATATTTATTTATCAATGTTAGAGAACAGACTGGCTTCCACTGAATTATCAGGGATACATATTCTTACAGCTGTCTTTTTCTGCATCTGATGTTTTTATTTTATCCCACATTAATCCAGAAGAGAAAGTTAATATTTGGATTCAAAAAAATCCTCTATGTAAAGCTTCTATAAACAATGTATACTCCCAAAGAAGGCTGGAGAGGTTTATTTTGAAACACAGCAAACGATTTTAATGGTCACAGAAGCCACCAGTCCTCAAATAAACTGATATCGATCAATTGTACTGCAATCTATTGGCTAAGCAGTGTGAGGCCAGCCCAGACTCAAAAGAAGGGGATATAAACTCTATCTTCTAATGAGGAGAATGACAAAGAATTTGTTTGCCATCTTTAACAGCAGGCAGCTGATGGAGTTTTAAAAATGAGAATGTCTTCTGTGACCATTAAAATTATCCCAACCCTGTGAGTGAGCCTTCTTGGACATTCTAGTCTAGCTGAGTTACCCAGATGTCACAACTCCAGCTGCTTATGATAATGTGGGAGATAGGAAATGTAGCCAATGAATTTGTGGATTTCGCTAAGGAGATTTCAGTTGAGCTCCTAGATGTCTTCAGACCCAGCTCACATCCTGTGGGGCAAAAGAAACACCCAAGTGACTCCAGATTTAGGGTGGTTTGTCTTATACAGAACAGTACATAACTGAAGTAGCTGTTCCACCACTGAGTTTAACCTTCATCTCTCCCTACATCTCCCACTTTCACTGGGTCCCCACCCATCCTCTCCCCGTCTCTACCCCTGCTCCTGCCAACACCATCACTTCTCTTCAAGAGTCAAACTAGCCAAATTTCTCCTCTGTCGTCACTTAAAATGTCTTTCCCCACCCTGAGGACCTTATGCCTGCTGACCCAGGTTCTCAGTGGGCAGGAACTTAGGAAGGCATCCTGCCAAACAAAGTCTCTCCTTTAAGAGAATTATGATGAGTGAAATTTTCTCTATCCATGTACCACGCGTGAGCTACACTCACCAATTCTCCTGCATTCAGAGAGAAAACAACCTCCCTTCCTTCTTTTCCTTCCTCTCCCCTTCTCTTTCTTCTTGTCTTTCTGCTTCCTTGTCCTTCCCCTCATTCCTTTGCAAACCATGAAGAGATAAAACTGTCCATGATGAGATGCCCAGTTTTTTCAAGAAGAATTGCCGTTCCACCTCTTAAAAAAAAGATCTCGCTGCAGAACTGCGCACCCGAGTTTATAAATGTTAGATAACTATGGAAATGATTTAATCAGTTCATCAACACATTTGTTAAGCACCTGTTTTCTGTAAGGCACTGAGCTAGCCAATGAGGGAAAAAAAAGACATATGATATGGCATCAGTTTGCACTTTATTTCCTCTCACACGTCTGTCATCAGTGCCTTATGTACGTGTCACCTAGTCTATTAATCCACACTTCCTTACTGAGTACCACCATGTTCCAGGCAGCATGAGAAGTACACAGCCTTCAGGAAGCTTCTCCACACACTCTCTCCTTGTTAGTTTGCTTAGGCTCCATAACCAAGTACCACAGACTGGGAGTCGTAAAACCACAGAAACTTTCTCTCTCTAGTCCTGGAGGCTAGAGTCTGAAATCAAGTTGTTGGCAGGGCCGCTGTCCTTCTGAGCTCTAGGGGAGGGTCCTTCTTTGCCTTTTCCAGCTTGTGGTGGCCCCCAGCACTCCCCGGCTTGTAGCAGCATCACTCCAACCTCTGCCTCCGTCTTTATGTGATCTTCCCTCTGTGTCTGTGTCCAAATTTTTCTCTTCTTAGAAGGACAGCAGTCGTGTTGGATGAGGGCCGGCTGTCATCAGTATGGCCTCATTTTAACTTGATTCCATCTGCAAAGACCCTATCTCCAAATGAGGGCGCATTCACAGGTTCTGGGGATTAAGACTTCAACATGTCTTCAATCCACTCGCAAAGTTCTTCTTTCCTCCTTCTCTTCCCCTCTGATGAAACCTCCTTCTCTTCTACTCCATTCTTTACCGTTCCCTTTTCTCTTTACACAGTTGTATCTTACCGTCTAATTCACCTTCACCCCAGAGCAGCCTCTCCTTCGTTTCCAGCTTCATAGGAGTCCTCATGTCTCTCCTGGTGGTGGTGCTGGCTTCCTTGGGGTTGGGGCGCAGTAGCCCAGAGGGGTATGAAGGCGAGCGAGAGCACAGGTGAATGTCTTTAGCGTGACACGCCTCTCAGCAATTGCTCCCTCTCCCATTCACTCGGTGTCCTGCAATCTTGAATATACCACCCATAGGGAAACACACTGGAAGGAAAGAGCTGAGAAAGGAGAGTGAAGATAAGGATGAAATTCCCTAGATAATCACAGCAAGCAATTAGTCTAATTAAGCTAATATTATTCAACTACTTTTATAATACTTGCCAGAATGTTATCAGATTTCGCTGAAGTGCAGCAGCATATTTCAAAATAAGTAAGAAGGGATTACAGATCCTAACTTTGGCAATAAGACTTTGAATCCATGGACTCTGTCTCACAGTGGGGTTTGTTATTGGCTAGTACATCATTGGTGCCTGCGGAATACTTGAGGGATTCCAATTAAATCAATCAGTTGTATGAGCTGCCGCATGTAACTGCTGACGAAGAGGCTTTACCGAGCTGAGCCAGCTTCTGATAGCCGAGCCTCAAAACCTCAGGTGTCTCTCTCTTCCATCATTCATGCAAAAGTGCGAGGTTAGGTCAGACCCTCATTGGCACAGTTGTATTAGCTCAGTGGTTGATGAGCTGATCTCCAGTTTCTCTCTCCCACAAACCTGTGACTCACCCACAAAGGAACATTAGTGGGCTTTGTGGCCCTGATTTCTGGCATCCCAGGTGGGAAAATGAAGAGGGTTATATCATGGTGACACATTGTGCACCAGCTCCGCAGGCTGTGAGCCAACGGTGAGGCAGGCACGGAGAGCTGGTGATAGGGTTTGGGTCTGTGTCCCCACCCAAATCTCTGTCAAACTGTAATCCCCACTGTTGGAGGAGTGGCCTGGTGGGAGCGGATGGAATCATGGGGGTGGACTTCCTCCTGGCTGTTCCTGTGATAGGGAGTGAGTTCTCGCAAGACCTGGTTGTTTAAAAGTGGGCGGCACCTTCCCCTTCGCTCTTCTTCCTGCTCCTGCCCTGGCAAGATGTGCTGCTTCCCCTTTGCTTTCTGCCGTGACTGCACGTTTCCTGAGGCCTTCCCAGTCCTGCTTCCTCTATGACCTGTGGAACGGTGAGTCAAGTAAACCTCTTTTCATTAAAAATTACACAGTCTCAGGTAGTTCTTTATAGCAGTGTGAGAACTAACTCATTTCAGCTGGTTTATTAGTTTTCTATGGCTGCTGTAGCAAAATACCACAGACAGGGGAGCTTAAACAACAGAAACGCATTTTTTCAAGGTGTCAGCAGGTCTGGTTTCTTCTGAGGCCTCTCTGCTTGGCTTGCAGATGGCCACCTTCTCACTGTGTCCTTGTGTGGTCTTTCCTCTGTGTGCACACATCCCTGGTATCTCTGTGTCCAAATTGCCTTTTCTTATAAGTCAGGTTGTGTTAGGGCTCACCCTCATGGTTTCATTTTAAATTAATCACCTCTTTAAAGGCCCTGTCTCCAAATACAGTCTCATTCTGAGGTACTGGAAGTTAGGGCTTTAATATCGGAATATGGGGGTGGGGGAAGACACAATTTAGCCCGTAACAGCTGATTAGCCGAGAGGAATTGGTTTTGGAAGGAGCATATGACTTTCTTTTCTTCCTTTTCTTCACCCCCACCATCCAGAGCCTTGATGGGGGCACTTCTAGCTAGTACCTCTGGAGATTGTATTAAAAATAAAGTCTCTCTAAGATAAGGGTTTCCAAATAGCTTCGTATTTCCTAGAGTACTTGCTGAAATGCAGATTCTTGGGCTACCTGAAATGATATTAATAGGAATCTCTCAGGGTTGTAGCCTAGGAACCTGTACGTTCCTAAGAATTACTTCTCCAGGTAATTCTAAAGAACACTCAACTTTGGAGTTGTGTCACTATCAGCTGGAGACGATTGACTTGACAAAACTAAGGACTGGTCACTACTTATTTAATATGCTGACATGCTTTTTGAATAAAAGTTGCAGAGAAAGAGCAGGTTGCTGTGGGTGAACTGTGCATAACTCTATTTTGCTGATGTTTCAACCAGTAAGGACAGACTATTACTGAAGCATTAACAAATAGCTGTAGTGATTATAAATTATTGTCATCTAAATGCGGGGAATTCCATGAGTGTGTGTTGAACATGACAATTCTAGGCATCATGCAATTCTTCAGAGGAAAATCAAAGAGCAAAATTGCCTTGGACATTCTTTCTAAAACCAGTAAGATTGTATATAGAGAGATGTTCCTCAACTTTGGTGGGGTTGCATCCCAATAAACCACCATAATTTGAAAATATTGTAAGTCAAAAATGCATTGAATACACCTAAACTACCAAACATTATAGTTTAGCCTAGCCTACCTTAAATGTGCTCAAAACACTTCCACTAGCCTATAGGTGGGCAAAAATAATGTAACACAAAGCCTATTTTATAATAAAGTATTTAATATCTCATGTAATGTATTGAAAAAACAATGGTTGTGTGAGTACTCAAAGTACGGTTTCTACTGAATGCATTTCACTTTTTCACCATTGTAAAGTCAAAAAAATCCTATGTCAAACCATCATAAGTTGGGGACCATCTGCATATACAATCTTATATATATATAGTATATAGTCATGTGTTGCTTATTGATGGGGATAGGTTGAGAAATGCATCATTAGGCAATTTCTTCATGTGCAAACATCATAGAGTACACTTACACAAACCTAGACGGTATTGCCTATCACACACCTAGGCTATATGGTTTAGCCTATATATACCTATATATGGTATAGCCTATGCTCTTAGGCCACCAACCTCTACAGCATGTGACTGTATTGAATCCTGGAGGCAATGATGACACAAGGGTAAGTATTGATGTATCAAAACGTAGAAAACGTACAGCAAAAATACCATATAAAGGATTAAAAATGGTCCATTGGCACAGGGCACTTACCATGAATGGAGCTTGCAGGATGGGCAGTTGTTCTGGGTGAGTCAGCGAGTCATTGGAGTGTGAATGTGAAGGCCTAGGACACAACTGTCACTACTTAGACTTTATAAACACTGGACACTTAGGCTACACTTAGGAAAAATATTTCTTATTCAATAACACATTAACCTTACCTTACTGTAATGCTTTTACTTTATGAACTTTACATTTTTAAAACATGTTGACTCTTTTGTAATAACACTTAGCTTAAAACACAAACACATCACACAGTTGTACAATAACTTTATATTCTTATACATTTTTTCTACTTTTTAATTTTTTTTACCTTTTAAATATTTTTGTTAAAAACTAAGATACACACATACATATTAGCCTAGGCCTACACAGGTCAGGATCATCAATATTACTGTCTTGTCACATGGCAGGGTCTTCAGGGGCAATAACTTGCATGGAGCTGTCATCTCCAATGGTAACGATGTCCCTTTTTGGGATACTTCCTGAGGAACCTACCTGAGGCTCTTTTATAGTTACCTCTTTTTAAATAAGTAGAAGGAGCATACTCTAAAGATAAAAAGTGTAGTATGGTAAATGCATTAACTAGTAATATAGTCATTTATTATCAAGTATTATGTACCGTGAATAATTGTATTGCTATACTTTTATGTGATTGGCAGCACAGCGGGTTTGTTTACACCAGCATCACCATGAACATGTGAGTAATATGTTGTAATATGTTGTGCTATGACATTAGGACAGTTAGGATTTCACCAGGGGATATGAATTTTTCAGCTCCATTATAATCTTACTAGACCACTGTTGTATATGTGGTTTGTTGTTGATCAAAATGTTATTTGATGCATGACTGTTTATATCTTTGTGTGCGTGTGTGTGTATGCATATATATACACACACATATAAGTATAGATATCCATATGTGTATATACATGTGTGCATATATAGAGAGAGTCAGGGTCTTGCTCTGTTGCCCAGGCTGGAGTGCAGTGGTGCAAACATGGCTCACTGCAACCTCAATCTCCTGAGCTCAAGTGATCCTCCTGCCTCAGCCTCCCAAGTAGCTGGTATCCCAGGTATCAGCCACTTCACTTGGCACCCTTTGGTATTCTAGATGTTTCCAGGTCCTACAGACTCCTGGGGCTATCTTTTTCTCTAACACAAAAGCAACATGGCACGTGTCCCTTTGAGCATAGAATAGGGTGTTGAGCATCTTCTCTACATGCTTCTGGGAATTTTCTTGGAATTTGTAATCCCGTGCTCATCCCAGCTCCATATTCTAAACATCTCCATCTGAAAGCTCTGTGGCCAATCTGAGCACACGAATCCCTCACCTGCCAGCCCACGTTCTTCCTAAATTTAGCTTTCCACATGTTTCCTGGCATGTGTGCTTTCTTGTTCTCTCTCTTCCTCCTCCTCTGTCTCAAATCACCTCCCATACTTCCTTCCTCCATTCTAACATCCACCTCCAAACTATTTTTCTCCAATTACCAATGCAAGACTAAAAAAACTGTTACTGAATTATAAAAAGCAATTTAGTTCTCTATCCTCATCTCTAACTGGACTCTGGGCCTTCTTTTTGAGTTAAAAACAAATCATTTGGGCCAGGCACGGTGGCTCATGCCTGTAATCCCAGCACTTTGGGAGGCCGAGGTGGGTGGATCACCTGAGGTCAGGAGATCGACACCAGCCTGGCTAACATGGTGAAACCCCATCTCTACTGAAAATACAAAAACTTAGCCAGACGTGGTGGTGCATGCCTGTAGTCCCAGCTACTTGGGAGGCTGAGGCAGGAGAATCACTTGAACCTGGGAGATGGAGGTTGCAGTGAGCTGAGATCACACCAATGCACTCCAGCCTGTAGTTGGAGTCCCAGCTACTTGGGAGGCTGAGGCAGGAGAATCACTTGAACCTGGGAGATGGAGGTTGCAGTGAGCTGAGATCACACCAATGCACTCCAGCCTGGGCGACAGAGCGAAACTCTGTCTCAAAACAAAAAATCCAGAAAACCCCCAAATAATTCAACGTTGATTTCCTGAACACCTGACAGGAGACAGGCACTGTTTTGGTGACCTGAGGCACCCTCTAAGGCGTTCTGCCAAGGGACCACTCACCTTCAGAACAAATAACAGGTTGAAAGTTTGTGTTTGAAACTTTCTTATACCTGGTGAGATCAAATTCTTAGGCAGAACTCTCTCTCCCAAATATATATTAGAAGTATTATTATTATTATTTTGAGACAGGGTCTCACTCCATCGACTGGGCTGGAGTGCAGTGGTGCGATCTCGGCTCACTGCAGCCTCCGCCTCCTGGGTTCAAGCAATCCTCCCATCTCAGTCTCCTGAGTAGCTGGGATTACAGGGGCACGCCACCACACCCAGATAATTTTTGCATTTTCAGTAGCAACAGAATTTCACCACGTTGGCCAGGCTGGTCTTGAACTCCTGACCTCAGGTGATCCACATGCCTCAGCCTCCCTCAGCTGGGATTACAGGCGTGAGCCACTGGGCCCAGCCAGAAGTATTTTTTTTTTTTTGAGACAGAATCTCGCTCTGTTGACCAGGCTGGAGTGCAGTGGCACAATCTCAGCTCACTGCAAGCTCCACCTCCCGGGTTCACGCCATTCTCCTGCCTCAGCCTCCCAAGTAGCTGGGACTACAGGTGCCTGCCACCACGCCCAGCTAATTTTTTGTATTTTTAAAATAGAGACAGGGTTTCACCGTGTTAGCCAGGATGGTCTTGATCTCCTGACCTCGTGATCCGCCCACCTCAGCCTCCCACAGTGTTGGGATTACAGGCATGAGCCACAGTGCCTGGCCCGCCAGAAGTATTTTTTTTAAAGTTCTTGTAGTTCCTTTTTTTTGAGTAGCAAAATATATATAGCATAAAATTGGCCATTTAAACCATATTTTGAGCGAAGAATTCAGTGGTATTAGGTACAGTCGTGATGTTGTACAACCATCTGCACTATCCATTTCTAGAACTTTTTTTGTCATCCTAAACTGAAACTCTGTTCCTGTTAAACTGTTCCTGTTACTCCCATTCCCCCTCCTCTCAGTTCCTGGTACCTTCTACTCTGCTGTCTGTCTCTGTGTGTTTGCTTTCTGGCTATCTCAAATAAGTGGAATCTAACATTTGTGCTTTTGTGTCTTGCTTATTTCATTTGACATGTTTTCAGGTTCATGTGTGTTGTAGCAGGTATCAGAACTGCCTTCCTTTTGAAGGTGGAATAGTATTCCACTGTAGGTATATGCCACAGTTTGCTTCTCCATTCATCAGTTGAGGGACATTTGGGTGGTTTCTGCCTTTTGGGTACTGTGAATAAGGCTGTTATGTACACAGCTATACAGGTATTTGAGTCTTTATTTTCAGTTATTTTGGGTATGTAGCCAAAAGATGCTGGATCATAACCCTTGTTGCACTTCTTTTTATCAAACACGATATGGTGGATGTCAGCCCAGTCTGGGTTTCAATCCTGGCTCAGTCACTTACAATTTGGGTGAGTCACCTCACCCTCTCACCTCCTTTCTTCCTCTTAAACAGGGGCCTGGACTAAGATCCCTTCCAGTCCTAAGATTTATGGAATGAATATTGAATCATATTTCACAAAGCCACATTATACCTTATTTCAAAAATGCATAAATTACCAAAAGTGAAAGCTTCAGTTTTACATGTCTCCAAAGTTATTATGTCTTTTGTGTAGAAAATTGTAGCTGCTAATATCTGACATTGTAGCAGTCACTCTGAAAGTCTTATCCATTATCCACTTTTAAGTTTTACGTGTTGGAAATATAAAGATGAGTCACATAAATTCTGTTCTTAATCCAGTGGCAGAGGCAGAGGTAGATCAATTCTTTTCCTCTCTTCCTTTATTCCCCCTCTCCCAATTTGAGCAGGGGGAGCATTTTGGCCCAGGCCCCACATCCATGAAAAACTTCAGACATTAGCTTTCACTTCTCCTGTTGAAGTTAAACACACAGTGACAGAAATCATTGACAGGATAGAGAAAAAATGATGTCATATAAATTGAACCTTGCATCTTATTACTAACCACACCTCTATAGCATTATAAATTAATATTTTCAGTACATGCTTTAATTATCTTGTGATTAACAATCTTGCATTTGTTGTAGGAATGTTAAAAGGATTAATTTTATACATGTAAATGTTTGAACTGTACCACGATGTCTGTTATCCTGGGTTTATACTTGGCTGAGAATAGCAAAGACCCCCAACAAACAGTATCTTAAGGAAGATATGTATCTTCCTTCCAGCCTTCTGCCACCAGAAGGCAAGAGGGAGCCAGTTTGGGGTTTGCGTAGCCACAGGAGAGTATTATGTCAGATGCCAAGTTATTTTCCCTTCCTCCTATGCTGGACTACATTTCCCAGACTTCTTTGCAGTTAGTGTGGCCAGAAGATGACTGAATTCTGGCCAAAGGAAAGCAGTTGGAAGTGATATATGCTGCTATTTGTTCTGGTTCATAAAACTTTACTGAAGGATTGGTTCATTCCCTCTTTTCCTCTCTGCCGGCTGAATGTTCACACCCAGGGAAATCTGAAAAACCACATGTTAAAGATGGTAGCACCTCCATCAGCCTGGGTCCCTGAATCATGACATGGAGCAGAGCAATTCCTTCCATCCCCTGCTAGTTGAACTTTACATACATCATAAACGATTGTTGTGTGAGAGTTCAGAGTTTGCCTGTTACTGCAGTTATTGTTAAGTTACAAAGATTACATCAGGAGACTAGTCTCTTTCTACCTTGTCTACCTTTGAGATGTAGCTTTCATCCTTATGGTCATAAGATGACTGCCACATCACCAGCCACCAACAGCTGCATCCCAGCCAGAAAAGAAAGGAGACCAGGAAAGAGGAGAGAGGAACGCTTTCTGGGGACTTTTACCTATTTTTCAGTGGCCAGGCTTGTGGCATGTGACTACCTCTAGCTGCAAAGGAGGCAGGGAATTTGAATATTTTGTTTGCCAGTCTCTACTGTAGAGGGACATAGTATTGAAAGTGAGCAAGTAGGCACTAGTCTCTTTTTTGGCTTTTCATCTCAAGAACTTTAAAGGCAGCCTCTTTGATCCTTGAGAGGACCCCTTTGCGTTTCAGCAGCTTCGTCCTCCTGCCTGTGGGTGGAGGTCAATATCTGGCCCCCTGCTCAGCCAGGCTGACCTGGGCTGTGGTACCTTGGTTGGGCCTGGTCACCTCCCAAGTTGCAGCTTTCTTTCTCTCATCCTTCTGTCTCCACTGTTGGTTCCAGTTCATGTAGTTTTACTTCTGTTTTTGGCTTCTGTTTCTGATTTTATTTCTGCCTCCCGCAGCTACACCACCCTCCTGGAAGACTGGTAGGGATTGCTCCCAACTTGGTACCAGAGCTGGAGCCCCACCACCCACGAAGAGGCCTGGCCCTGTTCTTCTAACCACCTGGACTCCCAGGTGCCACCCACCCTTGGTGACCCAGGGTCGCTGGGCTCAGTGCCCTGCTGGGGTGTCCACTCTCCCTTCTTCCTCCAATGCCTCCATCTCCCAGGGCCAGGCCTGGGAATACTGTGTTCATCAGGACCTTGTCCATTTGATAGCTAGGCAGTGTTGCCTGGGCCTACTTCTGTGTGTGTGTATGTGTGTGTCCATGCGTGTGTGTCTGGTGGTTGGGGAAGGCTTGTGGATGCTGGGCTATGAAAGATAGTCTAGATTTAGACAAGTGGATATGAAGGTATGGCCTTCTCTATGGTCACCCATAAAACACCAGGTAGGAAGCAGGTGTGACCGACATGTGACTCCACCCAAAGTCCTTAGGCCCCTTTTCCATTCCTCTTGTTCCACCCCCCACCCACTCATCCCCCTACACAAACTTCTGTGTGATTTGCTTCCCACAGCTCTGTACCTGGGACTCAGCTAGCGTTGCCTTCTCTTACGGAGGCCCGGGAGTGCCTGGGTTTACAGCCCGTCTTCCCTCCCACCCCCACCTGGCCCTTCTCCAGTGGCAGGCAGGGGCTGGGGGGCATAGGGAGTCTGAAGGTCCAGTGCCCTCAGCCTGGACAAAGATAAACTTCAGAGCTCCCCTCTGTTCCCTCCAAGGTCTGTGTCTGAAGTCACCCCCGTCTAGGCTTTTGCCTGTCATCTGTCTGGCTTCCTCAGTAAGTCACCTGCACACGAATCCTCATCTCAGGGCCTCTGCAGAACCCCACCTGAGACAGCAGGAAAGTGTCTGGGAAGTGGAAATAGCTCATTTGAACTGCGGTGCAGAAAGAGCAGTTGGCTTCGAGTGCCAGGCAAGGCTGGGTTGCACTCTGTTCTGCAGGAAGGGGATGTCAGCAGCAGCTCCTCAACTGCCCATCAGCCTACGGGAGGGGGGTTAATCTATACATTAGCGTGGGGGAAACTTGGAGGCAATAAGGCAGCTGGAAGGCTATTTTAATAATCCTGAGTTCTCAAAAGCTTAAAATCAGTTTTTAGGGTGCGGCAGCAGGAGGGTGAGGAATGCAGTGCACAGGAGGGGGACTTCAGACGCTGTATTGGCCAGGGGGCAGGAGAGAAGGCACCCCCACTGATGCCCTGGAGTGTGGGGAGAGGGGGTGCCATTGGCAGGAATCTGAAACACAGAGAGAAGGGCTGGTCTAGAAGGGAGAGGGGGAATTCCATCTCCCATCCCTGTCTGCCACTCTGAAATCCTACCCTTTCACTCTGCATTAATGCTTCTCTCCCTCGCATTCTTCTCGATTTATCTTCCAGGAGCAGACCCTCCTTTCCAAGTCGTCATCTGGCATAATTCTTAGATCATTATGGCTTAATTGGTGTTTGATCATTTTTAGTCTCGGCTCTTCAACATCAAGGGAGAATTTACAGGGGAACGAAAAAGATCTCATTGCGATGACACCCAGTTTCACAGAGCTGGGTGTGTTAAGTCCTCTTTTACAGCTTTTTGAATGGCATGGCATTGCATTTAGATAACACCTAATGCCAACAAAGCAGTGAGCTGTGAGGATTGAGCTGTGAAACTGTAGCGTTTAACAGTAGGGCTGAGTTTATTGTACATTTTTAAAATTAACTCTGTCCTTCATGATCCTAAGATGTACTGACCATTCTGTAGAAGCAGAATGGGTGAACTCTTAGTCCTAGAAATTCTGAATGATGAAGACACAATATAACTGCGAATCACTTAGATCATTGTTCTTACAGACACAATACGTAGCTTTATTTGAACAGTGTTTTTGGAGATTGTGTTTTGCTTTAGATAATGAGCCATTGTACTAAGAATGGAGAAATGCTCCAAGGCGCTCACTTTTAATTTAAACACAAGTTCAATGTACCATCCCAGAGTGGAGATTGCTATCATCGTTAGCGCATCTCAGGCTTTATTGCGCTCCACATTTACATGTTCTTTGTGTTAGATGATGGTGCTGTACCCTTTCAGCAGCTCTCAGTGGGTATCCCAAGGAAAAGTATGTTCTTATTAAACAAGGACCAAACCGCTAAGCCAATGCTGCCTTAATTAGTTTAATCATTCACAAATTGATTTAGACTCCACCCACATTTTTGAATGCCTACTATGTGCTAGGCACAGTGCTAACTGCTAAACACTGGGGACACACAGAGGTGCCTATAAAATGTCTCCCCTGCTGCAGAGAGACTGCAGGCTACTTGGGGTTACAGACGTAGGAAACAGATTATTATCGTGCAGTCTGGTATGGTACACAGGGCTCAGCAGGCTTCAGGGAGGAGGCGAACACCCCTGGAGCGTCTGCAGAACCATTCCAGTTCTCTCTAGCCCCCCTGCATGTTTCAATTGGATTCAGCACTCTTTACATCTGCTGCTTTAAAACAAGAAAAGATTCCTCAAAAAGTTAAATGCAAAATTATTACATGACCCTGCCATTCCACTCCCAGGTATATACCCAAGGAAACTGAAAACATATGTCTATACAAAAGCATTTATGCCCACATACATAATAGCAGTATTCACAACAGACAAAGGGTGGAAACCAACAAAATGTCCATCTGTTACAGGAAAGAGGTCCTGATCCAGACCTCTAGAGAAAGTTCTTGGATCTTGTGCAAGAAAGAATTCAGGGCAAGTTGATAGAATAAAGTGAAAGCAAGTTCATTAAGAAAGAATAAAAAAAACCCAGCTACTCCATAGACAGAGCAGCCACAAGGGCTGGTGGTTGACCATTTTTATGGTTTTTTCTTGATGATACGCTAAACAAGGTGTGGATTATTCATGTCTCCCCTTTTTAGACCAAATAGGGTAACTTCCTGATGCTGTCGTAGTGTTTGTAAACTGTCATGGCACTGGTGGAAGTGTAGCAGTAAGGACGACCAGAGGTCACTCTCATGGCCTTCTTGGTTTTGATGGGTTTTGGCTGGCTTCTTTACTGCAAACTGTTTCATCAGCAAGGTCTTTATGACCTGTATCTTGTGCTGACCTCCTATGTCACCTGGAGACTTAGAATGCCTTAGCCATCTGGGAATGCAGCCCAGTAGGTTTCAGCCTTATTTTACCCAGCTCCTATTCAAGATGGGGTTGCTCTGGTTCAAATGCCTCTGACACATGAACAGATAACATAAGTGAAACAAAATACTGATACATGCTAAAACATGGATGACCTTTGACAACATTATGTGAAGTGAAATTAGCCAAATACAAAAGATCACATACTGTATAATCCATTTACATAAAAAATTCAGAATAGGTAAATACATAGAGATAGAAAGCAGATTAGTTTTGTCAGGGGCTAGTAGGGGAAGGGATTGGAGATTAACTTAATGGGTATGGCATTTCCTTTTGGGGTGATGGAAAATGCATTGGAATTAGAGGTGACCATTGTATAACATTGTGTATGTACTAAATGCCACTGAATTGTATACTTCCAAATGGTTAATGTTATATGTGAGAATTTTACTTTGATTAGAGAGGAGAGGACTACTTATTTCAGTGTTCAGACCAAAGCCAAAGGGATACCAATGATACATTCTTAATTCTCTCACCTGGGAGAGAAGGCCCTCTTCAAATCTCTTCGGTCTGTGGTATGTCTTAAGCCAAAATATACTAGGAAAATATTGGTTCAATACAAATGCATCTTGTTTTTAAACCAACTTGGGAAAGGTAGACACAGTTCAATTTCATAACAACAATAAAAAATACAGATTGACAAACCCCATCAGGTGGTATTCACCAGCTCATGGGCTGTTGCCTTAATTCAGACAGAAGGCAGGCAAGGGAAGTTGCAGGAAAATAACAAAAGGATAGAGATGTAGTTGAGGACAAATTATTCATACATGGATGATATGGTTTGGCTCTGTGTCCCCACCCAAATCTCATCTCGGATTGTAATCCCCTCATGTCCAGAGAAGGACCTGGTGGGAGGTGATTGGGTCATGGGGGCAGTTTCCTCCATACTGTTCTTGTGATAGTGAGTTCTCATGAGATCTGATGGTTTAAAAGTGGCAGTTCCCCCTTTCTCTGTCTCTCTTGCTGACATGTAAGATGTGCCTTGCTTCCCCTTCATCTTCTGTCATGATCGTAAGTTTCCTGAGACCTCCCCAGCCATGTGGAGCTGTGAGTCAACGAAATCTTTCCTTCTAAATTACCCAGTCTCAGGTATGTCTTTATAGTAATGGGAAAGCAGACTAATACAGTGGAGTTTGCAGTATTGTTAGCGGGGGAGCAAGCCTTACTTAAAATGGAAGACAGTACAGTGCTATCTGTTAATATTTTGTGCTAAAGGAAAAAATAAGACTAATGACTATACTAGGGAGAATGAAATGTACTCAGTTTACCTCCACAAATGTGTATGTGAAATTGATTCAGCTCAATTTTCAAAATATGTTTGTCTTAGACCCTGTCCATTGGCAATACAAACACAAAGATCTGGCTCCTGTCCTCAAGGATCTTACAGCTTTCAGCATAAATAGCCAACTGTAGTAGATGAGAGACTGAATATATGAATAGATAGTGGCCAGACCATATATAAAAATAGAACTCTGACCCCCAAATCTGCAGCAACTACCTCAGAAAATCAACCCATTTTATACAGTAACCAGACCAGGAAGCCACCTGCTGCCTTTAAAAGCCAGACTTACGGGAAGTCAGGCTACTTCCTATAAGAAATTTAGAAAGAAAGATATCTCTAGCAACTGGTCTAAGAAGCCAAACAACCCTTCTAGTAGTTGGCCCCAAATGGACGGGACTTGATTAATAACTGGCATCTTCTCTAATTTTTGTGCCTTCTTCCAATTTAAGACCAACCAGAGAAAGCCAACTGTGGCTCCAACCAATCAGATAGGCTTCCATGCTCCTAGTTGGCCACCGTGGGCTCCCCCAGGCCAACAGCCTCTGATCAGAGCACACCTGAAGCTGTCCCTTGTGTGCTCTGTAAAGTTCTCCCACTTCCCTGCCTGCCTTTGAGTCCCTGCCAAACGAAAGTGATGGTGGCCAACTCCCTTGATGGAGCAAGCTCTGAATAAATAGCCTTTGCCTTTCTCGTGTGGGTGGTGTTCATTTATTTCTACATAGAGAAGGCAGAATAAAAAAAGTGCTAAAAATACCTACAAATTTCACACTGTGTGGGAACAAAGGAAAGAGTAATTCCTTCTGTCCTAGGAGGTTGGGAAGGCAACCTTGCAGCAATCTGCTGAAAAACACCATGGTGCATTCCTAAAGAGCCTCCTTTTAAATTTGGATACAGTAGTGCTAAAATAACTTGTGGACTGTTTTTGAGAAGGGAGACATGTTGTCCCACCTCCAAAGGGAGAAATTAGTCCTCTGAGGCCACCGATGCTAAGGCTGCTGGTGGCTAGGGTTAGCCTCCTGCCAGCTCAGGGTTCTAAGAAAGACTTGCATCACTGACACGGGAGGGCTCATGTACACTTCAGGATTTCTCTGCTGGACATGAGCATAACTGTCCATAAATGCATGGGAAAGGCTATGTATTTTCATTGCTATTGGCTAAATAGGCTTTTGAGATATTTATGACCTTTCAGCCCAATTTTTCCCCTTTACCCACCTCCTTCAAGCAGATAGACCCTTAGATTCTTTGCCCCGAGGAAGGCGTGAGGCTGCCTGACTTGCTTCTAAACCCACTGAGGAGATAAGACTGTAGGTCCCTGAGAGGCACCTCAATGATGAGGTGTCCTGCTTGGAGATGTGATACTGTAGAGAGGCAAGAGGGAGAGGTATGTGAATTAACAGCAGGAAGTCTGAGGGTGTTAGAGGAGAGGGGGTCTTGGTCATGGCTTCCTGGAAGCACCTGGAGGTGCCAAAGGACCCAGGGGAGAACCCAAGAATCCAAGGGCCATCCAGCTAATTTAGGGAGATGGAGTCTCATGGCAGCAATGGGGCCCAGCTGGGGCCACGCAGGTGGAAGAAGATGTCTCAGCAATTAGCAAACTGATGCTAGTCCAGGGGGCCTGTCACAGACCTGCAGCAGTGCACAGAGACCTCCCTCACCGTGTGATAGCTTTAGGGAGCCATCCGGAAACTCTGAAAGTCATTGAGGTTAAATTTTCTATCAGCCTGATATTATTAGCATTGGGATCAGAAATCAAATTAATTTATATAAATAGATGTGCTGTTTCCTGAGTTTGTGGACTGTAATTCCTGTATGAACTTGATACTTACATGAAATTAACAAAAAAAGGGTCATCGAATAAATTAATACAAACGATGTCAAGTGTGTATGCATAATTTCAGGGTGGGCTGTATGTACGGAAACACTCATGGTGTGGGGGGGCTGGAAGATCAAGTAGGGGAGATAGATGAAATATCTGGCCACTCACTAGCTGGCATCAAGGAGCATGTTGGTTTACCTCTGTGGGCAGATTTCTTTGCCCTTCCTGTCTCTTTTCCTTACTACAGATTTTGCAGCGATTCTTTATGCCAGCTTTCCATGTTTGTGAATTGGGTAAGAACTTAGACTCCCTGAGGAAAATGCATTGAGTAGGAGTTGAAAGCTGAGTAGAAATGATGAGGAGGTTGGGAAATATTAAATCTTTCTTATATAAATTCTTGGTACTGTTTATGTTTCTGGCTTTAGAGAAAAGAGAGCTAGAACATATTTCTTTTTAGGGAGAAATGTTTTTAAACAAGCAGTATTTGGGAGAACACATCGCCATCTACAAATTACAAAAATGTGATTTGATCGGAAATATTTACAGGATTTCCAACAGAAAAACTAACTGGTCTTGATTTGTGGCTTAAAGAGGCAGCCTGCAGCTTCATAGCCTCCTATGGTTCCTGCTCTCCTGCTGCTGGCTTTGGCAAAGAGAGTCTCTTTGGTGGCAGCAGTCAGGGGAGTATGGAGGAGGGGGGATAATTCTGGCCATCGTTGGCACCGGATTCTGGGAGCAGGGCATGGCAGAGGCCAGTACTCTGGGATGGAGGATATTGATGGATGGCAGTCAGCTCCTAGAGTGCTGTGCAATTGTAGTGTAACATCAGCCTGTGGCAGGCTCCTGGAGAGGAAGCCAACCGCCTCCCTTCTGTCCAAAACCCAGCTTCTGTGATATGGCTGCTCAGGTGGGAAGGAGACCTGGGCCCCTGGCAGGATGATGCATCACAGTCAGGAACGAAGGCTGGAGGCTGATTCCGTGGTTTCGTTCCAGCATAAGGTGTACCTGGGTGCAGAGGGCTTGCCCCAGCCCAGGCACTAGAGATGACAGATGTGCTTGGCAACAAGTGAATCCTGGGAGGGAGGGGAGTATACAGAATTGTCCCCCAAAGGTGTCCGCATTCTAATTCCTGGAGCCTGTGGATATGTTTCATTACATGGCAAATGGGATTTTATAGATGTGATTGAGATTACTGTTAAGTCAGTTGACATGAAGATAGTGAGACTGTCCTGAGTCGTTGGGGGTTGGAGGGATACCAGTGTGGTCACATGAACCCTTCAAGCAGAGAGTCCTAGGAGAGGGCAGTAGGATACTCAAGTGTAAGGAGGATACCACGCGCCAGTGCTGGTTTAAAGACAGAGGGGGTAATGTGGCCAGGAATGCAGGTGACCTTAGGCAGCTGAGAGAGGCTCCTGGAAATGGGCACCTCAGTCCTACAGCTGGGAGACACTGAAATCTGCCGACAACCTCAATAAGCTTAGAAGCAGGTTCTCCCAGAGTCTCCAGCAAAGAGCCCATGCAGGCCAACACCTTAATTTTGGCCTTGCGAGACCCATAGCAGAGAAATAGCTGAGCCCACTGAGAATTCTGACCTACAGAGCTGAGAACTAATATTTTTCTGTTATTTTAAGCCACTGAGTTTGTTGTCGTTTGTTCTAGCAGCAATAGGAGAGGAATACAGGGCTGGAGGCTGGGGGTGGGAAGGGACTGGGGCCAGGGCCTGAGGTCATACCTAATTCCAGGTTGTTCTTCATGGTGGGGGAGAGGGTGAGGGTGACATAGGGGTGTGGTGGGTAGGGGCATCGGTAGGCTCAGTGCCAGAGGGAAGGCACCAGAAAAGAGCAGGAGACGACAGTAACTCAAGATGGTGGAACTCTTTGCCGGCTCAGGACTTCCTCTAGCTCACTGCCCCAACCCTGGTGGGTAGCAGGATCATAATGCTAACATTTTATGGAAATAGCATTTGCTATAGTTTGGCTGTTTGGATCGAACCTCAAGTTGAAGCTTGATCCCCATTGTTGGAGGTGGGGTCTTGTGAGAGGTGTCTGGTCATGGGGGTGGATCCCTCATGAATCAATGAATGCCTTCCTTTAAGGGTGAGTGAGCTCTTCCTCTTTTAGGACTATGAGAATCAGTTGTTAAAATGAGCCTGACACCTCCCTCCACTGTCTCTTGCTTCCTCTCTCATCCTGTGATCTCTGCACATGTGGCCTCCCCTTCTCCTTCCATTATGAGTGGAGACAGCCTGAGGCTCTTGCCAGAAGCAGACACTGGTGCCATGCTTCCTGTACAGCCTGCAGAGCCATGAGCCAAACCTCTTTTCTTTATAAGTTACTTAGCCTCAGGTATTACTTTATAGCAACTCAAACAAAGACAGCATTTGTCCTTGATGAAAAAACAATCAGCTCCACTTTTGGTCATTCTTCATTTTAGGCTTACTTGTTCCAGGTATAAATCTCTTAAAATTAGCTTACACTCTTCCAGGAAACCACATTGTGAAACAAACATCAGGTTGAGAAGAAGGGTTCATTTGGCCAACATCTACTGTCTTTGGTACAGCATTTTGGAAAATAAGAGATATCTCTTCTATATTGCTTTCAAAAACCGTACTGGGAAACCATCAGAAAAATAAATTTTCCCAAGAACAGAGCTTTAAGGTTTATATTGTTTTTTACCTGAAAGTCTAAAACCAACTTCTACTTATTTCTTGTGAAATTTATTGTGAATATGTCACTTTGAAATATTTAAGATCAAAAGGTTTGGTGTGTTTTTGTAGTGGCTACTTGATGGAAAACCAACTAAAGCACGTTAAGAATGACTGAAGTTGCAATGTGCCAAATTGCAAATACAGCTATCTCCACTTTCTGAGTGACTCTTCATAATACAACTGGAATTGCAGGTTCTTCTATCTCAAAGGTTGAATAAATGACTGTGTTCCCCAAGCAACTCTTGTGTCTTATTTTCAGTCATTTCTGCACAGAATGACGGTTGTAACTTCCCAAGAGCTAATCTATTAATTACTACAGGAAATTGCTGTGGGGTCCCCAACAGGGCTGTCTGTAGAATATTAAAGTCTCAGTTTTCCAGAGGAGGCATTTCTTCCTTTGCAATTTTGAACCATTTTCAGGACAGGAGATAACCGTATTCAAGGTTTTCTCAGTGTTGTTCAATCTATACTGTTTCTGAATGGAGAAAATTTCTTGTACAGAGTGGTCATATCCCTGATATGACTGTACAATACATCAGGAGCTTAGCTGCCAAAAAATATCACCTTTGACGATCTCCAGTCTATCATGAAAATTTCACCTTTTAAGTTTTGTGTGTATATGTATGTTTTATATTTATACCATATCTATTTCCAAAAATGATTTGAGGAGCTATATACCGTCAAGTCACTTAGACAAGGGCCAAAAGACGAAGCCTTACAATAGAACAAAAAAGAGATTTTTTCATGAGAAAATTTAGGCTGAGGAAAAATATGAAGTTCAAGAACAAAATGAACTAAGATCTTTCTGGAGGCAACTAAAAAGAAGTTCAAAACCTCCCTTTCAAAAGAAAAGGAGGGATTATAGGCATCGAATGTGTAACAATAAGACAGCACTAATTGGTCATGGAAAGACAGGAATTTCCACTGGCAGAGCCCCTTAAGGTTATCTGGGAGGGTGTGGAGGGCCCAAGCAATTTGCTGCAGCCCTGCCTCTTGGGTGCCTTTGCCTGCTAGTTACACTGGCTGGGGGAGGTGGGGAGATCCCTGGCCATAGGGAGGTGCTGTCAGTGGAGGGGACATGGCAAGCATGGCAGCTGGGTGTCAACATGGGGAGACCAAGGGGAATCCCACAGACACATGAGAAGTGTAAGGGATGTTAGTTTCTTTTTTTCCCCCTATGTTGATATCCTCTTTAATTCAAGGCTATGTAGATGTGTGTTTAAACATTTCCAGGCAAAAATATATTGGGGCTAAAACATTATTTCATGGAGAGTGATGGGGACAGTATGATATCAATTTTTTTGAACTACTTTGAGCTTTGTGTGGCCTATAATAGGGCTAATTTTTCAAAATATGAAGTGGGTGTTTGAAAAAAACACATATCCTCTGCTTTGAGAAACAGAAAACATAAGTTGTTTAGTCTTATTAATTGTTTAAATAAAATCCTGGATTTTTGTATTTATTTTGTGTATTTATTTTTGGTCTTCTTGAAGAATATATTTCAAAAGAGGCATGTTAAGACTGCTTTCTTCAAAGGTTTTTGCTCTAAAAGACTTTTTTTTTTCAAAAATTTACACCCTTTCCCCATTGTACATTTTTAAGTTGGCATTTAAAAATACTCACTGTAAGGCTGGGTGCAGTGGCCCATGTCAACTTTGGGAGGCTGAGTTAGGCAGATCACCTGAGGTCAGGAGTTTTAGACCAGCCTGGTGAACATGGTGAAACCCCATCCCTATTAAAAACACAACAAATTAGCCAGGTGTGGTGTTGGGTGCCTGTAGTCCCAGCTACTCAGGAGACTGAGGCAGGAGAATTGCTTGAACCCAGGAGGTGGAGGCTGCAGTGAGCTTAGATTGCGCCACTACACTCCAGCCTGGGTGGCAGAGTGAAACTTCATCTCAAAAAAAAAAAAAAAAAAAAAAAAAAAATTGACTGTAAGTTTAAATGGTTCAAAAGAATATAATGTTTGAATAATATTAATAGTAAATATAATATTCAATTTCTAAATTTTGGATGCTGTGTAGCGAGAGTTCAGATAGTGTGGGATTTACCTAAACTCTATTGGGTTCCTGAATTCACAAGGTGTGAATTTGGATGGAGGTGGGGGTATCTATATTGAGAATAAAAGAATTATTAGGGTTTATTTTCTTCTCTAGAGATTTGCAGATAGATGGTTGGTTACATCAATTCAGCTGCTCAAGAATGTCAGAAGGCTCTTCTGGTTCTTACATGTGGAGTTTTGTTAGATACTGCCAAGCTGCCTGATATGGTTTGGCTGTGTCTCCACCCAAATCTCATCTTGAATTGTAGTTTCCATAATTCCTTTGTGTTGTGGGAGGGACCCGGTGGGAGATAATTGAATCATGGGAGTGGTTTCCCTCTACTGTTCTCGTGTTAGTGAATAAGTCTCACGAAATCTGATGGTTCTGTAAGGGGAAACCGCTTTTGCTTGGCTCTCATTCTCTTATCTGCTGTCATGTGAGATGTGCCTTTTGCCTTCAGCCATGATTGTGAGGCCTCCCCAGCCACGTGGAACTCCATTAAACCTCTTTTTCCTTATAAATTACCCAGTCTCAGGTATGTCTTTATCATCAGCATGAAAATGGACTAATACACTGCCTTTCAGCAATTTTGTACTATTTAATATCCTGAACAAAATCATCTGCATGCCTCTTTCCCCATTCTCATTGTCAACAGTGTATGTTATAAACCTTCAGAAAGTCTTCCCATTTGAGTGAAAGAGTTATATGTTGTATTCATTTGCATTTCCCCTGGTTAGCAGTGAAACTGCATGTCGTTTCATGTCTGTTTGGCTATTTAATGTATGGCACCCTCTTTGAATTACCTCCTTGTCAATTTTGTCCAGTTTTCTATAAAGCATTTAAAGTACAACTATCAGAGTGAGAAAAATATCTGAAAATAAATAACAGTGTAGAGATATCCATAATGCATAAAGGCTATATTGACATCTTAAATAATGATGTTATTATATTACAACTCACATACAGAAAAGTGAATAAAGCATAAGTGTACAGTTCATGAATTTCTACAAAGCGAGCATACCTGTATAACCAGCACCGCACCTGGATTAAGGAACAAAGCATTAGCAGACTCTCCCGGAAGCTTCCTGTCCCCTTTCCAGTCACTCCCTGCTCCATTTCAAGGATAACCACCATCCTGACTTTTTTTTTTTTTTTTTTTTTGAGACACAGTCTCGCTCTGTTGCCCAGGCAGGAGTGCAGTGGTGAAATCTCAGTTCACTGCGACTTCCACCTCATGAGTTCAAGTGATTCTTGTACTTCAGCCTTCCAGGTAGCTGGGACGACAGGCATGCACCACCATGCCAGGCTAATTTTTAGTTTTAGTAGAGACAGGGTCTTGCCTTGTTCGCCAGGCTGGTCTTGAACTCCTGGCCTTAAGTGATCCACCCGCCTCAGCCTCCCAGAGTGCTGGGATTACAAGTGTGAACCACCACCCCCGGCCCATCCTGACTTCCAATACCATTGGCTAGTTTGCTTATTTTTGAATTTTATCTTGTGAAATAAGTTCACTGTGCCCTGGTTACCAATTTCTCTGAGTCTGGTGAGACAGAGCACCCCCACATACAAATTACATAGAGCAGGTTCATTACTCACATATAAGCAGCAAGGGATGACAGAAGCCTAGGATCCACCATGAGCCATTCGCCCAAGCTCTGGAAAGCTGCCCAGGACAGGTGGAATCTTGACTGTGCATGACCCACTTCCATTACAGCTGAGGGACCCTGAAAAGCAGCCTGCCCTGGGCTTTGTACCTAGGGTTTTATGCCCTGGAGAATCGTGAATTGCTGGGCTAAAGTGTTGAAGGACCTCTTGTTTCTAGGGTAGGGGCTAGAATAGAGCCTGGGCTGTTCAGGCCAGCTCCCCCATCCCAGCACATTCTACAGCTATTCTTGAGAACTACAAGTGAGAATGGGGGTAGGGGTGGGGGTGGGGGGAGAACTGAGTTGGTCCAAGATCACAGGGAGGACTGTCCTGAGTATATAAACGAATCATATCATTTGACTTCTTTTGCTCAGCAATAGTTGGTGAGATTTGATAGTATCAACATCTTAAAGGAAACCTGTCAATTATACTTCCAAATATATCCAACAGAACCTAAATCCTATAGTGGTTTATTATACACTGTCATCTTTTACAAACGCATACACAAAAAACCTTTCCTAAACATTGGGAAAATGTATATTTCATCTCTCTCTTTGGCTTGAATTTCTCTTCTACTTCTCCCATAGAATTTTATCCAATAAATTATAATGAAATTTTATGCTTGAAAGTCTTTAGTACTCACTCCATTATATTTGTTTGCAGTAAAATTGTCTATTGATTCAAAATCTTGCTTTATTTCTTATGAATATCAGACTTTTAGTGACAAGAAGTTTATTTTATATTTAGTTATAACGAATTAGAATACAATTGATCAAAATAATATATGAATATATTATATGGAGTAATATACTACAAATTTTGATAAATAATAAACCTAAAGCTACATGTTATTAGAATTGTTTCTTAATAGTTGTGATAGGCAAAATACCAGCTACCCAATGGTGTTTGTATCTTAGTGTCTAGGACCTGTGAATATGTTCAGTTAGATGGCATAGGGGAATTAGGTTTTAGCAGGAAGCAAAGTTGCCAGTCAACTGACCTTGAGATGAGTCTGGATTGTCTAGGTGGGCCCAGTGTAATGACAAGGATCCTGATAAGTGGAAGAGGCAGAAAGAAGAGAGAGAACCAGAAAGACGGCAGCATGAGGAGGACAGTCTCACGTTGCAGGCTTTGAAGGTGGAGGAATTAGGCCATGAGTCAAGGAACATGGGCAGCCCCTACGCACTGGAAAAGACAAGAAAATGGATTCTCCCCTAGAACCTCCAGAGGGAAGGCAGCTCTGCAGACACTGAGATTGTGGCCTTCTGAAATCCATTTCAGACTGGCCCCCCAGAAATGCAAGATGATCAATTTGCGTTGTTTTAAGGCATTCAGTTTGTAATAATTTGTTATTATAGCAACACTAAGCGAATTTGATAGTTCAATATGGTCTATTACTAAAATGAGAGGACACAGCATCCACTTTATTTTTAATTCCTTTAATAGGAAGTGGAAAATAAAATACTTTATGTGATAAACTGGCATGAGGAGATACTATGGTCAGAAAAAAGTTTTATTTAAGTGTCTTGTTGATCTGCAAGAAATCATATTAGTGTTTTATCTGTGAGTTTTGTCAGGAATATGTTAAAAGTTTATTTCCAGAAAAATTCTGTTTATATTATTTTATTTATTTTTATAGACAGAGTCTAGCTTTATTGCCCAGGCTGGTCTGCAGTGGTGTGATCATGGCTCACTGCAGCCTCAAACTCCTGGGCTCAAGGGATCTTCCCACCTCAGCCTTCCAAGTAGTTGGGACTACAGGCACGTGCCACCATGTCTGGCTAATCTTAAAAAGTTGTAGAGATGAGATCTTATATTACCCAGGCTTGTCTCAAACTTATGACCTCAAGCAATCCTCCTACCACAGCCTCCCAAATTGCTGGGATTACAGGCCTGTGCTCCTGCAACCAGCCTTTGGTTACACTAAAAAACAACAACAACAAACAAAAACAAAACAAAAACTAAACAAAAACAAAACAAAAACATCACGACTCTTACTGCTCTTGCTATTTGAATGTTTTTTCTTTCTGGCTGTTAAAATATCCTAGGCATGAGTATTGAGAGCAGCTGAAAATAATTGCTTATGTTTAAAAATATTATAATGAAAAAAGGTACTTCTTGCTTTCAGTGATTCTTGTAAATGCTCTCTTTGCTTTGCTCTTTTGAGGATTCTTCTTTGAGAATGGACTATCCTTTCACAATGGTTCGGAATGATGTGGCAATGGAGATGAAAGTTTTTACTCCCACCATTTCACTCCACTCTAAACTGAACCCAGAACACCCCAACAGGACTCAACATTTCTACTTTCTTACAATATAATAGTTAACAGAAATGTGTGTAACGCAGGAAAGAAATTGGATCCTATCAGGGTGTCCTATGACATGATTAATCATTGAAGACAGCTCCTCTTTTCCACCTGGAGGGCTTTTGGTTGGGTAACCACCCTGGGGGCGGGGTGGGGGAGGGCAGCTGCAGTCAGCAGTTCTCTAGAGAAGGCTGGTAGCCCGTGAGGCTTTGAGAACAGATACTCACAGCAGCTGGGGGTGGCTTCACCAGGCTGAAAAGGGGTCTGGGTGGAGTCCCAAGTGTCTACTATAGTCTGTGTCTTATAAACAAGTAGTTGATTTTGTGTTTGTGTGTGTATGTGTTTTAATATTAAATTGAATACTCCTTTTAATATGCCATAGGGAGGGAAAAACTTTTTCCTCTACCCTCTTAAGGTTAGTGATGGCGACCCGTGAATTAAAGAAACAAAAGACACAATTTGTATTAATATTTATGTGTATGGGAGTTCAGAGAAGAGAAGTAAAACTCAAAGAGGGGATTAGACACTAGGCCTGAATATCATTTTGATAAAGGAAAGGGGCTTTGGGCTGAAAGGGGTAACAAATTGTGGGGAAATGACAATGAAATATGTGGGGGGAAACAAACGAAGAAAAGGGTTATTTTAGTAAGTTGTGTTTATGCAGACTCATCTCGGTGCCACCTCTCCATCTCGGGGGATAAGAGTCATTCTCCTCTTCCTGGGACAGGAGAGGGGGACACTTTTACAAAGGGAAACATGCTACCTTCACAAAGGGAAGTATATGCCCTAGTTTTAGGTGGATGGGAGATGGCAGAGAACTCCCTGCACCTGTTCATTCTCCATTGCCTTCAGCTCAAAATAATTTTTATGCCAAAATGGCATGTTTTGGGGTGGCAAATCCTGATCCCCTTCAACACCAATTTAACCTAACTTCCCCCCACCTGTCATAGATTCCATCAGCAAATCCTGTCATCTTTTCCAAAATAACTCCCCAGTTCTGTAGGTTGTCACTGCTTCTACAAATACCACCCTAATCCAAGTCCCCATCACATATTGCCTGGACTAAGACAATAACCTCCAAGTTGACCAACCTATGTTGCTCTCCAGCCCTTAACTCTGCCTTTTCTCTCTCTAAAATAGCACCTATATTCGAGATTCTATAACATACCTATTGGTTGATGGTCTGTTTCCTTACTAAAGTGTAAGCTTCATGACAGCCATCAATTGTGGTGTCTCTAGTGCCTGTAATAATGCCAGCCACAAAGCATACACATCATTAGCACAAGGTTGAACTGATATGGTTTGGCTGTGTCCCCACCCAAATCTCATCTTGAATGATAACTCCCACCATTCTCACGTGTTGTGGGAGGAACCTGGTGGGAAGGAATTGAATCATGGAGGTGGGTCTTTCCCTTGCTATTGTTTTGATAGTGAGTAAGTCTCACGAGATCTGATGGTTTTAAAATGGGAGTTTCCCTGCACAAGTTCTCTTCCCTTGCTGCCATGTGAGACGTGCCTTTCACCTTCCATCATGATTGTGAGGCCTCCCCACACACGTGGAATTGTTAGTCCATTATACCTCTTTCTTTTGTAAATTGCCCAGTCTTGGGTATGTGTGAAAATGGACTAATACATGAACTAAGTCCCTTAGTTATATCTACGGAATTCACTGGTATGTTTGGGTTTATTCCTATTTTCTTTTTTTTTTTTTTTCTTTTCCTATTTTCTTAATTTGTGTTCTCCTACTGGGCTTTCTAGTTGCCTTTAATTAGTGGTTCATTTTTCCATTTTTACCTTCTGTAAGTTGGAAATGTACACATTTTATATCAAATACTTAAATACTTAACATTGTCTAGAATTAATAATTACCTAGAAATTATCTAGAATTAATAAGCTTTGTCTGCAATTATCTTTTTCCTCTCCTTTCCTTAGTCCCACTGAGAAGACAAACTTTACTGACCTTTTAGTTTTCTCTACTTAAAATCTCACCTGCTTCCATTGCATTTAACATTGCATGGGATTTTAAAACATAAAGCTTAAACGTTTACCACTTATTTTAATGTAAAAATAAATTTTACTATTGTGTTTATAACTCATTGCATTATACCTCTCATCCCTTCCTAATGGAACCTTCCCTCCTACTCCCCCAGAATTCTCAGTAATTCTTCCAAAGAGGATCATTGGATAGTAAATTTTGAGATTTTACATATCTGCAAATGTCTTTATCTTAATTTTTAGAAAGTTTTATAATTTCAACTTTTATTTTAGATATAGGGGTACATGTGCAGGTTTGTTACATGGGTAAATTTAGCGATGCTGAAATTTGGGGGACACATGATCCTGTTACTCAAGGAGTGAACATAGTACCTGATAGGTAGTTTTTCAGCCCTTGGCTCCCTTCATCTCTCCCCCGTCTAGTAGTCCCCAGTGTTTATTGTTCCCATCTTGATGTTTGTGTGTACCCAGTGCTTAGCTCCCACTTATAAATGAGAACACACGGTATTTGGTTTTCTGTTCCTGCGTTCACTTAGGATAACAGAGGTTGCTGCAAAAGACATGATTTCATTCTTTTTTATGGCTGCACGGTACTCCATGGTGTATATGTACCACATTTTCTTTATCCAGTCCACCGTTGATGAGCATCCAAGTTGATTCAATGTCTTTGCTATTGTGAATAGCGCTGCAATGAACATACGTGTGCATGTGTCTTTTTGGTAAAATGACTTATTTTTCCTTTGGGCACATACCCAATAGTGGGATTGCTGAGTCTAATGGTAGCTCTAAGTTATTTGAGAAATCTCCAAACTGTTTTCTACAGTGGCTGAACTAATTTACATCCCCACCAACAGTGTGTAAGCATTCCCTTTTCTCCGCAGCCTCGCCAGCATCTGTTAGTTTTTGAATGTCTTTATTTTAAAGCAGGTGTCAGCAAGCCCTTTTAAATGGTCCAAATAGTAAGTATTTTAGACTTTGGCCATATGGTCTCAGTTGCAATTATTCAGCTCTGCCAAGGTAGTGCAAAAGCAGCCACAAATGATACCTACATAAATGAATGGGTGTGGCTGTATTCCAAAAAATTTGTAAAAATGGGGCTGGTCCATTGGCTATAGTTTGCTGACTTCAATTTCAAAGGATAGCTTGTCTGGCTAGAAAATTTTAGGTTCAAAATTCTTTTCCTTTAGATATTGAAGATAATTGTTCCAAGGTCTCCCTGTGCCCATGGTTATTGTCGAGAAGGCTGAGGTCAATCAGATTTTTTTTTTTTTTGAGACGGAGTCTCACTGTTGTCACCCAGGCTGGAATGCAATGGCTCACTGCAATCTCCATCTTCTGGGTTTAAGTGATTCTCGTACCTCAGCCTCCCAAGCAGCTGGGATTACAGGTGCCCGCCACCATACCTGGCTAATTTTTGTATTTTTAGTAGAGACGGGGTTTCAGCATGTTGGCCAGGCTGTTCTCAAACTCCTGACCTCAGGTGATCCACCCATCTCAGCCTCCCAAAGTGCTGGGATTACAGGCATGAGCCACCACACCTGGCCATATTCTTTTTCTTTTGTAGATATCCAGTCTATTCTTCCCCAGAAGATTTTAAGGATTTTCTTTTTATTTTAATGATGAAGTTTCTTCATGGATTTTTCAACTGTCAACTCCCCAAAATATCTATCAGAATAACCTTTTGGTAAAGCAAAGCTAAGTTTATTAAACTTACTATAGCAAGAGAGACCATCACTTTGAGATCTTAGCAGTGGCTCAAAGGGAGAAGTCAGGAGAGGATATTTATAACGTTTTGGGGTCTAAGCTCATGATATTTGAGGCAGTTCTCAAAAGCTGGAGAACTGATTGGGATGAGCAAAGTTTGTAACTAATAGTTTAGGATTCTAGTCACAGTGAAGCTAGGGGCTCAAAGCAAATATTGATAAGTAAATTGTTTGATAAAAGAGTTTTTTACCCAGATGAAAACATGGTTGTCCTATGAGGAAAACTGGCCAGATGCCCAAACTATTTGCCCAGACAAATTGGTTTGCAGGAATTTTCTAAAGTAAATAGCAGTTATCTATTGGTTTACAGCTTTATCTTTCTGGGCAAGGATTTCCTGGAGCAAATAATTAAGTCATGTTGAAACAGGTGGTCTTTGTCCTTGGCCCTAATAGTTAAGCCATGTGGATGCAAATGTTTTCTCTTCTCAACTGTGTCTGGATCATTTTAAAAATGTTTATCCTGCTGGGTATTGATGACTTCTTTCAGAGACCTCATGTCTTACTTCAATTCTGTACATTTCTAATCAATTATTTCTTAAAATTTTATTTACTTTTGGCTGGGCGCGGTGGCTCACGCCTGTAATCTCAGCACTTTGGGAGGCGGAGGTGGGCGGATCATGATGTCAGGAGATGGAGACCATGGTGAAACCCCGTCTCTACTGAAAAAAAAAATACAAAAAATTAGCCTGGTGCGGTGGTGGGCACCTGTAGTACCAGCTACTCAGGAGACTGAGGCAGGGGAATGGCATGAACCCGGGAGGCGGAACTTGCAGTGAGCGGAGATCACGCCACTGCACGCCAGTCTGGGCAACAGAGTGAGACTCCGTCTCAAAAAAACAAAAATTTTTTTTACTTTTAATTTCTTTAGGCTCTTCTTTTGTAACTCCTATTACGTGGATGCTGGAACTAGATTTATTCTACAAACCTCTTAATTTTTGTGTCATTTTGAGCAAATTCCATGGTTCCATTTTCCAGTCTATTTGCCTCTCCACTGTGCTTATTTTGTTTTTCACCCACATGCTAGGTTTTTACATTTCAACCACTAAATTGTTCATCCAATAGGTTTGATTGGTTCCTTTTTCTTTGAGATGGGGTCTTGCTCTGTTGCCCATACTGGTCTAGAACTCCTGGGTTCAAGTGATCCTCCTGCCTTGGCCTACTGAAGTGCTAAGATTACAGGCATGAGCCACCACACCCAGCCTCTTTCTATTCTTGTGATCGCACACATTATGTCCTTAAATATTTAAAGATATTTTATATGTGTACATACACACACACACAGCTTCTATTCACCAACCTGCTTCTTTAATGAAAGTTTTTCCTTTTTCACTTATTTCTATCTTCTGATGCTGGATCTGCTGGAATATTTGATTCTGCTTATGTAAATCAATGCCAAGGTTCCCTCTTAGAATATCTGCTATAATAGTTCACACAGATGATTGAGACAGTGTGGGAACTGCCATTGTCACTGCTGCTTTACACTGGCTTTAGTGAGCCTGGCAGAGGCTCCTGTGGTGTGTAAGGAGATGACATCTCACAGTGGGTTTTTAAGGCATACCTGGGGCACTGCACTAAGCCTCTTGCTCCCGGAGTTCCTGTACCTACTGCTGTGGGGAAGGCACACACTTGCATCTATGGGCACGGGTGCCCAGCCCAGGGGCTGCCTTACCACGCTGCTCTCACCTTGGCCACTCTGAGTTCCTCCTCCTCTTTCTGGATCCCTCCCTTGTTGGTCAGGTGCACCCCTTGAGGCTCATAGCAGAATTCTCCCACTCCCAGCTGGGCTGCAGTTTTTCCTCTTTATGCCTGCCTGCTTTCCAATTTTAAGAGATTCTGGGCTGGGTACAGTGGCTCATGCCTGTAATCTCAGCACTTTGGGAGGCCGATGTGGGCAGATCACAGGGTTAGGAGTTTGAGATCAGCCTGGACAATGTAGTGAAACCCCATCTCTATTAAAAATACAAAATGTAGCAGCCGGGCATGGTAGCATGTGCCTGTAGTCCCAGCTACTCACGAGGTGGAGGCAGGAGAATTACTTGAACCCTGGAGGCGGAGGTTTCAGTGAGCCGAGATGGTACCACTGCACTCTAGCTTGGGCAACAAAGCTAGACTTTGTCTCAAAAAGAAAGAGATTCTGTATGATTCTGGTTCATCCAGAGTTTCTGTTCTTTCCAATCATGGCTATGCACTTACATGTTTACTTTTTTATATCTTTTTAATTTCTATGAATGTCATGTAAGAGGGACTGGTAATCTGTTTTGGAACATTTGTTTAAAATGTCAAATGAAAGTAAACTCCAAGCCACCTCCTTAAATCATTGGCAAAAATTCAGTCATTTGGGGGTACCCCGTTACATAGAAAGGTCCTGGGGTATCATAAGCAGGAATAGTTATCCTGGAAGCTGACCTCTAGTCTGACCTGGTTACCCCCGAGAAACCCACCACTGAGGCCCATTACTAGTTTTGTGACTTCTTTGCCATCATGGATCCAGAAATCTCTGCCAAAACAGTGCCCTGGGCTGGGAGTCCAATCTGTGTCTACACAACAAGCAGCCATTTCCCCTGAGGTATGGCCACCATCCTTGGCCATTTTGAGGGACTTGGTGGGTTGGAAGTTCCTGTACTTATCCCTGTTCTAGTTTTCTAGTATAGGGGTCTCTCCGTTATATATAGTCATTCCTTTTATGTCCCCTCTCCCTTTTCCAAACACCGATTATTCTCCTTTCTGTTCTCAGGATGTAATCTCCAAAAGAGTTATAGGATTCTAGAACTTTCTACTTCTGATTCTATTCATGGGGGAAGAAAACACAAAGGTTTTCTTGGGGTGGGCAAGGAAAAATCCAGAGACTAAACCACAAGTAACTTTCATTATCAGCTGAGTTATCAGCCTAAAAACCTAGAGGTGGTGTTTCCATGGGCTGTCTCCACATGGGCTTGTTTGGGCTTCCTTACTGTGGCTGGGTTCCAAGCACCGGCTTCCCAAGACAGCAAGGCAGGAGTGTGGGGCATGTTTAAGACCTAGCCTTGGAAGTTCATAGTCGCTTCACTTATTATATTGGTGACAGCAGCCCGAGTTTTGTCCAGATTCGAGAAGAGAGGACTGAGACTACCACCACAAGAAAAGCGTCAAGGTGATGTTGCCAGAAGGGCAAGTGGGATGGGGCAGGTTGTGGTGGTGACGTTTGGAACACACAATGCGACACAATCTGCCCTTTGGCCACCACAGTTCACATTCTTCTACATGTAAAATATGTTCTCTCCCTTCCCCGAGAACCCTCATTAGTTCGTTTACGGCATTGTCAAGGGGTGCCTTGAGCAGGGGAGCTTTCATCTGCCACATAAATCATCACCTTCTTCCTGAACCTTACCAAAATAAACGAGAGGGCCTCTGTGCACATGGCAGCTTCGAAATAAAGCCTTTTGTCTCCATCGGCAGCTCCAGACAGGTCCCCAAATAAACACGCAATCCAATTAAAACCGGTGTGCCTGCTCCATAAGTATGATGTCAGGACTCACGTCTAGTCCTTCCTTTCAGTTGCTTTATTCCTTCTGTAGACATTCTGGAGCTGCCGCTGCACAGCAGTGAAAACAAGCCCAACTTAATTTGTCAATATCATCTTGCAACATGTTATACACTGGAAACAGAAATGTTAACTTGGGTATCTGTGGGTGATGAGACTGTTGGTAATTTTTTTATTTTTATTTTTCTAATGTCCGAAACATCCTTCTTTTTCTTTTCTTTCTTTTCTGTCTTTCTTTCTTTCTTTCTTTCTTTCTTTCTTTCTTTCTTTCTTTCTTTCTTTCTTTCTTTCTTTCTTTCTTTCTTTCTTTTTTCTTTCTTTTTTTTTTCTTTCTTTTTTTTTTGAGACAGGGTCTTGCTCTTTCACTCAGGCTGGAGTGCAGTGGTGCGATCACAGTTTACTGCAGCCTCGACCTCCCATGCTCAAGCAATCCTCCCATCTCAGCCTCCTGAGTAGCTGGGACCACAGGCATGTGCCATCACACCCAGCTAATTTTTGTATTTTTTGTAGAGACAGGGGTCTCACCATGTTAGCCAGACTGGTCTTGAATTCCTGGGCTCAAACTATCTGCCAGGTTCAGCTTCCCAAAATGCTGGGAGTACAGGCATGAGCCAGCATGCCTGGCCCTAAACGTTCTAAACTTTTAATTTTCTATGATAAACACTGAGTGTAGAAAACCAACTACAGACACCCTCTGCATCAGACACCCTGGATTGCCCATCCAACACCATCCTCCCTCCTTTCTCTTTCCTCCTCACGTGTTTCTGTGGGACCTGGGGACTTAGCCATATGTGCCCTGTTCCCCTGCCCTCGGGCTTTGGGTTTGTTTGGCCATTGGAGGTACTGGCAGGAGATCAATGGCTGGAAAAAGAGAGCAATCGGGGTATTTCTTTACCTGCTTCTTCTGTGCAGTGGCTCTGGTGGCGACCACACCCTCTAAGCACAGCTCCTGCTCAGCAACCCGCCCTCAAGATGCTAGGTTTCCTTGGGTTCACTTATGCCATTTTCTCTCTTTTCCTCTTTAGGCCAAAGGGTGGTAAGTGTTTCTCACTGTCACTCTTCCTGAGTGTCTTTATATCCCTAACTGGCACCCTGCAGTGCTACCCATCCTCTAAGCAATTCCGAAATTAAATTCTCTCCATAACTAGCTGAGTGGTCTGTTTCCTGGCAAGCCCCTGGCTGCCGCACCGCTGAGGAGCTGTGGGATGTTGCACACGTCCCTCCCCTCTTGAGCTTCTACTTCTCCATTTTAAAAGGATGGATTTGGACTAGACTGGTGTTTATTAAGCTTTATGTTAATTAAAGCATTCTTTCAAAAGGAGTTCCACTTTCGTGCACTGTTGTTGGGAATGTAAAATGGTGCAGCTATGGAGAACAATGTGGTCATTTCTCAAAAATTAAACATAGAATTACCATAGGATCCAGAATTTCCACTTATGAGTATATATCCAAGAGAATCGTGAGCAAGATCTCAAAGAGATATTTGTGCACCTGTGTTTGCAGCAGCAGTACTCATAATAGCCAAGAGGTGGCAGCAAGTCAAATGTCCATCGGTGAATGAATGGTTTAAAAAAATGTAGTGTATTCATACAATGGAGTATTACTCAGCCTTAAAAAGGAAGGAAATTCTGACAAATGCTGTAACATGAATGAACCTTGAGGACATTACGCTAAATAAAATAAACCAGTCACAAAAAGCTACTTTATGATTCCATGTGTATGAGGTACCGAGGGTAGTCGAATCCATAGAAACAAAGTAGAATGGTAGTTGCCAGGGGTAGGGGAAGAAATGGGGAGTTTTTGTTTAATAGATACAGAGTTTAAGTTTTGCAAGATGAAGAATTTCTGGAGATTGGTTGCACAACAATGTGAATATGCTTATCAAAACTATACACTTAAAAATGGGTAAGAGGGTAAATTTCATGTTATGCATATTTTACCACAAAAACAGAAAAATTAAAGTGTTCCATTCAAAAAAAGGTTCTATAGTTACATCAGGTTTGGAAAAGGTAGTTATACATATATATTTTAAAGACTGATGTATACAAATCCCCTGAGAAGTGTTTTTTTTTTTTTTTTTTTGAGACAGAGTCTCACTTTGTTGCCCAGGTTGCAGTACAGTGGCACAATCTCAGCTCACTTCAACCTCCACCGCCCAGGTTCAAGTGATTTCTGGCTATTTTTGTATTTTTAGTAGAGATAGGATTTCACCATGTTGGCCAGGCTGGTCTTGAACTCCTGACTTCAAGTGATCTGCCTGCCTTGGCCTCCCAAAGTGCTAGTGCTAAGACTACAGGTGTGAGCCACCATGCCCAGCCCCCTGAGAAGTCTTGAGTTAAAAAAAAAAAATCTAATATCCTCTCTATAAAATCATTTCCCAGAAGGAACTAACCATGGAGAACATAGTTTTGGATGCAAGTGAGGAAAACCATCTCTAGGATCCCTTGTGGTTCTAAGTCCCATGGCTTTTTTCTGATTTTGAAAAGACGGTCAATCCTGGTCGCTGTTATTTCTGGCATGTCTTTGCTGCCTTTTCCTGAACTCAGGAATTCTTTCTGCCACAGATGTGTCTGGATGTTGACAGATGGGAATCTTCTCCAGTGACCAGAATCCATACCAAAGGCCTGGGAGCCCAAGGTAAGCTGCATTTATTTCCTTGGGCACTCTCTGAGTATTGGGTAGAAAGGGACTTTTTGAAATATTTGAAGGTTACTTGGGTACAAACGTTTTATGTGTGAATGGCTTTCAATTGTTCTCTTTGTTAACCATAACATATATGGTACTCAAAACCCAGGAAAATATACTCCTAAAGATGTTCAAATTTCAATTTCCTTATTGTAACTTATGTAAATGTTTTATGGATTTGGAAATTTTTATAAGGGATTTAAAAATACAATTATATTTATTAAAAATTTGACTATGATAATTTGTAATCTGATATAGACCACATTCAGTCAAGTTGTACATAAACACTGAAGAGGTAATTAAGGTAGAAAGATTTCTTTCTAAGGGTAATTATTTGGTAATTAGAAGGAGTCATTATAGATTTTATTTTCAAAATACTTCAAGGAGAATGGAAAGTTCCAGAATAATGATTATGTCTTAGTCAGAAAAATATATTTGAACGGAAATAAATATTTGTATTGCTTGATTCCTTGCATTGAATTGGCCTGGTAGGAAACCAGGGAAATTATTTGACTGTCATAGGAATACCCAACCTCCTTTTTTTTGCCCATCTCCCATCAGAGGGTCTAGAAAAGAGATGCTGGGGATCCTGTTCTAGCTACTTGAGAAAACAGGAAAGTGGCAAGGAGGCATCACTCATCAATCTGGTTGTTCCCTGTTTCCTTTCTTAGAAATTGCGCTGTGAGAATTTGGTGTTTAGGGCTATGTTTGGGCTATGGTGTTTAGGGTGGCCACCTTTCAGCTAAAGGGAAAAGACCAAGAACCTCACAGAGTGGTTGACCCAGAGTCCTGGAGGGATCAGCTCTAGAATCACCTGTGCCCAGACTTCTCACAATGTGTGATTACTAAATGCCGCTATTTTAATAGATTCAATTCAACAGATGTTTATTGACGTCTATTATCTGTTAGTCACTGTTTTAAGTACTTTCCAAATATGAACAAAAATCGTTGAGTTCCATAGAGCTGTATTCTAGACACTTTGAGTCATATACCCTGTTACCTAGAGCTTAAAGCGTTCCCAAAACTCCATGGTGTAACCTAACCTCTTACGGGTTGGATGGCATAGCATGCTGGAGCTGACTCCTAATAGCTTGCATGCAAGAACTGATTGTTGAATTTTCCAGAATTTTTAGCACTTGTTGTTAAACACAGCAGGTTTATTAAATTGTCTAAACTTGTAATTAAATTATATTGAAAACATAGTACTCAAACCCTCAGTACTTTCTACTTATTTTAATATCATCTGACCTTTTGAATTATTTACATTTATTTCACTTATATCATGCAAATAGTATATCTTGGGGCACTATGGGGCATCTCTTCCCAAATCCATGTTCAAGGACATCATCTTGGTAGCTTAAAGTCAGTCGTAGTAGGGATATTTGTGCCACGGAAATTGGCAACTGCTATAAATCAAAGCTTGATTTATTGTTCTGATGACTCTTAATGTTATCCATATTAAATTTAAAGATTGTCATGTCTGTAGCCATTACCTTGTCAATAGCACAAAAACGTGAGGAAATATTCTTTTAGCATTAGAAAACTGTTACCTGAATCAGCAAAGAAGTTGCTCCGATCATTGATGATCAAGTAGTGTTTCTATGTATATCTTCATTATTTCACCTTCACGATACTCATTAATGCAAACAAAAATGTCAACGTTCTAATCAAAACTGCACTCATATATCAGCTGCAACCATAGGTTGGCTATGAAAACAAGAGCTTGCCAAAAATCAAGGAAAGCATTCTATGAGAATCAATTGGCTATATGGAATTTACAGTGTAGACTTTATTATTTGTAAATTGTGTGATACACATTCTGTATATCAGTAAAATCAGTAATCACCTCAGGTATGTATATATTTCCATGCATTATTTGGAGAGCCGGTTGTTGAACATTTACTAGCACACCACTGGCTGGATGGGATCAAAGGGGAAATGGGATAAAAAGTGAGTAACAGCAATGGACATTGCCTGACTGTTCAACGCAAACCATTTTGCAGGATTGCTCTGGAATCCCTGTTCTTAGAGGCCCACACATGTTGCCAGGCTTTGAATCTAGCACTGGAAACAAGTGTCCAAGCTGGTCAGAGACATTCATCTGATCCCACTAGTTACTGAGCCCACCCAAATAGTCACCCACCAGAAGAACTGTATAAAGTACAAACCAGATGACTTTGATACAGCGCGTGTGATTTGGGCTATAAACCTGTCCACAGAGCATGTGACCCCAATCGTTCAGGCCCTCAAAGTGTAACATGTCTTCATAACACCCACCACCATGTACTGTATTAGGCCATACCTCTAGAGCAATGAGTATGTTGAGAACAAAAAGTAAAACACACACAAAAAAACACATATAGATACAAAAATGTGTTCTGGGACACCCTTGGTCTGATTGCCTCTTATGAAACAAGGACTTCACTGACAGGTTCTATGCATGTGATTATTTTTCCTTCCTGGGTAAAAAGATGGGATATATGAATGCTGATTATTAAACAAGTTACCACATGGCTGTGTATGTCCTTCCTCAAAAAACAAACTCAGCATGAGAAGAATGTGTAATGTTTGCAAAATTTCTTAGAATTTTTGGAATTTTCTCTTTAACAATGTTGGTGACTGATGGTTGATGTAGCCCCTGGAGAAAGACTGCCCATTAGGCTTTATTAACTGAAGAGATGTGATTGGATTCAGCATGGCACAGGCTTCTACTGTGGCAGAAACAGAGACACCTTCCCTTTGGGAAGCAGCTGTCTGATAGTCTGTGGAGTTGGGCTGTGACTTACCTGCAGAAGCTGCTTGTCCATTACAAGAAAAGCCCAGGTCTATTTGAATGTCCACACAAAGAGATATTTATCTCAGAAGCAGAGGGCTGAAACCAGTGTGTATAATTTGTGAGTCACTTGTTTTGGATTAAGCATTTACAAAAGAGGAGAACAACTGTTGACTATTTTCCATTTCTTGGTGTATTGAAACTTATATCTCATTTCCCTTTGCCTACCCACCCCCAATCCTATTGCTTTTTTCTTTTGAATCCCATGTCTTTATTACAATTATCACGAATAGAACAAAACTGCCTGGGCTTGAGTTCTTGTCTATTAACAAAAAATCTATTTAATTCATATGTAAGGTCTAAAATAAAAGGGAGTGGGGAAAGGCAGAAAAATCTTTTATGGAGACAAATAATGAATGATACCTTCTAAATGGTAAACATGTACTTGTAGGAGATGAGCTCAGCTCACTCAGAGATCTAATGGGAATGAATGTTTCTCCTGATTTAAGAGCATGCATATCTTATTTCCATGTTGAGGGAGGAAGAAATCGTAGTGTAGTGGAAAGAAGAATTGGACAGATTCAGGACCCCACATTTTCCTTCTGCAGCTTGCCTCATCAACTCGGGCAAGCCACTTGACCCCTACGAGCCCTGTTTCCCCATCTGTGGAGTGGGGATTATTATACCTACCACATGGGATATTGGGTTTATTACATGAGAAAATGTTTTTATGGCCTGAGGCATACTCCAACTCAAAGTTGAGTAAGAAACGATAACTGGGTGTGGTGGCTCATGCCCAGCACTTTGGGAGACCGAGGTGGGCGGATCACAAGGTCAAGAGATCAAAACCATCCTGGCCAACATGGTGAAACCCTGTCTGTACAAAAAATAGAAAAATTAGCTGGGTGTGGTGGCTTGTGCCTGTAGTTGCACCTACTCAGGAGACTGCGGCAGGAGAATCGCAGGGAGGCAGAGGTTGCAGTGAGCTGAGATTGCACCACTGCAGTCCAGCCTGGCGACAGAGTGAGAATGTCTTTAAAAAAAAAAAAAAAAAAAAAAAAAAATTACCTTCAAGAAATTTACAGTCTAGCAGACATTCGAAAACGGACTTTGGTTTAATCATAATACAGTGATTTCTTGTTTACCTCTGATGACTATTATTGCACTACTTATTGGAAGATAGATAGTATGGTTGGGTTTCTGTGGGGAAAAAATGGAGACATTTCCTTTGGGACGGTGACTGTGCTTAGAACTGATCACATTAAACAGTCCAAGACTAAAAACCCTATAACCTTTCTCTTTCTTATTCTACTGACACCTTCACCACCCTCAAAATGAATAATAAAACCACGTACTCAACATCAAAACTTATGATTACAACCCAATTTTAAAAATGGGCAAAGCTGGCATGGTGGCTCATGCCTATAATCCCAGGATTTTGAGAGGCTGAGGCAGGCAGAATCACTTGAACTGAGGAGTTTGAGAACAGCCTGGGCAACTTGGTGAAATCTCCTCTCTGCAAAAAATACAAAAATTAGCTGAGCGTGGTGCTGCATGCCTGTAGTCCCAGCTACTCAGGGGGCTGAGGTGGGAGGATCACTTGAGTTGGGAGGTCAAAGCTGCAGTGAGCTGAAATCATGCCACTATGCTCTGAGTCTGAGCAACAGAGTGAGACTTTGTCTCAAAAGAGAGGGGGTGGGGGGCAAAAAGAACTTGAACTGACCTTTGTTATGGGCTGAATCTATCCCCAAAAATTCATATGTTGAAGTCCTCACCCTCTGTACTCAGAATGTGACTGTATTTGGATACAGGGTCTCCGAAGAGGTAATTAAGGGTAAATGAGATCACTGGGGTGAGCACTAGTGCTCATAAGAAGAGATTAGAGCATAAACACAGAAGAAAGCACATAAACAACCACAGAAGAAAGATCATGTGAAGACGCAGGAGAAGACTGCCATTTACAAGCCAAGGAGAGAGGCCTCAGCAGAAATCAGTCCTGCTCACACCTTGGTCTGGGGCTTTTAGCCTCCAGAACTGAGAGAAAATAAACTTCTGTTGTTGAACCCAGCTCGTGGTACTTTGTTATGGCAGCCCTAGCAAACTCATGCAACTTTTACCCCAAGAAGACATACAGATGGCCAATAAGCACATGAAAAGTTGCTCAACATCATTAGTCATTAGGGAAGTGCAAATCAAAATCACAAGGAGATACCACTTCATACCTACTAGGGTGGCTATAAATACACATGCACAAAACAAAAAATGGAAAATATAAGAGGTATTGGTGAGGATGTAGAGAAAATGGGACCCTCCTACAAAACGGTACAACTGCTATGGAAAATGGTTTGACAGTTCCTCAAAAGCCAGACATAGAATTGGCATATGATCCAGTAATTCCACTCCTGTGTATATATCCAAAAGGACTAAACAGAGGACCTCTAGCAGATGCTTATAGGCCAATTGATACGGGTTGGCTGTGTCCCCACCCAAATCTCGAATTGTAGCTCCCATAATTCCCACGTGTCATGGGGGGACCTGGTGGAAGGTAATTAAATCATGGGGTAGGTCTTTCCTGTGCTGTTCTTGTGATAGTGAATAAGTCACATGAGATCCAGTGATTTAATAAATGGGAGTTCCCTTGTACAAGCTCTCTTTCCTGCTGCCATGTAAGACGTGACTTTGCTTCTCCTTTGCTTTCTACCATGACTGTAAGTCTTCCCTAGCCATGTGGAACTATGAGTTCAGTAAACCTCTTTCCTTTATAAATAACCCAGTCTTGGGTATGTCTTTATTAGCAGTGTGAGAACAGACTAATATACCAATGTTTATAGCATTATTCACAACAGCCAAAAGGTAGAAACAACTCCAATGTCCATCAGTGGATGGAATGGATAAAATGTGGAATATGTATACAGCGAAATATTATTCAGCCATAAGGAATGAAATTATAATATGTGCTACAACATGGATGAACTTTGAAGATTTTATGCTAAGTGAAATAAACCACACAAAAGACAACTATATAATTCCCTGATATGAAATATCTAGAATGGACACATTCATAGAGGTAAAGTAGATTAGACGTTACCAGGGGCTAGGAGGAGGAGAGAATGGAGAATTATTGTTTAATGGGTAGGGAGTTTATGTTTGGGGTGATGAAAATGTTCTAGAGATGGATGGTGGTGATGACCGCACAACAATGTGACTGTATGTAATGCACAGAACTGTATACTACTTAAACATGGTGAAAATGGTACATTTTGTTATGTATATTTCACCATAATTTTGCCAATAATGTAATAGATGCCAAACCATTTAATTATACATGTTTAATGGGTGAATTGTATGGTAGGTGAATCATGTCTCAATATCGCTGTTGGAAAAAAACCGTGCAATAGATTGTAGTGGGTGAGAAAAGGCAGCTGATGGAGACCAAAAGACTAAATTGAGGAGTCTGCCAGAATTTTCCCCACTTTTCCTTGTTCTAACCCATTGATGAGGTCCTATTACCAGGAGATGAGCTGAAACCATTAAACAGGCTTGGCTTCTCCAGCAGCTCTTCTTTCCTGTATAGAAGGCAGCACGTCCATGATGCTTCCAGGCTAACCATCCTCTGCCCAGCCAGAACTCAGCTGTCTGTTCTCAACTTGAGCTCATCTCCTGTGTCTCAGTCAGCCTCCCATATGGTCAGGTGGCACCTGCTTTCTGTCACTTCTGCCTGCACTCCTTCTAGACTCTATAAATATGAACAGAACATAAATAAAAAGCCCAGCTTTTGGGCCTCTGAGCAGGATCGTTATTTACTGTTATGTAGTGTGATTCTGCACCCCCGGGACTGTAGGCTAGTATGTGCTTTGGGGGCCTGATGGAAAGGTAGTTCTGCATGATCATAAAAACAAGTCAAAATCATCTCCTGTGATCCAGCCGGCTGCTACCAGCTGCAATCTATGCTTTTACATTATGCATGATTCTTGACTGCTCATGGTGCAGGAAAAAGATACACAATTCCATTAGCGATTGCCAGTGTTATGCTAACCACTTCCAGGCTACTGCTGCTAATTAATGTTAATATAGAACTGCTTACATATTTATGTCTTAGTCCATGCATCACGAAGATGGCACGGTGCTCCTCTTCTTTAGGATTGATCAAGCCAATCTAAAACTGATTGAAAGCCACAAGTGATGGCTTTGGAATGGATGGCTTTGGTAATGCAGCCTCACATTATTAAATGGAGGGAACCTGTGGAGGTGCCTCCTCTGCCAGGGCTGCTGCTCACACACACGCTCCCAGGCGAGTTTGGACTCTCCCTCTTCCCTGCCCTTCCTGCTATATTTCTATACTTTTGATAACCAGCATGGGTCTGGTACCTGCACTGATTTGTCCTGCAGTCCGGGACCCTTTTTGCATACAAGCCCCACCATGAACCATACAGGTGGCTGCAGCAAGCAGCCTCTCTCATCCTTTTCTCTTTCTAGGCTCCTTGCCTCTTTGTCTCTCCTCTGCTTTTCTTTATGCTTAGAATGTGGCTTTCTTCTCTCTGTCCACCTACATGTATTTATTTTTCAGAGCCTAAAGAGTGTATGTGAGGGGACAGGGAGAGAGAGAGATGGAAGGAGGAAAAGTCAGTATAAGGGGTGGTTACAGGACGGGCCACTGTTGTCAGCAAGGGGACTCCATCCTGCCCAATCCTTCTGTCCACCCAACAGTGGTCTTACAGAGGCATCTCTCCTGTGTTGCTCCAGGTGCTGTGGCTCCTCCTAGAACTCTCAAGCAATGCGTGGAGATGTAGGGAGTGGGCTCTTGCCCAGGTCTCCCATGGCAGGATCAGAGCAGTGTGGGTGAAGGCAGATATACTGGGCAGAGCCTAAAAGTGACACACAACTGCTGCCCACAGCTGCAGCAGGGGTCACCGGAGGTGCCTGCTAAGCCAGCTGACACACTATCTGGAAGAAGGCCCCATCGCAGCCCTCCCATGGAGGCCACACCACCCCAGGACATCTGGGTGGCTAGATGTGTACTGGTGCCTGTTCTTCTTCCATACCTTTTTGCTTTTCCACCGTTAACCTCCCCAGGAGGGTCTCCCGTTCAGTGCTGAATGCCAGTTCAGACGTGGCTCTTCATTTATTCACTCCAGCATTCATTGAGTGCATACAGTGGACCAGACTCCTTGCAGGTTCTGGAGATAAAAAGAAAAAAGCAAACAGTCTGTGTCTATCTTAGAACCAAGGCGTGAAGACAGTCCTTGAAAAGACTGCAAGAGGAGGCAGGGACTGTAAGGTAACGATGACTCGTGGGGCTCCCTTATTCCCCTACTTCACAAATAGTTACCAAGCACTCACTCTGGGCCAGGTCATCCATCAGACCCTAGGGACTCAGCGCTGTGCAGAACCTACACAGTGCTTGCCTTTCTGGGCTTGGAATGGTCAGGATCATGAGTGCAACAGTAATTTATAGCAGAAGAAGATCACGTAGGCTGGAATGATTCAGAGAATTTCCTCCTTCTGCCTCTCACTCTCCCTGGTCCCTCATATATACTCTTTAGGCTTTGAAAAATAAGTATATTTAGGTAGACAGAAGAGAGCAGCATTCCAAGCATCAAGAAGACCAGAGGAGGAGGCAAAGCGGGAAGTGGCCTAGGAAGACCAAAGGGAGCAAAAGGGTCTTGTCTGCTGAGGCTGGACAAAGCTAACCAGGGCGGCAAGGGCAGAGGTGAACTCCCCTCCCTCCTCACCCCTTCTTGGCTTCACTACTGGGTGTGGAGGGCTTATATGTCACTTACCCATGCCCGCTAAACATCCTTCTCAAAGTCTCATCTCTACCAGGAGCCTGGAGAGGTTGTAGAGAAGCACTATGCTTTGTTCAGGGGAGAAAATCCATGAGTCAGGAAGCCAGAGATAAACCTGTGTCCTGAACTGAATAAGGAAAGGATTTTGACTCATGGTTAGAACACGGTATGTCCGACTTCAAAGAAAAAGGACAACCTCCATTTTGATCTCCCTGACAGCTAGATTTCACAGGATGGCGACATGCCAGGTACTTTTTTGGTTGGACATTTTGCATGGGAGATAGTATATTCTTAGTTGGGATGGAGTAAGGAGCCCTGAATGCTTTTTAAAATTCCATACTAAAACTGAATTGGGCCTAATGGAAGCCCCTAGAATGTTACTATTAAGGATCAGAGTTTTGTGTCAGTGGGGACAGAGACTCTTCTGTGCAAGTCCCTCACTGTCAGATGAGGAAACTGAGGCCAAGGGAAGGGAAATGACACACCCAGTTTTCCAAGGCTGGTAAGTAGTAGGTTGGCAGCAGCAGAGCCTGGAACTCCATGGTTAGGCCATGACCAAACACAGCCGAGTGAGCAAGACCAGGTACTGGGCAGGGCAGCCCACGGGCAGCCTGTGCTGCTCACATGGGAAGGAAGGCAGGAATTAGAGTTCTCCAACCCAGGGCCATTAGGCACAAGCCCTGGATGAACAGCAGAATCACCTGGGAGAGTTGTTATCGCAAATGACAGATGCCTGGACTCCACCTACAGACTGGTTGTCCCTCTGCCCCTTTATATGTTGAAGCCCTGACTCCCCTGTGTTTGGAGATAAGTCCTATAGGGACGTGTGGTGTTGTGGTGGAATAAGCATCTTTTACAGAAGTGTACATTAGACTAGGTTGTTTCCTAAGCCTTTTTATGTGTGTTGCTCAGAATATTGTTGGGGACTGGAGAGGTTGGCGTGGAAGCCCAGGAGAGGCAGTGTCCTTCCTAGGTCATGTCAGATGAGGCATAGTCAAACGTGTGGGTCTGGGTAGCACACTGCCGGTATTCCACAAGTATGAAAGCGAGAAAACCACCCAAATATGAAACAAAGATTCTCTCCTACCCCCATGACGAATATATGAAAATCATCTTATTTAACACAGATACTATCTTGTTCCCCACTTACCTCCAGTCTCCTGCCAGCAGACATCTGCACACAGACAACCGCAACCACGCACATGTACACACAAGCCCACACACAAACATACGCACACTCAGCTGCTGCAGTCAGCCATCACAGTGGCTCGATTAGACAGCAACGTGTTCCTCATTCCCTGCCTCAGGTTTTTTGCTTTGAAAAGAGGTTTAAAAAACCTTTTTTTTTGTTTTGTTTTGTTTTGCTTTGCTTTTTTAAAAAAGGAAATTTCTTTCTTCTGCTAGCTTTTCAACTAGGAATCGAAATGTCCCTCCTGGGTTTTGAGGTGGAGGGATGAGTCTGTAGCCTTCCGTGAGCCTCTTGGCTGCTACCAGGTGGCATCTGGACAAAATAAACGACAGTAATCATATTTTCTTGTTCTCCTTTAGTTCCCCGTAATCCTGCATGCCCCTGACCCCTCACACATGGAAAGATATTCGTCTCTGGCCTGGGTGAAGGTCTAGAATGGTGAGCGCTCCATCTGGCCCGCCTGACTGCCGTCCCCACGTTCTCTGTCCCTCCCTGGCAGTCCATCCATCACCCTCCAACCTCCCTGTACCCCCACCCCTCCGCACTGCTCTCCCGCTCCGTGGGGCCTGGGGACGTTGAGGAGAGAAGGGCTTCGGTGAACTTCTGAAACATGTAGAGCACGTTTGAGTTCTGCCAGAGCTTCCTCTGAAGCTTGGAACTTCTCCAAGACAATGGACAAGGGCTGGGCTAAGGTCAGGGAAACATCATTTCTCATTTTCCTTGGCGGGGCTCTCCATCAGTGCTATGCCCTGTGCCTCCTGGCTCCTGGCTCCTGGCTGGGTGTTCATCTCTCAGTTGCCTCTGCTGGTGGTCTCAAGCTGAAGAGGTCTCCACACCTTCCACGGGGGCCAGGGGGCATTGAGATCTGCTGCCCACTGCTACTCTGGGTTGCCAGGGCATCTGGGCTGTTCCTGCGACTGGGCAGCAGCTGTTGAGAAAGCCAGTCAAAGCCATGTAAGGTGAGAGTACATGTGTTCCTCTGTCCTGGAGACTTAAGGAACCCTAAAGGTTGTCTGGCTTCTTCATTTAGCAGGATGACATGCCCGGAAGTGAAAGATGAGAGTGTGCAGAATCCCATCATCCAAAACCCTGCCGCGAGGGCAGCACTAGCAAAGACCCCTCCACAGACACATCCATGTGCCAGCCGCTGCTGAGGCAAACGGCAAGTCCCCAAAGCTAGGGGGCACGGGGGACATGCATTACATGGAGAAGCAGAAGCTGCTGGCGCACCCGTGACAGCTGCTGGCTGTTTTCCAGTACTGCAGGGCTCCCTGCAGCAGCAGACGAGACCGTAATGCAGAATTTGGAGTTGATTGGTATGGACAGAAAACAGCCTTTGCATTGCCAATATACTTGAAGCTCTCGTTAATTCACACATTGCGAACTGGATGGCATCGATAGAGTCCAAATGTAGCAGAGAATTGAGGAAATTACCTACATTATTTAACTCACAGGAAACACTTTTGCTCAACCAGCAGGATATTTCTTTCTGGTCGAAATAATTGGGAACCTTGAATTATATGGTGCTATGAACTATGTCCTCCCGGAATTCATATGTTGAAGCCTTAAACCCCAGTGTGACTGTATTTGTTTTTTGTTTTATTGAGACAGTCTCACTTGATCACCCAGGCTGGAGTGCAGTGGCATGATCATGGCTCATTGTAGCTTGATCTCCTGGGCTCGAGTGATCCTTCTCTTTCAGCCTCCTAAGTAGCTGGGACTGCAGGTGTGCGCCACCACACCTGGCTAATATTTGCATTTATTTTGAAGAGATGGGGTCTCACTATGTTGTCCAGGGTGGTCTCAAACTCTTGGGCTTGGGTGATCCTCCAGCCTTGACTTCCCAAAGTGCTGGGATTACAGGTGTAAGCCACCACACCCACAATGTATTAGAAATAAGAAGGAATTAAGGGTAAATGAGGTCATTTAGGGTAGAGCCCTAATCCAGTAGTATTTGTGTCTTTATAAGGAGAGATAACAGAGAGCTCATGCACTCTTTCTGTGCCAAATGAGGACCTAGGGAAGGAAGCCATCTACAAGCCAGGAAGAGAGCCCTCACCAGAAACTGAGTCAGCTGGCACCTTGGTCTTGGGCTCCCCCAACTCCAGAACAAAGATAAATAAATTCTGTTGTTTAAGTTACCATGTCTATGGCGTTTTGTTATGGCAGCCTGAGCTGACTAAGATACATGACTGTTTAACTCACTTTAGTTGGCATTTGGAGACAGAGCCCGTATTTCCAGAAGAAAACAGTTTCCAGAGTCATTTCCCCAGAAAGATATGGCTTTAGCTTCTCTCTTACTCTATCCACTTTATTTCCAGTATATCATGTACTAGAAATATGGAAGCATGCAAGGTGTTTTTAGTCTATCAAAAATTAAACTGTGCTCCCCATGTGTTCTCACAGTGTTTGGGAACTGGGAAAGTGGGATTTGTAAAGCCTTGTTGCTGGCCTCTGGTATTGGATAGTAGACAATGTAAGTATCATCTTTAGAAGATAAAACATTTTATCTAAACAGAGCCTTATGATCGTGTCATTGGGTTGGAAACGTTGCTTTCAGTCTGCAGTCACAGACAAGAGGGAGCGAGTTAGAATTCTTGCCTGAGTCCCCCAATTCCCCAGGGATGAGAGCAGCAATCACAGATTTTCTCTCCATCCCTCTGGCAGCCCTAGGACGTCCCTAGACCACCACGCAGGTCCTCAAGCTGCCTGCCTTTTGTGTGCATGTGTTTCACAGTTTCACATCTGCTGTTAGAACCAGAAATATGTTTTTGTGGCTAGCTTGAATGTAAGCGCTTCTGGGAATGTGGCAGCAGGACAGTTTTCTCTGTGGTGATGTGCCAGGAACACCGTAAACCCTCAATAGATGTGTTGCATTGGCTTGAACACAAATACACACCCTGGGTGCTTACATTTGCACAAAACATTTATTTTCCAAGGATGTTCTCATTTACAGCACCTTTGACTGGCATGATTTGGGCCTATTCTTTCGAGAATGAAAGAACTCATCTAACGGAACTGATGGATTTTATTGTGAAAACCACTAACCATGGGAATTAATGGAACAGGGGGAAATTCCCTTTACACGGGGAGACAGCTATTGTGCCCATCTCTCAAAAGGACAAAGGATAGTTTAATAATGACGGAGCAGCTTGCTTTACCTGATGTACCCGGAAATGACTAGAATGCATTGCCCCAAAATCAGTTTGTAATCACCCAGAAAAGCAAAAGAGGGTGCAGAACAGTTAGAGCTGGCTTTGTGTGAAGTAGCACATGTCAGAGCAGATGAATTTATTTCTGTGAGGGACAGAGGGACTGAGTAACACAAGGCATGTATAAAGGATATTTGGGCTTCTGGAACCTTTCCGCATGATGTTTTCATCATCAGGCTGGGAAACTTTGGACTGAGCCATGCTACTGTTAGGTACAGAGTGAGTTTTTAATAATTCCGCACCAGGCTGGGCATGGTGGCTAACGCCTGTAATCCCAGCACTTTGGGAGGCTGAGGTGCGCAGATCACCTGAGGTCAGGAGTTCGAGACCACCCTGACCAACATGGTGAAATACCGTCTCTATTAAAAATACAAAAATTAGCTGAACGTGGTGGTACGCTTCTGTAATCTCAGCTACTGAGGCGGCTGAGGCATGATAATTTCTTGAACCCAGGAGGTGGAGGCTGCAGTGAGCCAAGATCATGCTACTGCATTCCAGCCTGAGTGACAGAACAAAACTCAGACTCAAAAACCAAACCAAACCAAATAAACAAACAAAACCGACAACAATAATTCTGCACCAGTCTGGAGAGGAACACATTTGAACATTTGATTCAGACCTCACAGAGGCCCTTGGAGCAATGCCTGGCATCTAGTATCTACTTGATAAATAGTTTTAGAAAGAAAACAGCTTTCCGGCGTTCAAGATGTTGAAGCGAGGATGTGGTGGGTCCTCTGGTGCGAAATTCCAGATTTCCTTGGGTCTTCCGGTAGGAGCTGTGATCAATTGTGCTGACAACACAGGAGCCAAAAACCTGTATATCATCTCCGTGAAGGGGATTAAGGGACGGCTGAACAGACTTCCCGCTGCTGGTGTGGGTGACATGGTGATGGCCACAGTCAAGAAAGGCAAACCAGAGCTCAGAAAAAAGGTACATCCAGCAGTGGTCGTTCGACAACAAAAGTCATACCGTAGAAAAGATGGCGCGTTTCTTTATTTTGAAGATAATGCAGGGGTCATAGTGAACAATAAAGGCGAGATGAAAGGTTCTGCCATTATAGGACCAGTAGCAAAGGAGTGTGCAGACTTGTGGCCCCGGATTGCACCCAATGCTGGCAGAATTGCATGATTCTCCAGTATATTTGTAAAAAATAAAAATTTTAAACCCATTAAAAAAAAAAAAAGAAAACAAATGAACTCCTTTAAACAGTAAGCTCTAAGGATAGAACAATTTTGTATACATTTTTAACTGTGGTTTTGGTAGGAAACCTTCCTTTCAATTGCTTATAGATGTTTGTTTATTTCAGTTTTTGATATATTTCTTCCCATAATTTATTTAAAAAAGTTTTCAAACCTGTAAAAATGTTGAAAGAATCATACAAGGAAAACCACCACTAAATTCTACAAGGAACATTTTGCTGTACTTATCGAATCACCTCTGCATCTAACTATCCAGCTCTCTTATCCCACTCTCCAGCTTGGTTTTTGGATGCATTGCCAGGTAAATTATGAACAAGTTTTGACGTATTTTAAATAAGGGGTTCAACCAAGGGAGTGTTTCTTAATTCTAATGTAAATTTTGAAATTATCTTTTCATTGCTTATTTCCCTTTATTAGAGTATGAACCAAGAACATGCCTTCTAAAATTTCTGCTTTGGGAAAGTTTTCCTTATGGCCAAGCACATGATCAATTTTTGTAACATGGATACAAAAGATGTATTTTCTGCTTGTAGGAAACACAGCTCTCTCTCCATGCTTATTGTTCTTGTCAATTACATAATTCAAATCCTCTATATCATTATTGATTTTTCTCTGCTTGCTTTGTCAAAATCTGAACGATGCATATTGAAATTTCCTTTTATAATGTTAAAAAAGCTTTTCTTGCAATTCCATAAGTATATGTCTTCTATTTGAAATATTCTTCTCCACTATTCTATTGTAGATCTCCTGACACACTGCTATGGTCCATCTGGTGTAGCTATAGATCAAAAGATTCATTGCTCACCCCCATTTCCTTTCCCCTGATCTTTTCCTGTCTTCAGGTGTCTGGTCTGAGTCAATTGACATTTGGTTAACTATTTTCTATTTTCATTGGCTAGGAACACTGATATTAAGATATCCTGAATCCTTGCATATAGGCAGAGAGTAAGAGATATCATGGCCCGATAGCATGGATAAACCTCCTTTAAACCTCTGATCTTTCCCCTTAGGATTTTCATCTTACCGTGTTTTTGCTTTTTGTTGTGAGTTTTTGGTCTTTTGGGTTATTAACTTGGTTCTCAGCCATGATCAACTTCTTTTTCAATTCACAATGAATTTTAAAATAAAGATATCAAGTATCTTAGCATGAACTGCTATATTAAAACACCAAAGACTGCATGACTTAAACAACAGAAATTTGTTTTCTCACGGTTCTGAAGCCTGGAAGTCCAAGATCAAGGTGCCAGCGTAGCCATTTCTGGTGAGGACTCTCTTTTCTGCAAAGACACAGAGAGAGAAAGAGATGGGGGAGGAGGGAGAGAAAGACAAAGATCTCTGATGTCTCTTCTTTTAAGGAGGTTAATTCCATTATGAGGACTTCATCTAAATCTAATGGTCTCCCAAGACTCCATTTCCAAACACCATCACGCTGGGAATTAGGGCTTCAATGCATGAATTTTGAGGGACACAATTCAGTCCATAGCATCAAGATTTTTTTGTTTTTGTTTCCCCTAAACTTCTAGAACATATTATGGGTGCTCTACTTAAATCACCTTGGGGGTTCTCATTAGTTCTCTATTGTAAGTTATCATCTGGGTCTTTCCTGATTTGTCCCTCAAAGGGAGTCTCCTTATTCAACTGTTCCATATCCGGCTCTTCCACCTTATCTCTTTCTCTGTCTTTCCCAGGGCACTGAGTCCTCTTAAACAGTTGCAGGTGTGTATTTTTTTTTTTAACCTACTCACTTGATTGTGCCTTTAGTCCCCACATTGGCCAGGATGTTGAGGCCTCCTGAGCAGTAGCAAGCTGGTGAACACACAGTGAGAAAACTAGAATGCTGTTAATTCCCCTTGAGTGAGTGGGGATGATGGTCCTCCCCTGCCCCAGACCTGTACAGTTTGCACAGTTTAACTCAGCCCTCCTGGGAGCAACAGGAATGGGTAGGCCCGTCCAGAGCCACTTGGGTCACAGGTGGGCAGAGGAAGAGCTTTCCTGAAAACAGTCACAGGCTCTGATGCCTGAGGTCCTCAGCAATCCAGGTATGCCTAGGGCCTGAAGTTGCCGCACACCCTTGTCTGTAGCCACAGGCTCCTTAGCTTTCCCCAGATGCCAGCCAGAAGAGAATCTACATCTGCCCTCTCCTCCAGGGATGCTGCGAGACCTTGACCTCAGATGAACCCTCCAGGCCCTTCCAGCTTGATTGGAGCTGGGTTTTAAGTCAGAGAAGGGATCTGAGACATGTGCTCCTACCACCATCTTCTCCCAATTTTCTCAAGCCCATGCTTTTAGCATAGTGGGCATTCTGTGGCAAATAGGCTAACTCAGTGCTGAGTGTGTTTTGTGTTACTCTTCTGTCATGTTTGGGGATGGAATGCTCTACTTTCTATCAATAGAGTTGGGAGAAGTATAAGATTGGGGTGAGGGAGACATCCTGCAAGCTGCATAAAGAATCAAGGTCACTGACATTCTTTTTTTTTTTTTTTTTTTGAGACAGCGACTCACTCTGTTACCCAGGCTGGAGTGCAGTGGGGTGATCTCAGCTCACTGCAACCTCTGCCTCCCAGGTTCAAGTGATTCTCCTGCCTCAGCCCCCCAAGTGGCTGGGATTACAGGCACCCACCATTACGCCCGGCTAATTTTTGTATTTTTAGTAGAGACAGGGTTTCACCATGTTGGTCAGGCTGGTCTCGAATTCCTGACCTCATGATCCACCCACCTCAGCCTCCCAAAGTGCTGGGATTAGAGGCGTGAGCCACCATGCCCGGCCTGGCATTTTTAAAACTCAAGACATTTTGGGGATCCAGAGGTTCTCTGAACTAGGAATAGAAGAATATTGAAGAGAACACTAGAGAATAATTGTAAGAATCAACCAAGATGCTTTTTAGAAAATATCTGGGATGCCAGGAATATTTCTGGACCAAGGAACAAAGGGATGTGGCAGCCATGGGCAGTCCAGCGATTGGCTCAGCCATTGTGGGTGTGGGTAGGGCAGTCAGAATAGTACCAGTCCCCAGAGACATGAGAGATACTGGAAATGACTTCTTTCAGGGAAGGTGGCCCAGGCCTGGGACAGTAGGTGACACTGGGAGGGATCAGTATTCCTCCCTGGGTGATGCACAGAAAGCACATGCTCAAGGTCAACTGGTGAAGGGGGCAGGTGGGGCTAAAATCCTGAGAATGGGGTGGCTTTTCTAATTTGTTCACTCAGAGAGCACCATTTTCTAGTTGTCACAAATGTGACACAATGCTGGCAGTGACCACTGTGGCAGTCTTGGATAAAAAGAAACAATAAAAGTAAAGTTTATTTTGTGGCATCAAAAATAAGTACATATGAGGTAGGAGGGTGGGACTCAATTCCCGACCAAATTGAAGACTGGCTGACATACCCGCCAGCGCCGTGACCGTTTACCCATTTCCTGGTAAAAACAGGAGGGTTATTACCCTTTTTCTAGAAATTTCTGAATAACCTGCCCCTTAATTTGCATGTAATTATAAGTGGGTATGGCTGTGACTGCAGACCTGCCCCTGAGGTGCTACTCTCGATGCACGGCCTATGGGGTAGCCCCATTCTGCAGGAGCAGTCACGGAACTGTGACTCTGCTGCCCCAACAAAGCTATTTTCTACCACTGGTTCATCCTTGAGTTCCTGGAGCTCCGATTTTGCGGCTCCACTGCCCTGTAACACTTAGGCAGAATTATATAATGAGATTTATTACCTGTTATATGGTCTTGGACAAAGAATGGTGAAAGATTTAAGAAAGTGCCTCATAAATCTCTACAGTGTCTTAAAAAAAGAAAGAATGTACCTCCCACTTTCTGCCATGCTCGTAAGACTTCAGTGACACAGGCAGTTCTGGTCCATGTACAGATGACAATGACAGTAGGTGCTCAGCAAATACTTACTGAACAAACTCATGCAGGAAGACATAAACCCTGAGCTCTTTTTTTTTTTTTTTCAGATGGAGTCTTCCTCCGTCAACCAGGCTAGAATACAGTAGCTCAATCGTGGCTTACTGTAAACTCTGAATCTCACATTCAAGCGGTTCTCCCGCCTTAGCCTCCTGAGTAGCTGGGATTACAGGTATGCACCACCACATCCAGCAAATTTTTGTATTTTTAGTAGATACAGGGTTTCACCATGTTGGCCAGGCTGGTCTCAAACTCCTGACCTCAGGTGATCCCCCTGCTTTGGCCTCCCAAAGCGCTGGGACTACATACGTGAGCCAATGCGCCCCCGGCCCCTGAGCTCTTTCTGTTTGGATTGATTAGTGTGCTGGTGCCTCTGTCACTTCTGCTCACCTAATCTCCATGCCAAAGTACAATTCTAGTCTCTCTGTTCCCGCTGTGGAAGAAAGATCCTTATGGTAGGTGTCTGAGTAGCTTCAAAGGCAAAAGCTTTGGCAAGGGAGCTATGTTACAGCAATGGGCCATGTGGTGTTCAAGGCTGGGGGCATTTTATTGATGGGAAGGGAAATGTAAAACGTTCACTTTTTGTTAGCAATGTATACCCTAAACAGCTAAAAAAAAAAAAAAAAAAAGATAAATTGTGATTCAAATAATGCCTTGCATATCTCTGCAGTTTCCAAATGTGTTATAATTGAATTGGAGGAATTACTGAGAACAGATGCTAACGGAAACACTGCACCTACCCTACAGTGAGAAAAATGACACACTTCACTCTACTTGCCCAAAATCCATTTAAATTTTAACTTGCTTTAATTGCTGCATATTTCTCGTGCAATATAATGGAGGTTTACAGAAAGATCTGATGGAAAACAGTAGGTTTTGTAAAGGGCTTCATGGTTTTCATGTGTGATCAACAAAGCCACACCCACTGCCACTGACTATCCAACAGGGATGTGCATTTCATTGCGTTTCTTTTAATAGAAAAGTGTTATCACTGACATATCTCATCATTATTTACATTCTAATCACCCTCCAGTGATGAATTCAGAATGCAAGCGTTTTTCATTAGTCAGTTTGCCATGGCAACTCGAGTTGGGGAAGGCCCTTCTGCCGGCGCTGCCACTGGGCCTGGAGCAGGCCTCTTTCTTCCTTAGCTATCATTGATCTCCTGCTAGGAGACTCATCTTCTGATGTGCACTTGTTGGCAAATGGGACCAGAAAACCCCTACAAATTCTCATTTGGAAAGAAGAAAAGATGGTTTGTCTCCAATCGTTGGAAGTACAATTAGATGTTGATAGACACAGACAAGGCCGGAAAAGCAGGGCGTTAATAAAAAGCTGTAAAATCTTGTTTCATCTGGTCCAAGAAGGCTAAGTGGAGTCTATCACTGTTGACCCCGACTGAGCTTCCATTAGCATGGCAATTCTTAAGTCGCCACATCTTTTGATCTTTTAAAAAGGGGCCTGGGTTTTCAACCAGTTGTCAGGAATGACTGAAATTATTGGTGTAAAAAAAAAAAAAATCTGACTTTCATAATTTTGTTGGCAGCTGCAGACAAAGAAAAGGTTTTCAGGAATTCATGGCGCTAGTATAACTTAGTACATTTTATATACGTTTTGGAGAAAATATACAATTACTGAAGAACAAGTGAGTAGTAAAGCAGGTTTTACGATAGTCCAAGGGCTACTGTGACTCATTCATGACTAGATTCGCTTTTAGTTATTCAACAAAGAGTTGTAGACAGTCTGTTCGTTGTAGACAGTCATGTCTATTATCTGATGTAAAACTTACCTTCAGGAGATTTTTAATATAAGGGAGAAGAGAGGGCCATACATATAACAAAAAAATGAGAAACATGTAGAAACATATGCAGATACATATATGCACATGTAGAAATGGTGGTAAAAATATCCATCTGTTACAAGCATTATCCAAGGAATGGGAGTGAGTGGAGTTTGAAAGGAGTAATCTGATAAAATGTCATAGAGAAGGTAGTCCTAGAATAATTGCTCTTTATTTTAATGATGAGAGATGTATGCAAAAATACAAAGTTTAAATATCATAAATATATAAAAGATAAAATGACAGTCTTCCATATTACCACCCCCTAAAATAGTGATGTGCAGAGAGCCCCGCCTTTTTAATACATATCTAATTATGTTACCAGAAAGGGGTCCCGATCCAGACCCTGAGAGAGGGTTCTTTGATCCCATGCAAGAAAGAATTCGAGGTGAATCTATAAAGTGAGAGCAAGTTTATTAAGAAAGTAAAGAATAAAAGAATGGCTACTTCATAGGCAGAGTAGCGGTATGGGCTGCTCAACTGAGTATACTTATAGTTATTTCTTGATTATATGCTAAACAAGGGGTGGATTATTTGTGAATTTCCTGGGAAAGGGGTGGGCAATTCCTGGAACTGAAGGTTCTCACCCTTTTAGACCATATGGGATAACTTCCTGATGTTGCCATGGCATTCATAAACTGTCATGGTGCTAGTGGGAGTGTCTTTTAGTATGCTAATGTATTATAATTAGCATATAATGAGCAGTGAGGATGACCAGAGGTTACTTTCGTCAGCATCTTGGTTTTGGTGGGTTTCGGCCAGTTTCTTTACTGCATCCTGTTTTATCAGCAAGGTCTTTGTCCTGTATCTTGTGCTGACCTCCTATCTCATCCTGTGGCTGAGAACACCTAAGCTCCTGGGAGTGCAGCTTAGTAGTTCTCAGTCTTCTTGTACCCAGCCCCTATTCAAGATGGAGTCACTCTAGTTCAAATGTCTCTGACAACTATATATTTTTTCCAACTTTTTGAAATGAAAATGGGATGGGTTGGATGTGGCGGTTCATGCCTGTCATCCCAGCACTTTGGGAGGCTGAGGCAGGAGGACTGCGTGAGCCCAGGAGCTGGAGACCCATGTGGGCAACATAGGGAGACCCTGTCTCTGCAAAAGAGAGAGAAAACAAGAGAAAAAAAAATTAACGGGGCGTGGTATCACGTGCCTATAGTCTCAACTACTCTAGTGCTGAAGCAGGAGGATCGCTTGAGCCGAGACTGAGTTGAGGCTGCAGTGAGCTGTGATCACACCACTGCCCTCTAGCCTGGGTGACAGAGACAGACCCTGTCGAAAAGAAAGAGAGAGAGAGAGAAAGAAAGAAAATGGGATCAGAAAGAAAGAAAGAAAGAAAATAAGAAAGAAAATGGGATCATATTGTACATACTGTTCTGTATCCTGCTTTTCAGTAAAAAAAAAAAAAAAAAAAAAGTTAAGTCATAGGGGGATGACATCAGTCATTCTGAAGGGGGAGATATGAGCAAATGGGTGTGGGGTGAAGGCAGGTGAGGGAAAACAAGCTTAAGGGCAAACCAAGTCTTGTCCGGATTATAGTTCTTTCTCCTGGCAAACCAAGTCCTGAGCCTGTCACTAGGCTGTTGTTTAGGCTCAGGGTTTGGGATGGCCAGGAGAAAGAACTGTAACCCGGGCAAGACTTCACATTCATTAATATGATCATATGTATTAAGAGGAAATCTGAGTTGATTTACATTTCAATTTCATTCAAAAGGCCAGTGGGAAGTAGTGTAGTCTAGGAGATAAGCAGTTCTTGGTGAAGGTGATTCTGTTTATAAACTGAATTACAGGAGAAAGAAGCAGAAGGCAGGGTGGCAAAGGAGGGTTCGTGGAGATGGGCCACACCACCCCAATGTGAACACAAAAAAGGAAGAAGGACCTTGTGTTGTTGGAACCTAGTTTTTAGATTCCTTCCTGGGCAGGGGTCGTCGCGAGAGACCACTCGACACGGAAGTCACAGCGGAGAGATTTATTGCTAGCGCACTAGGGTCCTATGTCCGAAGTTGGCCACAGGACCCCGAATGCCTAGTACAGACAGTTTATAAAGGCAAAAACCACAAAAATTCACAAAGCTTGAGGCGCAAGATGATTGGAGCAGGTTATGGCCTGAGCAAGGTGTCTTACTCTGATTGGTTGGTTTGAACCCGGTTTGAACCCGCGCGGGGTATTTCCCGGACTTGTTCTTCTGTTTGAGTTCCAGGAATTTGGGTGGGTGTTTTAGATAGCCACACGGACATCGGGCGGGTGCTTTAGATGGCCACCTGGTCATTGGGCGGGTGCTTTAGATGGCCACCTGGTCATTGGGCGGGTGCTTTTAGATGGCCACCTGGTGTGGCTTTTCTAAGCTTCTAAGTTTCTAAGTCTCTAAGTCTCTAAGTTTCTAAGTCTATAAGTTTCTAAGCTTCTAAGTTTCTAAGTCTCTAAGTCTCTAAGTTTCTAAGTCTATAAGTTTCTAAGTCTAAAAGTCTAAAGGTTTCTAAGTTTCTAAAGGTTTCTAAGTTTCTAAATCTATTTTCAGTGTAAGGGAATTAAAATCCAGTCACTTTCTTTTTTTAAAAACAAAAAACAAAACAAAACAAAAAAAACTACCCTCTGCTGCTGCTTTTCTTTTTGTAAGTCTAATCGGTGTGTCTTTCTGAATTCAGCTAAGGTGACACCTCACCCAGAGAAAGAGTTCATCTCCTCTGGCCTCTTCTGTTTCTTCTCTTTTCACACCAGTTTTGGAAAAGGCAGGGCCCTCATGTGGAGGTAGTAGACAAAATGACGGTGCAGGTTTGTGCATTCTTTCAAAAGAATTCTTGATTTTTGGCTGGGCCCCGTGGCTCATGCCTGTAATCCTAGCACTTTGGGAGGCCAAGGAGGGTGGATCCCCTGAGGTCAGGAGTTCAAGACTGCTCAACGTGGTGAAACTGAGTCTCTACTAACAATACAAAAATTAGTGGCGCGTGGTGGCATGTGCCTGTAATCCTAGCTACTTGGGAGACTGGGGCAGGAGAACCACTTGAACCAGGGGGGTGGAGGTTGCAGTGAGACGAAATCACACCACTTCCCTCCAGCCTCGGTGAAAGAGTGAAACTCCATCTCAAAAAAAAAAAAAAAAAGAATTCTTGATTGTTCTTTGAATGTGTCCTGTTGGCTTTGTGGTGTGGAAATGGAGTGAGAAAAGGGCTCCATCATGCTGTCCATGGGACTGACTGTTCCCAGCAGTGTAGAAACCTTCCTGTTTTATGCTTAGAACCCGATTCCAGAGTCCGTTTATCTATTTGTCTTGATTGCAAGCAAAACCATGCAGTCTATATATAATCAGAGGATTCTGCTGGACAGTTGTCAGAAAAACAACGGAAATCCTAGTTGCTTGTGATTTCGTTACACGGGCCTCGTAATTGAGTTAGTGAAAGATGCATTTATTGAGTGCGTCTAGAACAGAGGAGGCACTTGCTGTGGCCTAAGGACACGTGAGGTAGAGTACACTTTGTACCAGTTATTGCTGGGACATGCGATTGAGTATTCGCTGTTGCAGATGTTCTGTTTATCGTATTTCACACAAGATTAATTCACGGTTTTTTTATGCTTTCAAAGCAAAAGCTATACAATACAAAACTTACATACTAGATTTCCATGTCATAAGTAAACAAACTTTTTTTACAATCATAATTTTCAAAAACCTAATGAACCTATAATAAAATATTGAGAAAAATATCTTCAGTCCTATTAGGTATTCTGGGAGAACCTGGGGAAAATTTTACTTTTCCTTTTGTCAGATTTGTTTGATTATACTGTAACTCATTAGCAGAACGGTTCCTGTGTGTCAGCTGCTGAGCTAAGTGGTCACCGCACATCATTTCTCATCTTCACATCAAACCCTTTGGGACGGGTACTATTACGATCCCCATTTTACAGTCTGTGTTATGTGAACCAATGGACTCCACCAAAGAAAAATAGAACATGAAGAATAGAAAAGTTTTGCAGTCAGTTCAGTTTTTCATGGAGCCTCTGTTTTCCCCCTGAACAACTCTGTCCCTTGACCACAGCTTCTTTGAAAACTGGCTGGGTGTGGTGGCTCACACCTGTAATCCCAGCACTTTGGGAGGCCAAGGCGGGCAGATCACCTGAGGTCAGGAGTTCGAGACCAGCCTGGCCAACATGGTGAAACCCTATCTCTACTGAAAATACAAAAATCAGCTGGGTATGGTGGCGCATGCCTGTAATCCCAGCTACCTGGCACGCTAAGGCAGGAGAATCACTGCCTGGAGGCAGAGGCTGCAGTGGACCAAGATCGCACCACTGCACTCCAGCCTGGGCGACAGGACAAGACTCCATCTCAAAAAAAGAAAAAAGAAACCAGGGCTTTTGTGCCGTGACCTCTGCTAGTTTCACCCTAGCTCACTTCCCAATCATGTGGTTTCAGTTATGGCCCAGGTAGATTATTTTGCTCATTCACAGCTAGCTCATATCTTTCTCCTGAGCTCCAAACACATATAGCCAGTAGCCCCTCAGTTTCTCCAAAGATGTCTAATGGCACTGCCAACCAACTGAACATTCTTTAAACGGAATTGATGGTAGCCCCTCTGGAATCTGCCTTTCGAGCACTCCCAGCATCAACAAACACGCGGCATTCCACCAAATTCCACAAGCAGAAATCTCCTCCATCTTTGTAACTTTCCATTTTCAATCAGTTACCAATTTCTATCAATTTTGCCTCTAAAGATAGTTAAGAAACTCACAGCTTCTCTCTATCCCCACCGCTATCACCCCTGACCAGGCTTCCATCATCTTGTCTGTGATTCCTGCCATAATCTTATCTCAGCATCTTTGAGGTTATGAGTTATACATATTTCAGTCTTCTGTTTACTCCATTAACTGTGTTTCTTTAGAATTATGTTATGCTCTTCAATAAGTTTAGCTCCACTTTCTCACAGATTGGGTTTTCCCCACATGTCTGCTGCTTCTTGGATTTCAACTACTTATTTTTGAGATTCTCTGTTCTGCTGCCCGCTTGGTTCACTTCAGCTCACCCTGGGTGGTGATGGTGCATTATTTGGAGGGTTTATCGTTTGCTTTTGGGGGCTCCCTCTTCCTTCTGGGAGTCCTGCCTGCCTCTGCTCTCATGCACATACTCATTCATTCATTCAAACTCAGCAAGCAACAACTCTTTGCCAGACACCTTTCTAGGCTGGGGGATCCAGCAAGGTATCGAATGACTGTGATAGCCGTCCAACGTTGAGTGTAGGGGAGAGAGTGGCCACAGATCTGTCAATATTTCCCTGAAGCTGGCCCAGACCCTTGCACTGTTTGGATCCTTGGCTCCAGCTTTGAAGCTTCTTCAGTTTCTTTTGGACTCTGATTTTCCCTATAAAACTTATCCTACTTACATCCATCTTTTAGGAATTTATTGTCACTATTATTTGAACTTTTCTTTTTTAGGGCTTGGCTAATGGGTACAAAAATGCAGTTAGAAGAAATAAAATCTAGTGTTCAGTAGCACAATAGGGTGACTATAGTTAACAATAATTTATCATATATTTCACAATAGTTGGAAGATTTGTAATGTTCCCAACACAAAGGAATGACAAATGTGAAATATTTGGGGTGATGGGTTTCCCAATTACCCAGATTTGATCATTGCACATTGTATGCATATATTAAAATATTACATGTATCCTATAAAGCTATTATATATCCATTAACATATGAGAAACAAAACAAAAATAAATTCCTTTATTTAAAAAATAAAATTTCTTCTTAAAGTAGGTGCTCAGTCATCCTTTGTGAGCTAACCCTCTGAAAGAGCCTTCAAGAATCCATTCCTGTCCCACTACCAGGTATCGTTCTGTCAAGATCACTGGTCATCCTCAAATTGATTCTATCATTTGCCTGCTTTAAACCCTTCAGAAATATGCTAGTTCCCTTAGAACTAGGTCCAAAGTTCTTAACATAGGTCTACAAAAACCCAGATGACTATGGCCTCTGCATACCTCATCTAGTACTATTTTCCACCACATCTAGCATTCGCCTATCCTGAGTTTTCTTAATTTCTGAAATATGCTACTGTTTCAGCCACTACATGTTGACAATGTTTCAACTGCCTGGAAAAGTCTTCGTTCCTTCCTTTATATATATATTTTAACCTAACTAAAGTCTGACCTTAAATATCTCTTATTCCAGGAAACTTATTCCAGATCTTCCATACTAAGTCAGGTCTCCTTTAATTGCAATAACTTGTTTAACTATTGTATTTATTTATTATTTTAAGAGGGTCTGTCTTCCTTGCTTTACTGTAGACTTTAAGACTATAGAGAACAAAGTCAATATGACATTTTTTTCCCCTGGCATATTGAAGAATTAAATAAACATGGTTGGATAACCAAATTGTATCTATATTTACATTTTTGTGGCTCACTGAATTATATTTAGGGCTATCCAGAATAACTTTTTATGATGGTAGAAATGTTCCATATCTGTGCTGTCCAATGTGGTATCCAATAACCACATGTGGCTACTGGGTACTTGAAATATGGCTAATGCCATATTAGCCATATGGCTAATATGGAAAAATCCTAAAATCTTTCTAATCTTAATTAATTTACATTTAATTGACTAGAGGCTACCATATTAAAGTGCACAGGAAAGATATTTCCACCTTCTAAGTCGTTTTTCTGTTTTTCTTTTCTCTTTTCTTTTTGAGTTGGAGTTTTGCTCTGTCACCCAGGCTGGAGTGCAGTGGTATGATCTCAGCTCACTGCAACCTCTGTCTCCCGGGTTCAAGTGATTCTCCTGCCTTAGCCTCTCAAGTAGCTGGGATTTACAGGTGCCTGCCACCATGCCCAGCTAACTTTTGTATTTTTAGTAGAGACGGGGTTTCACCATGTTGGCCAGGCTGGTCTTGAACTTCTGACCTCAGGTGATCCACCCACCTCAGCCTCCCAAAGTGCTGGGATTACAGGCATGAGCCACCGCACCCTGCTCTTTGTTTCTGATTATCTTTTTCAAGGATGTTTATATGGTGAACAGTCTTGGAAACGGGAGATGGTGTCTCCCTGTGGAACAGAGGGCAGGCATGCTTATTGCCCATTCGGATTCCCTAAACTCAGCATTCTTCTCAAGAAACATAACCTACTACACGTGCAAGTGGCATCTGGCCCTCCTCACATCACCCTGTGGGATTTGGAGCTTGGGGGGCTGACTTAAAATGCCAATATTCCAATTCCTGCTACTGCTTTGAGTAAAAACTCTGCTTTGTTGCTGACCCAGAAATTTTGTGTCTTCTACTAGCCTCCATGAAACGGTGGCAGACTAACTTGTTAGCTTCTAAATGGGGTCAAATCTCACACCCTTCACAGTTCTTGACACACAGACAAAACTTAAGCTCTTAAGTATTTTGCTTAGGATGGCTTTCAAGTTTGTTTCCTCGATGTTCCTTTTCTCCTCTTTCTTAAACTACCAAGGAACATTTTGCTCCTGTTAATGCTGTAAACTCAACCTTTTTGATTTATAAATAGCAAATGACAAGAGAATTCCATTCTAAAGTAACAGAATAACTTTAAAATGTGTCTAATGAGTAGGAGATGTTATTTTTCACACTATCTCCAATTCTTGCAAAGTTAGGCATCTGAATAGAGAACCACTGGAATGCCTATTGAAAAGTCATGTTTTGCCTTTTTATCTTTACCAACACAAATTAAATCGATCTTGGAATCTATTTGTTCTTATTATATGTATAATGTTACCTGGTAAATCACAATGGTTATGATATTTTCCTAGACAACAAAGGGAGATTTTCCTTTTTAATATTTCATAATGCCTGAAAGAAATGTTTTCGCCAAACACAAGATTTTCAATGCAAATGAATTCAGCAAATATTTACCAAGGCCCTTACTCTACTGATCATTGCTTTGTAATAGAACATCTAAGGAAATGATGACTTTTTAAAAACAATATAGTCAGTAAAAAACAAATTTTTTTTTTTTTTTTTGAGATGGAGTCTTGCTCTGTCGCCCAGGCTGGAGTGCAGTGGTGCGATCTTGGCTCATTGCAAGCTTCGCCTCCCGGCTTCACGCCATTCTCCTGCCTCAGCCTCCCAAGTAGCTGGGACTACAGGCGCCCGCCACTGCGCCTGGCTATTTTTTTATATTTTTAGTAGAGATGGGATTTCACCATGTTAGCCATGATGGTCTCGATCTCCTGACCTTGTGATCCGCCCTCTTTAGCCTCCCAAAGTGCTGGGATTACAGGCATGAGCCACCGCGTCTGGCCTATAGTCAGTAAAAATTTTACTAAGATAAGGCTGTGGAAAATTCTAAGATTTTGTGGATATTTGTCTTGACATGTTGGTCTTTTGGATCCTGGAATCTAAAAATTTAGCTACTGTACTTGTTAAACAAGTCAGATTCCTCAGAGTTGCTTTACTGCAAGGTGTGGCAGATTGTGTTCTCCAAGAGTAGCCACAGTAATATTTCTGGGACCCATTGACGGCTGCAGTCTTTTTCCCTTCCCCTTGAAGCTGCGCAGGATTTTGTGACCTCTACAAATAGAATATGGGAGAAAAGACATCAGACAGGACAGGACTAGGGTGACATGAGTGAAACATTGTCTCTCCTTGGATGCCATACATAGGGGATACTAAAAAACTCAGTCATAGACATTGTGAACCCAGAACATCTGAGACAGGTCTCAGTTAATTTAGAAGTCTATTTTGCCAAGGTTGAGGACTTGCTGTGACACAGCCTCAGGAAGACACATGCCCATGGTGGTCAGGGCACAGCTTGGCTTTCTACACTTTAGACAGGACATGAGACATCGATCAATATATGCAAGAAGTACATTAGTTTGGTCTAGAAAGGCGGGACATCTTGAAGCAAGGGCAGGAAGCCTGGAGGGAGCCTCTAAGTCATAGACAGGTAAGACACAAAAGGTTGCATTCTTCTGAGTTTCTGATGAACCTTTCCAAAGGAACCAATCAGATATGCATCTGTCTCAGTGAGCAGAGAAATAACTTTGAATAGCATGGGAGGCAGCTTTGCTCTAAGCAGTTTCCAGCTTGAGTTTTCCTTAGTGATTTTGGGTGCCCAAGATATTTTCCTTTCACAAAAGAAATAATATTTTAACATAATATTTTAAAAAAATCAAAGTTAATGCAAAAACTCCATGATAAACAAAATATCAAAATGTTAAACACAGACTCTATCACTGCATGGCTTCTGAGTTTAGGTTATAAAAGGCCAATATGATATTACATAGTCTGTTCTTTCATGTCTGTCTGTCTGTCTCTCTCTCTCCTTCTCTCTCTCTCTCTCTCTCTCTCTCAGCATACTCTTCCCCAGAGCCCAGACACCATTTATGAGGGAGTGTAGGCCATGTGGAGGAGCAATGTATTGTTCCTGCTGACAGTCTGAGCATCAACTACAAGACCTGTGAGTGAATAAGCCTTCAGGGGATTCATTCCCAACCTCTTAGTCTTTCAGCTGAAGCCCCAGGCATAGTGAGCAAAGATAAACTGTCCCCACTGTGACCATCCAAATTAATGACCATAGAATGTGTAGCATATTTGTATTATTTTCTAGCATGAAGTTTTGGGATCATTTGTTATACAGCTACATATGTGCATATACAATATGCAATGTACAGCCTTGTATATTGCAGCCAAGGCAACTGCAACACAAGAATACACAAAATTGGGTTAGCTTGTGAGTTGCCTTATCTAACTCTTGGGTGCGCTGGGTCCTGGCTCTTTGGATACTAAAATGTACTCTGGGTTAGAGCGATCTGGACATGCAGTCTAGCATGGCTCAGGGAGTACATGCTGGGATCGTGTACCACTTACAACGCTCCTAGGAGAAGGTTTGGTTATTGGCTTCTTGCAACCTGGTGTGTACCCTGGTTATGGGCTGAATTTTGTCTCATCGGCAAAAGATGTATTGATGTCTTAGCCCCCTCAACTTCAGAATGTGACCTTACTTGATAATAGGGCAGTTGCAGATGTAATTTAAGATGGGGTTATTCCGGAGTAGAGTGGGTTCCTAATCCAATATGACTCATGTCATATTGGACAATGGCCATGTGAAGACACACAAGGAGAAGATGGTGTGAACCCAGAACATCTGAGACAGGTCTCAGTTAACTTAGAGAGTTTATTTTGCCAAAGTTGAGGACACGCCTGTGACACAGCCTCAGGAAGTCCTGACGACACGTGCCCAAGGTGGTCGGGGCACAGCTTGGTTTTATGCATTTTAGGGAGACATGAGACATCAATCAATATGTGTAAGAAGTACATTGGTTCCATCTGCAAAGGCGGGACAACTTGAAGCAAAGGCAGGAGGCTGGGAGGGAGCTTCCAGGTCACAGATAAGTGAGACACAAATGCTTGCGTTCTTTGGAGTTTCCGATGAGCCTTTCTTAAGGAGGCAATTAGACAGGCATTTATCTCAGTGGGCAGAGGAATAACTTTTAATAGCATGGGAGGTAGGTTTGCCCTACGCAGTTTCCAGTGTGTTTTCCTTAGCGATTTTGGGGGCCCAAGATATTTTCCCTTCATGATGGCCATGTGCTTGGAGTGGCATCTACAAGCCAAAGAATGGCAGAGGTTGTGGTTAAACAGCAGAAGCTGCAGCAGGCACGGCAAGCTCCCTCCTAGCGCCATCAGAGAGAGCGTGGCCCTGCTGACACCTGATTCCAGAATGGTGAGACAATACATTTCTGTTGTTTTAAGTCCCCCAATGTGTCATACTTTGTTATAGCAGCCTGAGCAAACGAATCTAACCCTTACGAGAGGAGTCTGCCCCAAGCTATCTCAGAGGCAGCGGGTCCCTCGTGTACATCTTACAGATAAGATGGTTTTTGCTATATTTGTGGTAACAAGTTTGATTCAGCTTGACACGCTAGCTGTACAGATGATGAACACTTGAGGCTTCATAGATTTGGTCTGCAGCCTGACCATTTTGGAAAAGCAAAACTGCTCTTCTCTTCTGCTTTCTTTTTCCTTTTTCACTTGAAGTTCTCTAATAACAGTGTCTGACATAGGGTAAGCCCACAATAAATGACGATTCCTTTATCTAGCCATCTAGATAAATTTCCTTCTTCCTTCCTTCATCAGTGGGTTGGAACCTCCATCTTCTTGGTTTCCAGATACATTTGGTTTTCATCTTAAAAAAAAAACTTTGCTCGAGCCTTTGGCTTAATTTCCTCTCCTCAGTCATTACTACTTCCTGTATTTCATTTTCTTTCTCCCTTCTGCTTTCTTCACTTTCTTTCTTTCTTTCCTTCTTTCCTTCCTTCCTTCCTTCTTTCTTTCTTTCTTTCTTTTTTCTTTCTCTCTCTCTCTCTTTCCTTTCTTTCCTTCCTTCCTTCCTTTCTTTTCTTTTCCCTTCCTTCCTTCCTTTCTTTTTCTTTCTTTCCTTCCTTCTTTTCTTTTCTCCTTCCTTCCTTCCTTCCTTCCTTCCTTCCTTCCTTCCTTCTTTCTTTCTTTCTTTCTTTCTTTCTTTCTTTCTTTCTTTCTTTCTTTCTTTCTTTCTTTCTTTTCTTTCTTTCTTTCTTTTCTTCCTTCCTTCCTCCTTCCTTCCTTCCTTCCTTCCTTTTTTTCTTTCTCTTTCTTTCTTTCCTTCCTTCCTTTCTTTTTTCTTTCCCCTTCCTTCCTTTCTTTCTTTCTCTTTCTTTCTTTCCTTCCTTCCTTTTCTTTTCTTTTCCCTTCCTTCCTTCCTTTCTTTCTTTCTTTTTCTTCCTTCCTTCCTTCTTTCCTTCCTTATTTCCTTCCTTCCTTCCTTCATTCTTCCCTTCCTTCCTTTCTTCCTTTCTTTTCTTTCTTTTCTTTTCTTTTCTTTCTTCCTTCCTTCCTTCCTTCCTTCCTTCCTTCCTTCCTTTCCTTCCTCCCTCCCTCCCTCCCTCCCTCCCTCCCTTCCTCCCTTCCTCCCTCCTTTCTTTCTTTCTTTCCTTCCTTTCTTCTTTCTTCCCTTCCTTCCTTCCTTTCTTCCTTTCTTTTCTTTCTTTAGTAGAGGTAGTGTTTCACTATGTTGGGCAGACTGGTCTCAAACTCCTGACCTCAGGTGATCCACCTGCCTCGGCCTCCCAAAGTGCTGAGATTACAGGCGTGAGCCACCATGCCCGGCTGCTTTCTTCATTTCTAATGTTGGCTCTTTTCTTCATTTTCCAAGTCACACTGATTCCCGGTGGCCTTGCCTCTGTCCTTATCTCTCTCTTTGCCTTTGTTTGTCCCCCACTCACTTCCTGTTTATAATGTTGTCTACTTATGCCATAGCTATTTGCTTCTTTTTGTTTTTAATAAACCTTCTCCTGAAGAATAACATAGCTACCAAAAAGTGCTCATATTCTTAGTGTATAGCTTGGAGAAGTGTCACAAAGTGAAAATTTCACCTGTTTCAGGAAAAAACTCTCACATCATGTTTTTCCTCTGTTTCTCACACTGTCAAAATTGACACACAAGACTTCTGTGACCAAATGTGTGGGAGGTTGCCCCATCACCACGCAGTGAAGGGGAGGTGGATGTCCTCCAATTCAGTTCCAACACTATGTACCTGGAGCTCGCATCAGATCCCACAGGTTGATCCCATAGGCCCCCAAGATTCCCTCTGACCACCCCTTCAGACACCAGTTGCAAATCTAGGCCTCTGGAACTTCTGACTGACAGGCTTCAAGTTGGGGTTCCTATGACCCCTTCTTTGGGTTTGCCGAATTTGCAAGAATGACTCACAGGATGCTGAAAAACACTTAGGTTTACTAGTTTATTATAAAGGATGCTACAAAGGATACAGATGACGAGATGTGCAGGGCGAGGTATGGGCAAAGGGGCATGGAGCTTCCATGCCCTCCCTGGATGCACCACCCTCCAGGTGAAACCACCTTTGCAAAATTATGACTGAGACAGTGAAAGAGATCTAACCTAACCAACTCCATTTTGCTTGTAACCTTTAAGTTGTCCTTGTTCATTCCTGGGCATAGGCTGAACTAACTTTGGGAGGAACTTTATAGTTTATAGTTTAAAATAAAGATGATAATAGCCTTTTCGTAAAACAAACCTCCTTGCCTGGGGACTAGATTGCCTTTGTATGACTAACAAATTAGCCACAAGATTAGAAATTATGGCTTAGGAGTCATGCAGCTGGAGACTACAAGATTCTAACTCTCCATCACTGCTCCTGAGATCAGTGCTTGAGATATTTTGCAGACCCTGCACTTGATGGATTAGCTGGCACCACCAAATCAATTAACTGGCTCACCTGCCCCCCATCCAGGAACTGACTCAGCACAAGAAGACAGCTTCAATTCCCTATATTTTCATCTCCTACTTAACCAATCAGCACTCCTGGTTCACTGGCTTCCCCCCACCCACCAAGTTGTCCTTAAAAACTCTGATCCCCAAATGCATAGGGAGGCTGATGTGAGTAATAATGAAACTCCGGTCTCCCACACAGCTGGCTCTGTGTGCATTCCTCTTTCTCTGTTGCAATTCTCCTGTCTTGATAAATCAGTTCTGTCTAGGCAGTGGGCAAGGTGAATCCAGTGGGCAGTTACACAGGAACCTGCAAGTATTCAGCTACCCAGAAGCTGTCTGAACCCGGTCCTCTTGGGTTTTTAAAGAAGCTTCAAGGCATCAGCTTTCCTTCCCCCATGGTATAGGGTGGGACCTTCTCTAGGCTGGGTATCGTGACTCACCATCAGACAGTCAAGGAAGATTAGAGTCCTAATTGGGGCAGGTGGAAGAAGAGCAGAAGAAGGTTGGAGAGATTCTCTTTCCTGAGGCCTGACACACTCAACATTGTAACAAAAGACGTTAACAAGGGCTATGTGAGTTATAAGCCAGGAACTGTGGATGAAAACCAGTATATATATGTGTATAGATCATAACACCGAAATCAAGGAACAGAACCTTCCTAGTACCCTAGAAGCCCTCTCCTAGTCTATCTTCATCTTCTTCTCTAAAAGTAACCAAAATCCTGCTTTCAATGCCACAAATTTTATTTTTCTGGCTTGTTTTTGAGCTTTGCATGAATAAAGTGATATACTATGCAATTATATTGTTGGTTTTTGTTTAAGATTTTTTACGAGCTTGTTGTACATAGTTCATTCATTTTCATAGCTGTATAATATTCCATTGAACTAATAGACCAAAATTTACTTCCAAATTCTACTATTGGCAGACACTTGGGTGGTTTCCAGTTTTGGCTTTGAGTATTCAAATCTTAGTGTTCTGAGTATATGTACCTAACATTCTTGTATATGTCTCTTGTAGTTCTTACGTATTTCTATGGGACAGATCTTAGAAGTGGAATTGTTGTGTCATATGCAAAGGTTCACCATTGCTGGACATTAACATTTTTCTAGAGATTGTACCAATTTATATCCTAATCAGCAGTATATGAGTGCTCAAGTGGCCCCACATCCTTGCTGACTTTCAATATAGTGATTCTATTAGATTTCAACTTTTATAGCAGGTATGCTATGATTAAGAAATGTAAACTTCGTTTGATATGTTTATTGGCCACTTGAATATCCTCTTGTAAAAAGCCTATTCAACTCATTTAAGAATTTGTGTTTTGCAATGTCTTTTAATTCTTATTAATTGATTAATAAAAATTAATCACAATTAAGATTTATTAATTCTATTAATCAAATAGTTCTTTAATTTAGTTAGAACATTTTGTATCCTGTTTTAAAAAATGTTTTCCTACCTCAAAGCAATAAATATACTCTTCCTTGTTATCTTTTACAAAGGTAATATTTTGCTTTTCACATTTAGAGCCACCTGTGAAGGATTTTTTATATGGGGCGAGGTAGAGGAACAGATTCACTTTTCCCCATCGGGCTGTGCAACTGACTTGACACCATTTATTGCCCCACTATTGTTGCTCCTCAGGGCTGCTTTGTCATAAAGGAAGTTTCATTTTATGTTAGAGCCCCCAAGTTTTGAATGGCTGTATTATATTATAGATGCGTCACCAATTAAATATCCTAAAAATTAAATATCCTGAACAATCAAACATAAATGAGAAGCCAGCAAGCCTTACCTGGTTTAGCTGGATGGTATTCTAAGCATAAAACTTCCACACAAAAGGGATGTGGAGGAAAGAGTATGCATTTAGGCCACTTATCCCAATCTTAGCTCATGCTCTTACTCATCAATATTAGTTATTTATCCCCAGTTTTCTCCTCTATAAAATAAGAATGATAATAGCTATCTCAGCCAGTTGTTAGGAGGATTTGAAATAGCATAGCTTAGAAGGCTTGGCATAGAGCCGGCATCCAAAAAGTCACAGCGGTTATTAATACAGCCAAAGGTTCAGGAAGACCTCATCTCAGTTCCAGAAAGATCCTCATTATCTCTGGAATAAGGAAAATGCCTTCATGTTTCCACTTTGGAGAAGTGGAGGTGGCTGAGCACAGGCGGGGACTATGGGTTTTGGCTCCTAATGGCCTTTGGCTTAAAGAACCTAATAGGACCCAATTTGAGATCAGTTGGAGAAAACACATGAGAATCTTCATTGCTGCCTTCATGGCCTTTCATGCCAATACCAAAAACCTACTGTTTTGTGTTTCATAGTCCCCCCACTTTTTTTTTCCTGGAGAGACACAAAGAATATTTAGATAGTATTTCTGTAATTATTTACTTACTCTTGGTTTCTAATTTTCCCCAGAGAAAGGAAAGCATTATTTGAAAATGAAACTAAAGTAGCATTTAAAAAGCCTTAGGTGAGGACATTTTTTTTCCAGCAGAATTTTAGCCTCCAGATTCCCATGTCACTATTTTTATATTTTTCAATAGCTTTGGCCTTTCCCAGCAGACTGGGAAGGCCTGGAACATACCATAATGCTCATATTTAAGAAACAAATAAAAAAGAAAACCCTATTGCTGTCAAGATTGTGGGTATTATATTAATCTTTATGTTAGAAGTCTCCTTGGAAACCTAGAGGGGAATAAAGGTTCTTTACAATGGGCTAGGAAAACTTTAGATCTATGATGTTTCACCAAAGCATCTTTGCTTTGGGCTTTTTCACTGAGTAAATATCAAAGTTAGTAGTAAGGGCAGAAACTTGGTCCTTTTTGGATTCATTATATTGGAAATTGAATAAAATGACTGAAACAGAGACAGTTAAAAGGTGTCAGTTGGGGTTTCTTTTTCTTTTCTTTTCTTTTTTTTTTTTTTTTTTAGAGTCTCACTCTGTTGCCCAGGCCAGGATACAATGGCACGATCTTGGCTCACGGCAGCCTCCACCTCCTGAGTTCAAGCGATTTCCTGCCTCAGCCTCCCGAGTAGCCGGAATTACAGGCATGTACCATCATGCCCAGCTGATTTTTGTATTTTGAGTAGAGATGAGGTTTCACCATGCTGGCCAGGCTGGTCTTGAACTCCTGACCTCAGGTGATCCACCTGCCTCGGCATCAGTCGGGTTTCTAAACTTCGTCTTAATTAATTTTATCCTGAATACAACATGAGGCATTATGAATCAGAGACAAGATTTCTTATCACAGTTCAGTAAATAATAAACATGTCACCCCCTTGCCCCAGTGCTTACCCCTGGGTGACACGTAAGAGACAATGGGAATTTTCCCGGTGTAAGTAGTGGACGTTCCCTAGGTGAGGGGGTAGGAGAAACTATTTGCTCTGCTTGTGAAGGGAAGGAGACAGATACTCCTCTTGCCTTCTGAAAGGCTCTTTTTGGAAACACAAAGGAAAGAAATCCTAACTCCAGCCTTTGCCATGTAAATAAAATCTCCTCAGGTGCCTGGTAGCCCCAGTTGACTTGGCTTTTACACCTTACATCTAAGAAGATAAATCTCTGGTATCCCAGGCACCTTTGGAATTCACCTAGGTGTCTATATCAGGATTTAATCTTTTGACCTTTGGGGAGATGAGATGTTTTATTTTCCTTTCAGATCAGAGCACTTAAGTAGACAACTGGCTGTAGATCTAACTGTCATGGTGTTTGGAGAATCCCAAGAGGCCAGGGATTTTACCAGCGCCTTGAGAGTGTTCCTTCCATCTGAGACATCTACTTGCAGAAAAGGAAACAGGTGACAAGGGGCTATTTTCTCGAGTGGCCACAGGATTGCTACAACTAGGATGAGGGAGGAATGTGATGTCTCTTGGTGGGGTACATCTATAACATCTTTTTATGTGCAATTTACACATAATGTGACACAGAGTGTCAATAGCTAATGACTATTATATATACCTACCTCCTGGTAGTCCCTTTATCCCATCTGTTTAGGTGAGTTGATTCAATGTTTCACTTTGGAAATGTGAGCGGCATCAACTTTATCTGTAGCAGAGGGAATCTGGGTTACACCTTTATTCCCTGACACTCTAGATCAGGGGCTGACAGTCTTCCTCTGTGAAGAGCCAGATAGCAGGTATTTTAGGCTTGGCTGTCCCTAGACAGTCTCTGTGGCATATTATTTGTTCATTGATGATGGTTAAACATGTCAAAACCTGTACAGAAGCGGGCTGCGGGCAGGCTTTGGCTGTCTGAGTTGGGCTTTGTTGATCTCTGCTCTAGTTCCCTTCTCCTATTCTGCCTGTATTTCCCATGTTTCAAACCTCCAACTCGGGGAGGGTGAAACAATCTTTATATTCATGATATTCCCTGGTTTTCAGATCAGAAAAAGACAGGCAAACTATGATGTCTGACACTCAGACTTTGTCATAGTTCTACATCAGTGTCAAGGTACCTGTTCTATGCAGCTTGATACAAAGCTGAATTGTTTATATTTCATGGCAGTCAGGTGGAATTTGGAAAGATATAAATGGTCATGAAGATGCCATCACGTTGGTGATCCAATGACGAAGGAGGAATATAGTATCTGCTTTCTATCTTCTGAGAATTACATCATTGTAAGCTGGGATGGTGTGACATAAAATATGAATTAAAATTACATGCTCCAAGAACATTTTATTGCAACATTTCCTTTAAATATGACCATGTAGCCATAGTGAGAAGAGATTTTAGGCCAACTTATTAATCAGCATACAAGAGTGCCCCAAAGGTTACATTTTCAAAGCAGTTATTTTTGGGTCTGTATTTGCTTTGAGGCTGGCCAGCAACTTTGAGTGACTCTCACCTGAAAGTCCAGGGCTAATGTCCATGGTATGTAACCCAGCCGAAGATTCCAATGTGGCTGCAAGAATGCCTGACCTCTAAAAACTGCCAAATCTCTCTCTCCTTCTCTCCTTAGGAGGGCTTTTGGCTAAAGGCTTTTAAAATGAAGGTTTCTGCTGTGACAAGTCAAATACTGGAAGCAGAGGAGGAACTAGTAAATAAGCAGTGAATGTTGATCTGCTTCTCTGCTAAACAGTAAAACACCCACACACGTACCGTCTATGTGTTTTCCCTTTTGTCTGAAGTAGAACAAAAACAAATTAGATAAGTTTGGCTATAAGTAGGCTGCATGAAGGACTCAGGTGAATCTTCCTCTTCAAGGAACTGATGTTTTAGAAGGATGGACTTCATTTAGCTTTACTGTCTTTGGAATTCCAACATGGAACACACAATATTGCCTGGCCCACAGAAGGGACTTAATAAATACTGGTTGTTGAACTGAACTGCGGTAGAAAGTTAGTTTTGCAAAAATGAAGTTTTGTGAACTGAAGAAAAAATTCAACTTTGTGCAGTAAATAAAAATGGATTTATGTCAAGCATTTGAAAACATTGTATTTGGAAATAAATTCAAGCTTATGGAAAGTTGCAAGAGCAGTGCAGAGGACCCTCATATACCTTTTACTCAGAGGTACCACCTGTTAACATTTTGCCCCATTTGCTTTTCATTTGCTTTCCCTCTATGTATATGCATATTTTACCTTATTTTGAACCACTTAAAAGTAAGTTGTAAGATATGATGCTCTTTACCTCTAATTATTTCCGAGGATACCACCCAAGGACAAGTGCGTTCTCTGTCTTTTTGTAACAGCTTTATTGAAATGTAATTCATATACCATACAATTCACCCATTTAAAGTGTACACTTCAGTGGCTTTGAGTGTTCACAGACTTGTACACTCATCACCACTATCGAATTCCAGAACATTTTCATCTCCCTGAAAAGAAAGCTCATATCCATTAGCAGTCACTCCCCACCCCCAGCCCCAGGCAACCACTAATGTACTATCTGTTTTTATGGATTTGCCTATTTTGGACATTTTATATAAATAGAAACATACACTATATGGTCTTTTTGTTTTTGTTTTGTTTTAGTTTTTTTTGAGATGGAGTCTCACCCTGTCGCGCAGGCTGGAGTGCAGTGGCACGATCTTGGCTCACTGCAGCCTCCCCTTCCCGGGTTCCAGCGATCCTCCTGCCTTAGCCTCCTGGGTAGCTGGGATTACAGGCATGCACTACCATGCCCTGCTAATTTTTGTATTTTTAGTAGAGATGGAGTTTCACCATGTTGGCCAGGCTGGTCTCGAACTCCTGACCTCAAGCAATCAGCCCACCTTGGCCTCCCAAACTGCTGGGATTACAGGTGTGAGCCATCTCACTTGGGCTTATATGGTGTTTTGTGTCTTTGATTCTGAGGTTCATCCATGTTGTAGCCCATATCAGTACTTCATTCTTTTAATGACCTGGTAACATTCCGTTGCACAGATCTACCCCATTTGATTTATCCATTCATCAGGTAATAGACATTTGGCTTGTTTCCACTTACTGACTGTAATGCTGCTCTGGACATTTGTACACTGCTTTTGTGTGGACGTACGTTCTCCATTCTCTTGGGTACATACCTCCATACCTAGGAGTGGCGTTTCCGGGCCATATGGTAACTCTATGCTTACCTATCTGAAGAGCTGCTAGTTTTCCAAGCAGTCACACCAATTCTTCAATTTCTCCACATCCTTGGTAACACTTTGGTATCGTCCATCTTTTTTATTATAGCCTTCTTAGTGACTGTGAATTGGTTTCTCAATGTGTTTTGTTTTGTTTTGAGATGGGGTCTTCCTCTGTCACCCAGGTTGGATTACAGTGGTGTGATCTCTGCTCACTGCAACCTCTGCTTCTTGGAGCTCAAACAGTCCTCCCACATAGCTGGGACCACAGGTGCATGCCACCATGTTTCGCTAATTTTTTGTATTTTTGGTAGAGATGAGGTTTCACCATGATGCCCAGGCTGGTCTCAAACTCCTGGACTCAGGCAATCTGCCTACCTCAACCTCTCAAAGTGCTGGGATTACAGGCATGAGTCACTGTGCCTGGCCTCTCTCAGTGTGATTTTGATTTTCATTTTTATGATGGCTAATGACGTTGAGCATCTCTTCATGTACTTTCTGGCCATTTATTATCTTTTTTGGAAAAATGTCTAATCAAATTGTTTGTTGTTTTAAAATTAGGTTATTTTTCTTTTTATCGATGAGTTATTTATAAGCATTCTTCATGTTTTTGAAATACAAATCCCTTATCTGATATGTGATTTTCAAATATTTTCTTTTCTTCTCTTTTATTTTTTTAAGACAGGTTCTCACTCTGTCACCCAGGCTGAAATGCAGTGGTATGATCCCAGCTCACTGTAGCCTCAGCCTCCCTGGGCTTAGGTGATCGTCCAACCTCAGCCTCCTGAGTAGCTGGGACTACAGGCCTGCATCACCATACCTGGCTAATTTTTGCTTTAATTTTGTATTGCTCAAGCAATCTGCCTACCTTGACCTCCAAAGGGCTGGAATTACAGCTGTAAGCCACCGTGCCCAGCCCGTCAATATTTTCTCCTACTCTGGGTTGAATTTTCACTTTCTTGATGGTGTCTTTTGAAGCATAAAAGTTTTACATTTTGATCAACTCCAATGTACTCATTTTTTTCTTTTGTCACTTGTGCTTTTGGTGTCATATCTAAGAAACCATTGCCTAATCTAAGTTCATGAAGATTTCTTCTAAGGGTTTTATAGTTTTACTTCTTACCTTTAGGTCTATGATACATAGGACATCCTCTTACAACCACTGTAAATTTATCAATTAGAGGAAATGTAATATTGACATAAAACTTGTATGTAGTCCCCCACTCGTATTTTGATTTTCTCAGTTGACCTAATAAATTCTGTAGAATTGTCTTATTTCTTGCAGTACCAGCCAGTCCAGAATTAAGTATGACATTTAGCTATCTTGTCATTAATCTCCTTTAATGTGAAGCTGTTCCTCAGCCTTACTTTATCTTTCATGATACTGATATTTTTAAAGACACCTCCCCTTTTTTCATTAGATTGTTCCTCATTTTGTATCTGTCTGATGGTTCCTCATGATTAGACTCAGGCTGTATCTCCTGGTCAGCCCAAAAGTGATGTTGCATTCTTTTGTACCTGTGTTTGAAGTGAAGAATTCTTTTACAGAGTAAATAACTAGATCCCTAAGTTGTTCATGTTTAAATACATGTTCAAATACCTGGTTTGGGACTATGAGCAGTGGCTCATGTCTGTAATCCCTGCACTTTGAGAGGCTGAGGTAGGTGAATCGCTTGAGTCTAGGAGTTCGAGGCCAACCTGAGAAATGTAGTGAGACCCTGTCTCTATAACAAAAAAATTTAACAACGAAAACAAAAGAAAACCCAAATATCTGGTTTGGTTACAACCAGTGATAATTCTAATTTGGCTCTGAACACCTACTGTCATTGAGCATAGAAATAAATGGGAATTTGGGGGTCTTATGATGGTTGTTGTGGTCTCTTGGCTGAATCCTCATGTCTGGGCCTAGCGCAGAAGTCTCTTTTCTGCCCTTTGTGCTATTCTCTGTGGACTAGCTGTGTTTTTTTCTTCCTAGGTAGTAGTAGTCTCTTGTCTGCATCTGATTTGATGTTTTGGTGATTGAACAATATGAAATTAAGTGACTCTATAACATGACTTTGACTATTTCAGTTTCCTTCAAACTTTTTCCATCCTTTGGGAACAGTATATAAATATATATTCAGTATATGTATTCAATGTGTGTATATATATATTCAGTATGTATATATATTTTTTCAGTATATATATTCAAATGAAACACTCAGCAGACTCCAATAATTTAGGCAGATAAAAACATAAGTGCTTAGTTGAATCAGACCACCTACTTTCTAAAGAGGAACCTGCACTTATCTCCTGCTTAAAACTACCTATTTCCTGCTTGTCTCTGGGCTTTTCTGAGTCTCTTTTGGCCTTTCCATCTTTAGAAGAAGAGTTTTATTCTTGTGGTTCAACCTTCAGAGACAGAAATCTTGTAGAAATGAGGGGAACATACAAAGACAATTGTTAAGAGAGAAAATTTCTTATTGCATGTTGGCTGAAATACTTTGGGAAATATGTCAATAATGTTAAAGGAAAAAGTTGAAACTGTATCTAATTTTGGGTTTGCACTTATCTTTCCAGGAAGGAGATGAGTCTTAAAAAACAACAACCTCTACATTAACAACAACAACAACAAGAAATAGTATTAAGCAACAACTGTTTAGGGTGAGGTATGAATGTAGGACTTGAACTGTATGATGTCTAAACTCCGTTCCATGGTCGTGAGCCTGTTATGCCTGTGTTGTCTATAACCTGTCAATATTTTTCTCTCAACTATTCCCAGCTAAATAAGTGGGCTCAACAAGGTTATCAATAACGAGTTGGGTATTAAAGGTTATTGTCTATTCACATGATAGCTTTCCATTTCCATCATTGAATTAAGGCCTCAGTTTTTATTTATTTAATTTTAATTGAAGGAGGTTTGTGTTTGTGTGACTTATTTGGTTAGTCGGTTATTTTGGGGAAAAGAGGACCTCATTCTCTTGCTGACTTAGATAAATAATTCTTGCCTCATGAAGGCTTTGGCTATGCTGTTGGGCCTGCTAACATGTGTGGAGAGCATGGCTATTTAATTGTAAAAGGTTGTCCTGAGGAAAAGCCTGTATTCTCACCCAGTGACTAGAAAGGAAGGTGTACCATCAGTAGGCTGCAGAGAGAAAACCGCTCTTTTGTGTTTTCCTTTCTTTCTACCAGGTGTGAATGTGTCAGGAAGTCCAGGATGGGGCTCCTAGGTTCGGCATTGTTATGGGTTGAAGTATGTCTCTTCTAAATTCATGTGCTAAAGTCTGCTAGAGTTTGAGTGTATCCTTCAGAATTCATGTGTTATAAATGTGGTCCCTGGTGTGGTATTGGGAGATGGGGCCTTTTTGAGGTGATTAAGTTGAAAGAGGGATTAATACCACTTTTGTGGGACTGAGTAATGCTTGTGGGAGTGAGTGTGCTCTTGAAGGACTGGATTAGTTACTGTGAGAGTGGGTTGTTATAAAGTGAAGCTGCCCCTAATGTTTTGTCCTTTTGGGCATGTGCCTGATTCCTTTTCTGCTTCTGAGCTGCATTTCTAGTGAGCACAAGGTCTTCACCAGAAGCCAACCAGAGGCGGCTGCCTGATCTTGGACTTACCAGCCTCCAGAGCCATTAGCCAAAATAAACCTCTTTTCTTTTTAAATGACCAAGTTTCGGGTATTCTGTTATAGCAACAGAGAATGGGCTAAGACAAAGTCTTAACCCTACTTCAGAATGTGACTGTATCTGGAGATAGAGCCTTTACAGAAATAATTAAGTTAAAATGAGGTCATTAGTGTAGATCCTAACCTAATATGACTGATGTCTTTATAAAAAGAGGAAATTTGGATGCAGACATGTACAGAGGGAAGAGGATATCAAGACGCAGGGAGAAGATGACATCTACAAGCCAAGGCCTGGAACAGATTCTTTTCTCATGGTTTTCAGAAGAAACCAACCCAGATGATACCTTGATCTCCGATTTCCAGTCTCCAAAACTATGAGACAAACATTTCAATTTTCAAACCACCCAGTCTGTGGTACTTCGTTATGGGAGCCCTAACAAACTAATAAGCATCATGGGCAGATGCACACCTGGCAAGGGAGGGGAATATCTAGGGGAACCTGAAGCTGTTCACTTCTTGTCTATTCTGGTGAAAGCTTACTTAGTAGGTAGACTAGAAAAGGACTTGCTAGACCTAGGGGAGATTAAATGTGGTAGAATCAGAAATCTGCACTTGGTAAACTGGGTAGGTCTCATGCTACCTGTGTTCTCTTTGAATGGTCTAGCTTATCTCAGCTTGTAGAAGGTGACCACAGCAAGCTAAACCAGCCAGTAGTGGGGAAACAGCCCTCTAGGGAGCAGCCTACTCCTGCTGGTGGCTAAGGTCATGGAGGAAGAGGACTCAGAAATTAGGATCAATCCCATAGGTCAGTTACCCCTCTCCATTGTGACTTTTAACTTTTTTCCTAAATGCTAAATTTGAAGGTTTGGATTTTGTTTTAATAAGGCTTCTTCTCTTAGGAGAATAGAGAGGAAGAGATGCTGTTTTTCTAGGAATCCCTGTAAAACAGAAAGAAGGATTTAAAAGTTTTCTCTCTTCAAGGGTTTGCATGTATACAGGTGCCATCTCTTCTGTCCTGCCTTGCTTCAAGTTCTGCTAATACCACTGCAGGAATCTGGGCACCCCATTGTTGAGTGGTTGCTCTTTCTTCTGGTGACAGGAAGTCCTTTGTCTCTGAAGACAGAGTCCTTTCTCTTTTGGACACCTCGGAAGTTACAAGGTGCTTCTGTTTCATTTACCTTTATTTATTGGTCTAAATTAAATTCCTGTGAGGAATTTCAAATAACTTACTCCCAAAGTTTGAGAACTCAATCCATGTAAGTTGGGGATTGCCTACAACTTGGAAATGCCTACTGCTATAGTTTAAAGAATATGTGCCAGAAATTAGAAATTATTGTAATTAAAGGAAAATGCCTCTTAAACAATTGTCTAGCAGAGAGGAATCTATATTTGCTGTGAATAGAACCTGTCCTCGGCCTGAGATCGCAGCAAGGCTGGGCTACCAAGGGAGGAGGCAGAATAGAGTAAGTTTGTCAGAGCTCTGGCAAGTGGTTAGAAGTGGGGACTACACACACAACCTCCCCTTCCTGAGCCCACAACAACCAACCCTTTTGATCTGGGAACAATTCCAGATCTTAGTCCTAGACCAGCTGGGGCAAGATGAATGTGGAGAGGAGACATTCTCCTTCTGGAAGGTCAAGGAAAGAGGCATGAATTGCTCTTGAGTGTCTGGCTGTATATCAATAAGTGGCCTCTCTGTTCCTTGGTTTCCAGGCGCTGGCCATGTGGTCTGTCCAGGAAGGAGAGTGTGAATGTGATAATATTGCCTGCTACACAACAAGCATCAGCCCTAGGAAAAAACCCTTCATCACAGGAAGGAAGAAAGATCTAGGGAACTCTCCCAGTATCAAGGAACCTGGTGAAGGAAATTAGCTACAAGAGAGTCACTTGCTGAGCGTGGAATCAGTGCATGTTTTGGTGGAGGATTCTGTTGGCTGCTTGAGGTTTTTCCCCTCTACTTTATGATAGCACCACCTACCTAGTGACCATCAGGCACAAAGTTTTCCTTTCTGAAACTGTGCAGCATAATGCTGAGAAATTCTAAGACCCAACACTCCTTTTTGTGATAACATTTCTTACAACTTAGAGAAACCTGCGGTTTCAGGGTCACTCACTTCCTGTGTGTCATAGTTATGAGGACAGCTAAATTTACTTTAGTTACATTTTACATCGGCTACTTCTGGACACCCCAAGTCATCAGCCAATTTTCTCTGCATCACACTGTGGAATGGCTTGTTTCTGGGGAGGTTCCTGGACATGGCTAATTCCCCTGCCTTTTTTATTCTTTTTCCAATAACCTGTTTGCACTCCTAAGAGATGGCTAATTGTAGCCATGGTTAGCTGCTTCTAGTAATCTCTCTCTCCATTCTGAAAGAACAATTTAGCTTCCCAACTCGTAGCATCTAACAATGGCTTACAGAATTTCTTTTTTTGACTTGTGTGTGGGGTGTGTTTATTTATGTGTTTGTTTAGGAGAGAAGAATTATGGCCAGTTTTTTATTCATGACATTTATCATCTTTATTTCTCTATACTGATTCTAAAGATTGAAAATGCTTTTAATTTTAATGTTAATGTTTTTGTACATAGTATTTATATCTTTAATATAACATGTGCTTATTTATTACTGTATGCAAGTGACTTAAATATTGAACCTTTCAAAATAAGAAATTTCTTCAATTTTTATCATTTGAGAAAAATATGCTGTTTCTGGGGAATGATTTCCGTTATAGATATGGTTCATTTTAATTGTGGTGATAAACCATGCCTTCAGTAGAGACCTCTGAGAGTAACAATAACAGCTAATTTATTTTTAGCTGTTATTTGCAGAGAAGTGTAGTTTATAAGTTATACATGATCTTATTTGATATTCACAAAAGCCTAATGAGGCAGGATGCATTCATCCCTTCATTATTTTATTTATTTAACAAATTCCTACTAATTGCTAGTGGTATGCTGGGCACATCCAGAGGTGCTGTTGACACAGTGGTGAGCAAGGTGGATCTGGTCTCATCCTCAGGGATTTTGTAGTTTTGTAGGAGCTGGTATAATTAACATTCCTGGGCCGGGTACTCACTCCTGTAATCCCAGCCCTTTGGGAGTCCAAGGCAGGCGGATCACTGAAGATCGGGAGTTCAAGACCAGCCTGGTAAACATGGTGAAACCCGTCTCTATTAAAAACACACAGAAAATTAGCTGGGTGTGGTGGTGGGTGCCTGTAATCTCAGCTACTTGGGAGGCCAGGCAGGAGAATTGCTTGAATCTGGGAGGCAGAGATTGCAGTGAGCTGAGATGGCACAACTGCACTCCACCCTGGGCAACAGAGTGAGATTCCATCTCAAAATGAATTTAAAAAATATATAATGAACATTCCTATTTATCAGTCTAAGCAGAGTTCAGATTGATTCGTATCTGTCTGTGATCCAGGGTCTCTGAGACCTCACTTATATTTAGCTGTCTGACTTGCTGAGGAAAGGCACCCTGTGAGGGAGGCCTAACTCCAGGAAGCTTCCATGGGGCGTTCGTGCAGCCAGAAACTTGGGAGGTGCTAGACATTGTGTAAAGACAGCTGGTGAAGGATGCCCTTCTGACTGTGAGATTATTTTTGGGAGGGCCTAAGGGATAAGACTTTATCATTCTGATTTACTTGCTTGAGGGTATTGTCCTTCTCTGGGCTGGAGATTTTCAAGAACCAGAGTTGGGGTTTTGTGTCTGTATCAGCCCTGGATCTAATTTCTTTCTAACTGGCACTCGCACAGAGGGTTGTACTTACTGTATCTTGATGAGGGGAGGTGCGCTTAATTTCACTGTCATAGACCAAGTGGTTATTGAAACAACTGAGAGACTGCTAGCGTCTCGATATCGTTTGGCTGTGTCCCCACCTGTATTAGTTTGTTTTCACACTGCTGATATGTACATACCTGAGACTGGGAAGAAAAAGAGGTTTAATTAGATCGTTCCACATGGCTGGGGAGGCCTCAGAATCATGACAGGAGGCAAAGGCACTTCTTATATGGCAGAGGCAAGAGAAAATGAAGAAGATACAAAAGTGGAAACCCCTGATAAAACCATCGGATCTCATGAGACTTATTCACTGCCATGAGAACAGTATGGTGAAACCACCCCCAAGATTAAATTCTCTCCCTCTGGGTACCTCCCACAGCATATGAGAATTATGGGAGTACAATTCAAGATGAGATTTGGGTGGTGACATGGTTTGGCTATGTCCCCACCCAAATCTCATCTTGAATTGTTGCTTCCACAATTCCCATGTGTTGTGGGAGGGACATAGTGGGAGGTAATTGAATCATAGGGTGTGGGTCTTTCCTGTGCTATTCTCATGATAGTGAATAAGTCTCATGAGATCTGATGGTTTTATAAAGGGGAGTTTCCCTGCACAAGCTCTCTTCTCTTGTCTGCCACTACGGGAGATGTACCTTTCACCTTCCACCATGATTGTGAGGCTTCCCCAGCCATGTGGAACTGCGAATCCATTAAACCTTTTTCTTTTGTAAATTGCTCAGTTTCAGGTATGTCTTTATCAGCAGCATAAAAACAGACTAATGCAGGTCTACTGGGATAGAGGTCAGCCTACCCCCAGGGCAAGGAAGGTTTTAGATGCCTCTCTAAGGAGCTCCCAGTGGTGTTGGCAGTGAAACAGGTGGCTAGCCATGAAGATAAGCCCATCTAGATTTTAAAGTGCCCATCAAGAGTATAGAAGTCAGTAGCTGACACCGCACGGTTGGGACATTCACTGGCTGGGTGCACAGTTCTTTACAGGGTGGACTTGGCAGGGAAATGTTCTTTACCCACCTCCTACCTCCCTGGGGAAGCTCATGAGAAAGGCATATAGATTTAAAATGACATATAGATTTAAAAGGCATATAGATTTTAAAGGACAGCAAAAATATTAATTGCATGACCCCAGTTATCAAAGGACTCAATGAGATTAAGTGGGGTGGGAGATAGACTTACAGATTATAACCCTCCCAACCCTATTCACAAATTTACCCCTAAAGCATGTGTTGAACATTACACGGAGAATGGGGTTAAAGAAAAGGTCCAGCTCCCCCACTTTACATTAAAATATCATATTTCTGATTATTTCTTTTTTGGGTAACAAGAGTCTACATGAATTTTACCACCTGTGTGACTCTGAAAAATTGCTTGTGTCATCCTTAAATAATCAGATTCAGAAAATATGATTAAGTAGAGAGCTTATTTGAGAGCAAAGCTTGAGCATAGCTACCCACGTAACATAAACTGCAAAAGAATGGAATCAGTGCAGGAGAGTTAACTTCCCAAAGCAAGGAAGTTAAGGTTTAACTTATGCAGCCAGAAGCAGAGAAATTTAAGAGTTGAAACTTATTTCTGCCCAAGGCCAATACATATGTTACAGTAATTTGATTGGTTACAGTTTGCTGCATCCCAAGAAAGATTGCTTTAACATCCCCTAAGGAGGAGAAATGGACTCCAGGGGGTCTGATCTCTGGTGTCTTTCAGTTTTTCCTAATCATCTATAGCGGGGGTCTCCCACCCCCACCCCCAGGCCACAGATCCTTACCAGTTTTTGGCCTGTTAGGAACTGGGCTGCACAGTAGGAGGTGAGCCAGAGAAGCTTCATCTGTATTTATAGCCACTCCCCATCACTTGCATTACCACCTGAGCTCTGTCTCCTGTCAGATCTGCAGTGGCATTAGATTCCTGTAGAAGCACAAACCCTACTGTGAACTGTACATGCCAGGGATCTAGGTTGCATGCTCCTTCTGAGAATCTAATGCCTGATGATCTGTCACCGTCTCCTAAAAACCCTAGATGGGACTGTATAGTTGCAAGAAAACAAGCCCCAGGTTTCCCACTGATTCTGCATTATGGTGAGTTGTATTAATATAATTTTTCATTATATATTACAATTTAGTAATAGAAATAAAGTACACACTAAATGTAATGTGGTTGAATCATCCTGAAACCACCCTCCCACCCATCCCCCATCCATGGAAAAATTGTCTTCCATGAAACCGATCCCTGGTCCCAAAAATGTTGGGGATCACTGATGTACAAGAATAAGGAAGAGAGTTAATCTATAACTGGGGAAGCAGAGGTTATGGCTGCATGCTACAGGACCCAGGCTATATAGCCACATTATCTCAAGGCTCAAAATAATTCAAAGTTCCAACGGTTTTAAGTTTGAATTATTTAATGTCACACTTAACCATTCAAAGTCTGTTTTTCCTCTGCAAGATGGGGAAAATAATAGCACCTTCTTCATGGGAATTTTAACCTATGCTTGCCACTTAGTAAACCCCAGGAAGGCACTCACAGTTGCTCATTTCTTGCCCTCTGCTTTGTCTTGACCCTGTCATGTTCCCAGTCAGTTTCTCCTGGGAATTAGCTGAGAACAGTGAGCCCAACTTTTCCAGTCAAACTCCATGGGTCATTTTCCCTGACTTGTCCAGTTTTCTCCAAAGGTTCTGCTAATCTCTACTTACCATCTCCTTCATCCTATTAAACAAAAGCTTTTCAGCTTGATTTTGAGACACTTGCAAACCTTATGATCAGGGCATTGTCTCTATTGCAATAGTCCCATTCCCTCCCTTGCAAGAATCCTTTTGAATAAAAGTCTCTCCTTACTAAGTCCTGATTTGTTTCTTTGATAGCATTTAATAAATATTAGCTGGTAACTACCAATACTCAGTTTTAACCAACATCCAGATTCAGCAGGAAAGCCAGGCAGCCTCGGACTGACCAGGTTCTACTTGAAAGTATCACTGCACTCAGAAATTGCTAAAGGTTACATTTTTGGGTCTGCGTATCTTTCCAAAATGCCTTGCCTTTGGTTGCTAGCTTTTGTTTTCCAAACAACAGAAGATGGTGTATTGATATGGTTTTGCTGTGTCCCTACCCAAATCTTATCTTGAATTCCCACGTGTTGTGGGAGGGACCCAGTGGGAGGTGATGGAATCCTGGGGGTAGATCTTTCCCATGCTGTTCTTGTGATAGTGAATAAGTTTCATGAGATTTAATGATTTTAAAAAGGGGAGTTTCCCTGCACAAGCTCTCTTCTCTTGTCTGCTGCCATGTAAGACATGCCTTTCACCTTCCACCATGATTGTGAGGCCTCCCCCGCCATGTAGAACTGTAAGTCCATTAAACCTCTTTCTTTTATAAATTGCCTGGTCTCAGGTATGTCTTTATCAGCAGTGTGAAAATGAACTAATACATCTACATTGCTTCACTCTCTCATAGCTGAACATTCGGGTCCCCACTTGGTTCAAGAAGAAAATTATTTCTCTTAAGAGCTCTTATTTTGGAGTGTGTGTGGTATCTGCTGTCCAGGCTGGATCCACTGGGTTTCTGCAGAGCAGAGAGGGTCAGTTGTCTCAGGGCAGAGGTGGGGACAAGCCACACCAACGGTCTACCCCTTGAGGGCTGTCAAAACTCGGAGGAGTAGGGAGGCAGGATGTTAGTCTATGTTTTTGGCCTCCTGGGATGTTCCTCCCCCTGGAATTGTTTTGCTGAGTTAGGAGGAGAGAGGAGAGGGGAATTCTGCTTTGAAAGCTGCCCTGAAGAAGGCAACTTTTCAGGTTTGAGGCTTCCTTGAGATCAGTTTTCATAACAGAGAAGGTGACTGAGTGGTCGACACCCAACAGGCTCCCGTCGTTCCTGCTGACAGCTTAATGTTCTCCTTGCGGGTCCTCCCAGCTCTCCCTTCTGTTTCCCTTTCTTTTTATCCTGTTCTTGGTTCTCCCTGATTGGAAAATGTCACCTCTTTACTGAGTCTACCTATCTACACTGCAGAACCACAGGGAGATGGGAACAATCTTACATCTCTATATGACCTTTTCCGTTCCAGATGGCAGAAATTCCTGGGAGATTTTGTTGTTGGATTAACTGGTATTGGCTGTCCATGCCTTGAGGGCAATCACCAGTTATGCTGGGTGCCTACTGACAGAGACCCTGATTGGCCAAGCTCTAGACATGGTCCTCTGAGCCCTTCATTGATGAAGTCCCGTCCTCAGGCCTTGTCCTCAAGAATCTGGTTGTAACAAGAAACCTAGGCCCAGCACAGTGGCTCATGCCTGTATTCCCAGCACTTTGGGAGGCCAAGGTGGGAGGATGGCTTCAGTCCAGGAGTTTGAGACCAGCCTGGGCAACATAGTGAGACCTCATCTCTACACAAAATAAAATGTACCTGGGTGTGGTGGTTCATGCCTGTGGTCCCAGCTACCCAAGAGCTGACGTGGGAGGACTGCTTGAGCCTGCAGTCCAGGCTGGGTGACAGAGCAAGATTTTTTTAAAAGAGTCCTGCTATGTTAGGAGATGGGTATCTGATCACTCTCGATATCTGATTGTGTTCCTTATCCCACACCATCGCCCAGGGGATGTCTGGTCACCCAGCCCATCCTTCAGGAAGAACCCTGTTAGGTCTGTTTAACCAGAATCTCCTCAACCCCAACACCCCCATGTTTCCTCTTATTAATTTTCCATCCACTGACCCCGACTCTACTCTTTGGTTGTAAGCCTCCGCCTGCCCATGCTGAATCTGGAATTGAGCCCAGTTCTGCCCCAGTATTATTTCCCCCTCTTGTAGTAGTTCCCGAATAAAATCTGTGTTTACTGCTTTAATACTGGTGCAGCTCTGGTTTTCTTTACACTACAATAAAAGCTCTATGAACTTTTATTAGTTTTTGATGATGACAGCTGGGCAGTTCCCTTTCTTTTAATTGTTTTTACTTCTCCTAACTCAACTTTTATTGTTTCTTTTTAAAAGAAATCTATCCTCCTCTCCCCGGTAAAAATCCCACTCAGACAATTTGAAATCTAGTTGAAGTTTGCTTGCCTAAAGCAAGCTTTCAGAACAACTGGGCTCCCAGAATAATGAGAGAAGGTTGTATTTATAGTTCACGTTATTATATAGCAGTTGACAGTTTCATTTCGATTTAAAGTCCTGTCTCTAATAGGAAAAAGGATCACAACTTATCTCTGGCTGTAAGGCATTAGAATGGCCTGTAATTCAAGGCTTACCTCCAGGAATGCTTGGCTTTTAAAAATGTAAATCTTTCCTGGGTTCCGGTAGTTGCCGTCTTTTTGTATCAGACAGGGCTAAGCTAAGGATGAGAATGTCAGTTTTATTTTTTCAGGTTGTCTTATGAGCAAATTCTACCCCAAAGGCATGAATTTGACCAAATATGTCTGTTCTAGATTTTCTGATCTAGTATAATTAACTTGTTCTTTTTTATTTGGTTGGTTTTACTTACACAGGGACAGAAAGAAGCAGTGGTTATTACATAAAGACCTCCGTGTATGCTTGGTCATAAGATATTAAGGTTAAGGAGTGAATTTGTGTCTGTGACTCCTTCATGAAGCCCCTGGATTCATATTTTTGATCATTTTTATTATGCCAGAAATATTTTCTGTTGCCTTTAGTATTTCATCTATTTCCGTTTCAGGAACTAAAAACATGTATTCAGGTTCCCCTTGGAGTGCCTTTAACTGTAAAGTTTATCTTCTTTCTCTGAAATCTTCATGTGTACTTGTCCTGGCTGGCCAAGAAGTACAAGTCTTGACCTCCTGTATGGGTGGGACTCTATAAGCCCCAAGAAAGGCTGTAGAGTAGTCTTTCAGGAGGATTCTGTAGGTATCATTTCACCATGAAGTATATAGTCCTTGTTCCTTAATGTCACAGTCTCACCAGTGCACAGCAGTGTCTCATTGTGAGGTATGACCCGGAGTTCTTTGTCTCATGACCAAGATAATTAAGGTGCATGGACACAATGGGAGAGGTTGGAACAAAGTTTAATAAGTAAGAGAAAAAAGCTCTCTGCCATGGAGAGGAGCCCTGGAAGAGGGTTGCCATTTTTGCAATTGAATGCAAAGGCTTTGATAGGAAACCAGTGAGGGCTGGACATCTCATTTGCATGAGGTGCGAATTTCTGGTAGTTCCACTCTGTCCTCCTAATAATCACGTGAGCCCTTAGCTTCAGTTACTCCATATTGCTTTGTTCCCGTTACTGTGCATGTGTCAGGGGATGGAAATTTCCATTGTGGGCATGACGTCTGGGCAAGTCACCTGTGTAGCCTTTTTTTTTTTGAGACAGAGTCTCATTCTGTCACCTAGGCTGGAGTGCGGTGGTGCGATCTCTGCTCACTGCAACCTGCGCCTCCCAGGTTCAAGTGATTCTCCTGCCTCAGCCTCCCTAGTAGCTGGAATTACGGGCACCTGCCACCATGCCCAGCTAATTTGTGTATTCTTAGTAGAGACGGGGTTTCACCATGTTGGCCAGGCTAGTGTCGAACTCCTGACCTCAGGTAATCCATCCACCTAGGCCTCCCAAAGTGCTGGGAGTACAGGTCTAAGCCACCACTCCTGGCCCCTGGGTAGCCTTTTTTGTCTGTGCAGTGGTGGGAATGTCTTAGGCAAGCCCCTCTGTGCAAATTCCCTTTTCTGTGCCTGCAGACTGTTCTTTTGTTTGAAAGACATCAACTGAGGACCCACCCTAACTGCCTGTCTATGTTCTTTCCCTTTTCCTCCCTCATTAGTAATGGGCTGGTTAAACTCAGTTAAATGAGATTTAATTGAGACGTTTCTGGAACAGTTACAAGTTTGGTTTATCCAATTATATCATTACAAAGACAGATTTTTTTCTTTTAAATTTAACTTAAAAAGTTTTTTTATAGTGATGGAGTCTCATTATGTTGCCCAGGGTGGTCTTGAACTCCTGGCCTCAAGTGATCCTCCCACCTCAGCTTCCCAAAGTGCAGGGATTACAGGCGTGAGCCACCATGCCTGGCCCAAAGATGGATTCTTATTGAACCCATGCAAATAACTACACTGCTGTAAAAAGTAAAAGGGTTTAGTGAAGGCACTTTGATTATTTGGATCAGTTTTGCAGACAAAGGCAATCATTACCAGTGTTTGCTATACACCCATCATCCTAAAGTTCTTGCTGATTCATTAGCTTATAATTTGTATCCAGATATTCTACAGGGTATTTCCCCTGAGTTCTGAAGTAAGATTTAGAGCAACATACCATCCAATGAGTGTGTGCTTGCAATTTGCATAGGATTAGTCTGCTAAATTCTAGAAAGAAGAGATAGATCAAGATGTAAGAAAAGTTTCCTCTGCCTCCCATAAGAAAAAGGACATGAACCACAGTTACATTACTCTTTTCAGTTCACTTTAGTCCTACACAATTAATTCCTGTTCTGCAGGGGCTTGGGTCAGCAGGTGGCTGTAAAAAGTCACCTGCTTCTGGGTGACAGGATCCCTGGGAGTCCTGCCTCAGTCTTCCGGCACAGGCTGACGGGGCGTGATGTCACTTCACAGTGGGAGTTGTGAATACTGTGGGAGTCAAGGGAAAACTTCCCCTGTGCCCTCTGAAGGTTTGCTGAAAAATCAATGTACAAAAGGCAGATTAACTGGAGAAAAAGCATGCAAACTTATTAATGTGTCCACAGGGGAGAATCACAGAGTAATCACCCCAGTGCCCCAAGGCAGTGCAGAAACTTACATGCCATCTCGAGGTTACAGAAAAAATGGAGGTTCAAAGCATTAAAAGAAAAACGTCAGCCGAATTAAATTTAAAGGAGTTCAACTGAGCAATGAGCGATTCGCAAATCAGGCAGCCCCTAGAATCACAGCAGATTCTGAGAGTCTTCAGGGATGTGTTGTGATCAGAACAGATTTATAGACAAAAAACGGGAAGAGATGTACAGAAATCAGAAGTGAGGTACAGAAACAGCTCTGTTGGTTACAGCTCAGCGTTTGCCTTATCTGAACGCAGTTTGAACACTTAGCAGTCTATGAGTGACTGAAGTATGGCCCTGGGATTGACCAAGATTCAGCTCTTGTTACAGGTGCATACTCCTAACTTAGGTTTTTAATCTTGTCTGCCTATTAAGCTATGTTACAGTTTGCCCACAAGGACTCAAATGTAGAAGTACGGAGTCCTTTTCAGGCCGTATTTAGCTTCTTAGGCCATGTTTAGTTTGCTGTAACAAGAGCATGGCCCAAACCATGCCATGGTTTTGTTATGGTGGTAAGTCAGGTTATAGAAGCAAGACACATCGTGGGAAGCGGAGATGAAGAGGCCTGGCCAGCAAAGGTGGTCTTATATAGATGAAACCTCACAGGTAGCAGCCCTTAGAGAGAATAGATGGTAAATGTTTCTTTCTGTTATTTCAAGGTATCAGACTCTCAGTTAATCTTTCCTAGATGCGGACACAGGAAGACCTAGCTGCATCAACGCAGATTCTCTGCCGGTGCAAATCTCTCCCACAAAACACAGCTCTGCAAGATGACTTCTGCCTGCTGGCTCTCTGAACAGCCATCTCACAATGTGTCAAAGAAATACATTTTGATGCAAAACATTTTGATTTCCTTCCATATCTAAAACTGTACTCTACTGTGGCTAACATTTTTTTGATATTTCTTCCAGAAGGCTAAATTCCCGATCTGTAGCTTGTAGCAACGGTCTTTAAGCAAGAATAAGGGAAAAGGGGGAGGTGACTTCTGGTGTTAAGACTGAATGATTTTGGTTAATTTGCTACAGTAATGTCAAAGAAAAATAGCACAGGACACTTGTGACAGGGGGCAAGGCAGATTTTATTCAGACTACAGTAGGGGAGAGAGACTCCAGGAGCAGCTGAGCTGAGCTGCACCTAAAACAAAGGTGACTGAGATTTGAAAATGGAGAACAGAAAGGGCATGAAAGGGGACTCTAGAGAAATGAGAGGCAGAACAAAAAAGAGACCTGGGGGGACTATGAGGAAATGGAAAATTTCAGAAAGGGTAAGTGGAGAATTATTGAATGTGGTTTGGCAATGTGGATTGGGATTACGTGCATTTCATGGTTTGGCAGTATTTTGTTTGCTTGAGCAAAAAATTCAGCATAGGAGGCTGGGGTCACCTTCAGGGACACAACTTGGTACAGGTGGAGGCCAGGCTAAAATGTGGTCAGTTCTCTTAGCACAGTGTTCTGGTAAGTTCTTCGGGCCACATGGGAGGTCACAGTAACCAGCAGTAAGGGAGTGGAGGAGAGTAGAGCTCCTTGTATGAGTACAGGAACAGTGTTTGAGGATTTTGTAATGGCCGATTATCCTGAGGGTAAAAACATTCATCTCCTGTCAATGTCAAGGATATGGACAATTATCCAGGGCTTTCTAATCCAACCAATAAAAAATATTTTAAATACAAAGGTATTTAAAATTGAGGAACCAGCTGGGTACGGTAGCTCCTGCCTATAATCCCAGAACTTTGGGAGGCCAGGGCAGGTGGATTGCTTGAGATTAGGAGTTCGAGACCAGCCTGACCAACATGGTGAAGCCCCGTCTCTACAAAAAAATATAAAAATTAGCTGGGCATAGTGGCATGCATCTGTAATCCCAGCTACTCGGGAGGCTAAGGCAAGAGAATCGCTTGAACCTGGGAGGTGGAGGCTGCAGTTAGCCAAGATCGCGCCACTACACTCTAGCCTAGACAATAGAGTGAGACTCTGTCTAAATAAATACATAAATAAATTAATAAAAATAAATAATAAAGTTGAGGAACCAGCAGAATGTGGTGGCTCATACCTGTAACCCCAGCACTTTGGGAGGCAGAGTCAGGAGGATCATTTGAGCACAGGAGTTTGAGATCAGCCTATGTAACATAGTGAGATCCTGCCTCTACAAGGAAATTTAAAAATTAGTTGGGCATGATGGCACAGGCCTGTGATCCCAGCCAAAGGATCATTTGCACCCAGGTGGTCGAGGCTGGAGTGAGCCCAGATCATGCCACTGCACTCCAGCCTGAGTGATGGAGACTTTGTCTCACAAAAGAAAAATAAACAAAATTGAGGAAGCAAAGTCTTTAAAAACCAACTTCTTAATCATTAATGAACGAATCTTTACATTTCATTATGTGATTGCTCTGATCCATCCCGGTGGGCCTACAACAGTGAAAATGTTCATATTAATACATTTTACCTATACTGAGTGATACGGGGGATGCAGTTTCTCTTTTGACTTGAGAGTTCTCAGATGGTTGCCTTGGTAATCAGTTCACCTCTCACCATAGTGCTGAGTCATTTAACAAATTGTAGGGTGTCAACCCTGATTGTTTCCCAGACTTCCCTATTCCCAAGGGCACTGGGATGAGTTCTGTCACCCAGACCCGGATTCCCACAGGATTCCCTGCCCTGCACACCTTTGCTCCTACGCAGGCTCTGCTCTTCCCCATCCCCGGAGTGTTCTCAGGATGAGGCTGAGGGGTCCAGCTTCCAAAGACTCAGGGCCTTCTACTTTTCCTGACTCGCTTTTCACTGCCCTCCTCGGGGCCCCCACTTTATTTTCAGGTTGGCCAAGTGGTTGATGCCTGAGGAGCCCATCAGGGAGGGCCTGGATGGTTACATTAACCGTGCCTTTTTATTTTCTATGTTTTTGAAGTTTTGACATCTTGGAGCATTGCTAACCTACTGGGCTGCATTCCGAGATTGTTAAGGCATTCCAAGTCACAGGATGAGATAGGCGGTTGGCACAAGATACAGGTCATAAAGACCTTGCTGATAAAACAGCTCGCAGTAAAGAAGCCAGCCAAAACCAAAACCAAGATGGCGACAAGAGTGACCTCTGGTTGCGAGACCCTCACTGCTAACACTCCCACCAGTGCCATGACAGTTACAAAAGCCACGGCAACGTCAGGAAGTTATCCTGTATGGTCTATAAATGGGAGGCATGAATAGGCCACCCCTTGTTTAGCATATCATCAAGAAATAACCATAGAAATGGGCAACCAGTAGCCCTCGGGGCTGCTCTAAGGAGCAGCCATTCTTTTGTTCCTTCACTTTCTTTCTTCTCCCCCCTCCCGCAGACGGAGTCTTGTTCTGTTGCCCAGGCTGGAGTGCAGTGGCGTGATCTCTGCTTACTGCAACCTGGGTTCAAGCAATTCTCCTGCCTCAGCATTCTGACTAGCTAGGATCACAGGCGTACGCCACCAGCCCAGCTAATTTTTGTATTTTTAGTAGAGATGGGTTTAACCATGTTGGCCAGGCTGGTCTTGGACTGAACTGGTGATCCCCCCGCCTCGGCCTCCCAAAGTGCTGGGATTACAGGCATGAGCCACCGCGTCCGGCCCTATTCCTTTACTTTCTTAATAAACTTGCCTTCGCTCTACAGACTGGCTGTGATTTCTTTCTTGCGTGAGATTCAAGAACCCTCTCTTGTGTCTGTATTGGGACCCCTTTCCTATAACAGCCACTGACTGCCTCTCCTAGGGTGAGCCAATTCCTAGAGATGGCAAATGACTGACCTGTGAATGCACCTTCCATGGGCCAACCAACCAATCCAGAGCCCACGCCCCCACAACTGAGCTCTCACACTGCAGGTCACTGTCCCCTCATCACCCATGGCCAGACAGTGGACTAGGGACAGCCCCTATGACCCACAGCCTGCTGAAAACAATTCAAACTAGCCAACCCTATGGTGGTTTACTCCGCCTTGCGTGGTCCTTTGCTCAGGAAACACAAGAAAGGCTCTTGCTCACGTTTTCCCCTCGATCCCTCCATCTGCTAACGTGGGAGATTTCTCATGGGGTCACACGTGGTAGGATGTGCCCCCAGCTCTTGGGAACTGGGAGAATAACAATCTTTTCAATGGTAATCATCTCCTAGTCTGTTAATTTCACCATATCTGAATAATAAAGGTTAAACTAAAACATACACACATTAGAAACACAAGGTGTTACTACTTCCCCTGAAAATATAGTGAGACTCACTCCCCTATCCCAAAGGAAACAGAATACTTCTCACTTCTTCCTCCTGAGTTCTTTCACCTCCTTCCCTCCAGGGATCCATGGAGAGTGAGGAGGGACTTCTTGTTAGAGGGATTTCTTGTTAGAGCAAGGAAATTCTGTAAGTTTTGTCTCACCCTGAGATAAAGCCTGGTGGTCTACCCTGATGCATTTCTATTTTCACATCCTCTTCTTGTTTATTAAGAATAGCATTGAACTTGGAGTTGGAGGCCGACCTGCCCTGTGTCCATCTGGCTTGGTGAACTTTTTTGAGACCCAACTCCTTAGGGTCTTATTCTATGTCACTATTATATATAAGAATTTTAGATAGAATTTCCTAATCCCTCTAATTCTATTTCTTTTGGTTTTAAACTTTTATCAGAATCTCATGCGTTGAGGGGCATGATTATGTTTCCTTCGGGAACAGAAGCTAAGCAAATGCAGTATTTATTTATCTTTGCGGATAGAGAGCAGTTGACAGAGGCTCTCCAGTTTGAATTCCAGGGAATTCTTAACTCGAGTGCTTGCTCCTGTCAGTTTCTAGTTGTTACTATTAAAGAGGAGATTTTCCTTAAGGATTTAATGGGAAGAAATCCTCTTAGTCAACAGGTCATCTGCTTTCACTGCCCACAACCACCCTGGCCCAGAACTGGGGGCCTCTTAACCTGGAACTACAAATGATAAAAGCCTGTAAACCAATTTATCTGCCTCCACCTTCTCTGGGTCACGCTGCGTGTTGGTTTCCAGCAGTTGCTGGAGCACAGTACCACGAACTTGATGGCTTAAAACCACAGACATTTCTTTGTCACAGTTCTGGGGGATGGAAATGTGAAGTCAGTGCTGGCAGGGTCTTGCTCCCTTTGAAACCTGCAGGGGAGAGTCCTTCCTTTCCTCTCCCAGCTCCTGGTGGCTCCACGTGGTCCTCAGTTGGTGGCTGCATAACTTCAGCCTCTGCCTCTCTCTTCCTGTGGTCATCCTCTCCCCTTGTGTCTCTGAGGTCTTCCCATGGCATTCTCCTCTTCTTATAAGGACACAGTCATTTTGGATTATGGACCCACCCTGTTCCAGTATGACCTCAGCTTAACAAATTATATCTGCAATGACCCTGTTTCCAAATAAGCTCACATTCACACTTGCGGGGCGTTAGGACTTCAACATATCTTTTTGGGGGACACAGTTCAATCTGTAATAGCTTGTTTATAGTAGTCTTTCTGCTTACTGTTGTTTTTCTCTGCATCATTACTATAGAGAACACAAGGAAAGGACCTTGAGGTATTTATAGCAAGAACTTACAAATAGAGGGGAGGGAAGTGTCCTCTGACCACTAAACTATACCTAATGGCTTAGTGCAGAGTGGTGTAAAGTCCACCCAAGAGTCGAGGCAGATCCTAATCTAAGACTCACCTGATGCATCCTGCTGCACATGGGGTGTGTGTAAGTGCTGTGATGGATTAGTCAGCCGAGGAAGCTGAGAAAAGGGAGAGCAGAGAGGACAGCAAAGGGCACATCCTTTGGGCATCTGCAGGTCCCAGACCTGGTCCTGGGAAGCTGGATAGCTGATCCTGGGTTTATATCCTTACTCCCTTCATAAGTTGTGTAACTTTGAACAACGTACTTAACCTCTGTAAGCCTCAGATTCCTAGTGGGAATGGTTAGACCTCTGTTTCTTTTCTTTCTTTTTGACAGGATCTCACTCTATTACCCAGGCTGGAGTGTAGTGGTGCAATCTTGGCTCACTGCAACATCTACCTCCTGGGCTCAAGTGATCCTCCCACCTCAGCTTCTGGAGTAGCTGGAACTACAGGTGCATGCCACCACACCAAGCTAATTTTTATATTTTTTTTGTAGAGAGGGAGTTTCGCCATGATACCCAGGCTGGGCTCAAACTCCTGTGCTCAAGCAGTCTGCCCACTTTGGCCTCCCAAAATGCTGGGATGACAGGTGTGAGCTACTGCGCCTGGCCTAGACCTCCCTTTGATTGGTTGTGTATAAAAAGCACTTAGTAGAGTGCCTGGAACCTACTAAGCGATAGCAGATGGTGATCATTATAATAATGATCATGCAGCAAGTATGCATGAGGACTCTTGGGCATACATAAGTGGTAGAATCAGTTTATCCAAAAGGTGGAATGTAATAGAGGAGAAATACACATATATCTAGTATACATGTTGATTACTAAACCCAGCAAGAGGGTTTATGTGACCATAATCTGGACAGGGGACCAGCTAGAATCTGGGTCTCCAACATCACCAGGACTTTGCACTTCTGTGGGTTATTTGGCATCTTATTTATAAAATTTTCTTGCCTGATTGGTTAAAACTAGGTACTTTCCAAATCTTGAGAAAGATCAAAGAGTTCTATCCTTTTCTCTGCAAGCAACTACCTATTCCTCCAACAAAAGGAGAGAAGAGAAAATGAATATTACTCTCATCATTAAAATGGCTGCAGTAACAAGAAGTTTAATGATTGAGAAGAAGTTAAAATGGTCTCATGAAGTGCCTCTTTTTCTCGGCATCACACAACAAAAGTTTCTTTACTTAGATATTTGATTCTCATTTACTATTTCTGTGGCCAATTTGTCACTAGATTCTGAAGCTCTCAGTCATGTCTCTTTTGCTATTCTCACGGGTCCTGAAAATGGAACCCAGTGGTTTTTTCCCCTTTGTTTCTTTGACCACACAGGGTTTTGTTTTGGATTATTAAACTGGGTTATGTGGTAGAACATTTCCACTGGAAAGATGAGAAAAGATAAACTACACCAAGACTTCTCCGTTTTCAATTTTGCTGTGACTTATTTCGTCTTTGCTCAATATTATTTCTTGCTCTTGGTGAGAAATGGAGCTCGTAATAAATACAGTCTTGTGGGAAAATGATATAACATTATCAAGCCCAAACCAGGGGACACAGTCATGCTCCAAGTCACTGTATGAAAAGCATTCTTAGGTTTGGTTTTCATTCCCTTTTGGCTGTTTCTGGAGGAGATAGCCCTACTCCATTATAAAATTATGTGACTAATACTGTCATTTTATTTCTTGAGAAGATTTTTATGTACATTTGTATAATATGTAAAAATACAATATAATAAACACAAACATAATGTATAAATGTAACATGCATGAATGCAGACATGAATGCAAGTTTAGTAACTCACACTTTAATAGGTAGACCTCGGACCCTTAAGGAACGATAGCTTGTGTCAACATCATTGTTCCCCTAGCTGCTTCGGGGCTTAGTCGTATTTTTATACAAAGCCCTATTGTGCCTACTGCCCTTCTGACCGTTCAAGATTCATTGTTACTCTGACAGGCGCTGTGGAGGGGACAGGCGCATTCACTCCTTTCTTTGTTCGGACCAGACCCAGTCCAATTGTGAGTGGAGACTGAATGGCATAGGTGCAATTAGGTGGCTTCTGTGTTTGCAGACCAAGAAAATGCTAAGCTTTTAGCTCTGATGGTACCTAAAGAAAATCCTGTTGTTGGTGCCAATTTTCCGTAGCCTCAGTTCCTTCTGGGGTTGAGTTCTCCTAATTCATATAAGATATAATAAGATGTCTTTGCATAGATTTTGATAATGCTTAGAGTTGCAGCACTTAGACACCACCAGCTGTCGATGGTGTCAAATAAAAAAAAAACAAATCCATGTTTCAAAAGGATTATTGCAAAGTGGGGAGAAGAAAGGATAATTGCAATCGGGAGAAAGCTATGACCATAATGTCGGCAGGCGACTCAAGAGAGAGGTAGAACAGGATTTCTTTTACAGAGAGGAGGAATAAACAAGGCTGGAAGGAGGTGGGTGTGGGAAGTGGTAGGTTAGTGGATCAGAGAACGTTCTATTCTGAGGTCAGCCTGTTCTTAGGGGTGGCTCTGTGCTGCTTAGGCTGAGGGTGGGTCAAAGTTCCTGTGGAAGGCGAGCGGCTTGACTCAAATCAAGCTTGGTTAAAAAACATTTTGTTCCGCTTGATTCACGGGAACAAGCAGTTCAGCTAATCTTTTGTGAGGCCAAGAATGGGACCTGGTGTGTCTGTGTCATCTCATCCTAGGTAAAACAAAGGGAACACTCGTGAGTCTTCTTTAAGTCCTGTGGGGACAGGGAGTTCTTTGCAGGCAATTGTTTTCTGGAACACAAGAGAGTAAGGGGATTTCTTAACCGTCCCTGTTTTGCAGGATCAGCGGGCTCAGGTAAAATTCAACATTGTCAATGGCCATGCTTAGAAGTTGTTACACTAAATAACAGAGCGTGGTTCTCCAAAAGAAAAGACGTTTATTTGGGAAGAGAGCATTGCAATGGGAATATGAATGCCATAATACACTACGTGTATATTCAGGGAGGCAGAGGAAGACAAAAGCTTTGAAAGGAAAAAATGAAGAGGATTACATTACTGTTTTGAAAGAATTACTCTTGGCTACAAGGATCAACAAGAGTGATGCCAGTGCGGGGTTAGACAGCCAGCTGCTGGGCACATGTCCTTCCAGTAGTATTTTTGTGGGTACGGTTGTGATGGCCTTTGTGCAAGGTTGTGGTTTTTGTAGTCTTTCTTTTTTTAAAATTTCAACTTTAAAATTTTAGATTCAGGGGGTACACACACCGGTTTGTTTCATGGGTCTATTGCGTGATGCTGAGGTCTGGGGTGTGACTGATCCTGTCATCCGGGTAATAAGCACAGTACCCAGGTCTTTTTCATTATCAGGCCTGCTAGTAGGAGAACCCTTTCTTTATGGCCTTGCCTGGCTCTGTTTGTCAGGATTTGGATTCAGACACCTTTCACAAAGTGAACTGGTGTCTTTATACATGGCAGGGTGCCAAGTCATGCTCCAGTTTCCCTGGGAGAAGGTGGGTTCCCACCAGCAGTGGTAGACTGATGACGCATAGCACGGAGACACCAAGAGAGAGAATCTGTTTCCAAACGAGGAACCACAGAAGTTTATTTAGGGAGAAAAATTGCTTTGGAAAGAGAAAAACTCTCTCTCCTGAAACCCAAGGAAGGAACATACCAGAACCTTCTGTTCTTTGCTGAATGAGAGCAAAGTTGTGTGTAATAAGGCAATTTTAATAGAGAATGATCAGCAGGACTTAAACAGGCCGTGGGTGGGCTTTCCAATGGGTATCCTGGAAGACAGATTTTCTTTGCATTAATATTTGGTCTTGTTTTGTATTGTTTAATTATGATCATTTCAGATCCACATTCACTTCACTTCTAGTAAATAAATCCAGGCTCTTTCGTGTGTACCGTAACAGTGGCAGTTCCTTGCTTTATCCTGCCCTGCCCTGGCTTTGTTATATCACAAAACCCAACAAGAATTTATCTTGCTGCTAATAAAATCAGAAGATGGCCCAGAAGAAGAAGACAAGGATTTTGTCTTCTTTGAGGTTGCCCCATCTCTAACCAGTGACAGAAATGGCAGACCAATTTAGGTCAGCTTCTACCATGTCTCTTAGCATTTGTGCCTGCAGCACCATAAACAAAAGTGGCACATGGAAATGACAAAGACAGCCTGACACAGTCCTTTTGATCTACATGTATTGTTTGGGCTCCATGTTCATGCAATTACATAAGATATTTATTTCATAAGGAGGACTTTTGAACCTCTAGTGTAGATGTTGATTACTAAACTTTGACCATCTGTACTTGAAAATAAACTTAATATAAATTTTAATCTATCTTTTATGTTTATATGCATCCTAGAGTGATTTTTACATGCAAGATTTTGGTAAAATTGGATGGAGTCTCTGTGTGGCTATAAAAGACATTTTCTCCTCTTTTCCTTTTTTTTTTTTTTTGCCTGATATGTTGAATCTTTCATATCCCTTAGCTTCAGTGTACATGAATTGATGATTGAATAAATTAAGGATAAGCACACTGTTCTGTTCTTCTAAAACCTTTATTTATTGCTGTGATTTATCTGACAATTTACATAAAGTGCTAGTTAGTACAGCTGAAATTATTAATTCTTCAGAGAATGAGATGTTCAACTGTTTCCACAGCTCCAGGCAATTTTTCCACATTGATATGCAGGAATTACACAGACCACAACTTGTTTTTTGAATTAAAATGCATCATTGATGCTAATTTTAAGGAAGTCTCTATATTGTACTCCTATTTAACCAAACATCACATTTCCTCATTAAAATATCAGCATCCATAATGAAGCACTTTGCATTATAATTTAAAATGTCCCACTATGTTGAATGCACATTTGAACATTTAAATGTAATTCTGCTAATGTACTGATTAATTTATGTTATTCTCTTCCACTCACGTGGCAGATTTTAATTGCAATTAGTTAGCTGCTGTCGGGTCTCAGCATGCTGAAGGCTAGGGGAAGTCCTGATCTGGGTGGAACAATTACCAGGACTTTTGAGTAGGGCTGGTATTAGAGGGAGCGAGCGAGAAGACCCATCAAAGTTGTGAATCTTAATTCTCCCGGTAATAGCTATGCTTGGGGGGCCAGCATTTGCTCTGAGGAAAAAGCCAAATAAATGGGAATTATCCGAGCACTATAATACAATTAAGCTGTCACAACAACTTTGGGGACTGATCTTTTGTACTCTTTCCACGTTCGTCCCGGCAGCTTGGGGGCTGATGTAGTCGGGAACGTGCTCTCTGCGGCATCCCGGGCTTTTGATGTGTGTGATGTACAGCTGTAACAAGGCCTGGGGTACAACACCCGCCTTTCACTCAATGTTGTTGAGCTACAAATTCATGTAATTAATTTTAAAAAGCCATTACTTTGATCTTCATAAATATGCCCAGGATTCAAATGGAAACCTCAAGGGGAATTTTCTCAGGAGGATGATATGGCCAAAATGCAATTTCATTAGGGTCTACTACTTGTCCGTAAATGAGGCTGCCCCCACCGGCCCCAGCTTTTATTTCAGTGGCTGCTATTACCAGCTGCACTGCTATATTATGCAGAAAATCTGCTTGCTTACTCTGCAAACAAACTGCTTTGGTTCAATGAGCTATTCGTAATGTTATGCTAAGCTTTGTGATACATTGCTATAATTTGGTGTAAAGCACTTTTAGTTCTTACACTGGTTTTATTATGTTAAATATAGGGCACTGGTGTTTAGAAATGAGATGAAAACATAATCCTTGAGGTATTCACTCTTAGTGAGGCAAGAGGAGGGGGCTCTGGGCCCCTTGAACTTGGGTTCTAGTCCTACTTCTATTACTTCATGGTCTCTCTGAACCATGGTCTCTCTTAGCTCTCAGATCAGGACAGAATGAACAATTCCTAGCTCAGGTTGATTTTGTGGGTCACATTACAAACATGGGGAAAAGAGGTCTGTAAACATTAGAGCAGAACGTGCACTTAAGGCTTGATGTTGTAGTAGCGCCTTACTACTTACTGTTGAGAGACATGGAGCTCCAAACTGCCAGCCTCCTTCTTAACTAAGTTATTTCTGAAATCCCTAGTAAGTGGTAGAATTAAGCAGTGACAGTATTAACTGTGGTTAACTAGTAGAATTTTTGGAAGAGATTACGAAAGCTGACTCTACCCCCATTCAATAAAATGCATCAAGACTGCAGGCAGTCCCCAAATTTCAGCGGCTTAACACAGCAGAACTATACTTCTAGCTCATGCTGCATGTTACAGGTCCACAGGCACCGGGCAAATAGAGACCTAATCTTTTTTTTTTTTAAATTGTAGTAACACATGTGTGTTTCTGAGGCCTCCAAGGTGGGGAAAAAAGGAATTCCGGGGACTGGGAGGTGTCCCCAAACACCAGTGGGGCCTCAACCCCAGCCGGTGGTATCCAGGCTCTTGACAGCATCTTGAGAAGGAATTCAAGGATGAGTTGTAAAGTAGTGAAAGTATGGAGATTTATTGTAAAGTGAAAAGTATACACTCAAGAAAGGGGAAAGAGAGAGCCACGCTCGAGGGAGTTTGGGGCTGCTGCCTTTGTGTGTTTGTTTAAACAAAGGAATATTCAGGACAATTCCTGGAAGAAGGTGGAGACTTCTCGGAACTGTGGTGCCACCCATTTTTACACCAAATACGGGTTTTCCCAGAATGGTCACAGCACTGGCTGTGTTTAATGTATTAATATATTTAGTGTATTAATGAGTGTATCACAAACTCCTAGGAGAAACCTAGGTCCAATCCAGTGCCATGTTGGGTCTAGTTGGTCTTAGTCTTAGCTTGGCCCACACCCTGGTTGTTCAAAGTCTTAACCCCAAGCTTCTGTAGCTGTTTCAACAGTTTTCCTTTTGCTCATCAGGTTAAACTGCTGCTGGGAATTTTCTTTCTCCTGCAACCACCCTGAATGGCCCCTGTCTCAGGGGGACAGAGGCACAGGCCCTTACATATTACATACTTACTCCTGGAAAGGATGCAAGAAGCCTGCTCACATCTCATAGCCCAAGGGACGTGCAAGGTATGTAACATGTTAGCAAGCCCATCATCCTCTCACATGCCATGAGCTCTGAGTTGCTGACAGAGCCCGAGGTTAGTTGCTAGAATCCAAGTCTCCTGTATTTGGATGGTGGGGTGACAGAGGAGGGTCCTGAGGGGACAGGCTTTTCCCTTAGAGGCATTTCCTAGTGGCCTGGTGTGTTGGCAGAATTTCCTAGGAAGTTGCACAGGCAGAATCAACTGATGCTCCTAGAGCTTTGCAGATATCATCCATAGTCCCGCCCTGAAATGGCTTATCGTCTACCCTAGTAAACTTCTGAAGAAGCTTGACTCTGGCATGTAGGGCAACTAACAGCCTAGCATCCTTAGCTCCTCCAGACTGTGTTCATTTCTTATGGCTGCCGGGAAAATTACCAAAAACGTGGTGGCTTGAACAACACAAATTATTATCTTGTAGTTCTGCAGGTTGGCAGTCAAGCATGGCTTAGAATTACTGACGGCAGCCTCCTTGCTGGAGGCTCTAGGGGAATCTGTTGTCTTTCCTTTTCCAGCGTCCAGAGACTTCCTGCCTTCCTCTGCTCATGGCTGCCTCTTCCATCTTCAAAGCCAGCAGCGTGGTGTCCGTCATCTCTCACTGATATTTTTTTTTTCTTTTTTCATTTTTATATCTTTCTCTCTAATTTTCTTGTTTTTCCTCCTCCTTCTACTTTTTTTCTTTGTTTTGTTTTGAGAGAGGGTCTCACTGTTGCCCAGCCTGGAGTACAGTCGTATAGTCCTAACTCACTGCAGCCTCGACCTCCTGGGCTCAAGGGATCCTCCTGCCTCAGCCTCCTGAGTAGCTTGGCCTTTTTTTTTTTTTGAGACAGTCATGCTCTGTGGCCCAGGTTTCAGTGCAGTGTCATGATCTCAGCACACTGCAACCTCTGCCTCCGGGGTTCAAGCAATTCTTCTGCCTTAGCCTCCCGAGTAGCTGGGACTACATGTATGCACCACCACACCGGCTAATGTTTGTATTTTTACTAGATGCGGTTTCACCATGTTGGCTGGGCTGGTCTTGAACTCCTGGGCCCAAGTGATCTGACAGCCTCGGCCTCCCAAAATGCTAGGATTACAGGCATGAGCCGCAGTGCCTGGCCTCCTTCTTCTACTTTGAAGAACTCCTGTGATTACATTGAGCCTACCCAGATAATCCGGGCTCCTCTAGATCTGTCACAGGGTCCACAATGTGGACCACGTCTGCCAAGTTCCTTTTGCCATACAACCTAACATATCCACAGGTTCTGGGAATTAGGATGTGGGGTCCTCAGGGGCCATCACTCTGCCCACCATGCAGACAGATAGTAGTGAGAATACCTGCTCTGTGCCAGGGGCTGCACCCCGCTTTCTGCATGCAACAGCCCTCACTCAGCTTGCACAGCAGCCCTGTGAGTCAGGCCTTGTGGTGTCCTTGTTGAGTAGATGAGGAAATTGAGGCTGAGAAAATGACCACTGAGAAGCCAAGGCAGGCTTTGAATCTGCCTTTCGCGGTGGAAAGAACACAGTTTTGGGGCGGGACCGGCAGTGTGAATTCAGCTTCACATCCTGATTAGCTGTGTGATACCTGGCACCTCTGTGGTTCAATCTCCTTGTACACATATCATGTCCGTCACATGGCATGGGGCATGTGGCCCTCATGAAGAGAGCTGTGCTGTTGGAACAAAGCTGAGACACATTCTCAGTGAAAAAAAACAAATGGAAAACCAAAAACCGCCCCAAGTTCCCCTAGCGCCTTGGATGTCATGGTGGAAAGAACACAGGATTTGGAACAAGACTAATTTGGGTTTGAATCCTAACTCTTACTATGTAGCAGGCTTACTTTGCCAGACTGATACGTTTTCATTTGCTAATATATGTATATATGTTTAAAGGTTTCGTTTCTTCTGTTCATTCATTAAACACGTATTCAACCGCAAGCTGGGACCTGTCAGATGAGAAGACAGGGCATGGTTTTTGTCTTCATTGTCTAGAGGAGTGGAATCCTTTATTTCCTGCCAAGTCTCTGCCCCCTTACTTTTGAAGCTTGGCTCTCTGAACTAGAAAAGGCTGCATCCCAGTTAACTTAATTTTTTTCTCTGCTACACTCCTCAGGAAGTTTCCCTGCTGCTTCTCACGCATACTCCCTTTATTCTCATTTGCAAGATCATTACTCTCCCCCTGCTTCTAGCATCTGGCCTATTTTATTATACCCTGGCCAGTCTGCCTCCTAAATGTCTCTCCTCCCATCTTTTCCATCCTCACTGTCTTAGGTCATTGTCATTTCCTAACTAGGCACAGATCCTCTTAACAGTTTCCTGCCTCCAGTCTCCTCCCCTGTGGTCCCTGGCCCATACTATATTTGAGGACCCCTGGGCTCTCTTAATGACATGACATCCCAGTCTACCTAAAAGATGGTGGAAAAGATGCTTTGGGGGTGGGAGGGTCAGCTGGACCGCATGTTCCCTGCGCCTGTCCTTGAGATCGAGCCTGTCTTTGGGGATGCCATTACTCATGGCTGCTACTTCTGCTGGCGTTTATAGCTGTATTTTCCCATGGCCACTTCAGGACATAGACCCTTTTCTTTAATTTCCTATCTCACAGCTGACACCAGATATGGCATGTAAGCACTTAAAAAAGCCTTTTTCTCTCCGTGAGAAAAACAGTGAATGACAATACAAGGAGCTGTTTTGTACTTGCTACCAGAGATGCTCAGAGATGCTTTGACAGGGGTTGGGGGGTGGTACTTGCTACCTGTTTATGCTCCCTGCTCAGCCTCTTCTCTGCTGCACCATGGCAGAGACCATGTGTCCTCTTCATGCAGGGAGCTCCTCTAGGCATTTATAGAGATCTCCCTGCCCTTTGGTATCACATTTCCATTTCTGTCCTAGGATCTCCAATCTTCCTAAGGGGGCTGATAGTGGTACTCTATTTTCTTCAGGGGCAACCACACTCCTTACCCAGAAGGGTATAGCCTAGCCCTGTGGTCTCCATGCACATCCAAAAGCCACACCTGAAAACGATAGTCCAGCTTCTTTATGACGGCAACATGAACAGTAGCGGGGGTGTAGTTTCCTTCCCTGTTACTAAAATGCGCATCTAACCAAGTAATTAATGTTTATGATCCATCAATACCTCTCCATTGCCTTCTGAAAAAAGTCTGAGCTCCTGGATCAGGCCTTTCCTGTCTTTCTAAGAGGCTTTTGACACTGCCTGTTCTCTAGCTGTATTGAAATGCCTGAGGCATTCCACTCTCTTGTGCCTGTGTGCCTTGCCTCTGCTGTTACGTCTGCCTGGAATTATTCCTACCTGGCAAATTCTTATTTTTTATTTTAAAATTTGTTTTAGAGACAGGATATGGAGTATGCCTCAGCCTCCTGTGTAGCTAGGACTACAGGTGTATGCCATCATGCTTGGCTAATTTTTTATATATATATATGTATATGTAGTTAAGGCAGGGTCTGTCTATGTTGCCCAGGTGATTCTCAAACTTCTGGCCTCACATGATCCTCCCACCTTAGCCTCTCAAAGTTTTGGGATTACAGGCATGAACCACTGCACCTAACCCAAATTTCTGTTTAACCTTCAACACAGCACAGGCATCCCCTCCCTTTTCTGTGAATCTGTCCCCGAAATTCCTGCCCTGCCCCCTGACTCTACATAGAGATAAGGATGTGATGGTGAATTCACCACACCACCTGTCCTGTTCCAAAACTGTGTTCTCTCTGCTCTTAATACATATACACATATCTGAGGGTGGGTGGCAGAAGAGTGTTTCCTCTACTCAGACTCAGTAACTGGGGACTGTGAATTAACTGACAAAAGACAGGTTAACAGGTGAAAAGTTATGTTTCTTTATTGATGTTAATATGTTTTGTGCACAGGAGCTTCACAAGAAAGAGAAAACCCAAAGAAGTACTTAGATTGGAAGCTTATATACCATTTTAACAAAGGGTAATACATTGTGGAGAAGTGACTAGACAAAGAAAAGGGAGGTTTAGGCTCTGGGGTGGTGGTACATTGTGGGAAGGTGAATGTGTGTGCAGAAACTCATGGAGGATAAGGGTTATTTTAGTAAGGTTTATTTCTGCAGACTCATCTTGGTGACTTTTCATCTTCTTCATGGCTATAAAACTGCTGGAGAGAGGATTTATGGCAGTCTTCATTTCTCAGAAGTTTCTGCTTTTAGTCAGATAAGAAAATCTCTGAGAAGTCTTCCTTCTGTATCTGTTGATTCTCAGTTGCCTTCAGCTCAAAATAATACATATGCCAAAGTGGCATATCTTGGGGTGGTATATTCTGATCCACTTCAGCTCTTTAGTATGGCCTGTGTCACATTGTTTTGATAGTCTGCTTATCTGTTTCCTCATGTGTCTGTGAGCTCATCCAGGACAGAGATCATGAATTATTTATCTTTGCAATCTTTGCATCCATATACTGATGCTTGGGTTCCACACCCACAGATTCTGATATACTTGATCTTGGGTGCTGCCTGGACACTGGGATATTTAAAAGCTCCTCAAGTGATTCTAACCTGCAGGCAGGGATGAGAACAAACTGCCTATGACCAACATTTTAGATCCTAGCATTTTCCTAGCATTCTCCAAAGTTCTTGGGCAACTTACTCACAAAGCTTGTCAGTGATGGCAGGGAGAATACTGAAACTAACCTCTGACTTGAGCAGTAAGCTAGCAGGAGGAAAGGGTTGTCTTGGGAGCAGATGCCAACAGCAGCATCTTGATCTGGAAGTTGGTACTAAACTGAGATGTGGCATCAACTCATGGAGATGAGATAGTGTTTATTGGGTAAAATGCACTGAGTTAGGATGGTACAGAGGCAGACATCAGAGTCCACAGGAGGACCCTAACCTTGGGCTGTGGGAGTTTTAGATTGCATTGGTTGGGAAGAGATACAACAGCAGTATGATATGGCAGAACTTTGGCTTCAGCGCTAGTCTGCCAACTCAGTGCTCATGGATGAGGAAGTGCAGCGTATCCCCAGGCATGGCCAGAGGGCTGCAGGCCAACCTTTGAGGTTGACTAGGATTGATTGCCTTAAGCACTGAGCTGTGGCTGGTTTCCATGGAGCTTTTCAAGAGGCCAAGTTCTTTTCTGAGAGGCCAACTTTCAGGGTGTCTGTCTTGGAAAGTTAACCCTTACCAGTCATAGAGGATGAACTCACAGACATGAGCCAGCAACAGGAGACAGGATGATCCAAAATAACTCAGAAAAGAACAAAGAGAACTTCTTAAAATGAAAACTATAATTGTTGAAAAAAATCCTTAATGGCATAATGAGACAGTGAATTAGACATATCTAAAAAGAGAATTACGAGAAGATACATTTGAAGAAACTATCTAGAGTACAGGCAGAGAAGAGAGATGAAAAATACAGAATTTAGGAGGGAGCACAGAATGAAAAGGTATACCAAAAATCTAAGAGTTTCCAGAAAGAGAATAGGGTGAATCAAGCCAGACAACATTTGAAGAGATCACTGCTGGGAAACTGCAAGACTGTTGAAAGAGATGAATATATTGATCCCATACCAAGACACAACATAGTGAAACTTTACAATACTGAAGCCAAAGAGAAGACTTTTAAGTTGTCAGAGAAAATGGTCACCTATGAAGGATGTCAATTAGTGAGTGGACTTCTCAATAGTCACATGGAAGACAGAAGATAGTGGAATAATATATTCATGAGAGAAAAGAAATGTTATCTTAGAATTCTTTATCTAGAAAAATTATCTTTTAAAAATGAGAGAGAAATAGAGACTTTTATTTTAGGTAAATGTGTGTAGGATTTACCACTTCCAAATCAGCATAAGACAACCCTCTGAAGGGTATATTTCAGAAAAAAAAAAAAAAATCACATAAGGAAAGTCTCAGGCAAAAAGGAATGCAGAGCCAATAAAATAGCAAATACATACATTGAAGCAAAGAGTTTGTAGATTAGAGAATAAGGATTCATTTTTGTCGTTAAAAAAATTCCAGAATGGAAGCACTTGTCAACTGTGTTTGTCAGTTGTATCAGGGAAAGAATAGTGGTTATATAAAAGTTCTCTGAAGTCCTTGTCTCCTTGGAAAAGAGGTTAAGATATAATCTATTACTAAACTTTAAGTTAAAGATGCATAGCACAATTTCAAAGGCAGTAAAATATCAGATTTAGGGTGCTTTAATTTCCAAGCCAGAAATGGAAAATACGATAAAACAAATAAAAATTTTCAGTCAATCGCAAAAGACCAAGAAAAAAGAGGCATTAAAATTTAAGAAAGGGAAATAAAAGAGGCATAGAAAAGGAGAGACAAATAAAAATTTAGGAATAAGATAATAGAAACAAATTTCGGTATGTTATTTATCTAAAAATAGTAAATAAGCTGAATTTACAACTTACAAGAGATTGTCAGAAAAACAGATTTTGGGGAAACACAGGAAGAGATCCAGTGCAATGACATTTCTAAGAAATATTTCTTATAAGAACAGAAAGGTTGAAAGAGGATGGAAAAATATATACCTGTCAAATACAATTAAAAAGAAAGTTGTGACAGTCATATTACTATCAAACAAAGTAGACATTAAGGCAAGAAGCATTATTGAGGAATGAGAGGATCACTTTTTAATAATAGAGATTCAAGTTACTGGAAAGATTTAATATTTCAAATGTGTATGCACCTAATAAAATATCTTCAAAATACATAAAGCAAAAATGGACAGATCTAAATAGAAGAACTATTTGAGAAACCCACCCTCAGTGTGGGAGATTCCAACACATCTCTCAGTTATTGATATGCCAAACAGACTGAAAAATGGAAAAGAAAATTTGCAATACACAATTACCATGCTTGATTTATTGAACATATGTAGAATTCTGCCCCAGTGTGCATTCTTCACAGGCACACATGGAACACTTACTGAAATTGACCACATAGTAGGCCATAGGCAACTATCAATTACTTTCAAAGAACTGGTAATATTCAGACCACATTCTCTTGCCACAATGCAATTAGGTTAGAAATCAATAGCAAGAAGATTAAACTGAAAAACTCCCCATATATTTAGAAATTAAACTGCATGTCTGAATAGCCCAATGGATCAAAGATGAAATCATAATGCAAATGAAAAAGATGATCCATAGTTGGAAATCATCCAATCCAGTGTTGGATGCCCTTGACCCAGAGGGTCAGGTGGGAGGGGCCATAGCGAGCGCCTGACAAGGGCTCTGGGAAGCTTCGTAGAAAGATTGATCCTCAAGCAATTAAGGCAAAAGCATCCAAATCCCTGACCTGTGGAGATTTCATTTTTCTTTATTGATCTGTCAAATGGTCTAAATTCTCTCATTCAGGTTGCTTCTTCTATAATTAAGGATAAAAATTTTCCTGTGTTGCATTGCAGAGTGCCAGGAAAATAGTCCCTTGAGCAGACCTTGCAAACGTTGGCTGGACACCCTCACCTGCATTTAGGTATGCCTCCGGGGACATATAATTCCCAAACAGACACCCATAGTTTGGTATATGGCTGCTAACATGTAGACAGGGCCTCTGGACACCCCAGGGGAAGACCTTTGATGCCTGAAGGCAGCTGGCTGCAGTTTAATCCCCTGGTAGTTCATCTCGGCTATAACCTGAACTGTGAGCTTACACCTGGGATGATTTTGAATTGGAGAGCTACAGGAAGTGACTATGCCCTGGGCTTCTCTTATTCCCTTTCCAAGCTTCCATTCATCCACTTTCAATCCACGTTCATTTTCCTGCCTTAACGGCAAGTTGCAAGGAATGAGAGGCATATCTGTGCCAAGCACTGTGCAAACCTGCAAGTCCAGTGTGCACCTGTCATTTTTCACCTTCACTTTTTAGCACATCAACCTGGAGAAACTCGATGTGGCTTTCTGCATTCTAAGGCCCATAATGCCAAGGTAGGACCCATCACTCCAAATTATTTTTTAACTTATTAAAATTAGAACCTAAGTCTAGATGATAGAAAGTCTAATTCCTTTCTCTTAATTAATATCATTAATTGAACTGATTAATCCTAAATGATTAATCCTGAAATGATAATGGAAACAAAGTCAAACCTCCTATTTCCTAAATACAAATGACTAAATGCAGCACAATGCTCTGTGAGCCAAAATTCGGATTACTTCAGTCTCTTCTGGAGGATGTCTCAATACGAACTCCTTAAACTTAGAATTGGACCTGCTCATGTTGTCACAACTAAAAAGCCCTGCCTAGCTTTCTCATTTGAATTTGGAAGTACAACTTAATTTCCTAGAAACTTAGACAGTATCTTGTGCCTCTGACAAGCAGTTACTAGTCAGTATTTACTCCTCAATATGGAATAAATTTAACAGCAAACAAATTACATCTAAAACCAAATCTTGTAACTGAATTAAGGTAAATATGCTCTTTCTAAACAACTAATATAAAGTTTAAATAGGCAGAGAAAAGAAACATCTTTGCTTCTTAAAAGGCAATTTTAAAAAATGAATTGACTTGAACACATCTGAATAATAATACCAACAAAAAGAACAACTATCCCAGCACTTTGGGAGGCCAAGGCTGGTGGATCAAATGAGCCAGGAGTTCAAGACCAGCCTGGCCAACAAGGTGAAACCCCGTCTCTACTAAACATACAAAAATTAGCTGAGTGTGGTGGCTCATGCTTGTATTCTCAGCTACTTGGAAGACTGTGGCACGATAATAGCTTGAACCTGGGAGGCAGAGGTTGTAGTGAGCCAAGATCACGCCACTGCACCCCAGCCTGAGCAGTAGAGCTAGACTCTGTCTCAAAAAAAAAAAAAAAAAAAAAAAAAGAACAGCTATAGCACCCTCCATGAGCAAATGGAGACATAACGTTACTGTGTCTCATCCAAGCAATATCTAGGTTCTAGAAAAGGGAGGAGGAAGAACAGAGATACATTACTTGAGGCAAGAAAATTATCCAAATGGTGACTCTTCTTTCCTACCCAGACAAAACTGGTATTATTTCCCTATCTGTTTTTCCACTTGCTCCCAGCCAATACTATAATTAAAAGACCTCCCTCCAAGGATTTCAAAGTACTTTAGAGACATGGTCTAATTAATCCTCTGTACATCCTGGTAATGTCCACAAGCTCCAGGTCCTGCCTCTGCCCGACAGAACCCATTGAGGTGTGTGTGGCCACTCTTCTTGAGTGGCTTATGGGAAGTGACAGCAGCTGTCTTACCCAGCCTCTCTTTCCAGAAGCCGTGAAAATGGCCTCTCTTGGGTGCCAGGGTCAGCGTTTGCCAGCTGAAGGGCCAAAAAGCCATCAATCAGCTCTGATATGCATAATCTGCATATTCATTCTTCTGAATATTCATTCTTCCGCATAATGCTCTGTTGCCTCAATTAGGGCTGGAGCCTGCGGATAGGTAGAGGCGTGTTTTGGAGTCTTTCAGCCAATTTATCTTTCAAAATGAATCTTTTTTGGCCTTAGATGTTGGTCCGTTCCTATGATCACTTAGATGCCCTTCTTGGCTTCTTTTCTGGGTTTATTTTTTGTGAGATGGTACACAGTCTTTCTACATTGGCTGCATTGTTGATTACACTCCATTTTCCAGGGTTCCATTTTCTATGCAACCCTGATCCAGAGAGCGTAAAATATCTTTTTTAGTCATTTCAACCCCAACAGCACGTCGAGTTAATGGCTTTCAGCAGCACTGTTTACTACAACTCTAGATTTGCTTTCTATACAGAAAAGCTGGAGTTCACCCTAGAACCCCCAGAGTGCTGTCTGCTTGTAATTTCTCCTAAATACGCTTTATTTTCCCACCTGCCACTTTTTCCTCCCCGATATGATTGTGTGAGGTTTGTGAAGGTGATAAAACACTGGGACATTCCTGAAGCATTGCAGAGCCAGGGCTTCTCAAAACCCTAAAGAATATTTTAAAATGTATTATTTATTATACCATCTGAGAGTCATATAGCACTTCGATATACTCCATATGATCTTTAAAATAATATTGTGAAGGAGGAAGCTCAGAGCACTTCAATATTGTTTCAAGATCACAGAGGACAAATGCAGATTTTCTTTGTACCTTATCAATTTTCTTTTCACTCTTTTTTGTCAATATCCATTCTCTTTCCATCACCACTTGTGATTCATTCGACTATTATTTACTGTATGTCTTTTTTTTTTTTTTTTTTTAGTGCCAGATACTGTGCCAGGGCCTAGTGTTTGCATAAAAATATATATTTTTGACCCCCACCACAGAAAATATTTTTATGTGGGGAAAGGGTCATCATGCAAAGGGTTAATGCAATACTGTGTGATCGAGACCTGAATTAGATATTATGTACAGGTTGAGGGAATTCTTGGATTGCAAATAGAATGATAAGGAGAGAAAGGAAGAGTGTATGCAAATACGTAGAAATATGAATGTCGATGCAGAGTCTGAGGAATTCTAAGTTGTTCAGTTTTCCAGGGCTGGATTGGAAAGCAGCAGAGAAAAAGGTGGGGAGCCCATTGGGGTTGACATCCTAGAAAGCCTTGTGCATCATCCCAGGGAGTTTGGACTTTGGGCCTCAAGGCAGTGGGATGTCATTGAAATCCTGTATACAGCAAAGTCACATGATCAGATCCGTTGATTTTATCAAGCTCCCTCTGGGTCTTCTTTGAACCTCTCAAATTGGCACAGATGAAGGAAGATGAATATGCTTCATGTTGGGAAAGAGTGCACTGATGTGGAAATTCTCACAGAATGGTAGCAAAAAAAAAAAAAGTAAAAATGCTGGAAAGAAATTTGGCAATATGTGTTAAGAGACTTGAAAGTGTTTATTCTATTTAACTCAGTAGTTCTGTTGCTGCAAATATACTTTAGAAAAACGATCTCAAATAGAAAGAATATTCCAGGGCAAAGTTATTGTTTGGGTGACTACTTTTTAATAATAAGCCACAAGAAACAATCTAAAATGTCCAACAATGAGGTAATAGTTAAGAATATAATGCACTCATAAGTTTATAATGAAGCTGGTGAAAAGTTTTAAATACAGTGATATCCAGAAATTGCACAACGTTTTTGCTACCCAAGATCCATTCACACTTATCTTGGTGAAAGAGCTGTGCTTTCTGTCTGGATCCAGGATTGGAACATGAGGCTCAGGTTAAACCATCTACCCTGCTCTCAGAGACTGCTTCAGGGGGGATCATGCAACCTGAGCCAATTTAATCATAATGAATCTTAAGAATTATTCTGGAAAGGCCGGGACAATGATGCACCCATTTTCCTGCTGGATGTGGACAAGTTTGTAGTAATTTGTGATATTGACAACAGAAACCTAATATAAATAGAAATGTTAAAGCGGTATTTAACCAGACCCTGGGAAGAACAACACTTGATTATAGCCAAGGAACATTTTGGGAAATGTGAAGAGATAGCTGCCCCCTTCACATTATTTATCTTTGGAAGGAATGTCAACTCAGCACCTGATTTATGAATTGAATAAGTAGAAAAAAAGATTGTTTATTTTGGAAAATCCTCTTCCTATCTTGAATAATACCTGTACTACGTAACGTACAACAATGAGATGCTGGAGCAAAATGTTAAGAAAGTCCCCAGAGATTCAGAGTTCACCCTCCTGTCACACTCCAGAGTAACCTTTGTTAATTGAAATGGGAACAGTCATTTTCCCTCGAGACTTGCTGAACTTCTGTCATCAAAGCTCCAGGATTGTAGAATATGAAATTTAGGCAGCTAAAAGCAACCTCAGAGTAGGAATTTGCTGATTTGACTCATGTGACTTCAAGCCAAGTCTCTTAAAGTTACTTCTAAAAGTGCAGGCTGATTTCCAAACCTGAGTCACTTTAGGCTTCCAGTAAGATGAAGATCAGACAGATCTGACACAATATGGAAATGAATGGGGTAGAACAATTTTTATCCTGGGTGTGCATTTTAGACTGTATTTGTCTCAGGAATATTTCAAGATGCATTTGGCTTTTGGGGGTATTAGGGTTGTAGGTGACTGGCGTTCCTTGAGGTCAGTGCTATTCTCTGCAAAACACAATATAAGCTTGCAGGAGGCCGAGGGCTGTATGAGAAAATTAAGTATTGATTGAGGAGTAGATATGATGTTGTGAAATGTAGTTATTAGACTCAATTCAGTGCTGTTAATTTGAGGTCTTGCACTTTCTCAGAAGATTACTCCAGTTAACAATACATTATTGAAGTCTGAGGAGTGCTCTTACCCCGCCTGATGCTCACTGTATCCTTTCTTTCAGCCCTGGAAGACTACTTTGCCCAATCGATATGCTTTTATTGAACACAGGTTTATACAATCACTCAGCTCAAATATGATCACTTTCAGGAGTTTGCGACACATGGCAAATTCAACTTTCCTTCCAAATACTCTTCCTATCAAGAAATCAGAAATCCTGAATTTAATTATCCCCTTTTTCACATCCCATGAATTATAATAGCACCTCGGAAACGAAGAAGAAAAGAAATTCATTCTTTGGCTTTCAGTAGTCCTCTCTGCCCTGCTGCTTCCAGTGGAGTTGAAATAAACAAGATCCCTGAACATGAGAAAGGATCGGAAGTATCTGTGACTAAGAACAACAGATGGAAAAAAAATCCTCTATAAAATCTTAGAACTGGAAAGGGCATCAGAAACCACCTAGTCCAGTTCTTTCATTTTCTAGATGACTAAATTCATATCTGAAGTGGCTGTGATGTGCTCAGACTTCACAGTTAGTCAGTGGCAGAGCTCAGAAAGTAATTCAGGTGTCCTGACTTTGAATCTAGTTATTTTCACTATGTATTCTGCCTGCACAACTGCCTCAACTGTGTACAGGGCAAGAATTTGAGTGAACAGTCTCTTTATGAACAATGCATTTATAAAAAATTAAATTTACTTTAGATAACTTTCTTCCAATCCTTAAATGTCATGCGAAGCTAATATGCAGACTTCTGAGAACCTTGGACATGGTTTTCCAGCATTTTTTTCTAACTTTGTTTTATGGAGAGGAAAGTTTTTTAAATTATCTTCACTTTACTGATGACAAAATTAAGACCCAGAAAATCCAAATGCCTTGTTTCAAGTGGTATAGCCATTTTGGATAGACAGGTAGATACTCAAGCCTAGGTCCTTGTACTCTTAGTTCTGTGTTCTCTTTAATGTTCTCTGCAGCTTCCATTGCTTACTCTAAAATTTGTCTTCTGGCTGGTGCTGTGGTCACACCTGTAACTCCAGTGCTTAATCTGGAGATTGAGGCAGGAGAATTGCGTGAGGGCATGAGCTTAAGACCAGCCTATGCAACATCGTGAGACCCTGTCTCTACAAAACATGTGTTTTTAAAAATTTGCCAGGTTTGGTGGTCTGGGACAGCTACTCTGGAGACTGGGGAGGGAGGATCACTTGAGCCCAGGAGGCCAAGGCTGTAGTGAGCTATGATTGCACCACTGCACTGTAGCCTGGGCAACAGGCTGTTTCTAATTTTTTTTTTTTTTTTTTTTTTTTTTTTTTACAAATTGTCTTCCCATAAGACTGAAGCACTTAACACTTCTCTAGTTTTGCTGCTCCCTTCCCTAAGCTGTATGCCCTGGAATGGGGCAAATGTGTGCTTAATATTTTAGCCTGTACTCTTAACACCCAAGCTTAAAATCAAAGACAGAATTCTAATATTATTTCTGGCTTCTCTGGGCATGGCAAATATTGTGCTAATCACTTTACTTGGTGTTTGCAATCTGTTTCATTATCGCTAATATGAACATGGCACACAATATATGAGTCATTTATTAATCTTGCTAAATTCACATTTGGCGATGTTCCTTCCAGCCTGTGCAAGTGAGCATGTACAGCCTCACTTGTGATCAGAACCATGATACCCTAGAAACTGTTTCTTCCTCTGCTGTCTTCTGTGACCAGCTCTTTATTCTCCAACTGAAATCACACTGGTTGACAAGAGCTTCCAGTGTTAAACTTCCTTCCGAAGTGATTGCAATTTATCTTTTCCAATCAAAATGGGAACAATTTGTGCTTACTTATGATTCCAGAGCTGCCATAAATTGGGGTAATAGAGTTTTCAATGCCTAGTAAGATAATTGTGCTGGGGAGAAGATTAAAGTGCATGCTGGGAGCTGTGGATGCTGTGTGCTTCCATCCTCCTGTTCTTGTTGCTTCCAGGACGACCTAGAAAACAAGGCTGGAGGAAGACAGCTTTAAATTCCTCATGCTAAATTAGTTCTGAGATGCTTCTGGGCAAAGACTGCCAACTGAACTCTGTTTTGACAGTGGAAATATTTATAATGAAACATAATGAAGTAAAATTTAAGTCCCAAATTGCCCCAACACAGAAGCACTAAAATTGCAATTCTGGTTATAGTGACACCTCCAATTACCAAAATGCGAAATGATTCTCTCTAGAAAATGGCTTCACTTTGAGGAAATGAATCCTGGCTAAGGATCGTGACACACACACCAGGGGCTTCAAATCCTGTGTTACTGCTGACCCCAGAGAAGCAGATGAGATTCATCATGTCTGTTTCCCCCTCTAGAGGCGACAGTCAATACCAACAAGCCATGTCTGAGGCTTATGTGATGCCCGTGAAGCCTTGTCCAACAGTTCTAGAAATGAAAGCATTGAGTACAGATTGGGGATTTTTGCAGCAGTAGTAACAATTGATAGGACATAATTAAAACCCCCCAGGGTTATCATTCTTATGCAGGTGATGCTCATCCTTTTTAGAAAGACTCTCATTGCCACTGATTCTCAAGAGCAAAGAAAATTTATGACCCAGGCTGCTGGTTGTTTTGATTCTTAGTAAGTGAATTCCTTTGTTTATTCCTCTGTTCAACAAATATTTATTGCATACTTACGGTGTACCAGGTGCTATGTTTGACACTGAAGATACAGCAGTGAGTATGATTGATGGGATCATTCCCCAACAAAATATTAAAGTAATATACAGTCAGTTTTTGGTGTTCAAGGTAGTTCTGTTTGATGAAGTCACCAAAAACACTGAATTAGCAAATACTAAGCCATTGCTCCTAGGGGAAATACAAGGTTAGGTTCCTACAAGCCTCTGGTCATAATAGTTTCATCAATTGGTCAATCCATAACTTTGCCTTATATGTGTTTCTGTTTAAAGACACCTTTTTAATAGACATTTTTGATTCATTAACATTGAACTCGCGGCCAACAGGACTGTAATTCATGCCTGAATGAAGCTTATCTGACATGCATCTTTTCTCCATAAGACAGATCATGGCCCTCCTATGATTAGGAACACTAGCTAGCACTACGTTTGGGGACCATTTTAAACAGTGAAATCACCAAGAAAAAGCACAAAAGTAAGAAAAAGGTGGCACTGGATAGACTGTGAAAAGGACACATTTGCAGTATGAGAACTGAAATGAGAAGGCAAAGAGTTGAACTTGTTCGACTTGTTGGAAACGTGCGCATTGGGTGACTCAGATTTTCTGTGCACATCTGCAAATGACCAAGGAAAGAGTGACAGGTATTGACCCTGCGGTTCCAAATACATTTTAGTGAGCAGGCAAATGTGCAAATACAGAATCTGCAAATAATGTGGATCAACTATACCTCCTTGACTTGCAATTTCTTAAGCCCTTTGACCTTGAAGTTAGGGCCACTCAGCCTTCACTGGATGTTACCCCACCCTGACCCCAGACACATCTTGCACATCATAAAAATGTAGGAGGAGTTCTTGGTCAGAAGGTCCCTGGCACTAGGTTCTACAGTTTTTCTTTTTCTTTTCTTTTCTTTTTCTTTTTTTTGACACAGGGTCTCATTCTGTCTCTCAGACTGAAGTGCAGTGGTGCAATCTCAGCTCACTGCAGTCTCAACCTCCTGGGCTCAGTTAATCTTTCGTACCACCCACCACAGGCACATACCACCATGCCTAGCTACTTTTTGTATTTTTTGTAGAGACAAGGTTTTACCATGTTGCCCAGGCTGGTCTCAAACTCCTGGGCTTGAGCCATCTGCGCTTCTCAGCCTCCCAAAGTGCTATGATTACAAGTGTGAGCCACCATGCTTGGCCTAGGTTCTACAGTTTTAACCGGGGATTTGGGGTGTAAGAAACAGACTCCCTTGAGTTACCTCATGAAAAAGGATGTTTATTATAAGGACATATCTGAAGCTGAAGGCAGCTTGCAGGACCAGCTGTGCTATGACTCTCACAGACCACACAGCTTCTCTTTCTCCAGGCATTTCTGCTCCATTGTCTGTCCCTTTCTTTCTTCTTTTCACCACGTGGCTTTTCGCTGCTTAGACATAACTCTTGTTTCTCTTAATTCCAGCTTGAATGTTCCCCTTTGTGGTTGCCCTGGCCGATCTCTTGTTCCCATAACTTTAGCTGCCTCTGAACTGGCCCCAGTTCTCCATGTTTCCTAAGATACCCTGAGGGAGAATTCAAGGGTCTCAGCTCATTATTTCACTTTAGACTGTGTCATTGGTCCTTGCCCAATATCTGGACTGGCTGCCCTTAGGTCAGGTGCTTACTTACTTCTGAGTCAATCAACATGGCTGGGGAAAATGAAATCACATGATACAAAACATGGTGACCAAGATCTAGCCTTGCTTCAGTGTGACTGATGCCTGCTTTGTACTTCATATCTGTCACAACTGTTTCTTCTACCCCTTTTCTTAAATGAGGGAATTGCTTTTGTATAGAATTCAGCCCCCCTTAATGGTTAGACATCCTGGCGTCTGAATGCCACCTAACTGGGCCTCCACCAGTTGTTTGCCATGTGGGCCTCTCCAACTGCCTACTGTCTCTGCACTGGTTTAGAGTTTTGCATCCCATTTCTTTTTCTTTTCTTTTCTTTTTTCTCTCTCTTTCTCCCTTCCCTTCCCTTCCTTCCTCCCTCCCTCCCTTTCTTTCTCCTTCCTTCCTTCCTTCCTTCCTTCCTTCCTTCCTTCCTTCCTTCCGTCCTCCCTCCCTCCCTCCCTCCCTTCTCTCTCTCTCTCTCTCTCTCTCTCTTTCTTTCTTTCTTTCTTTCTTTCTTTCTTTCTTTCTTTCTTTCTTTCTTTCTTTCTTTCTTTCTTTCTTTCTTTCTTTCTTTCTCTTTCTTTTCTTTCTTTCTTTCCTCCTTTTCTGAGACAGAGTCTCGCTCTGTTGCCCAGGCTGGAGTGCAGTGACCTGATCTTGGCTTACTGCAATCTCTGCCGCCTGGGTTAAAGTGATTCTCCTGCCTCAGCCTCCCGAGTAGCCTGGGATTACAGGTGTCTGCCACCATGCCCAGCAAATGTTTGTATTTTTAGGAGAGACAGGGTTTCACCATGTTGGCCAGGCTGGTCTTGAACTCCTGACCTTAGGTGATCCACCCACCTCAGCCTCCCAAAGTGTTGGGATTACAGGCATGAGCCACTGTACCTGGCAAATTTTGCATCCCATTTCTCCTTACCTCGTGGACTGATCTTCAATGTCAGACCTGCATTTGAATCTTATTCTTGTCTACTTATCCTTAAAAGGAACCAGTCATAGTCATGTTTCAGGCTCATTATTTCTAGCTCCTTGACCACCAACATTCTTTTTTATTTTTATTTATTTTTTATTTTTTTATTTTTTAAAATTTTTTGAGACAGAATCTTGCTCTGTCTCCCAGGCTGGAGTGCAGTGGCACAATCTTGGCTCACTGAAAGCTCTGCCTCCTGGGTTCACACTGTTCTCCTGCTTCAGCCTCCTGAGTAGCTGGGACTACAGGTGCCCGCCACCACACCCAGCTAATTTTTTTTTTTTTTTTGTATTTTTAGTAGAAATGGGATTTCACCGTGTTAGCCAGGATGGCTTGACCACCAACATTCTATCAAAGCCCACAGATCCATCTAGACCCTTGCACTGTGTGCTGTATTTTTTGACCTTGTCTCATGCCTCTTGAGTCCCACGTTGAGTTCTAAAGCCTGTGAGGTCACTATCGCCATCAATATCAGTGCTTCCAAGGATAGATAAGCCATAGTTCTCAGGGGGTCATGTTCCTGATGCCTTATCAGGCATTCTACACGTAGCCTCTTCTCTGGAAGCTCTTCTGTGTGTGTTGGGCTAAAGCCCTCTACCAGAACATTCTCATGCGCAAACTGAAACTCGGTGTATTTTGACCACATGTCATCCGCACCCTTGAAAGCCCTGGAGGGCTTTCAAGCTCCAGTACTTCTGTTTGGAGTCACTAGCAAGTCAAGGGCACCATGTATGTGCTTCCACATCCTTGGCTCTGCTGCATCCCTTCCTGAGATGCCATCTCTAGGTCCTCATTGGACTTGAAGTCGCCAGAGCAGTAGTTCTTGTGGCAGTGGCTTAATTCTAACATTCATCCACAATCAAACAATCTTGTGCTTACAGTTTCCTCTGATGCTTAAAGCCTCTTCCCATCTCAGCAGCCTGAGAACCTGGCTCTCTTCCTTGGTAATGAGCTCAGGAAGACCGGTTTCTGTACTGAACTTCAGCCTACTGTCCTTGGCTTGTCATATTCCAACTGCAGAAAGGTAGTCACCCTGAAGAAATGGAGTGTTGGGCTGATGCAGTCAACACCAGTGGCCTCAAAGAAGGCATACCTTCTGTATTAGTCCATTTTCATACTGCTATGAAGAAATACCCAAGACTGGGTAATTTATACAGAAAAAGAAGTTTAATGGACTCACAGTTCAACATGGCTGGGGAGACCTCACAATCATGGCAGAAGGTGAAGGAGGAGCAAAGGCACGTCTTGCATCGTGGCAGGCAAGACAGCATGTGCAGGGAAACTGCCCTTTATAAAACCATCAGATCTCACGAGACTTATTCACTACCATGGGAACAGCATGATTCAATTCTCTCCCCCTGGGTCCCTCCCACGACACGTGAGGGTTATGGGAGCTACAGTTCAAGATGAGATCTAGGTGGGGACACAGCCAAACCATATCACCTCCTAATTGGAAAACAGATCCTTTATATTTTTATATACCCTACTTAGACTGGTTGGTGTTCCTTATAAAAGATGCCAGAACATCCAGCATTTTCAGAAATGTCTTTTCCTAGAGTCTGGGGCTATAAGAGAACTTCATGATCTAGATTTTATCGTTCTATTGAGGAAGCAACTGAGCTACCAAGAGATGAGGTCATTCTTTCAGTGCTCCACGGTGTTGGTGTTGGGAGTAAGACCTAAAATAAGCTTGTTATAGGGGAGGGACTTAATGAATCAGATGAATGAAGATATTAATAAATGAGGGCATGAGTAAATGACTCTGATTCCCACCATACCAGGGTCTTGCCTCCTGGTGTTAAGTTTGGACATTTACCTAGGGTGGTGGGTTCAGTTCTTACATTTCAAGGTCAGATGGTCAGCCCTCCCTTCTCGCATAAGCCAAAAGTACTGATGAGAAAGTATTTCGGAAAGTGAACATCACTATAAAAATTCAAGGTGGTATTTCACTTTGAAAGCTCAGATGGATCTGTTAATTGGGACAGGGTAATATACATTCATTCTTCTTTCAGCCGTCTAGAAATTGAATCCTCTTTTATGTTTAAGGAATCTCCCACAGGTTGAATTTCGATGGTAGGCAAGGCCCATCTTTCTCTATAAAATCAAAAATTTGTGTGAGGTCATCAGGTTGGGCCCTGATCCCATATAACTGGGGATTTGGAGGCAAACGTGCACACAGGGACAGCCACGTGAAGATGAAGGCAGAGATTGGGGTGATGCTTCTATGCCAAGGAGTGCCAAAAGATTGCTGGCAAACTACCAGAAACTAGGGGAGAGGCATGGGACAGACTCTGCCTCCCAGCCCTCAGAAAGAACCAGCCCCACTGATACCTCATCTCAGACTTCCAGCCTTCAGAACTGTGAAACAATAGATTTCTGTTGTTTAAGCCACCGAGTATGTGGTACTTTGATTTGGCAGCCCCCAGGAAACTAATACATAGTAGACTCCCAAGAGCTGGGAGGCTGAAGGACCTGCTTTGTGTCTAGCAGGCAGCCTCTTTCCGCAGCAGCTCTGGTGCTTGGTCAAAACGCTCATGATGAAATGCCCTTGGTGGAAAAGGTGAGTCGTGACTTGGCTACCTCCATTGCCAAGTGTCCACTTTGCTAATAGCAGCATCCAGCTCAGAGCCTCTGATGTATCCTGGGGACTGGGAAGTGGGGTGGGGGACCAGTGTCTTTGTGGATGGTTGCCTACATTGTGGAGATGGCAGTGATTTGTCTTCAGTGGAATGGATTCTTATTTTGCATTTGGGTTTGCTCTGCAACTAAGCTGCCTGAGTGCAAATCCTGGCTCTGCCACTTACCTTGGAAAGGTCCATCATCTTTCCATGCTTTAGTTTCCCCAGTGCAAAATTAGAATGGAAATAATACCTACCTGTATTAGTTTCTTGGGGCTGCTGTGATAAATTACCATAATTTAGTGGCTTGGAAAAGCAATAGGAAGTGATTCTCTCACAGTTGTGGAGACCTGAAATCGGAAATCACAGTGTTGGCAGGACCATGCCCCCTCCAGAGGCCCCAGGGGAGAGTCCTCCATTGTCCCTCCAGCTTCTGGTGGTGTGCCTTGGTCTGCGTCCACATCACTTGAATCTCTGCCTTGTCTTCTTCTGTGTATGTCAAATCTCCCTCTCCCTCTCCCTTATGTAGACATTTGTAATTGGATTTAGTTTGATCCTTGATAACCTTCCCCAACCAAAGTCCTTAATCACATCTGCAAAGACATTTTTTCCTTATAAGGTGACATTTACAGGTTCCGGGGATTAGGAGTAATATTCTTGAGTGGAATATTTTGCGTGGCCTTTATTCAGCCTACTATATTGCCTTATAGGATTGTTGTGAGAATTACTTTAATTAGTTCTTGTAAACCTTTTAGAACAATATGATACATGATAAGCCTCTACAAATGTCACCAGTGAAGAAGAGTATGACAATGGTCTTAGACAACCAAAAGTGTGACAGTAATTCTGCAGCCTTCTGGTAATTTTGTGAGATGCTTGATATTCTTTCAGAAATGCTATTCTTACTTCAATGAGACAGAGATCATTCTGCAACAAAAATTTGATGCAACAAATAATCCTGACTGATATCAACAATATGGGTATTATCAGCAGATGTTACTACAGTTTCTTTGGGGTAGGAATCTCCTTTTTAAGGGAACATGGCCAGTGTACTCTCACAGTTCAAATCAGAGTGGGGTGCCCACTGCTGAGAAAGGGTCAAATTGTTTCAAGACTGATCTCGCTCCAGGGACCTGAATATACATATCTGAATTGGGAAAAAATGCTCTCAATAAACTCAGATTAAGGTAAGCTATTCATTGATTAGCAAAAGGCTGCCGTGTCTGTGCTATTTAGCATTGCAGTAAAGTGTTTTGAATTAATTACTTGGAAAATCTATGATACTTTGAAAGCATTTTATAATCAGTTTAATTAATCATTTTTTACATCCTTCTTCCTGACATTTAATAAAGTCAACCTTAATAGGACAATATTTTAACACATATTGCAAATAAGAAAATGATGTTAAGCATGGTGATAAAATTAAAACTAAGGGAGAGATTGTATAACATTGTGGATTCCTGAAAAGACAGACAGTATATACCACTATGTCCTGCTTTTATCTTTAATAACTTAAAAAAAAAATCACTGAGGCCCAGTGATTTGTCATATACAACTATCCAATGTCTTCAGGACATTAATCTTGCTTTGCAAGAAATTCAGTATTGAGTAGAATTTTTATTTACTTTTATGGTATTTTAAGCATCCTTTCAGTTATACTTCTGTTTCTTGATAGCATGCTTGAAGATTTTTTAAAAGAATGAATTCTAATTTTGTCTTACCGTTTGCAAGTATCATTTTCACACATATTGAGAATTGAGTCCTGTGTTGTGATGACTCACAGCGTGAGCCCATATCTTGCATATAATGTACAAAGGGATATCGTGTTCTCTTGTACAGGAAATTCCTTTATTATGGCTCAATACACTTTGAAAATATAACTCAAACTGAAATTTAAAAGCCATATGGAATTTTACTTATATTTAACATCTAGTTTTCACCAGGAAACTACACGTGCATGTTTATTGTTGTACATGTTTTTTGCCAATAAAGTATAAGATTTGACAATTTAGAAATATGTATATCACCAATACTTCTCTCTATATAATATTGTATATATATTGCATGGCATAATATACATTATGTGGTACATACATTACATTTTATACATTATATGTAATATATACAATATTGTATATAATATAGTGGTATTGTTGATATACATATATTTAAATTGTTTCATCTGGCCAGATGCAGTGGCTCACTCCTGTAATCCCAGCAGTTTGGGAGGCCGAGGGGCGTAGATCACCTGAGGTCAGGAGTTCAAGACCAGCCTGACCAACATGGTGAAACCCCGTCTCTACTAAAAATACAAAAAATTAGCTGGGTGTGGTGGTGGGCGCCTGTAATCCCAGCTACTTGGGAGACTGAGGCAGGAGAATTGTTTGAACCCAGGAGGCGGTGGTTGCAGTGAGCTGAGATTGCGCCATTGCTCTCCAGCCTGGGTGACAAGAACAAAAAACTCCATCTCAAAAAATAAATAAATAAATAAAATAAATTGTTTCACCTTAGATTTTATTGACAAAGAACATGTACAGCAATATGTGTATGCATATATATATATATATATATATGTTGCATAAATATGTCAAATAAATAAATAAAATTCCTGATCATCATGGCAAGAGTTTGGGGGGGAGGTGTGGTCACTGCATATATTACTGAGAGCTGAATTCTAGCATCTTAGTGATAGTCCTTGTTGCTAAGTTAGGTGTGAAGGGAGTGCATATTCTAGGAAAAAACAGCCAAGCTACACACCCTCCAGCAAGCTTCACCCTCCAGCAAGCTCCACACCCTCCAGCAAGCTCCACCCTCCAGCAAGCTCCAGCCTCCAGCAAGCTCCACACCCTCCAGCAAGATCCACCCTCCAGCAAGCTCCACACCCTCCAGCAAGCTCCAGCCTCCCGCAGATTTCCCTGGAGGGCAAGACTAACTTCACCATACTCCCGCCACATCTCCGGAAAGCTCCTCCCTCCAACCAACCCCCTCACAAAATGTTTGAGCCCGGATTTTCATCCAACTGTAGCAGGTTGCAATTGAGTCATTTCTGTTTTGTTTGCCAAGCAAAAGAAAGATATCATCTCCTATATTTTGAATGTTGCAAAGCAAATTAATATGGCGTCCTAGTGAATTAAGTAGCTATCTTGGTTTTATTTCTTTAGATGATTTTTTTGTATGCTAATTCTAGCATGTATAGTGTTTATTGTATTTTATTATATATTTTTTTTAGGAAGGAAATTACCAGCTTTTAATTGTCCTTATAAGCCTATTGGTTACCTTAAGAGGAAATTTCAGTTTGGTGAAAAAAATTGTGGTAAAAATACATAATATAAAATTTACCATTTTAACCATTTATAAGTGTACAATTCAGTGGCATTAAGTACACTCACGATATTGTGCAGTCATCACAACTATCCATTTCCACAACTTTAAAAAATCTTCCTAAATGGAAATTCTGTGCCCCTGAAATAATAACCTCACATTCTCCTTCCCCCAGGCCCTGGTAACTTCTACTTTCTGGCTTTATGAATTTGCTTGTTCTAGGTTCCTTATATATGTGGAATCACACAATATTTGCCCTTTTGTGTTGGGTTAATTTTCCTTAGCATAAAGTTTTAAAGGTTCATTCTTGTTATATTATGTTTCTGAATTTCATTCCTTTTTAAAACTGAATAATATTCCATTGTAGGTATATACCACATTTTGTTTATCCATTCACATTACATTGTATTTTTGTTCCGATTCCCTTCAACACTGCGAGTTTCCAGAGCACAGAGATAATGTATAGTGTATCTCTGTATTCCCAGCACCTACCACAGTTGAAGGAAAGAAAGGACAAATGGTGTCTATTGATCATTCAATGGTAGGCATAGAGTTATAGTTCATTCATCACTTGGAGGCACTTTAACTTGACAGTAGGCCTAGATCTGTAGTCCTGAAAGATGAAGCTGTCATTTTTGGCTGTGGCCCAATAGGACAACCGTCAGAAGACCCAATGCTTAACCCTATCCCTGCCTCTTGAGGAAAGACCACAGCACAGTGACCATTCCTTAGTCTGGGGCCTTTCCTCACACATAGAGAGAAGAGGCTGAGCTAGGCAGAACTCAGGCAGGGCAGCCTCTGACTCTGCTTCGCAGTGTTAGACAAAATGTAAGTGCAGAAATATATGCTGAAGGCAAATTTAATTTTAGACTTATCTTGCATTTTCCAATACCCTCCTTTAGTTCGGATAATCAAATGTGAGCTTTGGAGCAGATCTAGTATCAAATGGAATTAAATAAAAGTTGGTCCTGTCAATGTAGTCAAAGGTGGCCTGGTAAACGATATGCCTCAGACTTTAAAAACAACTTAGGAAATGTCTGTAAATACAGAAACAGCTAAGCTCCTGTGCCGCGTGACAGCAGAAAATATTCCCTTCTGTCCTACAGATTGGTTGTGCTTTTCATCTTTTCCTGCCTGGGCTCACAGGTACATTTATTTCAAGTTTGATAATCATCAAATATGACTTTATTAATGCCAGAGAACTCTGGCACCAAGAATACAAATGTGTGGACAGCGAAATCATGGAAACTTCGTGAAAGGGCAGAGGCCTGGTTCCCTGTGCGAGAGCCCTGGACCCCATAGGCATGACTGGGAGTGGGGTGGGGGAGGGGGTGACTTTGGCCTCCGCTGGCAGGCAGACCTAGGTTTCCATTTTCAGTCTGCATTTCAGTGGCTGGGTGACCATAGGCAAGTTACTCTCTGAAACTGAGTTTCTTCCTTGCAGGGCTATTTGGAGGATTATAATATATATGTGGAAATAACACATGAAACATGATGGCTTTACAGTGGCTTTAAAAATTACTGGTAACAATTATTCGTGTTTGCAGATCTCTATGAAGTGTCTCTGCCGGGCTGGGAAACAGTGGACCTTGGAAACATGTCTGGCCTTTGGATGGGAGAAATACGGAACTGCTTGTATAGTGTAATTTGACTGGGTTCAGGTAGATAGGTGTGTCAGATTTATCTAATAACAATACACCCAGTTAATATCAATTTCAGATGAGCAACAAATACATTTTTAGTATATTTCATTCAATATTTGGGACTAAAAATTATTATTATTGAGTTGCAGTCTTGCACTGTCAACCAGGCTGGAATGCAGTGGTGTGATCATAACTCACTGCAGCCTCAGACTAATGGGCTCAAGTGATCCTCCCGCCTCAGCCTCTTGAGTAGCTGGGACTACAGGTGCACACCACCGCACCTGGCTAACTTTTGTATAGAGGGGGTCTCATTATGTTGCCCAAACGTGGTCTCAAACTACTGGGCACAAGTGATCCTCCCACCTCAGCCCCCCAAAGTGCTGGGATTATAGGTGTGGGCCACTGTGCCTGGCCTAGAAAATTGTTTGTTTTTTTGTCCAAGATTCAAATTTGACTGGACATCCTAAATTTTATGTTGCAATCCTACACACAAGGAACCGTATCCTTTATCTAAAAGATCTACTTTAAATTCATTCCTGTGCTTCTTAAGGGATTTTTTTAGTTTTTTAGATCAGTTATTAACATACTGTTTTAAGCTTCCATTATGTATAGGGAAATAGTAGCTTTGATAGGTCCTAGTTCAGAGCAAGGCATTGTGGGAATGAGGCCCGAACACTGTCCTGGGCGTTGTTCACCATGTTCTGGAAAAGGAGAAGCACAAGAATGGGCCATCTGAAACTGTATTACTTCCAGTTCCCATACCAAGTCTTCTTCTTAAAGCATTGTGAACCTTTCATATTCTCCCATCACAGGGGCGCAGGCAAACCTCAGGGACAGGTCATGAGGAAGGCGGCAGCTTACCTGCAATATACAAATAGACAAGTAATATTTTAGTGTAAATATGTTCCAAATATTAAATGAGACATGCTTATACTAAAAACGTTATGTGTTGCTCACATGAAATTGATATTTAACTGGGTAGGACTGGCCTGGCAGCAGCCATTTCCACAGCTACTCTTGTGCTGTCCAAACTACTTGGTGAAAGTGGCACAGAGACTATACATGAAGGATGCAGGGGGCTGTGGGGGCAGTCATGGCCCTCCCTTCATCCTCCCTGGAACCTGCTACATGCCAACTTCAAGTTGCAGGTAGAATTAAGTTTGCTAATCAGCTGACCTTAAAATAGGGAGGCCAGGCATGGTGGCCCACACCTGTATTCCCAGCACTTTGGGGAGGCAGGGGGATCACTTGAAGCCTAAGGGTTTGAGAGAAGCCTGGGCAACATAGTGAGACCCCATCCCTACAAAAAAATAAATACAAATATTAGCCAGGTGTGGCGACACACTCCTGTAGTCCCAGATACTTGGGAGGCTGAGGCAGGAGGATCGCTTGAGCTTAGGAGTTTGAGGCTTCAGTGAGCTATAATCATAACACTGCATTCCAGCCTGAGTGATGGAGTGAGACCCTGACTCTAAAAAAACAACAACAAAAAAAGGGAGCTGATTCTGGATTATTCAGGTGGTTTCAGTGTAATCCCAAGAGGCCACACAAGGAGAAGAGGGAGGCAGAGGAGAACCAGGGAGATGACAGTAAGAAAAACTTGACCTGCTGTTGCTGGCTTTGAAGACAGAGGAGGAAGGCTGGGAACCAAGGCATGCGAGCACCTTCTAGAAGCTGGAAAAGGCAAGGACATGGCTTCCCTTCTAGAGCCTGAAGAGAGGAGGACAGCTCTGTAGACAGCTTGGTGTTAGTCCAGTGAGACTGTTTCAAGTAGGATGATGATGCACGGTGTTTGTAACCCCCAGGGTTTGTGGTAATTCGTTACGGCAGCAGTGGGAAACCTACCAGGGAACCAAAGTGAGAAAAGATGAAATAGTCAATGAAACGGCTCAAAGAGTAACTGGAGTGGGAGTGTGCCCAGGTGTCTTAGTAGGAAACCTAATGAAGAGAAGTGTCCGGACTCAGAGGCCTAGTGGACTCAACGCACATCCTGACCACAGAGAATCACCATTTAGAGGTCACAAAATGTCAGAGCTGGGAGGCATCCTATGGCCATCTAGTCCAGCCTCTCATTTCTTGGGTGAGGCATCCAAGGCCCAAAGATATAATGGAATTGCTAGAATTCACACAGCTAATCAGGGAATGAGCCAGGAGGAGAATCCTGTTCTCCTGACCCTTTGGCCAGCCCTCTGGGTATCACACCACACTCACAAAATCAATATTTTACCAGTGGAGGGATTATCTATTTTAACTTCAAAGAAATTCTTTTGGAATGTTTTTGAGCCCTCCAATGCTAATTAGTGAATTGACTCAGAGTAAGACAGCGGTTCTGCCTCCCGACTCCCCAGGGCTGTGTCTCTGCCATGGGGTCCCCCACCTCGTCTTATTTGGACCCACAGCTGCCCATCCTCAAGACTGCTCTTGCCCAGAGTCACCTGCTCAAGGAAGTGGAGTGTGGCGTGAAGGCAGCATGGATGGGCCCCGGGTCTAGACAGGCCTGAATTCTAGCTTTGGCGTTGTCCCTGGTGTGGTCTGGTGTGTCCCGTGGAGTGACTTGGGTAATCTCTTGAAAGCTCAGGGTTCTGGTCTATAAAATGAAGATAGGAATAGAATTTAATAGGATTCAATAAGATAATCCGTATAAAGCATTCAGCATGGGGTCTGGAGGCAGTCAGTGTTCAGTAAAATAGCGACTGTTGTACTTGTTTTTAGAGAGGCCTTCCTTGGCCCTGACCATGGCTTCCATATCTGTCTGCATTGGGTACATTGCTGTGTAGGCCCATCAGCCCTGTGCCTGCCTCTGTTGTTCCATTTATCACATGGGGCTGCTGTATGTAATTTACTTGACTATCTCCCTGCTCTAGACTGTAAGCGACCTGGAGTCAGGAATCAGGGCTTTTTTGTGTTGGTATTTCCCAGCATCATAGATTGCACCTGACTGGAAATTTGACTAGAGGAGTGGGAGTGTGCACAGGTGTCTTAGTAGGAAACCTAGAGAAGAGAATTGTCCCGACTCAGAGGCGTAGTGGCATGGGGCATCTGAGATGTAGGAAGTAATAGTCCCATTTCATAGGTGGGGAAACTGAGCTCTAGTTTCTCCAGCCTTTTCATTGATTTCCTCCCTCTACATTTCAACCCCTTGGCAAGTTGTCTTTCACTCTTGGACAGATCATTCTTATGCTATGGAGGTTCTCTGGAGAAACATGGGGAGGCGGCTGCTGAGGCTGGAGGAGCCAATGACAAATGACCAGGGGCTTATATCCAGGTGGACAGAGGCTTTTCTTCATTGCCTGGTGATTGAAAAAATGCCTATTGAATGAATTAACAAATGAACAGCTTATATACTGGATAAAAGCAAAACAGTCAAGAAGCAAATGAAAACAATGAATAAAGGAAGCTGCTGCAGCTTCCTCTAATACTCTGAAAATAGCTCAATCTTTAATGGGGCCTCATTTGAAAATAAAGTACCAGTGTGTGAAATCTCCTGGTGTTTATTGTCTAAATTCTGGTTGGTCTTTCAAGCACGGCAGACAGGTAATGACTACTAATTCCTCAGCTATTGATTTTTCAGTCTTTGCTTTCGCAGGGTAGGTAAATGAGCCCCTCAGTGAAGATAGGAAGAGGAGATGCTCTGATTTCCTGAAGCTCTTTGACAACATCTTTGAGGAGTCAACCTTTTTATATTATAGGTAGGTATAATTGGAAATTTGCTTTCTTGCTACTACTTCTGTTCTAGCCAAGATTAGATATTTAGTGTGCAAACATTTCTGTGAAACATGACACTCAAGGGCTGTAACTGACAGTTCCCAGTAGAGTCTGGGAATTGTTACTGCTGCTGAATTCCCTATCAGACATGCACCATAGTCATTCAAGTAGGCTAGAGAGTCACATACTGTAATTTGACGTGGAAATTTGTTTTCAAATGAACTCTGAGATTTGGAGAATGCACTGATCCTTCACTAGGCAGAGAGAATAAAATCTTTATAGTTTTAGATGTTGCAGAAAATTCTGGAAAGAGTCACCCTCATTCCCAAGAGTAAAAATTAGCTGACACTAATAAGACTTCTTTGAGTTTTCTTGTGGCTAAAATTTCTAAGGGGAATGACACTTCATCTTCATAATAGGAGGAGTGGTGTGTTGAAGTTGCTGGAGCTGGTTTCAGATGGGAAATGCAGTGAAGTAGCCTCACCCTGCTCTTGCTGCATGGTTTTATACCTCTAGTTGCACAAACTGAGCCTAGGCAGTAGGTCTAGCCATGAGCCCGCATTGAGCATGGGAGGAGAGACCTGACCTGCCCTGAGAAAGTTCACCATGAGGAGGAATACTTAACACGATGGAAGTGGTTTTTAAAACGTCTGTCTGTAGACTTACGGATGGAGAAAGAGTGCTGGAAAGGATTCAGAGAAGAATCACAAAGCAATTAAAATATTGGAAAAGAGGGTTTATGAGTAAGGGTCTGTAATTATTCACAAGGCAAGGTCAAGGAGATGAAAAAACGCCCTAAAGTAGAGAGAAAGGTGTTTTACACACCATAGAAGACAAATGGGCCAGGGATGAACACAGATTTTTCTCCGAAGAACTAATGGTTGCTCTACCTGATTAAAAGATGGTCAATGTCAGGAATCAGGAAAAATGAAAATTAAAGGGAAAACGTGGGGTCATTTTTCATATGTAACATTGGCAAAGACTGGAAAGATCTGTTATTACCCAGTAGGCTAATGGGAGGAGGAAGGGAATGTCCTCACTTCAGGTACTGCAGAGGCTGATGAGAGCCTACTTTGGCCAACTTTTTGGAGAACAATGAGGTAGTTATGTTTCCAAACCTTAACAAAGAGGCTACTTTGCTCCAGCAATTCCAGTAATAGGACTTTATCCTAAAGGAAACTTTGGTTCAGTGATAAAAACTGTACATAGGTTGTTCATTGCACCGGTGTTTATCCCAGAGAAATCTTATAAATGCCAATGTTTCCATCAGTCTAGGACGAATTAAGCAAATTATGATATATCTATTACGGGAGTCAGCCCTTTTTCTTAAAGGACGAGATCAAAATATTTGGGGTCAGGAGGCAAAATTGAAGATATATGTAGGCACTAATATAATTTAAAAGTAAGGATTTAAACATGTAAAAACCATGTTTAGCTTGTGGGTTATACAAAAACAGGCAGGGCTGGATTTGGCCCCTGGGACTTAGTTTGCCAAGTAGTTTGTCCATCTCTGGTCTCTACCATGGGTTACTATAAAGCTGTTGAAAATGATGACATAGATCTATATTTATTGGCATGAAAGATATCTACAGTAGATTACTAAAGGTGGAAAAGCAGGCTACACAACAGCATGCAGTTATGACTCTATTTTTGTAAAAATCAATTTTTGTATATGGATATAGGCACATACAAAGTCTGAAGGTTACAGACTGAAATATCGACTGCAGTTAATACTCTGCATTGTGGATTGGGGTGATCTTTATTCCTTCTTTAAATATTTCTGTATTTTGGGAAGGTAATAAGCATGTGTTACTTACATAATTTAAAAATAACATAAAGCAATTAAAAACTGCAATGTCTCCAAAAAAGAAACACAAATAAATTAGAAAACAAAGCACTATTATACAGAATATTGCTCATTGCTCAATATTCTACCTCAATTTGGTGGTAGGAAATAAAGTGAAGTTAAATTATTTTTCAGATAATAGATTAGGATAATACCTGACACTGAAGACTTTAGCAGGATTCCCCCCACAACTTCTCCATATCTTAAGAAGTTGTCAGTATAGGTTGGTCGTGGTGACCCAGGTCTGTAATCCCAGTGCTTTGGGAGGCTGAGTTCGGAGGATCGTTTGAGCCCAGGAGGTCAAGAGCAGCTTTGGCAACATGGCAAGACTTCGTTTCCACAAAACAATTTAAAAAATTAGCTGGGCATGGTGGCATGCACCTGTAGTCCCAACATGCAGGAGGCTGAGATGGGAGGATTGCTTGCGCCCAAGGTCAGTGCTGCAGTGAGCCGTGTTTATGATATTGCACACCAGCCTAGGTGATGGAGAAAGACCTTGTTTCTAAAAAAAAAAAAAAAATGAAGAAGGAGGAAAGAAAAGTCATAAGCACAAATTTGAAGGTAGGGAACAGTTGACTAAACCCTTAATACTCTTTCCAGACATTCAATTATTGCCATTACCTGTGTTAAATACAAGTTTTAGATTCATACTGTAATAAAGTCTTGTTAGACAACCTTGGTGGGAGTGGAAGATATGTTAATGTTGTCTGCCATAAAGGAAATGGAAAAATTTAAGTTTAATCCCAGCATTTGGTTTTAACATAAGAACGTTGCAAGTTAGGGAGATACAGTCATGCAGCCTGAATCAGGCTGTGAAGAGGGAACCAACAACTCAGAAATAAAAAGACAAAGCTATCTAGCTAAAGTCAATAAATAACTCATTTTAAATCTCAAATGAATTAATTACCCAATACTTCTAAAATGTCCCTCTTGGATGCATTCCATAACATTAGCTTTTTCATTAGCAAAATTTTCATTGCTACCATCAGAAGAAATTCTGTGAGTCAGTTGTCTGCATCATTAGTTATCTCCAGTGATGATAGCAGCTTGTTTTCTGTGGACAGTGCAGGAGGGCGAGTAGGTCCAATAAAAATCCTCTCACCAATAAAAATGTACTGAATGAGTAATGATCCCTAACATCGAGGAGGTTTTAGTTTGCTAGGAAAATGGACATTAATTGTATTGTGCTAACTAGTTCTGTTTATGTAGCAAGTCAAATAATGATAGGAGTGATAATAAAAGCCATGATTTATTAAGTGCCTACTAAACCCCAAGTATAATACCAGATAACGTGCCTGCTAGGACATGGGCATTACCATGCTCATTTAAGATGTGGAATTAAATCTCAGAGAGGCGAAATAACTTTTTTGAGGTCACACAGCTACTAAGTGATAGGAGATTCAAACATAGACCTGTTTTAATGTTGCATGCTTTCCACTATGCCAAACTGCCTGCCAACTAGAAAATACAAACTACTCTTGCATTATCTATTAGTCTGTTCTCTTCAATCATCAGCACACGTAATTGTGAGTTTATTACTGCTACAATACCATTTCTATGAGGATTACTATGGAGCTTATGAAACCACTTGGAGACTATTGAACTAAGAGGGACTCAGTCTTGATTTTTTTTTTCTTTTTTGATACTTGGTCTCACTCTGTCACCCAGGCTGGAGTGCAGTGGTGCAGTCTCAGCTCACTGCAACCTCCACCTCCCGGGTTCAAGTGATTCTTGTGCCTCAGCCTCCTGAATAGCTGGGTCTACAGGCATGTGCCACCATGCCTGGCTAATTTTTGTATTTTTAGTAGAGACAGGGTTTTGCCATGTTGGCCAGGCTGGTCTTGAACTCCTAAGATCAGGTGATCCGCCTGTGTGGGCCTCCCAAAGTGTTGGGATTACAGGCGTGAGGCACTGTGCCCAGCCAGTCTTGATTTTTAAAAGACAGCAGTCATATGCATGGCCTCAGCGAACATTCAATGTCGTCAATTCATTTTCCCTTCTCCCAGAAATACGCTTTTGCCATCATGTAGTGCCTGGTTGATGGAGAGTACCTTAGACTCCTTTATGATGGGTGCTACAGATCAAGGTCTCGGGGGGTCATGAGCATGTATTTCATGGACTTTTGCTCCTGTTCCTGCCTGATAAATGGTTAATTGCTTCTTAGGTAGTATTGGAGTAAAGAAAAACAGATTTGGATGTGCAATTTCATGGTCAGAGAGGGGAAAACCCAAAAAACAAATAAACAAACCCCCCCATTATTCTTTGCACATAGACAGTAAAACATATTCCAAGTTTTACCCTTGAATTTCCTTCAAAACCATTCATCTGTTATGTTTCCTCCATTTTTTTTTTCAAAGCTAGGAGCAGCATCCATTTAATTGTGTACCCCCTTAGTCCTCACTCGTTCATTCATTCCACCATCATTCACTGAGTGCCCGGTCTGTGACAGGCATCATTCCAGACACAGGGGCACAAAGCGAAATGAAAGATGGTCCTTGCCTTTCAGGAACTTTTGACTTTGTGTTGTATAAACAAAACATTTGTATTGTAACTACAAGGACCATAATGTGGATGAAGAGTGGAAATTCGTGTAATGGTTAGCTGTCGCCACAATAATACTGGGTAACATACCATTCCAAAACTCAATGGCTGCAACGATAATCATCTATACTTTTTCATTACCCTGTGGTTGGATGGTGTACTCGTTCGGTGGGGCTGTCATAACAAAATTCCACAGACTGGGTAGCTTAAACAAAGTAATTATTTTCTCATCATTCTGGGAGTTAGAAGCCCAAGATCAAGGTGTCGGAGGCTTGGTTTGTTTTGAGGCCTTCCTCCTTGGCTTGCAGATCGTGGCACCCTTGATGCGTCTTCAGATGGTCTCTGTGCATAGACACGTCTGTGTCCTAATTTCCTCTTCTTGTGAGGACACCAGTCCTACTGCACCAGGGTCCACACATATGACCTTGTTTTATTTTAATTGCTCCTTTAAAGGTTCTGTCTCCAAATAGTCACATTCTGAGGTACTGGGGCTTAAGGCTTCATCATATGAATTTTGGTGGGGGAAGTAATTCATCCTATAACAGATGGGGTTTAGTTGATGTAAACTGGGTTCTGGTGGGCTTGGCAGGTCTCACATTTCTCAGTCTTCTGGAGAAGTGGGCTAGCTAGGGTGTATTCCTTTGATGGGAGAAGCTGGAAGCTTCCAGAAGAGTGAGTGGAAGCATGCAATGTCCCTCAAGGCCTTGGCTCAGAACTTACACACCGTCACTGTCACCCACATTCCATTGGCCACCACGAATCCTATGGTCAAACTTGAGTTTCATGGGACAGGAAATAAACTCCCCCTCCAGAAGAAGGAAGTGCAGAGTCCCAAGACAAACCCTGTGGCCGCAGGGAGGCGTGAAGAATTGGGAACAGTAATGCCGCCTATCCCAAGAGTGGGGTGCATGAATTCAAGCTGGAGTTTCTTTGACATGAAGTGAACTGAATATTTATTTTGCTTCTGAGTATTTAGCATTGAGTAGTTTTGTTCAGGTGCTGAAATGCGCAACAGTATACTTGTCCAAGAGGCCAAAAAGTTATTTTCTGAAACAACTGCATTAGCAGTCACATTCGTTGCGTGCAAATGATCACAACCTGGTATGAGTTGTACCCAGTATCGAGAGACAGAGCCTACTGCACTGAGGCCGAGGCCCCAGGTCCACTGCACCTGTCGCTGCTGCTTTACGGATATAGATTCTCTCAGGAGATATTCCAGGTCATGCAGGAGGTAAGGAAAGACCAGCAGATGTTCACTGACGTGAGACTGACATGAGAACAAGCCACAGTGAATGTCCCCCGACAAGGAGTCAGTATATTTATATCAACACAATTAGGCAGTAATGTGCTGTAAGTCATTTAAAGGCCCTGGAAGCAATCGAAGTGGAGGGAGCACTGTGAAAAAAGGAAATAGCATCAGTGCATTTTCTAAGCGAGAAAATGAGAACGGCGCCTCCCAGAGGCAGCTCTTGGCTTATCAAACGCATCCGCTCATCCCAGTGGCCTGGGCTCCACTAGAGAAAAGGAGGACAGGATTCCCAGGTGGGAGATTAGCAGCTGTGGGATTTACTATCAGACAAGAGAGAGGGAAGTAAAACATTTGGACTACCTTAGGGAAGAAAAGGAAATTTATGGAAACAAATTAATTATAGCAACTGAAGTAGAGAACAAAAAGGGTAGAGAAATCAGCAAAGGCTAGACTAAAATTTCCCAGATTGGCTTTTCTTGTCTCTGTGGGCTATGGTTATATTCTCCAGGGCCCATGAGTTTTATGAGACTTTACCATTTTCATTTGATGGCAAGCTAAAGAAAAATTTGCTGAAGAATATGCTGGGTGACAGATGAATATCTCTTAACTGGGTACTGCTGGGCAATTTCAGGTCTGCATTTGCACTTCTATGTACTTTCATATTTGTGATAACTGGAAGCAAAAAAAAAAAAAATAGGACGCTGGATGAAAAAGTAATTCATAGCAGTTGAATTATGGAGAAAGTGGAAGCCGAATGAAGTAACACATGGGATGTGGCTGCTCAACACAAAAGAACCATCACATGAAAGTAGTGATTGATATTATTCTGAACCTGAATGTGTACATAAGTTTTTATAATTATTAGTAGCAATTGTAGTGTTAAATATGAAATTATGATTTTTTTCTTTAAATGACTACGTAGAAGATGACATTATTTTGTTCTGGGATATACTGTTACATTGCATGGCCTATCGATAAAATAGTTCAGGGTTCAATTTTAGTTTAGTGTTAGAAAGGAAAAATAATAGAGTTAACAGTGAGAGCTTCATTGATGATCTGTCTTACTTAAGTCACAAGAAGCAAGTCAATAATCAGCAAAATCAAAAGGGATGTGTATATATATATTTTTTTCTTCTATCAACCCCAGTGTTAGTGATTTGCTCTCAGTAAACACCATTCGTCACAGTAATGATTTTTGAAAAATTGTTTTGGGGTTGTAGTTTTATTTGTATTTATTTTGTAACCTTATTTTGGTGGTAGAGCTGTCTAAGAGCTATATGCACAGGAGTTTTTACTTGTTCAATGTTTGTACATGCTTTAAAAATTACAACAAAAACTTATTTAAAAATATGTTTGAGAATTCCTTTTCCCTATAGAAGAAATTTGTTCGTGAGGTTGATGAAAGAAGGAGGTGAGAGGAGGTAGGTGATGAAGAAAAGGTTTTCTAGGAAAAAGGTAATGCATAGTCAAAGGGTTTCCTATTGCTGCTGTAACAATCACTACAAAACCAGTGTTGTAAAACAACACAGATTTGTCCTCATACAGTTTTGGAGGCCAGAAGTCCAAGCCCAGATCACTGGGCTAAAGTCAAGGTGTCAGGCAGCTGGTTCCCTCTGGAGGCTTTAGAAGAACATCTGTTTCCTTGCTTTTTTCCACTTCTGGAGGCCATCTACATTCCTTGGCTTGTGGCCCCTTCCTCAAATCACTCTGACCTCATGTTCTGCTGTCGTATCTCTGATCTCTCCTTTGACCTTCCTTTGCCCTACCTCCCTTTTAAAAGGCCTTTGCGATTACAATTAGGGCTCACTTGGCTAATTCAGGATAATCTCCCCATCCAAGATCCTTAACCTAATCACAACTACAAAGTCTCTTTTGTCATATAAGGTACTATTCAAAGGTTTCAGGGATTGGGATTGGGCACCTTTGGGGACTATTTTTCAGCTTACCTCGGGGGGACAGAGTTACAGTAAGACCCAGGTTAGAAGAAGGATAGGAAAAAGGATTATGGCAAGGCAGGGTCCCTGCATGGAATTATGGATCCAGTTCGAGTCTGAATAACTTGATAGATGAAGCAATACTTGTAAGTGGATTCTTTAGAAAGAAACATTGAACATGGGGAAAAACTTGGAAAATAAAGTCTTGGAAGAAGAAAATATAAGGGTATTGTAATTATTCTGAAATGTAGAAAGACCTATAAATGTTGATAATTAGCCATTCTTCTTACAACTGCTGGATGTTAGTAACCACCTATTGTTTACATAATCCCAACAATATTCATTTAGAGTTTAGAGAAAGCTCCTCTGGTTTATTTATTTTTCTTTTTATATTTTGTTTTTCAGTTGTTTTTAGAGATGGGGGTCTCACTATGTTGTCCAGCCTGGTCTCAAAATACCTGGGCTCAAGGGTTCCTTCTGCCTCAGTCTCCCAAATAGCTGGGACTACAGGTGTGTGCCACTGTACCGGTCCCTTCTGATTTCTTGACTGAATTGAAGTTATTGGCAATTATAGGAAAATTGCTATAGACTGAATGTTTGAGTCCCATCAAAATTCATACTGAAATCTTAATCCCCATGGTTATGGAATAGGAAGTGGAGTACTTAGATCATGAAGGTGGAGCCCCTGTGAATGGCATTAGTGCCCTCGTAAGGGATGAAAGAGTTCTCCCCTGCCATCATGTGAGGTTACAGTGAGAAGATGGGCTCTCATCAGACACCGAATCTGCCAGTGCTTTGATCTAGGACTTTTCAGCCTTCAGAACTGTGAGAAATAAATTTTTGTTGTTTATAAACTACTCAGTCTGTGGGAGTTTGTTGTAGCAGCCTGAACAGACTGGAATAAATAGATTTCTAAAACTATTTTGGAACCTTCTGGAAAATTTTAGGACTCACAATACTGTACCATTGAAGGTAGTAGGAGATTGTCAGGAGAGTCATAGTTCAGGATGAATTTAGAAGTTTTCAAATCCCCTAAGTCAGAGGTGGCCTTTTTTTGTGGTTCTCATCTCCCTACCTCCCCATGAGTGTGTTCTTAGCCTTTCTGGTTGTTCAGTTGACTTGGAAGAACTTTCTGCCCAACAGTGAGTGGGTATGTATTCTAGGAGGCCAAGTTACAAGATTCTGCCAAGAGCCAGTTGAGGCTTGGATAGTCACGTCCACATTCACAATAGCATAATGAGCGCAGTGGCTCACGCCTCCAAGCTCAGCACTTTGGGAGGCCAAGGCGGGTGGATCACCTGAGGTCAGGAGTTCAAGACCAGCCTGGCCAACATGGTGAAACACCATCTCTACTAAAAGTACAAAAATTAGCCAGGTGTGGTGGCACATGCCTGTAATTCCAGCTACTTGGAAGACCGAGGCAGGAGAATTGCTTGAACCCAGGAGGTGGAGGTTGCAGTGAGCTGAGGTCATGTGACTGCATTTCAGCCTGGGTGACAGAGTGAGACTCCATCTCAAATAATAATAATAATAATAACAATAATAATAATGTAGAGTCACCGAGCTCCTCTTTCACTGTGGATAGCAGGCTCCCAGAGTAAGGAGCCCATCAGAGCTGCTGCATGCCCCAGAGTTAACTGCGTGCAGCTTCTACACAGGGCCAGTCTCATGCATGTGTGACCTGTGCAATCCCACAGGGCCCCTGTGCTTAGGTTTCATGCTCTGCTGGTGATGTCTTGAAAATCTTAATAATGTTGAACAAGAAGACCTGCATCTTCATTCTGCACTGGGCCCTGCAAATTCTGTAACTGGTTCTGCCTGTACAATCTCACTCAGCATCCCTGCTAGTGGCCTCTGTAGGGTCAAGCCTGTCCAAATTGAAATAGAATGAATCCACCTGCAAATCATATAACGCTGGTAACAGAAGCAGCAGTGACAACCGTCAGTATGTGCTCAGTCACAATCGTCACCTTGTGCTAAATTATTACATCAAGAGTTACTAGGCAGTAGTTTCCTCTTTCCCTCACAGCAACCCAGCAAAGTCCACGTTACGACTATTTTGTAGAACAGAAAATAGCCCTGACTGCAAGAAAACTTGCCCAATCTGTTACAGAGCAGGTACACAGCAGAGCCAAAAATCAGGCAGAAATCTGTGATTCCAAAGTTCATGCTTCACCAAAATTAACTGTCTTCTCTGACATTTCCCTGACAGGCACTGTATTTTAGGAAGGGCAATTGCCTTGGCAGTTTTCATCAGGGAACTCACTTTACCTTGGGACATATCCAAATGCCAGAAAGTTCTTACTCATTCTGAAATATAGAGAAAGCTTTGCACGGTGATACTCATCACAGCAGTTTAAATATTTAAAACATCTGGAAGCAGCATAAATAATCAACAAGACATTGTCAGCTAAGGGAACCAAGTTACATAGGCAAAGTCACCTGTTATATACCCATATAAATTGCAGTTATAAAGATTTTGATAGTATAGAAAATAATTTTTTTATAATATAAATAAATTCGTATGAAAAGTGCATAGAGAAAGACTTGGAAATATGCTAAGATATTAATGTAGATGATTTCAGGATTAAGGGTAGCTGTGTTTTTCTTCACTTTCCAAATGTTCTATAATCTGTGCAAATTTCATTTATAAGTAAAAAAGATGGATGGAAAATATGTTATGCTATTGAGACAATAAATATTCCTTAGCATTAGGTACTGTGCTTGGCACCAGCAGCAAATAAGATAAAATCCTTGCCTTCATTTTGCTTATATTCTAGAACTGTTATTTTGATGAAACCTGTTATCATTACGTAGGCATCCATGTCAAGCTAATGGGCACTATTGGACGCACAGGCAACCAAAACTTACTTTTAAAAATAAACTGTTAAGTTGATCCTGTCCTTGGAAAGTTGATTGTTTTTCATCAGATAGGCTCAGTGTCTGGAGATGTCTGTATTTCAGGAGTTTTAATTCTGACAAAAAGTATACTAGTTGTCCTTTCTAGCTTTGAGACCCTTGTGGATTATTCAAGCATATTTTCTCTGGCTTCATTCAGGCGAACACTAGAGGTATTGACAGAATAGCACCAAGTTTGGGGCTCTAGCGAATACCTCAAAGTCCCACATTCAAGTCCCTGATGCTTGAATACATTGCAGGTGTGTGTGCTCCAATAGTGGATTCATCTACTGTGTACATCTCCTAGAGAGTTATGAAGGATATTTCCAAACGTTTTACTTACAGCAGGAGACGTTGTACTTATGGGATCCTCCTATGAACCAGTTTAGCAACTGTCAAAGAAGGAAATGAGGTCTGATCAGCCCATCTCATTCTTTCCCATACTGTTTCTCAGAGTCTGCTGCCTGTGTGCAGAGTTTTCTAAATATCCACAAACCGTCTGTTAAATAATTTGTTATAGCATTTCCCTGGTGAATAATATTAAGCTCATCTGTCTACGGTTGGGAATTTGCTTTTTTGTAAATCAGAACAATATTTTCCCATAACAAAGTCCTTGATGGGCTGAGTGGAGAATCACAAATACCTTGATAGGTGGTCCTTGAGATGGAAAATCGTCTCTAATCCTGACTAGCCCGAAGACCATAGACGTGTCTTGGCCTCTCTGTTGTCCTGAAGGCCCTCAGAGAGAGGTGAACTCTGTTAATTAAACACTCTTCATCTAAAACAAAGCATGCCAGCACAGGGAGATTTCAGAAGGACCATAAATGTGAATTTTATTTTGCATTTAAAAAGCCATGCTTTATCCAATTGACATGTTGGAAAAAAGATTGATAGGGGGGACTTCTTAAGAACACGAGAGGGGCTGGTAATTTGCATATTAATTTATGTACCCAAAATGAATGCAGACAGCCATAAAATGCACTTGTAATAATTATACTACCATTGAACTGTGGGCTTTTAATTAAATGGAATGTTTTTATCTTGTGTTTTTCACGTTAACCATGTTGCTATGGATGTCAAGCTGTTCTTGCAAATCAAAGCAGTGGCGATGGCTGATCCTGGGCTTTCATCACTCCCAGCCGAGGTGGCTTGCATTCCAGGACTGTGGCAGCTGGGTCTGGTGCTTAGGGAAAGCTCTGGGCACCTCTGCTTTATGCATACTTTAAAGGAGGGCAGTGGAGACCCAGCTCGGTCACACTGGCCCAGAACAGGCATGACAAACCTAGGCTTTGGAAATGAGAAAGGAACGATGCTTGCAACCCGTGAGCCTTTTAAGTTAATCAGAAAATGAAACCTTGGGTGTGCTTCTTGAGACATGTTTGCACTGTTTGCTGGTGCTGTTATTTTGATCTCTACTTCCATTGTGGGCCTATCAATGTTTAAGGCAGAAGCTACGTTATCCAAATGATCATTTTCATATTTTTCAATGCAGTAGCAAGAATGTTCTCCCTACTTCCCTCCATTTTTTTCCCTCCAAAAAAGCTGTTAAGTGGAGCCACTTGTGGCTGATATAAATAATTACCATTGTGTTTTGATGATCTGGGCTGGACACACTTAACCTCTCGTTTGGTAATCTGAGTTGCATGGTACCGGTCCATTGTTTTCATGGCAATTGCAGAGTCTGGGCACATCCAAGGCATTGTCAACCAGCTCCGTCTCCCAGAAAGGGTTCAGGGCTCTAGATTAGGGGTTGGAGAATGTCTTTGTTGACAGAAAATGAGTAGCGTACAGGCACTATTCTTATGCCCAAGGGAATTAACAAGGGAGAGTGACATCAGGTATATACAAGGCATTATGGTTCACTGTGACTTTTGCTACAACGTGGGCATCCAGGGACTTTTTACAGTGGCTCTGCACCGTATCCATCTCTTTTGGTTATAAGTAACAAAAACAAGTTCATTATTAGGGACACAGGTAGTGTGTTTCATGCAACTTAAGGGCAGGGATGGCACTGGGATTCAGAAATGATCATTAAAGAAACTGGGAATTTGATAAAAACCCAAGGAATATTCTGCTTAGCTCTTGGCTCCTCTTTGCCTCTGTGGTGAGTGCTTCGTTCTTTTCTATTGGCAGAATGGCTTTCCCCACTGCTCTGCCTTCAGGGCAGGCAGAGCAGAGATGACCAACACCTCCCAAGTTCTGATCCAGCCTCACAGTGTGTCTCTGTCCCAGTCACTCTTTCACTTCCTCAATTCTAAATTCCAGAGAAGGGACCCTGGCCCAGCCTAGATCTATTGCCTGGCCTCTGGTTCAGCCAACTGCAGTCTTAGGGGGCCAGGGTGGCAGATGAGTCTTTGTGTATGTATCTGTGTGTGTTGTGTATGTGTGTGCATGCACGCGTGCGTGGATCTGCGTGTAGAGCAGGGCAGGCTGGCAAATATGACTGTGAATAGGTGAGGACAGTTAATGACACACCAGGTGTCCTTGTCTGCATGTCTCTACTGCTTTTTAATTTGACACATTCAACTGACTTCATCTAGGAATGTTCCTAATGCTTTAGATGATCATGAAAACCAGGATCATCATGCTGAGGTCTTGGCAATTCGTCTCTTTTTAGAGCTAAGAGAGCGCTAAATACATTATATGTTCTTCAAATGAGTCACTTGGAAGAGCGTTAATGTGACCACAGTCTGGTACCCAGAGTTAGTCAACACACCATTTCTCCCAACGTAAAAAGAGATTTGGTCAGAGAGACTCTGAAATTATGCCCATCATGTACTGAGCAGTCCGCTAAAGAGTTTGATTAGAGCTATAGTAAAAACGTTGAAAGCAGGGCCACAGATTTTATGTGTGATTCTGCAATCTCCTAAATTTTAGTTTCTGCTTTGTCCTACTGTTTCAACCTCTCCTCTCCCTGTTTTTCAGCATCCCAAGTTGTTGTGAGATGAGGACCCATATTTTATGGCTTTTGTACCATATTTGCCTGAAATCCTCAAAAGATGCAAACTTTTTGTTAGGTAGTGAAATTAAAAGCTGAAGAAGGGAATTGCTGTAACTGTGAAGTTTTAATTATTGCTATTATGGCATGAATTATCAGGGAATAATCAAAACATGAATTTCTGTCTAACCCGAGACACAAGATAAATAAGAAGCTACAATGGTGCCAGAATTCATCAAGGAACTTGGAGTTATTCTGTCACCTTCATCGTTATAAATCCTGAGTGACATTATCATGGAAGGTGCAGAGGCCTCGCCAAGGAAGCTCACACCCAATGGGTGGATGGGGGAATGGGGGAGGGGGCGGGCAGATGGTCTCCTCTATTCAGACTGTGTGTGTGTGTGCACATGTTGGGAGATACCAACGTCCTTTTCTCCATATGGTTTTGATTGGCTGGAAAATAAGATACAAAGAGACACCAGTGAGAAAATGGAAGGATCACCCTTGTCACTGGTGATCGTTAAAAAAAGCTGGGAATTTGATAAAAACCCAAGGACTGTTCTGCCCATCTCTTGGCTTCTTTTTCCCTCTGTGGTGAGTGCTTCATTCTTTTCTCTTGGCAGAATGGCTTTCCCTGCTGCTCTGCCCTCAGGGCAGGCAGAGTGGAGACCACCAAGACCTCCCAAGTGCTGATCCAGCCTCACAGTGTGTCTCTGTCCCAGTCACTCTTTCACTTCCCATGGGCAGGGGAACTGGAAGGTATTGGACATGTGTGAGCTCACGTGAGTAGGGTGCCTTTTTTCTCCTCAGTACACTGTGGAAGAGGCTTCTGGGAGCAAGTGGAGTCTGCAGGTGTCCATACTTACATAGATGGCTGTTTCCACGAGTCCAGTGGAGAAGAAGAGAAAGGAGGCAGATCCCACCCTCCTCTAATGAGAATCTTTTTTGTTACCCAGGCTGGAGTGTAATGATGCAATCTCGACTCACTGTAGCCTCCACCTCCCCAGTTCAAGTGATTCTCCTGCCTCAGCTTCCCAATTAGCTGGGACTACAGCCATGTACCACCACGCCTGGCTAATTTTTGTATTTTTAGTAGAGATGGGGTTTCACCATGCTGGCCAGGCTGGTCTTGAACTCCTGACCTCAGGAGATCCACTCACCTCAGCCTCCCAAAGTGCTGGGATTACAGGCGTGAGCTACCGTGCCCGGCTTGATGAGAATCTTTAACAGCTTAGCTTCACACGGGGGAGAATTTGAACCAAACCAACCAGGTAAGTCTTTCTACCTGCATGAGGAGGAGCTAGTGGTGGGCTGGAGACCAGGAGTGTTTGGGGTATTTTCCTCGCGAAAATCAGTAGCAGGAAAACAGTACAACAACCACAGCTTTGATCCTCCACTTAATGCCTGGTGCAGATCACAGTGCCTGGCACTCAGAAAGGATGAATGGAGAAACTTACAAATGCCTGTCCCTGAAAAATAACAGGCACCCCATAAACACTCATTGAGTCCATAAATGCTTAAATGCTTTAGGCAACAAATTGACCCTGGAGATAATTGTAAAAGATTATAGTAATAATTTGATTCTGACCACATGCTACGTCCTTTCACAACTCTCAAGAAAGGCAACCCACATAGCCTTGTCCTCAGTACCAGGGACATAGATTTTGGTCTCTTGAGATTCTGATTTTTGGAACTATGGCAGGCAAGCACCAGCTGGTCATCTGTGCAGGTCCTGAGAATGACCCATCTGCATCAGAGGGGCCAAGTGCTGCTGGAACGGGGTTGTGCGTGAGGCAGTCACCATTCAAGGATTGGGTGGGCTCAACTGTTTTTTTTTCTCTATTCCCTAAATCCTAATTAACCACATGTAGAGTCATCATCCAATGGCCAATACCATGGCTGCTGATGTTTGCAGATAATTAGCCTTGGCTCCAAGCACCCAAAGTGGATTCTATAGTTATCTTGAATAGGAGGGGGATTTGATACAATTAATTGGCATTCATTTGGTGACTGAAGGTGTGATTAAATATCATTTTAGTTTTTAATGCAGCTTATTGCAAAGACAAAGACTTCTCTTTTGTGCATTTCACTATATAAGTTTAGGTTTCCTCATTTCTTAAAACTCTTTAAACATATATATGTGAACAATATTTCTAGGAGTATAAATTTTGGCAGATGACACCATTTTCCTTCCTCAGCCTCTGGCAAAAATTTCTGATAGTTAAATGAGCCATACATTTAGCAATTATGATTCTTTAGTGCAGATCACTTATAAAACCACCTTTTGAAGTGGGTCTGGTTAGCTTTGTGTTTCATCGCAGGTTACTCTGCATTAGATGGGCAGTGCCACCTGCTCTCCTGGCCACACTGGACGAAGTAGCCATGCGGCCCCATCACTCCTGAGGCGGAGTCACTTCCTTTGCCCAAGGGAGTCGCTTCAAACTCAGGGTGAAGTTAAATTACCCTGGTTATAGTCTCATCATGGAAGGCAAATGGAGAGCAACTCAATGCGACATGGGTTCCATTGGAGTCTGTGAAGCCTCAGGGGACACTGAAACATTTTCTCATTTGCCTGTGGCTTCTGTGGTGTCTTTTGAGAGTCAGGAAAACTCGGGACTAAGGTGATTTTCCTGCGATGGAGCAGTTTCTCTTTCTATTTCAGCTCACTGGGTATGTTTACAATAAGCTGATGTGGGTTGGATTGTGTCCCCCTAAAAGACATGCTAAAGCCCTACCCCCGGTACCTCAGAATGTGACTTCATCTGGAAAGAGGGTAGTTGCACATGTAATGAGTTATGTGAAGTCAAACTCATCATACGGTGGACCCTGCTTTAATACGACTGGTGTCCTTATAAGAAGATAGTCCCATGAAGACAGAGACACACAGGGAGAAGGCAAGGGGATGATGAAGGCAGGGACTGGAGTGATGCAGCTGCAAACCAAGGATTGCTAAGAGTTGCCGGCCACCCTCAGAAGCCGGGAGAGTCAAGGATGCTTCCTATTCAGTCTCAGGGGAGGCATCACCCTGCTAACACCTGGATCTTTGACTTGAAGCACCCTGAGTAAGAGAATGAGTTTCCATTGCTGTAAGCCACCTGATTTGTGGTGCTTTGTTACAGTGCCATAGCAAAGGAATGCAGAAGTGTTCAGTCCTATAAAGTGACCTCTGCAGCCTCTTCCTTGAGATCTACAGAGGTCGCTTCACAAGACTGAGTGCATTTGTATCAGTTTGCTAGGGGTATTAATTATAACAAAGTACCTGAAACTGGGCGGCTTCAATAACAGAAATTTATTTTCTCATAATTCTGGAGGCCAGAAGTCTAAGATCCAGGTATCAGCAGGGTTGGTTTCTTCTTGGCTCGTGGATGGCCATCTACTCCTGTGTGTTCATATGGTCCTCCCTCTGTGTGCTTCTGTGTTGTAATCTCTTCTTAGAAGGATGTCAGTCCTGTTGGATTAGGATCTACTCCAGTGATTTCATTTTACCTCAATTCTCTCTTTAAGGACCCTGTCTCCAAACATAGTGATGTTTGGAGTTACTGTAAGTAAGGACTTCAACATGTGAATTTTGGGGGTGACACATTTCAGCCCTAGCAGTCCTCTGACTAGTATATATTCGTTGAGGGAATGAACTGTGTTTCATGCACTTGGGTACCTGAAGAACCTCATGTAGAACCAAAGTCAGTGCTTAAAACCTTTGATTCTTAAGGGAAAAAGAAAAATAAGGACAAATCTGGTTTCTGCTTCTGTGGTCACTGTACATAGGCCCTCAGTCCCACAGTAAAATCTAGGGTCCATGGTGAAAATGTGCATATGGGAAAATGAGGATAACGGGGAGACGAAACAGAAAAGACCAGATGGGAATAGGTACGCTGGTGCATAGCATAGCAATAATAGTCATGACCATACGCCTTTTTGTTGCTGTTTGCATAATACTCATAGCTGTTAGAGTTGTAAAATGGAAATTTGTCCACATACATATTGTGATTCTTGTTTTGTAATCAAGACCACGATGTGATAGAAAGCAAAGGGAGAAAACATGGCCTCCGCCTGGGAGTTCCTGTCTTTCTCTTCTGTTTCCAAACAGCCCCAGCTGCCCGTGCTGTGAGAGCTGGGCGAGCTGGGCTTCAGCTTATCTCTTTTACTTTCTTCTGCCTATCCTGGTGCTGGGTGTCCCAGTCCAGCCAGATGCACAGAGATGTTGGGCCAGCCTGTGGCTATTCTACTGTTAGAATTTTAGAATTTGTAAGCAACCAGTTACAAATATGACTTCATGTTCCCCGAGATAGATAAGCAGGAGCAGATGTAGTTGACCTGTGAAAATATTTGGTGCAGACATGAAAGAAGTGGATATTTTATTCTCTTTTATTTTTTAAAAAATAAATTTCATCCGAGACGGGCGGATCACGAGGTCAGGAGATCGAGACCATCCTGGCTAACACGGTGAAACCCCGTCTCTACTAAAAAGTACAAAAAACTAGCCGGGCGAGGTGGCGGGCGCCTGTAGTCCCAGCTACTCGGGAGGCTAAGGCAGGAGAATGGCATAAACCCGGGAGGAGGAGCTTGCAGTGAGCAGAGATCCGGCCACTGCACTCCAGCCTGGGTGACAGAGCCAGACTCCGTCTCAAAAAAAAAAAAAAAAAAAAAAAAAAAAAAATAAATAAATAAATAAATTTCATCATATATATTTCAGGTCTACAGACTATTATAGGATACATATAGATAGTAAAACAGTTACTATCATGAAGCAAATTACTATTCAATCCTCTTACCTAGTTACCTTGTTTTTTTGTGTGGCAAAAACAGCTAAAATCCAGTCATTTAGCATGAGTCCCATCTCCAGCACAATTTTGTTACCTATAGTCCTCGTGTTGTGCATTGGATTCTTAGACTTACTCGTCAGACATATCTGCTGTTTTGAATCCTCTGACGTAGCATCTCCCCATTTCCTCCCCTGTCCCCAGTAGCCACTGTTTTTTCCTCTATCTCTGAATATTTGAATTTATTTTTAACTCTAAGTGATATAATGCAATATTTTCTTTCTCAGTCTGGCTTATTTCACTTAGAGTAATGTCCTTCAGCCTCATCCATGTTATGGCAAATGGCAAGACCTTGTTCTTCTTTAGGGATGAATAATATTCCATCGTATATAGGTAGCTCAGATTCTTTACCCATTTCCATTGCTGGATGCTTACATTGTTTCCATATCTTGGCTGCAGCGAAGGTGGGAGTGCAGATGATGTCTCTGTGAGGTGGTGATTTCATTTCCCTTGGGGGTATATTCCCAGAAGAAGAATCGCTGGGCCATATGGTAGTTCTATTTTTAATTTGTTTAGAAACCCTCATATTGTTTTCCATAATGACTATACCAATCTGCATTCCCACCAATAGTGTGCAAGAGCTCCCTTTTGCCCACACCTTCACCAACATTTGTTTTTTTGACTTTTGGAAAATAGCCATCTAGCGTTGTATCTCATAGTGGTTTTGATTTGCATTTTCTTGATGATTAATAATAGTGAGGGCTGGGTGTGGTGGCTCATGCCTGTAATCCCAGCACTTTGGGAGGCTGAGGCAAGTGGATTACCTGAGGTCAGGAGTTCAAGACCAGCCTGGCCAACATGGTGAAACCCCATCTCTACTAAAAATACAAAAATAGCCAGGCGTGGTGGTGGGTGCCTGTAATCCCAGCTACTCAGGAGGCTGAGGCAGGAGAATTGCTTGAACACGGGAGGCGGAGGTTGCAGTGAGCCAAGATTGCGCCATTGCACTCTAACCTGGGCAACAAGCGTGAAACTCCATCTCAAAATAAATAAATAAATAAATAAATAAAATAATAGTGAGGACCATTTCATATACCTATTGATAATTTTTCTGTCTTCTTTGAAAAAACGTCCATTCAAGTCTGTTGCCTATTTTTTAATTCAGTTATTTGTTTTCCCATTACTGAGTTGTATGAGTTCTTTATGAATTTTGGATATTAACTTCTTATACATATCTTTTACAAATATTCTTTCCCCAGTTTGTAGGCTGCTGTTTACTTTTGTCGATTGTTTCCTTTGCTGTGTGGAAGCTTGTTAGGTTGATGTAGTTCTATTTATTTATTTATTTATTTTTGCTTGTGTGGCCTAAGCTTTTGGTGTGATATCCAAAAAATCACTGTCAAGGCCAATATCTAGAAAACGTTCTTCTGTGTTCTCTTCCAGGAGTTTTATAATTTCTGGTTTTATATTTGGGTCTTTTATCTATTTCAGCTTGATTTTTGTGTATGATATAAGGGTCCAGTTTCATTCTCTTGCATTTGGAAATCCAGTTTTCCCGGCACCGTTTATCAAAGAGACTATTCTTTCCTCATTGTGTCCTCTTGGTGTCTTTGCCATAAATTGATTGACTCTATATATTTCAATGTATTTTTGCACTCTGTATTCTGTTCTACTAGACTGTGTGTCAGTACTATACTATTTTGATAACTATAGCTTTGCTATATTATTTTATCTTATTTTTGAGACAGGGTCTCACACTGTCACCCAGGCTGGAGTGCAGGGGCATAATCTGGGCTCACCACAGCCTTGACCTCCTGGTCTTAAGTGATCCTCCCACCTCAGTCTCCTGACTAGTTGGTACTACAGACATGCACCGCCGTGCCCAACTAGTTTTTTTTTTTTTTTTTTTTTTTTGAGATGGAGTCTTGCTCTGTCACCAGGCTGGAGTGCAGTGGTGTGATCTTGGCTCACTGCAACCTCTGACTCCCTGGTTCAAGCAATTCTCCTGCCTAAGCCTCTGAGTTGCTGGAATTACAGGCACACGCCATCACGCCCAGCTAGTTTTTGCATTTTCAGTACAGACAGGGTTTCACCGTGTTGGCCAGGATGGTCTCGATCTCCTGACCTTGTGATCCACCTGCCTCAGCCTCCCAAAGCGCTGGGATTACAGGTGTGAGCTACTGTGGCTGACCTTTTTGTTTTAATTTTTGTAGAGACGAGTTCTCACTATGGTGGAAATAGTTTTCCTATTTCTATGAAGAATGCCGGTGGTATATTGACAGGAATTGTGTTGAATCTGTGTATTGCTTTGGGTGATATGGACATTTTAACAATATTAACTCTTCCAATCCATGAACATGAACTGTCTTTCCATTTATTTGTATCTTCTTCAATTTCTTTCATTAGTGTTTTATAGTTTTCAATGTACAGATTTTTCGCCTCCTTGGTAAAATCTATTTCTATATTTTAAAAATGCTATCATAAATGGGATTGTTTTCTTGATTTATTTTTCAGTTAGATTGTTATTTTTATATAAAAATGTTTCTGATTTTTGCATGTTGTCTTTGTAACCTGAAACTTTACTGAATTCATGTATTATTTCTAACTTCTTTTTTGTGTGTGTGGACTCTTCGTTTTTTTCTCACAGGTAGGATCATGTCATCTGCAAATAGAGATCATTTTACTTTTATTTCTTTTTCCTGTTTGATTGATCTTGCTACTACTTCTAGTACTATGTTGAATAGAAGTGACAAGAATGGGCATCCTTGCCTTCTACTGTGTCACCGTGAAAAAGCCTTCAGTTTTCTCTCATTGCTTATAATGTTAGCTGTGGATTTTTCATAAGTGGCCTTTATGTTGAGGAACTTTCCTTCTATACCTAAAGTGTTGAGAGCTTTTATCAAGAAAGCCTGTTGGGCTTTGTCAAATGTATTTTCAGCATCATACCAATTTGTTGGCATGTATTTGTTCATGACAGTCCCTTATTATCTTTTTTAAATTTCTGGGGTGTCTTGAAATTTCTTCAGTTTTATTTTTGATTTTTGATTTACTTATTTGAGTCTTCTCTCTTTTTTACTTAGACTAGCTAAGGGTTTGTCAATTTTGATTATTTTTTCCAAAAACCATCTCTCAGTTTTTTTGTGTTCTCTATTGATTTACTGATTTATTTTTGTTGTTGTTCTTTTTGTTTTTTTGAAACAGGATCTCCTCTCTTCTCTGTCCCCCAGGCTGGAGTGCAATAGTGCAATCTCAGGTCACTGCAACCTTTGCCTCCTGGGTTCAAGTGATTCTCCCACCTCAGCCTCTCAGGTGGCTTGTTCTGATTTTTATTATTTCCTTTATCCTGCTAATTTTGGGTTTAGTGTGTTCTTTTTCTAGTTCCTTGAGGCATAATATTAGATGTCTTACTTGGGATTTCTCTTCTTTTTTTTCTTTCTTCTTTTTTAATGTACACATTTATTGCTATAAACTTTCTTCTTGGAACTGCTTTTGTTGCATCCCATAGGTTTTGGTATTTTGTATTTCCATTTTCATTTGTCTCAAGATGTTTGTAAATTTCCCTTTTAATATTTTCTTTGACCCGTTGCATACTTGTGAATTTTCCAAGATTCCTTCTGTTACTGATTTCTAGTTTCAAACCACCGTGGTTTGAAATGATATTTGAGATGATTTCAGTCTTCTTCAATTTGTTAAGACTTGTTTTGTGGCTTAACATATAGTCTGTCCTATAGAGTGTTCTCACACACACTGAAGAAAAATGTGTATTCTGTTGCCATTGGATGGAATGGTCTATATGTGTCTATTACACCAGTTGGTCAAAAGTGAAATTCTAAGTCCAGTATTTCCTTATTAATTTTCTGTCTGATTGACTGATACATTGTTGAAAGTGGGTTTTATTGATTATTTCTATGGTTTTTATATTCTTTATTTGATTTATTTCTGTTTTGATTTTTATTTCCTTTCTTTTGCTAATTTTAGGTTTAGCATGTTCTTCCTTTTCTAGTACCTTGAGGCATAAAATGTTAGACTTTTTACTTGGGATCTTTCTTCTTTTTAATGTAGACATTTATTGCTATCCTAGGTTATTGAAGTCCCTGATAACAATTGCTGTATTGCTGTTTATTTCTCCCTTCATGTCCATTAATTTTTTTTTTTTTTTAAGACAGTGTCTTGCTCTGTCACCCAAGCTGGAGTGCATTGGCAAGATCTCAGCTCACTGCAATGTCTGGCTCCCAGGTTCAAGCATGTCTCCCTGCCTCAGCCTTCCGAGTAGCTGGGATTACAGATGCCCGCCACCACGCCCAGCTAATTTTTGTATTTTATTTTTTATTATTATTATACTTTAAGTTCTAGGGTACATGTGCATAACGTGCAGGTTTGTTACCTATGTATACTTGTGCCATGTTGCTGTGCTGCACCCATCAACTTGTCAGCACCCATCAACTCGTCATTTACATCAGGTATAACTTCCAGTGCAGTGCAATCCTTCCCCCCTCCCCGCTCCCCATGATAGGCCCCGATGTGTGATGTTCCCCTTCCCGAGTCCAAGTGATCTCATCGTTCCGCTCCCACCTATGAGTGAGAACATGCCGTGTTTGGTTTTCTGTTCTCATGATAGTTTGCTAAGAATGATGGTTTCCAGCTGCATCCATGTCCCTACAAAGGACACAAACTCATCCTTTTTATGGCTGCATAGTTTTCCATGGTGTATATGTGCCACATTTTCTTAATCCAGTCTGCCACTGATGGACATTTGGGTTGATTCCAAGTCTTTGCTATTGTGAATAGTGCCGCAATAAACATACGTGTGCATGTGTCTTTATAGCAGCATGATTTATAATCCTTTGGGTATATACCCAGTAATGGGATGGCTGGGTCATATGGTACATCTAGTTCTAGATCTTTGAGGAATCGCCATACTGTTTTCCATAATGGTTGAACTAGTTTACAATCCCACCAACAGTGTAAAAGTGTTCCTATTTCTCCACATCCTCTCCAGCACCTGTTGTTTCCTGACTTTTTAATGATTGCCATTCTAACTGGTGTGAGATGGTATCTCATTGTGGTTTTGATTTGCATTTCTCTGATGGCCAGTGATGATGAGCATTTTTTCATGTGTTTGTTGGCTGTATGAATGTCTTCTTTTGAGAAATGTCTGTTCATATCCTTTGCCCACTTTTTGATGGAGTTGTTTGTTTTTTTCTTGTAAATTTGTTTGAGTTCTTTGTAGGTTCTGGATATTAGCCCTTTGTCAGATGAGTAGATTGCAAAAAATTTCTCCCATTCTGTAGGTTGCCTGTTTACTCTGATGGTAGTTTCTTTTGCTGTGCAGAAGCTCTTTAGTTTAATGAGATCCCATTTGTCAATTTTGGCTTTTGCTGCCATTGCTTTTGGTGTTTTAGACATGAAGTCTTTGCCCATGCCTATGTCCTGAATGGTACTACCTAGGTTTTCCTCTAGGGTTTTTATGGTATTAGGTCTAACATTTAAGTCTCTAATCCATCTTGAATTAATTTTCGTATAAGGAGTAAGGAAAGGATCCAGTTTCAGCTTTCTACTTATGGCTAGCCAATTTTCCCAGCACCATTTATTAAATAGGGAATCCTTTCCCCATTTCTTGTTTCTCTCAGGTTTGTCAAAGATCAGATGGCTGTAGATGTGTGGTATTATTTCCGAGGACTCTGTTCTGTTCCATTGGTCTATATCTCTGTTTTGGTACCAGTACCATGCTGTTTTGGTTACTGTAGCCTTGTAGTATAGTTTGAAGTCAGGTAGCGTGATGCCTCCAGCTTTGTTCTTTTGACTTAGGATTGTCTTGGCAATGCGGGCTCTTTTTTGGTTCCATATGAACTTTAAAGCAGTTTTTTCCAATTCTGTGAAGAAACTCATTGGTAGCTTGATGGGGATGGCATTGAATCTATAAATAACCTTGGGCAGTATGGCCATTTTCACGATATTGATTCTTCCTATCCATGAGCATGGTATGTTCTTCCATTTGTTTGTGTCCTCTTTGATTTCACTGAGCAGTGGTTTGTAGTTCTCCTTGAAGAGGTCCTTTATATCCCTTGTAAGTTGGATTCCTAGGTATTTTATTCTCTTTGAAGCAATTGTGAATGGAAGTTCATTCATGATTTGGCTCTCTGTTTGTCTGTTACTGGTGTATAAGAATGCTTGTGATTTTTGCACATTAATTTTGTATCCTGAGACTTTGCTGAAGTTGCTTATCAGCTTAAGGAGATTTTGGGCTGAGACAATGGGATTTTCTAAATATACAATCATGTCATCTGCAAACAGGGACAATTTGGCTTCTTCTTTTCCTAACTGAATCCCCTTGATTTCTTTCTCTTGCCTGATTGACCTAGCCAGAACTTCCAACACTATGTTGAATAGGAGTGGTGAGAGAGGGCATCCCTGTCTTGTGCCAGTTTTCAAAGGGAATTTTTCCAGTTTTTGCCCATTCAGTATGATATTGGCTGTGGGTTTGTCATAAATAGCTCTTATTATTTTGAGGTACGTTCCAACAATACCGAATTTATTGAGCGTTTTTAGCATGAAGGGCTATTGAATTTTGTCAAAAGCCTTTTCTGCATCTATTGAGATAATCATATGGTTCTTGTCTTTGGTTCTGTTTATATGCTGGATTATGTTTATTGATTTGCGAATGTTGAACCAGCCTTGCATCCCAGGGATGAAGCCCACTTGATCATGGTGGATAAGCTTTTTGATGTGCTGCTGAATCCGGTTTGCCAGTATTTTATTGAGGATTTTTGCATCGATGTTCATCAGGGATATTGGTCTAAAATTCTCTTTTTTTGTTGTGTCTCTGCCAGGCTTTGGTATCAGGATGATGTTGGCCTCATAAAACGAGTTAAGGAGGATTCCTTCTTTTTCTATTGATTGGAATAGTTTCAGAAGGAATGGTACCAGCTCCTCCTTGTACCTCTGGTAGAATTCAGCTGTGAATCCATCTGGTCTTGGACTTTTTTTGGTTGGTAGGCTATTAATTATTGCCTCAATTTCAGAGCCTGCTATTGGTCTATTCAGGGATTCCACTTCTTCCTGGTTTAGTCTTGGAAGAGTGTAAGTGTCCAGGAAATTATCCATTTCTTCTAGATTTTCTAGTTTATTTGCGTAGAGGTGTTTATAGTATTCTCTGATGGTAGTTTGTATTTCTGTGGGGTCAGTGGTGATATCCCCTTTATCATTTTTAATTGCGTCGATTTGATTCTTCTCTCTTTTCTTCTTTATTAGTCTTGCCAGCAGTCTGTCAATTTTGTTGATCTTTTCAAAAAACCAACTCCTGGATTCATTGATTTTTTGGAGGGTTTTTTGTGTCTCTATCTCCTTCAGTTCTGCTCTGATCTTAGTTATTTCTTGCCTTCTGCTAGCTTTTGAATGTGTTTGCTCTTGCTTCTCTAGTTCTTTTAATTGTGATGTTAGAGTGTCAATTTTAGATCTTTCCTGCTTTCTCTTGTGGGCATTTAGTGCTATAAATTTCCCTCTACACACTGCTTTAAATGTGTCCCAGAGATTCTGGTATGTTGTATCTTTGTTCTCATTGGTTTCAAAGAACATCTTTATTTCTGCCTTCATTTCGTTATGTACCCAGTAGTCATTCAGGAGCAGGTTGTTCAGTTTCCATGTAGTTGAGCGGTTTTGATTGAGTTTCTTAGTCCTGAGTTCTAGTTTGATTGCACTGTGGTCTGAGAGACAGTTTGTTATAATTTCTGTTCTTGTACATTTGCTGAGGAGTGCTTTACTTCCAATTATGTGGTCAATTTTGGAATAAGTGCGATGTGGTGCTGAGAAGAATGTATATTCTGTTGATTTGGGGTGGAGAGTTCTATAGATGTCTATTAGGTCTACTTGCTGCAGAGATGAGTTCAATTTCTGGATATCCTTGTTAACTTTCTGTCTCATTGATCTGTCTAATGTTGACAGTGGAGTGTTGAAGTCTCCCATTATTATTGTATGGGAGTCTAAGTCTCTTTGTAAGTCTCTAAGGACTTGCTTTATGAATCTGGGTGCTCCTGTACTGGGTGCATATATATTTAGGATAGTTAGCTCTTCCTGTTGAATTGATCCTTTTACCATTATGTAATGGCCTTCTTTGTCTCTTTTGATCTTTGATGGTTTAAAGTCTGTTTTATCAGAGACTAGTATTTCAACCCCTGCTTTTTTTTGTTCTCCATTTTCTTGGTAAATCTTCCTCCATCCCTTTATTTTGAGCCTATGCATGTCTCTGCATGTGAGATGGGTCTCCTGAATACAGCACACTGATGGGTCTTGACTCTTTATCCAGTTTGCCAGTCTGTGTCTTTTAATTGGAGCATTTAGTCCATTTACATTTAAGGTTAATATTGTTATGTGTGAACTTGATCCTGCCATTATGATATTAACTGATTATTTTGCTCATTAGTTGATGCAGTTTCTTCCTAGCCTCGATGGTCTTTACATTTTGGCATGTTTTTGCAATGGCTGGTACCGGTTGCTCCTTTCCATGTTTAGTGCTTCCTTCAGGGTCTCTTGTAAGGCAGGCCTGGTGGTGACAAAATCTCTAAGCATTTGCTTATCTGTAAAGGATTTTATTTCTCCTTCACTTATGAAACTTAGTTTGGCTGGATATGAAATTCTGGGTTTAAAATTCTTTTCTTTAAGAGTGTTGAATATTGGCCCCCACTCTCTTCTGGCTTGTAGAGTTTCTGCCGAGAGATCTGCTGTTAGTCTGATGGGCTTCCCTTTGTGGGTAACCCAATGTTTCTCTCTGGCTGCCCTTAAGATTTTTTCCTTCATTTCAACTTTGGTGAATCTGGCAATTATGTGTGTTGGAGTTGCTCTTCTCGAGGAGTATCTTTGTGGCGTTCTCTGTATTTCCTGGATTTGAATGTTGGCCTGCCCTACTAGGTTGGGGAAGTTCTCCTGGATGATATCCTGAAGAGTGTTTTCCAACTTGGTTCCATTTTCCCCCTCACTTTCAGGCACCCCAATCAGATGTAGACTTGGTCTTTTTACATAATCCCATACTTCTTGCAGGCTTTGTTCATTTCTTTTTCTTCTTTTTCTTTTGGTTTCTCTTCTTGCTTCATTTCGTTCATTTGATCCTCAATCGCTGATACTCTTTCTTCCAGTTGATCGAGTCGGTTACTGAAGCTTGTGCATTTGTCACGTATTTCTCGTGCCATGGTTTTCATCTCTTTCATTTCATTTATGACATTCTCTGTATTAATTACTCTAGCCACCAATTCTTCCACTTTTTTTTCAAGATTTTTAGTTTCTTTGCGCTGGGTACGTAGTTCCTCCTTTAGCTCTGAGAAGTTTGATGGGCTGAAGGCTTCTTCTCTCATCTCGTCAAAGTCATTCTCCGTCAAGTTTTGATCCGTTGCTGGCGATGAGCTGCACTCCTTTGCTGGGGGAGATGCGCTCTTATTTTTTGAATTTCCAGCTTTTCTGCCCTGCTTTTTCCCCATCTTTGTGGTTTTATCTGCCTCTGGTCTTTGATGATGATGGTGACGTACTGATGGGGTTTTGGTGTAGGTGTCCTTCCTGTTTGATAGTTTTCCTTCTAACAGTCAGGACCCTCAGCTGTAGGTCTGTTGGAGATTGCTTGAGGTCCACTCCAGACCCTGTTTGCCTGGGTGTCAGCAGCAGAGGCTGCAGAAGATAGAATATTGCTCAACAGCAAGTGTACCTGTCTGATTCTTGCTTTGGAGGCTTCCTCTCAGGGATGTACTCCACCCTGTGAGGTGTGGGGTGTCAGACTGCCCCTAGTGGGGGATGTCTCCCAGTTAGGCTACTCAGGGGTCAGGGACCCACTTGAGCAGGCAGTCTGTCCCTTCTCAGATCTCAACCTCCGTGTTGGGAGATCCACTGCTCTCTTCAAAGCTGTCAGACAGAGTTGTTTGTGTCTGTAGAGGTTTCTGCTGCTTTTGTTGTTGTTTAGCTGTGCCCTGTCCCCAGAGGTGGAGTCTACAGAGACAGGCAGGTTTCCTTGAGCTGCTGTGAGTTCCACCCAGTTCGAGCTTCCCAGCGGCTTTGTTTACCTGCTTAAGCCTCAGCAATGGCGGGCGCCCCTCCCCCAGCCTCGCTGCTGCCTTGCAGTTAGATTGCAGACTGCTGTGCTAGCAATGAGTGAGGCTCTGTGGGCGTGGGACCCTCCTGGCCAGGTGTGGGATATAATCTCCTGGTGTGCCTGTTTGCTTAAAGTGCAGTATTGGGGTGGGAGTTAAGCGATTTTCCAGGTGTTGTGTGTCTCAGTTCCCCTGGCTAGGAAAAGGGATTCCCTTTCCCCTTGCACTTCCCAGGTGAGGTGATGCCTCACCCTGCTTCAGCTCTTGCTGGTTGGGCTGCAGCAGCTGACTAGCACCGATTGTCCGGCACTCCCTAGTGAGATGAACCCAGTACCTCAGTTGAAAATGCAGAAATCACCGGTCTTCTGTGTCGCTCGCACTGGGAGTTGGAGACTGGAGCTGTTCCTATTCGGCCATCTTGCTCCGTCCCCCTCCTAATTTTTGTATTTTTAATAGAGGCTGGGTTTCGCCGTATTGGCCAGCCTGGTCTTGAACTCCTGACCTCAGGTGATCTGCCCACCTCGGCCTCCCAAAGTGCTGGGATTACAGGGATGAGGCACTGCACCCAGTCTCCATTAACATTTGCTTTATGTTTTAGGTGCTCCAGTTTTGGATACATATATTTCCAATGGTCTTGTCCTCTAATGAACTGACCCCTTTATCATTGAATAATGATTTTCTTTGTCTCTTGCAACATTTTTTCACTTGAAGTCTATCTTATCAGGTATAAGTATTGCTACTCCTACTCTCTTTTAATTACCATTTGCATGGAATATCTTCTTCCACTGTTTTACTTTCAGCCTGTGTATGTCCTTAAAGCTTAAGTGTATCTCTTGTAAGGAGGTAGCATATAGTTGGGCCTTGTTTTTAATTTTTTAAATCCATTCAGCCACTCTATGTCTTTTGATTAAAGATATTAATGTATTTACGTTCAAGGTTATTATTGATATGTAAGGACTTACTACTGCCATTTTGTTATTTGTTTTCTGGTTGTTTTGTAGCTCCTTTGTTCCTTTCTTTCTCTCGTGTTCTCTATTTTTTGATGTGATAATTTTCTGTAAGCTTTGATTTCTTTCTCCTTATCATTTATATATCTACTGTAGCTTTTTGTTTTGTGGTTACTGTTAGACTTACATAAAACATCTTAGAGTTGTAATCTACTATTTTAAGCTGATAACAACTTACATCGTATAAAAATCTCTATATTTTACCCTGCCCTCCCACAATTTATATTTTTGATGTCATAATTTACATCTTTTATATTGTGTATTCCTTAACAACTTATTGTAATTTTAGTTATTTTTGACCATTTGACATTTTGACTTCATACTAGAGATATGTGTAATTTATATACCACTGTTATAGTATCTGAGTACTCTGGATTTGATTATGTACTTACTTCCACCAGTAGTTTTATACTTTCATATGTATTCATGATAGTAAATATTCTCCTTTTTTTGTTTTTGCTTGAAGAACCTCATTAAGCACTTGTTGTAAGGCAGGCTTATGGTAATGAATTCCTTTGTCTTTTGCTTGTCTGTGAAAGATTTTGTCTTTCATTTCTTAAGGATAGCTTTGCTTGGTATATTATTCTTGGCTAACAGTATTTTTTTTTCTTTCAGAATTTTAAATATATTATCCTATTCTCCTTTGGCCTGCAAGGCATCTGCTTAGAAATCCACTGATAGGCTGACAGAGATTTCCTTATATGTGATTTGGCAGTTTTCTCTTGCTGCTTTAAAAATTTTCTCATTTCTTTGACTATTGACAGTTTGATTATAATGTGCCTCAGAGAAGACCTCTTTGGGTTGAATCTATTTGGGAACCTTTGGATGTCCATATCTCTCCCAAGACTTGGGAGCTTTTCAGGAATTATTTCGTTATGTAAGCTTTCTATTGCTTTCTCTATTTCTTCTCCTTCTGAAACTTCTATAATGTGAATATTTGTTCACTTAGTGGTGTCCCATAAATTCTGTAGTCTGTCTCTACTCTTTCTTATTCTTTTTTTTGTTTTTCCTCTGACTGAGTCATTTCAAAAGACCTATCTTCCAGTTCACAAATTCTTTCTTCTACTTGATCCAGTCTGCAGTTGAAGCTATCAGATGAATTTTTTGTTTCATTGACTGAATTCTTCAGATCCAAGATTTCTGTTTGGTTCTTTTTTGATTCTATCTCTTTTTTGAATTTCTCATTCAGATTATTAATTGTTTTCCTAATTTCATTCAATTGTCTATTTGCATTCTCTTATATCTCAGTGAGTTTCCTTAAAATTATTATTTTTAGTTGTTTTTTAGGCAGCTCATAAATTTATGCCTCAAATATTCCAAATTTCTTTGGGGTCAGTTACGAAATAATTATTATGTTCCTTTGTGGTGTCATGTTTTCTTGCTTTTTCATGTTTCTTGTATTTCTGCATTTATGTCTGTGCACCTGGTGGTGCACCTCTTCTGAACTTTACAGTGTGGTTTTTGTAGGGGAAGACTTTCACCTGCAGATGGGCCTGAGAGTACTGGTTGAGCAGAATGTGGTGACTCTAGTTCACTGTGAATATAATGCTATAGTCTCCATGCAGATTCTTCAGCTGTGATCAGTGTTAGCGATGACAGCAGGTGCCTTAGTGGCCTAGGCTGCAGGAGTTTGTGGCAGTAATGGTGGCTGCATAAGTTATCAGGGCAAGGGCTTTAGGGAATCCTCTGTTATTGCCTTTCTCAAAGATAATATCAATATCCTCTGTTACTGTCTTTCTCAAAGTGGGGAGGCTTGGCTGAGGGTATGTCTCTTAGTATTGGGTCTAACACGGCTCACAGGCAGCCACAGGCAGTGGCCCTGGAATCCAAGACACAGGTGCTCAGAGGGGCTGTGGAGCTGGGTTCTTGGGCTGAGGGTGTTGAAAAACTATTATAGCGCCTGGGATGTCAGGCACAGATTCACTCTCCAAGGCATAAGTGAATGCAGTTCTTTCACCAAGCCAGGATCTGTTGCTCTGAGGCATACCCCAGCATCTCAGGCCCAAGGGGGATAGAACTATGCTTCTAACCCTTAAGGACCGGGTATATATAGTATTGACATGGCTCCAGGAAATAAGAGATACTCTGGAGGCTTGGGCCCTGAGGAACAGGGCACAGCTGCAATTCGTGACCCACAGCCAACAGACACGACAACTTGTATTCTGGGGTATAAGATACCATGCACTGGTACCTCTGGACCCTGATGCAGCAGTATCCCAGGCTCTGTGAGGCCAGGTATAGCAGAAGGAATGAACTAGGAATGGCAAGATGCCACTGAAGCTTGGGTCCTAGAAGGCAGGGAGCAGCACAGTGATGGCTCCGCTCCTCAGAGAGGCAGAGAGCCTCAGCAACTTGGATTACAGGGGGGTAGTCCAGTTCTAGGTAGGTGGAGCTCTGTGGGTATTTGGAGGATAGGGTGGCACAACTCAGCAAGGCTCTGATTCTCTGGGACTTGAGGCATTGTGTCTACTTGGCCTTAAAAAGTGCAGCTCCGTGGGTCAGTGGAGCCTTTGGATCCCTGTGGGTAGATGTGGATCAGCTGTAGTTCTGGGAGGTGCGGCTGGTCTGGTGTGCTGGAGACTTAGAGCCCCTGGAGGTAGAATGCGGCTTCACCTGTGGCATGGGGTGGGGGTGCAAGACAGCTCCAGTGTGTGGAAGGCCTGAGGTCCTTCGGGGGTGGGGTGCTGCCTTAACTGTGGTGCCAGGGAGTATGATTGCTTTGGTAGTTTGAGGCTCTGGGTCCCCAGTGGTGGAACACCACTTCCACTTAGCCCTAAGGGGAGGGTGCACCACTGACTAGGATGTGGAGGATGTAGCAGCTCTTCAATAGCTTGATTTTAGGGAATGAAGTGTAGCAGCAGCTCTGCTCGGGATGGCACCGAGTGGGCATGGTGCACTGGTGGCTGAGCCTGAGGGATGGAAGAATTCAGTAGCTACTCACCCCCAGAGCAGGGTGCACTGTAGCGTGTCTCCAGTTCCAAGCTGGCACAGTATAGTAACAGCATGAGCCATGGTGGAAGGGCAGGGAAGAGTGTCAGTTCCTTCTCTGTGGGTAGCTCAGTGTGTGGGCTCCAGAGAGCTTTCTCAATGGGGCTCTGAGCCTGTGAGGACTGCAGGAGTCTCCAGGAGTGAAAATTGCAGGTGTCTACATTGGTGATAGGGGCTGCTGAGGTCCTCTTGCTGACCTTTCCCCTGTAGGAAAGTGTCCTTCTTGGTTTTAGGCCGATCCCCACTTGTGAGCTGGGGTGGTGGAGGAGAGGTGTCTTTCTTTTGCTATGTGGCCACCACGTGATTCTGTGTTCTGAAGGATTTTTGCTGCTTCTTTGTTCTTCTCTTATGGCTCTTCTTTAGTTATTTGTTGAAATGGAGTTGTGTATTTATTGTTTTGAACTTTTTTTGGCTGGAGGGGGTGGTGGTGGAGAGTAACAGCAGCTTCTAGTCGGCTATCTTGCTGACATTCTATCCTGAATCCTTTATTCTTTTGAAGTTTTTCATTCATCTAGTTTTCAACATATTGAGACCCCACTATGTGCCAGATCCACAGTCAGGCACCATATATCTAGAAGGTTTTTCCTTTTTATAATGTGGTACCAACTCCTCCTTTTACTTGGCTTTACAGGTCTTTGTAAACTGTAAGTGAATTCTTCTCAAACTTCTCTGTGAATGTGACTTCCCCAGGTTGCTTATTAAAGATGTGGATTGCTTGTTCTTTATTCCTAGAGAGTATGAGTCAATGGGTCTTGTGTGGAGTCTAGGAATTTGAATTTTTAGCTAATACTTCTGGAGATCCCCATACAAGCGGCCCATGGACAAATACCCTTTGAGAATACTACTGTAGGGTTGGACGTACAGGTGAGGGAGTGGTCCTTATCTTAGCCATATTAGCACATTGCTCTTAACACTGAAGTTGAGCAGCCAGTAGAAAATAAGTATGTTTGGGGCAGGACCTATAGGGCATGTCCATAGGAATGGAGTATGTGTGCATGGGTTGGAGAGGCGGGGCTGTGGGGAAAATGAAAGGGATCTCCTTCAGCTGGGATCTGCCTTCCCTGCCTCTCTTTTCCTTGAGAAGTCCTGGGTTCCAATGGCCAGGCTTTGTGTTCTTCCTTTCCTGGATTTACTTTGCTTGATACAGCTCACCAGAGTTCAGAATTAAATTGTTTCCTTTCTTAATGGAATTTGATTTTCAGCTTGTGAAAATATAATCCAGCGGCCTGGCCCTTTGACTTCAGCCTACAGCAGCTTCTTACCGGTTTAGACTACCTTGTCAGTGATAAGGTTCGAGCTGTACTTGGAATTCCCAGGAAGAGGTTTTCTTTGTTGTTCTGAGAAACACTAGTTTTCACACCCATTATTTCCAGCTTAATTTAAAATGTTTGTTGCTGAGGGAAATGGCCTTTGCTTGTGCTGGGAGGTCTTTTGCTGAGATCTGAGACTTTTGTGTTTACAGAATGAATATGCTAGCTTGGATGGACAGTTATTTTTATCCCATTCCTATGTTGAAAACTAAATGGGAAATAAACCCATGAAGTCTAATAGGGGACCACACCACCTATGGCAACTCATTTCAGCATATACATTTGTTTTCTTTTACCTTCAACATAAAAATCCTTTGTAAGTCTCCCTTGGTAGTATCCAAAATTGCATGTCTGATCTTTTATGTACCAATCACTCCTGAAAATATCCCTGCAATTTCAATGCTATCTGGAGCAGTTACCGTCCATATTCTACGTACAGGACTAATGGAGGAAGAGGAATAAATATTATGGCAATTATTACTATGAGCTTTTATTTTAAGCTGCAAGGCCCAAGATTTCTCTGGCGATATAAGTACATCAAACTATTTTTTTATGGTCACATCTAAACTGGGCAATAAGAGCGTATCAATAAACTTCAATTACACTCAAGAAAATACTAAAAGTGAATCTCTAGTGATGCTCAATAAAGCCTACAGGCGCATTAGAGTTATACAGAGCAGTGACATCCATCTGGTATTTTTCAGTGACTTCTAGTCAATTACTATATTTCATCCTGTGTAATCCTCTTTTATCTTCAGTTCCTGCTGGTGCCGTAATTCTCACTCTGCTACATCTGTGGCTTTACTGTGAATTTTTATTGCCTAGAAGTCAGTTCATCCCTTCCTGCCCCAGGATGTTGTCGAACTGTATCTGTTGAAGATTTAATTGCAATGTAGAGACACATAGGAAATACATAAAGTGACTGGCAACATCACTAAAAAATGGGCATACTTTGAAATAAAATGTTGCCTTTCAGCCAAGTATGGATTCCATGAACCTTTGGACCTACAGTTTGCAGTGTTGTTTTTAAAGAGTAAAAAAGTAAACAAAAGAAAACAAACACAAAGAAACAAAATCAACCCTGTCTGATGGTGATCTTTTGGAAAGGAGATTTTGTACACATTTTACATACATACTACATTTGCATAAGTGTTTTTTGTGTATATGAAAATGTATATGTGTATAAGTGGTATATGTTTGTATTAATGTTATAAAATATATTTTATATTTTGGAAAGTCAAAAGTATTTTTTTTAAAATCCAGGCTTTACTTTTTGGAGCAGTTTTAGGTTCACAGCAAAATTGAGAGGAAGGTACAGAGATTTCCCATGTACCACCTGCCAATTATCTCCCACTGCCAACACCCCCCACCACACGGTCTATTTGTTGTAATCAATGAACCTACATTGGCATGTCATTATCACCCAAAGTCCATAGTTTACACTAGGACTCACTCTTGGTGTTGTACATTTTCTGGGTTTTGAGAAATGTATAATGGCATCCATACGCCTTAATCTACCTTTCTGGTAGCACACAGAACAGTTTCTCTGCCCTAAGGTCCTCTGTGCTCCACCTATTCATCTCTCCATCCCTGCACTTCTGGCAACCACTGATCTTTTTATTGTCTCCATATTTTGAGGACATGATATAGTTGGAATCACAGCCTGTGTGGCTTTTACAGATTGGTTTCTTTTACTCAGTAATATGCGTTTAAAATTCTTCCATGTTTTTTCATGGCTTGATAATAGCTGTATTTTTAAAAGAATTAATGAGTAATAAAACGGAATGTACTCATTGTTTAGTTTTTGAGAAAACGTATTTTGTTTTTTTTGAGGTATATCATTATTATTATACTTTAAGTTCTAGGGTACATGTGCACAATGTGCAGGTTTGTTACGTATGTATAAATGTGCCATGTTGGTGTGCTGTACCCGTTAACTCGTCATTTACATTAGGTATATCTCTTAATGCTATCCCTCCCCGCTCTACCCACCCCATGACAGGACCTGGTGTATGACATTCCCCACCCTGTGTCCAGGTGTTCTCATCGTTCAATTCCCACTCATGAGTGAGAACATGCAGTGTTTGGTTTTCTATCCCTGCGATAGTTTGCTCAGAACGATGGTCTCCAGCTTCATCCATGTCCCTACAAAGGACATGAACTTATCCTTTTTTATGGCTACATAGTATTTCACATTTTCTTAATCCAGTCTATCATTGGTGGACATTTGGGTTGGTTCCAAGTCTTTGCTATTGTGAATAGTGCCACAATAAACATACATGTGCATGTGAAGGCTCACAATTTACAGTGCACTTAAATTGCAAACTTGAGTTTGCAATGTTGTAAAGATGAATGACTTATTACTCTGAACCACAAATGAGGTTGTCAAATCAGTGGTTGGGGGAAAAAACAGTGATGACGACTATGGGAAGACTGATAATCTTTGCCATATATTTTTGCCACTAAAAACTGGGTTGCTTTCAGCCTCTATTTTTTGAAGGACTCAGCGTATAGTCACCACCCTGGTTTGCCCAGGAACTTCAAACCCTATCCATTGGGGCTTTGTACTTCTCGTCCCAAACTTACGCCCTCATTGCCAAAAATGCAGACTGTTTGTGTTGTGAAGAGAGGTTTTCTGGAAATTAGACTTACAGAACTAAAAAGGAAAATTCCTGGGCAAACCAAGTGGTGACTCACTCTATTAGCCACTTATATTGTGATAGCTAAGTTTGGTCACATGAATCCAACCACAACTGAATTTATGACTACTCAAGTGCCCAGGAAAAGAGCAAATGTGTTTACTAAGTACCTCGTAGGACTGCTTTATCTGCCTTTTTGCTTAGCTAATTCCTATTTATTTTTCAAATCTTATTTCATATGTAACCTCTACTGAGAACCCAAACTTGTACAGTCAAATCCTCCTCATCCCATGATAGTTGTTCTATCATAATGTGTATCCTTCCCTTTCCTTGTCTTTTCCTCCCATATCTCTCCATCTTCTACCTTCCTCCTCTCGTCCCCTCCCCCTTCCTCCTTCTTTCCTTTCTTTCTTCCCTCATTCATTCCTTCCTCCTTTCTTTCCAAAACTATTTATTGTACCTCAACTGTGAGCCAGATTCACTGCTAGGTAAGTCTACATTTACCTTTATAAGAAACTGACAAACAGTCTTCCCAAGTGTCTGTGCCATTTTGAATTTCCACTAGCAATGAGTGAGAATTCCTGTTGCTCCACATCCTCTCCAGCATTTGATGCTGCCAAATTTTTGGATGTTAGGCTTTCTATTAGATGTATATTAATATCCTCAAAGTTCTAGTCTAGCATAGGTCATGCTATTGTTGGAATAAATATCAATGAATAATAAAATAGGACAAAAAAGGGTATTTTACTACTTATATCTTTGAGGTTCCTCTGTTACTAAAGCAGGGTGCATTTGGACAGGGATCACATTTGGAAAGGGATTGCAAGCTCAAATGCTGACAAAGGGAAACAGATTGAGTATAAGGGCAGGAGGGAATGGTAGGAACCATGGCAATGTGGAGACCCCAAGAGAATCAGTGAACCCAATTTTGCCAGATTTTCCAAATTTTGAGATTGAGCCATGAAAGCAGATTTATAGGCAGTCTCCCAGTTTGTCAATGTTGGTAATCAACTAAACATTTTGAAACACTACGTGAGATAGACAATACCTGTTTGTAGCTAGATTGCAATGGTGAGTTATTGGTTTTTAATCTGTATGTTTTTTAATCTCTTATGCTGTAGCATTCAAGCAATGCATCCTCTATAGCTTAAGAGTTTAGTTATTCTTTGGCTATTATTTCTTATTGGAGATTATTTTGATTATTTAAGATAATAAAAATGAGTTTGGGTTAGGGTTAGAATTGATGAGAAGAGGAAAATCAATATGAAGATTTCTGTATTAGAGGAGAAACTAGAAAATGTGACTTTATGGACATTTAAAAGCTTACTTCAGGGAGCTACAGTAGTTAATGGTTGATTATTGGAACCTTTGTAAGTGTGAGAACCCTGAGTTAGGAAGTCACCTGGATCAATCAGTTTCATCTTGGACTGTGGATGTTTAATTTAAGCCACTGCCTTAGGAATTTTGAGAATCTTTCTTTTTCTGTAGTGGGGTTTTTTGAGGAAAAAGAATTGGACAGGCCACCAAAGTGGGACTAGCCATTTTAATGACCATTTTTGTTTGTTGTCTTCCTAAACTTTCTCCTCCTAGCAGTGTATCAAATGTATTCATAATTTATGGGGAGAGAAGAAATTATGTGTCACGTGAATTATCTGGTAAATATTTATGAATTCTCTGCTTTTTGACATAAGGGTGTGAAAATAACTTAAGTCCTGATTGCAAATTAGCAATTACATAAGCCTGGAAAAGACAAGAAACTCACAGTTCTTAAAAAAAAAAAAAAAAAAAAAAAAAGGAGGTCTTTGTTTCTACACAGAAATGTTCTTGTTAAATTGTCTCTCCTTTTTGACATGTTTGATTCCCATGTTTCATTACTTTTCTAATAAACCCCAAACCTGTGCTGCAGCAGAACCGAGATATGCTCTAACTGGGAACAACATGATACATGATACAAAATGCATAGTAAATAAATATATAGTTTCTATGTCCCACATGGAATGGACAGTCAGTGAGAAAAACACCCCTTTTTAACATTACTTGAATTAGAATGCTTCCCAGGCTGGTGAGCTGAGTTAGTGAGGGCGCCTTGAAGAGGCCACGTTCTGACTTTCCCAAGGGTCAGTTAATTTGGCTGAGTTCAGTAATCACTGCTTGTGTCCCTGGCTCTGCAAAGTCATTCAGAGAACATGTCTGCTTCATCATTAAAGAAACCAAATATCTGAACACTTGGGTATTGCCACTTCTGGCCAATCCACTTAAGAGTGCAAGGCCTATTGATGTCTGTGGTCAATACTGTTATCTCCATACCCAAAGAGAACAGTCTATGGAGAGAACCCCACTCATCTGTGTGATAATGGCCTCCCTTGACCTTTCAAGCCACAGCTTCCTTCTCAGGGGGTCAGCAGTTAGGATTTAGGGATGTCATGTCTGTGAAAAACTCTCGAAATGCAAAGGGCTAGACAAATCCCAAACAGCATGGTTGCCTATAGTTTTCACTTTATGGGAGATAATCTCTTGTCATGACAATAGCTTTAAATGGAAAATCTGCATTCTAGCTATTTCAAGAAGTAAGATTTTGGTCTCGTTTGGGCTCAATGCTATGAACAAGTGGAGTGTTCAGAAGTTCCCTTTTAACAGAAATCTGTGTTTCTCTACTAATTATCCATTCCATAGTTGTTCAGATACAAGGCCCTAAGAGCTGTGGTGGAGCCACTGGATCACGTTTGGGGCTGTCCAATTGGCCCCACTCCAGCACGCAAGCTGCACCTTCTGAGGCTTTTTCTACTGTGCTTCCCGATAAAATTTGATTTAACAAGAAAGCTTTGTTATTACAAAGTTATGTTTAGAAACCATTGAGAACATTCTAAATTATACCATGAAAACACAGTGAGCAACAACCAGACTTCGGGAAACTCTACAGGATAAGTGGTCTGGCCACTTTAGCAGACATATTCCAAGGGAAAAAAGGGATGCACCCACGTATTCTATCTGCTCTCCATCAATACTTTCCTGTCTCTTCTGCAGAAATCAGTTATTTCCTCTCAAATGAATCTGTGCCGTAACATACAAACATGTTATTATTTTTCCTGTCTTAAAAAAATATTTCACCTGACTTGACTGAGGCTACCAAGGGCATCTCTTCTTTGCAGCAAAACTCTTTCAAAGTATCATCTATAATTGCTACCAATTCCTCTCCTCTCATTCTCTCTAGAAGATACTCCAAACGGGTTTTTGCCCCCATTGAAACTGTTCCTAGAAAAATCTAGTGGTTAACCTCCAAGCTCATTATACTTGACCTAGCAACAGAAATTGACATTCTCTCCTGGAAACAGTTTGCCCCTGGCTTCCTGAACACATCTCTGCTGATTTTCCTGCAGTCATTCTCACTTTTTTTCTCTCTCATTCTTTTATTTTTTTTCCTGGTTTCTCTTCCTCTTGTTGGCCTCTTACATGGTCTCTGCCCCAAGACTCAATTCTTGGAACTCTTCTCTTTGCCATCTACTCTGCCTGCCTAGGATAGTTCATCCAAGTTCCTGTCTAAATATTATCCCTATGTCGAGGACTCTGCCTCCCATCAATTGCAGTCGCTTCTATAACTGCACACTCTGTCTCACTGGGATGTGTAGTAGATACCTCAAATTTGAACATGACCTGCACGTGGCCCCCACATTTCGCACCCTGCCCTGCAGGAACCAGTTTCTGCTCTGGTGAATGGCACGTCTGGTCTTCTGGTGTTGCAGATTAAACATCCTGCTGTTAACGTCATCTCCTCTCTTATGCGTACACCAAAAATCCGGTTTTTAGCAAACCTTACTTTTGACTGTACCTGCAAAATATATCCAGAATGTGGCCACTTCCCCACTCCTTGCAGTCATTCTGATCCAAGCCACCGCTGGATTTCACTGGATTTTTCTAACAGCTTTTGCTTCTGCTGGTGCTTTCTGTCATTGGATTCTCACCTCCACAGCCAAAGTGAACCTGCTTAAACCCAGGTCAGTTTGGTTCTCTCCCTGATCAAAATCCTCCAGTGGTTCCCAACTTAGTGCAAAACTAAGCTTCTCAGCCCGGGTGTGGCGGCTCATGTCTGTTATCCCAGCACAGCTGAGGCGGGCAGATCACAAGGTCAGGAGATCCAGACCAGCCTGGCCGACATGGCGAAACCCCGTCTCTACTAAAAATACAAAAATTAGCCGGGTGTGGTGGCATGTGGCTGTAATCCCAGCTACTCAGGAGGCTGAGGCAGGAGAATTGCTTGAACCAGGGAGTTGGAGGCTGCAGTGAGCCGAGATTGCGCCGCTGCACTCCAGCCTGGCGACACAGTAAGACTCTGTCTCAAAAACAAAAACAAAATAAAAAACCAAAACAAAAAAACAACAACGACAACAACAACACACTAAGCTTCTCATATTGACTCACACAGCCCTGACAACATTCTTTACCTCCCTGATGTCATCTCCCATGGCGTTCCATCTTGCTCAGTGGCTCCAGACGTTTGCCTCCTGACTCTTCTGCAAATATCCGCAGGTGAGATTTACTTTCCTTAGTGCCTTGCTTCTCCTACCAGCATGAAAATTCCATAAGCTTGTTGTTCCTGCTCTGTGGAACCCCCGCTCCCAAGACAATGCTTCACACAGGGTGTGCAGGCATTGAATATTTGTTGAATGAACTAATAATTTTCAGTGTTGGAAAATATGTTTAAATATGCCTGTTAAAAATTTTAAGGTAATTATTTAGAGAATAGAAGTAATAGAGGTAATAGCCAAGTAATTAGAGGAGAAAAATGGAATAAAGAAAACTTTACTAACAAGAAACAGGGAAAAAGATAAAAAGGGTGCACAATAAACAGAAAACCGAAACAGAACTGCAAAAAGGAAAAACATGTCAAGAATCACAATCTATGCAAATAACACGGCTTTCTCAGATTAAATAAAAAATCCAGTTATGAGCTGTTTACAGGAGGTAAATATAAAACCAAATGAGACAGAAAGGTTGAAAATAAAAAGAAGGAAACATACAAACCAGGCAAACATTAATAAAAAGAAAACAGAAGTAATAATGCTAAAATGACAAAATGTAACTCAAGGGTAAAAGCATTAAGAAGGAAAAAGAAAAGATGCCTTATATTAATCAAAAACACACCATGAAGATAAAAGAACCATAAAGCAATTTACAGTGTTCATCATAATTTTGACATATAAATAAAGCAAACAATTGAAAATCTACAGTCATAGTGAGAGATTTTAATACTCTTAGAAACTAACAGATCAAGTAGACAGAAAATGAAGATACAGAGTATTTGAAAACCGTAACAGGTTTTTTGGGGGCATTGAGTGAAAATTGTGCTCCAAATATATATCTAGAGGATCACGAGGATTTAAGAAACAAGAAGACATATGTGGAGAAAATAAAAATTATCACACATTGTATAGACACTGTCTGAACAGAAAGAGTCAACTGAGAATCCCAGTTCGTTTTCTGATCTTTTGAAATATCTGGTCCTAACGTCGCGTAGAGCAGCGGTTCTTGCCGTGAAAGTCCTGGATCAGTTGCATCAGTGCCACGCGGGAATTTGTTAGAAATGCAGACTGACGGGCCCCAGCCCCAGCCCTACTGAGTCAGCAGCTCCAGGGATGGGCCCAGCTTTAACAAGCCCTCTAGGGGATCTCGTGCCAGCTCAAGAGTGAGAGCTGCTGGCACAGATCAAAACTCAGAAGCCCATCTGCCTTCCTGGGTTGGAATGTCCTCGAAGCACTAGAGAAATGAATGTGCAAACATTGTTCAAATATCGATTTCATAATATCCAGGAGAGTCTGCTTCATGGGAAAGGCCTGGGACTCGTCTTAGATCATCCCGACACTTTCCTGGGAAATTATGGCCTGAGTCTTTATAATTGACTTTTCTTTAAGTGAAAAGAGGTAAAATATCAATGGCCCTCATGCTGAAAATATTAAAAGTATAAAAAATTGAAATAGATGGAGTAAAATAAATCAGTTATGATGATTTCTTATGCCTGAATTATATGCCTGGATTATGGACAGAATTTTCCCCTGAATCCATCTCTGGGTTTCCATTGGCTGCATCTACACTTTTGGCATCTCTAGTAGGTCTTCAGATAAACCTTCCCGCAGGGAAGACACTGAGGACCAGGCATAACTGGGTAGAGAGGGAAATTAATGCCCCTCTCTCCAAACTCTTCTCCATGCCTGAGTGCCAGCCTTTCTCTGCTTCCCTTCAGGGACATGCTGCCCAATTGAAACGCCTAAAACAGCTTCCTGGGAGCATTTGCAGTAGTAAGTGAAACACCTTTGGAGAGAATTTGTTTACAAAAATAGAACAGCATTATACATGCAAATTAAAATTTGTGTGTATCTGTACAACTATTCAAAGATGCATATCCAACACATCACAGTGGAAACCTGTGGAGAGGAGTGAGGTAGGGATGAGGGTTGCGGGGAAAAACGAAAGAAGAGTAGGTCCTTGTACAAAATGATTATTTTAGCATGTTCTAAATCCAGAGGTATGATGTGATGGTTAATACTGAGTGTCAGCTTGATTGGATTGAAGGATGCAATATTGATCCTGGGTGTGTCTCTGAGGGTGTTGCCAAAGGAGATTAACATTTAAGTCAGTGGGCTGGGAAAGGCAAACCCACCCTTAATCTGGTGGGCACCGTCTAATCAGCCACCAGTGAATACAAAGGAGGCAGAAAAACATGAAGAGATGAGACGGGCCTAGCCTCCCACCCTACATCTTTCTCCCATGCTGGAGGCTTCCTGCCCTCGAACGCTGGACTCCAGGTTCTTCAGTTTTGGGACTCAGACTGGCTCTCCTCGCTTGTCAGCTTGCAGACAGCCTTTTATAGGACCTTGTGATCATGTGTATCAATACTTAATAAACTCCCCTTTATATATATGTGTATATATATATATATCCTATTAGTTCTGTCCCCCTGAGAGAACCCTGACTAATATGTATGATTAATTCAAAGCTCTGTTCTTGAGGTCCTAAAGGCAAAAAAAAAAAAAAAAAAAAAAAAAAAGAAGAAGTTGAGCTATTCCTTACCTTTTAAAAATCCTAAATTTACAAACTGATGCAATGTGGGACAGCTAGTTTCTTTTAGAGATAACGCTAGCTTTCAACTGGAACATAATAAATTTGTAAACTAATTACAAGTTGACTTAAGCTATAGGCCTGGTATGATTTCAGGCTTGAAAACAAAGAAATAGTTCAGGGTTGCAACAGGGGGCCATGACTCTGAATCTTAGCTGAGCCACTTACTAGCTGTATTACCGCATACTTGGTACTTAATCACTATCAAATTCAGTTTTCTCATCTAAAAAAGGGGTACTTCTATCCACTTTACAGATTTGTGCAAGAACTGAATGTGATACCATACACGAAGAAACTAGCAGTGTGTTAGGTACAGAATAGGGGCTATATAAAAGCTTTGGTGGAGAGAAGCAAGACAGTTAGCATGGGAGCCATACCACCTCACCTGTTTTTTCAGAAGACAATAGTATTGATTACAAGGAAAGGTTTGGATAGGAATGATAAAGTCTTTGTGAACTGATTAATTCTATTGGAACCTCATTAGGCCTACAACTCTTCCGAATGATTCTTGATGTCGTGCACCATGCTTTTTGTGGAATTCAGTTACACAGATACGTGAGAAATAAACCATCTCACTCTCTCTTCTCTTCCTTCCCTCTTTTCCTTCTTCTCTGTCATGGTGAACATGCTTTTTTACTGCACAGGGCTTGAGATATGTGTTACTGTGGCTGTCAAAAGGAAGCCAGGTCCAGAAACTGCCGTCACACTGCGGTGTAACTGAGTGTGTCCCTTAAGTGCTCGTAACAGTGGAAGAGTTTATTCATGATAATCTCTTAGGTCCTATGTCACTCTAATATTTTAGAACTCTGTATTTAAAGACGAATACCCTCTATCAATCCCAAGCCTAAAGAGCAGTCTTTGATCATGGAGAATTAATGTGCTACTTCGCTTGGCTATCCAAAGTGTGGTCTGTGGACCAGCAGATCACCATCATTTGGGATCTGATTAGAAGGGCAGAATTTTCGACCTTACCCAAGCCTCCTGAATAAGAATTTTCACAGGGTCCCCAGGTGATGGATATCCCATTAAAGTCTGAGAAGCCCTGCTTTAAAAACCACAACTCTTCTTTGTTCATACAAAATTCGCTGCCTTCAGCTTCAAAGTGTGTCTCCGGAAACCACATAAAATTTCATCAAATTCTTGTGGGTAGGCTCACATTTTGACCATTTTATAAAGAAAAACTGAGTTGGAGAATAAAAAGGGCTTGCTAAGGACTGGGGAGAACTGTTGCATAGAGAATACAACCACAATCGTGCTCAGGCTACTGTTGCCATATGTAATATTGGGATTCCCATTTCAGCCGCATCTGCCTTTTGATACCTGAGCTAATTAAACAGTTATAATATAGTGTGCCATTTGCACAAGATGATGCCCTTTGAAAGTTGTCGAAGTTTCTTTGCCATGAGAGAGGCTGATTTGTACACTGGCATCTTAAAGACTTGATTAATGTTGTTCTATTTATTTTGAGCACGCTGATCTTTAATTATAAAATGATGCAGTTTCAAATGTGGCTGTTGGCCCCTCTCTGTGCCAAGTTTAACTGAACACATTTCTGTCTGGTCTCTTGTCACACTGTGGACTTCAAAATCAATAAGCAAACTGCCTTGTTCTCAGACTCTCCATCCTCTCCTCTGCAGTCAATGGTCATAATTTTTTGAGGACAAATGTGTATTGCTGCTGCTTGGGGCAGCTGCTCTTGTACCCACTTTCAAATGGGCTGCAGAAGAGACAAAGCTCATCTGGCTGCTGGTGAGTAGATGAATGTGAGTCACTTCTTTCAGGCCATTGGGTTTTTTTTTTTTTTCTTCCACTGGTTTGCTTGGAATGTGAATTCTCCCTCTATACAGAGGGAATTGCAGGTAGGCAATAAATAGTGTGTCTACCTAAACCACCAAGAAATGCATGGGGAAAATGAAAACTTATGCAAATCCAATAACAAGTTGGAAATGCTAGGTGCAATTTTCTCTGAAAGTTCTTCCTTTTATTCTTCATGTCCTGCTTAGTTTTGCATCATTTGGCAACCTTTATAGTGCTTGCTTTTAAAAAGAAAGTGTCTCTGTCCCATCTTGTGTCCATATTTGACTCCTATGCTCTAAGGAAACCAGAACAAGCTTTGGGATAGAAGTGTGGCCATATCATGGGAAGTAGTAATTGGACCAAGTCCCTTTCAAATACTGCTGAAAGCAGATGGTAGCTTTAAATGACACATTCCCTAGACACAGGTTTGCTTGATATCTTTCTCTCTTACCTGTTTTTTTTTTCTTTCCTCATCATTTTTGGATGTATTTAAAATGATTGTATTTTGGATTTCAGTTTTATAAGATGTTTAAAAAAATAAATGGCGGCCAGCCCCATCATTGTTATTGTATAGATAGTTTTGGCTTTCCATTCTTAACTCTTCTAAATACAATTCCTATCTTGCTTTTTAACACCTCATTTCTGGTGAAAATTAAAATGTTGTTTAAAATCACACCATGGCAATTTTGTGCAAAATATGAAACTTTCACACTATTTGATGCTATTATAAATCGTTCCCATTGAGTAAGTGTCAAAAATGACTAGGATTTAGTAGCTTAGGGAATGAAATGTTTTTTTCCCATTCTTTTCCAAAGAATTTTAATGTAGTTTGAAGATCTTGAGAGGTAAATTTAGCTGTTCTCTGATGATGGAAATATTCTTTATTTGTGGTGTCTGAAATGGTAGCTGCTAGACACGTGTGGTCACTGGACACTTGAAATGTAGGTAGTGCAGCTGAGGAACTGAATTTTAAATTGTATTTAGTTTTATTGCATTTAAATTTAAATAGCCACATGTGGCTGCGGCTGCTTTTAAACAACAGCAGAGTTGTATAGTTACAACAGAGACTAGTCCACAAAGCTTAAAATATTTATCATCTAGCCCTTTCCAGAAAAAGCTTGTCAACCCTGGTCTAGATCAATGTTCAATGGAGTAGGACCCATGGAGAATAGGCAAAAGCAGTCATGCCAATCTAGAGATACTTCATATTGGGCACATATGGAAAATGTTAATCTTGAAAAATATGTTAAGATATTAGTAATTTTTTAGCTAGTTTTTTTGTCTTTTTTGTTTTTTTTTTTTTGAGATGGAGTCTCACTCTGTTGCCCAGGCTGGAGTGCAGTGGCACAATCTCGGCTCACTGCAACCTCTACTCTTCGAATTCAAGTGATTCTCCTGCCTCAGCCTCCCGAGTAGCTGGGATTACAGGCTCCTGCCACTGTGCCCAGCTAATGTTTGTATTTTTAGTAGAAACGGGGCTTCACCATCTTGGCCAGGCAGGTCTTGAAATCCTGACCTCGTGATCAACCTGCCTCGGCCTCCCAAAGTACTGGGATTAGAGGCATGAGCCACCATGCCTGGCCTTAGCTAGTATTTTTTTCTTAAAATGTGGTTAATGATTATGGTAAAATTTCAGGAAAAAAAAGTGAAAAGTAAAAGTAAATTTCCATACATCTATATGCATACATACATATGTTTGTGTATTTGTTATAGAACAAATAATATTCCATATGTTGTGTCCTACATATTCCATGTTACTCCCATTTAACATTTTATTTGAATATTTTAAAGACCTCAAACATTAATCTATCCAAGGTAGATTCTTATTTCAATGATCATTTCATTCTTTTAGAAGGGCAGTCTTACTTACTGAGTAATTTTTGTAGCGTTTTGTAGCTACATTTGTAGCTACAAATGTAGAAATGGGAGTTTCAAACATTTAGCTATGCTTGAAATCTCAAGCAAAGGTTTAATTTAAATTTGGAGTACACATATCCACATGTTTACATGTGTATATAAGCTTGTATGTACTTATATGTGTACTCCAAATATGTGTGTACATATCGTATATACACATAGAGTATATGTGTGTACTGAGAGAACATTTAAACTTACTATTTACTTTCTATCTGAGAATAAGCAAAGTGAGAAACTTGACATGTGGGACAAGAGATTTTATTTGAATCTTCAAAACAATAAATGCAGGTTTATTTTCTAAATACTGCGACCTGGGCATGCTATATAAGAAAGACATTGATTCAACCAAATTATTTGGGCACTGATATGGTGAGGGCTAACAGGGCTAATATGAATGGAAGGTGTGGTACTGTCTTGGTTTATGGTCTCTCTGGGCATACAAATCATATGAGGATAAAAAGGTAAAATGCAAGACAATACATAATTAGGAATCACCTGAGTAATATGGTAAATGTCAAGGAAGATCTCTTGCTGATGCTCAATTTTCACTGTGCTATGGCCCATATATTTCAAGTAGACACTTTGGTGTGAAGCGGAAGGACAAGAAATGAGTTGTTAACGTCAGTTTGGTTATGGGAAAGATGAAAGACTTGGTGAATATAGTGGAGGGTAATGTGCAAGGGAAAAAAAAGCAGCACAAAGAGCTGAGTGATAGGAAACAAGACAGGGAGTTTCCAATAATAAAAGGTAAACATATAGAGACTGCACTGATGTGATAGAAGTCCTGCAAAATTTTCAGTTTTTCCCCCATAGTCAAAGTTTGCCAAAAATGCACAATATAGATTTAAATTACATTCGAAGAACAACCCTCTGAGGCTGTATAAATGTAGCCCATGAGGCTAAAGAACTTGACCATGTCCGGAGTAGAGAGATAGGAAAACTTGGGGGAGGCAATTAGCAGCCCATATATACTTAATGAGCTGTTTTAAAGGGTACGGGAGACAATTAGCCTGGTACTTACCCTGTGCCAGAAGGAAGTCATTTCAATTACTACCAAGGTTGGTCTGTGCAGATTGCTATAAATAATACTTTCCTTTGGCTGGAAATGACTCAGCAATGTCCTTTCTCAACCCCATTGTGTCATTAAGAGGCTGTGAAGGAAACTCATTCCAGATTCCCTTGGGACAAGGTGAGCATGCAATGAAGGCAGAGAGTGCCTTTCCTTGGAGTCAGGAGGTTCCCATGAGCAAGATATGGGCTGGCAATGTGATGACAGCAGTGTCCTGCATATCCTGTTTTGGGATAACACAGAGCTATATTGGGAGACTAAGGCCATGGTCACGTGACCTTAAGCAAGTCATGCAATCTCTCTGTAGATCAGTTTCCCCACCTAGCTCATACTCAATAAGAGGATATGATCATAAATAATACTTTGGATAAAAAAGAGAAAAAACACACAGTTTTTAATACATCATTTAAAAATCACCAATACATGCTTTAGGGCTAGATCCAAAGGTGAAGATCAGAATTAAATATGACCTGGGCTGGGGGAGGGAGGTGTCACTTAAGATATTCATCCCAGATCCATTTGAATCCTCAGTCTGGAAGCCATGTTGGGATGAGGATCTATTCCATGGATGTCTTTCGCTTTGACTCACATATTGGCAGAGTCTGTAGATATTTCTCTGGGAAAAACTCTACCCTGGGCTAACTTGAAAAGGCATCATCCCATCAGTGTATCTGTATGAAGGTATATACAGTGTTTAGCAATAAGTAGTGGTGTTCCTTGCTTTTGAAACTATAAAGGGTGAGCCCATAATGTTAGTTGTGGAAATAAAGACCACTTAAATAAGAAAAGCAGAGGTGATTTATTCAGAGCTTGAGGTAGCAAGAGAGTCAGCCACCATCACTTCCATTTGGCAGACTCAAAGGTAGGCAGGGTAGTGGGAGAGCTTTACAGTGGGCAAAAAGGACAGTTTCAAGTGTGTCCTGATTGGAGGCTGTTGACATAGGGAAGCCGGCAGCAGCCAACTGGGAGCAGAACAGTCTACGTAAGGGGTTGAGGGCATATTTGGCTTTCTCTCTGGTCCTAAGCTGGAAGTGGTGACAAAAATTAGGGAAACTGTCATTCATTAATCAAATTCTCAACACTTTTTATTGTTGTTGAAGAAGTTATTGTTTAGCCTCCTGGAATGTTACTACAGATAGCAGTCTGGCTTCCCGCAACTCTAGCTTGAGTAGGCTGGCTTCCTTTGTTGTTTATTATAGTCAAGGGGTTGGTTTCCTGGGCAGGCTGCTGCAGCTGCAAGTCAGAGTTCTGTTTTTATAGATGGTCTAGCCATTCTTCATGTTGTATTAGTCTCCCATAGTTAAGACCAAACACTAATGGAGATCTTCATTTAAATTATTATTTTACTAAGAATTGTATGACTTCACCTTTCATCTATGAATAGGATTTTATTACCTGCCTGGCATAGCTCACAGGGTTGTATGTATATCAAATGAGAAAAATTGTATGCAATATGGTAGCTTGTCTGTAGGGCAGGGAATAAATTTTAATGATGACAATGACAGAGACCAGTATGGCATAACAGCTATCCTTCCTTTGCCCTGCCTGCTCTAAGACATATGAAACCATATTGTACTTGATTGAAAAAGGTTAATTCATATTTATTTATCATCTTTGGCATACATTAATATCTGAACCACTTTCTTCATGAAGTGTCCCAGTTACAAAATAAATAAGAGAAAATGCATGCTCTCTCTTAAGTCTTCATATTATTAACCATTTTTGGAATAACAGACCCATTTGAGAATTTGATAAAAGTTATGGATTCTCTCCCAGAAAAATACACATATACATATACATCCAATTTTACACACTGTTTCAAGGAGTTCATAAATGAGGAATCCATTTATACAGACTTTTAAAGGCAGAGGTTCTCAACCTGGATTGCATATTAAAGACATCTGGGTAGTTTACAAAACTCCTATTAGGTAGGCTGTACTCTTGAGTGAGACCCGGACGTTGGTCCTATTGAATTTCCCTCAAGTTTAAACTATTTCTTTAAGGCAGTGGTTCTCAAACTTTAATGAACTCCAGAATCACTTGGAGGGCTTGTTAAACCCAGATTACTGGGCTCAACCCCCAGAGTTTCTGCTCCTATAGGTCTGGGATGGGAAGTGGATACCTGCAGACTGGAAAAACTCCTTGGGTGATTCTGGTGCTGACCTCTGATTGAGACTTACAGCCCTAGAGGAGTGAAATCAGGATCACATCTGAGATGTGGCATTGCACATACATGGAGGTCAAACTAAAGCATCCACATGCCATGCTTAGCTCCTCCCCGTACAAGGCTAAATCTAGGTGTGTGCTCTTGGAGGGAGTAGTAACTGAATCTTGCTTCTCTAGGGTTTACCAGCCTGTAAGTGTAGTTGGAAAACAGAAGGCACTGCTCAGAGCTCAGGCATCAAAACTGATGGATTTCTAGTCCTATGCTCTCTGCTAAGTTCCATCCCACATGGCCCACTATCTCTCAGGCTGTAGACAGCGTGCCCAGTCCTGTACTCACAGTTCAAAGAAGGGCTGTGTTCAGCACTCCTGCCCCATCCCACACCCTTTTTGGAAGCTTTTCAGTTTAGCTCCTCATGTCATCAATGCCTATCACTGCTGGGTGTTGGCCAAGCAGCAGCCAGGCCAGATTAACCCATTGGAATGATCCTCCCTTGTCTTTCACATCCCTGCCTCCTCCTTAGGAGATAGCAGACTTTCCCTGTCTTTTCTTTTCCTCATCATCCAGGGATATAAAAGGCTTTGAGGGGACTCAGGGTAGGGTTTACCAGACCACATCCCTGATGAGTTTTGAGGGTTGTTTTTTGCTTCAGTCTTTCCCATTTGAGCATCCTGCGATAATTCATTCAAGTGCATTGTAGTACAGAGTCACTTCCATCCACCCTGCTCTTTAACCTGATACCCAGTCTCCCTGGATGAAGGAGTCAGCCACCATCACTTGCATTTGGCAGAGACTCAAAGGTAGGTAGGGGAGTGGGAGAGCTTTATAGTGGACAAAAAGGGAGGATTAAGGGGGAGGTCAAATAGGTACTATTTCTTGGATTCTAAATTTTCACTGGAAACTGCCTGTCTGACTTTCCCCTTATCCATACTTCTCCAGGGACCAGAAGATTGGGAAGAGCTTGGGCCAACTAGCTTGAACAACCTTAGCCCAGAAATATTGGTGTGATTACAGACTGTATTAAGGTACTGCCCTCTTTGGCGGATGTAAGTGAGCACATTCAAGATAAGGTGAAGGCTGGGCGTGGTGGCTCATGCCTGTAATCGCAGCTATTTGGGAGGCCAAAGCAGGAGGATCACCTGAGGTCAGGAATTTGAGACCAGCCTGACCAACATGGCAAAATCCCGTCTCTACTAAAAATACAAAATTAGCCAGGCATGGTGGTGCATGCCTGTAGTCCCAGCTGCTCAGGAACCTGAGGCAGGAGAATCGCCTGAACCCGGGAGGCAGATGTTGCAGTGAGCTAAGATCACGCCACTGCACTCCAGCCTGGGCAACGAGAGTGAAACTCTCTCTCTCAAAAACAAACAAAATAAAACAAAAACAACCAACCCCCCGCCCCGCAAAAAAAAAAAAAAAAAAAAAAAAAAAAAAAAAAAACAAGGACACCAGAACACTATCCCCTGACCACTGATGCTCTTACCAGCAGAATATTTGTGCCCTGACATTTCCTTTTCCTGTCACAACATTTACTCTTGTTTTTTGATTTTCTGGTTTCCTGGATTGCACTGTGTAGAGTGGTAAAAAGAGAGCAGTGTCAGAAAATCCATAAAGTAAAAAAAAAGCCTTTAGCCAGAACGTCCCCTTTGATAGGTGAAAGAATCCTCCATTTTTGGTTGAGGAAGCTAAAAAGAAATCTGGCTTCATCCAATAAACCGTGAGCCATGATCCAATAAGGCACAGTAGTGGCTGGATTAGATGCTAGAGATGTAAAGGACCTAAATAATTTTGCAATTAAAGGTTATCTCTCAATTTTCCACACTCTTTGGAAAAAATTGTAAAGATTTATTTACTCCATAGTGTCAATTCATTCTCAAAAGTATCATGTTTAACGTATGAGTCTGTCAACAGAACCGTTCATAATTTATTTAAGTTTCCTTCAATCCATGATGACTGGTGATTCCCTTGATATTGAGCTGCTTGTAAACTACAAAGATTGATATTTGCAGCATCCTGAGAGATTATTTTCTTAGTGCCATTGCTGTTTATATCCACGTTCTATCAAAGTCAAGGATTTCTGAAGCCATCAGTGCTTTGTCACTCTCCAAGCACTTTGCACATGCCAGGAAGTGGCCAGCATTTCATGTGCATTGTTTCATTTAGTCCTCATAAGAGCTTCACAGATGAAGATACTGATCTTGGAAAGGAGAAGTTCACATGGTGAGGAACATGGCTGCCTGTGCATTCAGTGTGCAAATAAATAAATGCAGAAATGCAAAAAATACGTAATTGCAAATATGTATATTATGAATAAGTAAATACAAAAAAGATGGTATTTTGGTTTTATTGACTATTTAGGTCACTGCTTTCTCCTGGCTTAAAGAACTATTAGAGATTAATCGAATGAAAATTGTAAAATGATTGGGTGGTTGGGAATTGGAGTCAGTGATCCCTGTGCTTCAAGGTGTCTTGTGTAAGTAAGACATGAAGACCAACATACTGATGCTTTTGTGTAGTTAGCTATGGTGAGGGCGTATTTACTTTTGGTTGGGTTAGATTTGAGAGAGCCAAGGGTCTGTAACAGGCTTTGGGGCTTGTGAGAGAGAGAGAGAGAGAGAGAGAGAGAGAGTGTGTATGTGTGTGTGTGTGGTGGGGGAATGTGTTTGAGATGGGCAAGAAGAGAATACAGAGGTAATGAATAGCCCAAGAGGAACAGTAAGCTTTAGCTGGGGGAGAGGGCCACACATTATGGAACATCAAAGACCCCCTTTGTTGGCCCTGTCAGCCTTTCCAGACACAGAAATTGAGTGGGATATTGCAATGTCAGACTCTCAGAGGACAAAGGTTTCAAGTTGGCTTCTTTCCTTTCATTTTCTTAAGGTTGGAACTTTGGAATATCTGAGCCTTGGATTTTGTTCTACCGCTGCCTCTGTTCAATCTCAGATCCTGCAAAACGTTGTTGGAGATAGGTAGTTTACCTGTATATGCTTTAGAAATGGACAAGCAATTTCATGGTGGTGTCTCAGCCTTTTTCTGCCAACTGGACATGAGTTCTAGAAGGAGTTAGGACTGAGGGTCACCCAACTTGCTTAGTCACCCTTTGTGTTCTCATAAAACACAAACACATTGTGTCTGATAAAGGTCACATAGTTGTCACCATTCTTTCTTGAGGACAAAGCTGCCTTAGCTATCCCAGGAGAATGCAGTGCAAATGGAGGAAAACTCTGTTTTATAGCATTTTTAGAGTAGCTAGCTTCTCACTCTTGTTGGCTCTCAACGACTCTCAGTGATTTTGTGTCTGGGCCTTGCACGGGATATGGAACCTGACCTAGTATTTACAATTGTGATCATTAGGTAAAAGACATCATTTCCCAAAAGGAACTGTTATTCTGCTTCTTTGTAATTCTGCTCTTACATATGAGTATAAAAAGCTCTCTCCCTTGCACTGGCATAAAGAAAGTTCTATTTTCTCATCTCTAACTAAGTGGCTGAGTTCAGGGTGAGATGAGATTTCAGCTTTTCCCTTTGTTGTAGTCGGGCTTTTCAGACAGAGTAATGCATTAATGGATGCACAAACACTTTTATATGGTTGGCGAATTGTTCTGGTAGGAGGATAAGATGTAATGTTCATAGAAGTCAGTCTGGTCTGCAGCGTGAAGCCCACCAACATTAAAGTTCCACGTCGTGTAAACACCTACACCTTCTGACTTATGCTCTTCCTGGGGGACTGTCTTTGCAGTTCATGCTTTGCTCCTTGTCATGTATGACTTTGGGCTTATTTATTTTTTAAAGAGCATGAATTCCTGCATGGAAACAATGGTATTTTTACTTGGTTTTATATTTACCACAGTATCTTAGAAATGTACAAAGTTCTCAACTTCATGAAAATACATTAAAAAAAAGCTTCTGGGAATTGACTCTGAAACTCTGTGGATTCATCTTGCAAGATGAATCCTATCCATCTGCCTTAGAAATGCTAAGAACAACAGAGAAGGTGATTCTAAGATCTGATTCTTTATAAAAGTAACATAGGGATGAAGAGAACCCTAAGAGGTTCAGATACTTGCTACAAGGTTCCACTGGCCCTGGAGGCTTGAGTCTATAAGAAATGGGGATAGGATGTGAGATGCAGTCAGTAGTCTTCTGTGTGTGCATTTGTGTGTGTGGGTGTCTGTGTAGATGAGGTTGCACCATGTTTCCCAGGCTGGTCTTGAACTCTTGGGCTCAGGTGATCCACCTGCCTTGGCCTCCCAAAGTGCTGGGATTGCAGGTGTGAACCACTGTGCCTGGACCATCTTCAGTCTTTTCGAAGGACCGTGTAGTACTGGGACTGCTTGTCAAGGTTTACTAGCCCCTATTCTAGCCTGAGAGCTGGAATTAGGTCAGGGCTGGTATGTGAGATGCCTGTGTCTGATATGGGACAAGATAAGAGTGTGTGTATCAGTGATCTATTGTTGCATTAAAAAGTTAACCTAAGATTTAGTGCTTTAAAACAGCAAATATTTATTATCTCACAAAATCTGTGGGTCAGGAATTTGGATGAAGCTTAGCTGGGTGTCTCTGCTTCTCCCCAAGAGCTGCAATCTGGGTGTCAACTGGGAGTGTATTCTCATCTGAGGGCTTGACTGAAGGTTGAACTTGCTTCCAAGCTCATTCATGGGATTGTTGGTAGATTCAGTTTCTTTTAGCTGGTGAATGGAGGCCTGTTTCTTGCTTGCTGTTGGCTGAAGAACTCCCTTAGTTTCTTGCCACATGGACCTCTCCATATGGCAGCTGGTTTCCCTCAGAATAAGCAAATGAGAGCAAGGGAGGGCACTTAAGAGGGAAGCAGGTCTTTTTGTAACCTGATCTCTCAAATTACCTTATGGCAGAAATGACAATTTACCCTGAGCACTCATAGAAGTGACCTAAGTCCTTATCTTGTAATCAATACCTTTTGGCAATCAATCATTGAAAGCTGTGGGGTTGCTTTTCAGGCTAAGGTCCATGTCTGGTGCCAGAACTACCCTTGATAAGGCAAAAGCATCATGTACATAATCCTTCATAACTGAAATATGGGTAGTTATAGTCTTGAATGTGCACTGGGGACAAATTACTTTCAGCTGCCATCAAGGGTAGGTCTTTGAACCATTTGATTGTCATTGGCGAGTAGGTCCTACAAATTCCTGGGACCTCTCAGGTTGAATCTGACTGTATATTTTATAAATCAGTGATCTCTCTGTCTCACCCTGGGCCAAACCACCTTAATGGGAAGGGAAATATTTTCATGTCCCTATCTTAGCCATTTTCCTTATCCAAAGGCATTAAATTATGAATTATAATTATACTGATATAATTGTTAATATTCCTTTAAAAAGTCTGTCTTATTTATAAAGTAGGAAGGAAAGATGGAAACCATGAAAAAAGACAATAGATTTTGTGGTGTCGTCGAGGAAAAAATGACAAATTTTGCAGTTTGTCACATGTAATGGAAAGAAACTCTTGAAGAGACAATCTTGAATAGAGTAATTTCTTTTACACCCAAATTATGCATATAGATAAATGTTGCATCTTTAATGAACACAATTAAAAGTAACCATTACCCCACAACGTTGTGTTCATTGCAGATATGGAGGTGAAAACAGTGGGCTGAAAAGTGCAAAGCTTCCCCTGGAAGAAGTCCTGCTGGACTTGGTCAGTTTCCCTTGACATACTTTAGGAGTCATATTTCCATGGCAGGCTCAGAATTTCACAGTTTTTGTGGTTTATGACATTGCGATTTACATGGAAATTAAAAAGGAATGACACACCAGACCAGAGGAGTGTGATCTATGAATGAATGTGCCACCATTGAAATAAAGTATGCTTCTTTTTGAGGCTGAATAGTAATTTCGATAGCTCACACCTCATGTTTAGGTCTTAACTAAGCCATAGGGCTTATTAGTCTTTTCTTGAAGGACCTTCAAAAACAAGTTGTTCAGTTGTACCAAAGTTGGGCGGGGGGGTGGTGGCTCAATGCCAAGCAAAGAGCCACATCTTGAAGAGTGGGCTTGCAGTGGACATGGTAACCTGACCTCTATTTCTTTGGAAGAGAGAGATTCTTGAAGTGTAGAGGTAGTGTAGTGTGGTGGGAAGGGACATAGTATAAGTTGTAGAGTCAGAGAACTGGGACTTATACACTAGCCTTGATCTTCCTGGTTGCATGAAACTTGGGCAAGTCAGTAAATACCTCTGGAGACAGTTTTTCTTTTCTGTTAAGAGGAAACAATAATTAAACTGACCCCCATGATGTGACAGATAAATAAAAGATTATTCATAAAATGTGGTAATTACGCACAATGCAGTTATCAGTAGTTGTGATTTTCAGAGCATTCAAGGGAGCATCCCCCAGATGGTCTTTTGAAGTATTAATATTTACAACATGATAATATTTGTATTTTTGTTCCCAGACTTAGAATTTATATCACATCAAAATTAGAAAAATTATTTTCATTAATAGATCTGAAGTGTTTGGAGGGTGGCAGGTGGAGTTGGGAAAGATTGTGGGAGTTGATGGAGACTTTCACTTCATGGACATTTCTGTGGATGAAAAATAATTCTGAAAGTGATTGCTTGCTTTGGAATTGATGTAATAGTCTCCTGAAACCAGCTCTGTAGACTGCAGGGGCTTGGGATCGGGTTGGAAGAGGTCTTCATTACTTCCTACGCTTGGGAGAGAGGAGGTGAAATTCTTCTCAACTCCTAACGCATTGCCTTTTGAAGTCTGAGGTGTTTTCTTGATGCTAGGTTTCAAAAATTTTTCTCCTCCAAGATGTTAAACAACAAAAGAATTGCCCCATCCATCCCCACCGAAGGTCAGTTGCTGGCCTTCTTCCCCTTCTAGGCTCAAGTCGTGTGTGTCTTTCACCTGTGGCTTTAGTCCTGCCTACTTCCTGAACCAGTTCTGACCAGAGGAAGTGAGCAGCAGCCTTGGTGCACCAGCTGGAGTCAGAGCCCCTTGAGAGCTTCTTGCTGGCCAGATCCAGTCACAACACCAGGATCCTTCACTTATCCTGTTAATTCCTGAGCTTCTTATTGGTGCCCCTACAGGGCTGCTTCTTACCTCCCATGCCCTCCAGCTGCTGTGAGGCCCTAGAGCCCCTGTGCTGCCATCTGACTTGAAGCATTGTGTGCTGCTGTCCTGGAGATGCTAACTAAACCCAAAGTGGCTGTTTTTGTTAAGATTCTCCAGGAAAACAGAACCAATGAAGAGAGAGAGAGAGAGAGAGAGAGAGAGAGAGAGAGAGAGAGAGAGAGATTCATGATGAGTTGGCTTATGTGATTCTGGAGGCCGGCAAGCCCAAAGCTTGTCCAGTGGGCTGAAGACCTGGGAAGAGCTGATATTTCAATTCAAGTCTGAAGGCCATTAGGGAGGAGAATTCTCTTTTACTTGGGGTAGGTCAGCTTTTTGCTCTTTTTAAGTCTTCAGGACGAGGCCTACTCACATTATGGAGGGCAATCTGCTTTGCTTAGTTCACTGATTTAAATGTTAATCCCCACCAAAATCACTCTCACAGAAACATCCAGAATAATATTTGACCACATCTTTGGGTAGCCAGGCCCAGCCAGGTGTACATAAAATTAGCCATCACAGTTATCCTTTTGGGTTTCCTTGACTGAAGCCTATCTGTTTATCTTCCCCCTTCATCCTCTATACTAGATACTGAACACTGGGAAAGAGTTGTCTTCCTTGTGCCAGGGTGGTTGTTCACTCTCCATCAGCTCTGTCCTGGTTTCCTTGCCTTTCTAACTCATAATTCAGAAGTCCTATCATGTGCATGTTTGGGAATGTCTTAATGACAGTAAAAATAAAAAATTAAAATGGAGTCTTGTTTCTACATAGGGAGGCCGAGGCTTAGCTATCAGTTAATTACCCTCTTAATTAACTGCACCATCAGTGCAGGAGGCTGAGTATATTGGAATGTAGGTAAACTTTGGATCAGACAGACTTTGGTCCAAATACTGACTCAGCTTTGTGCCCTTAGCAAGTCACTCAGCCTTTCTTAGCTACCATTTCCTTACCCTCAGATGTGGATGAGGATACTAAATCTGCAGGACTTTTTAAAGATTAAATGAGACAATGAAGGTAGGCAAGCTAGCTGGCACATAGGAAATTCACAGCAAGTGTATTTACACATCATTATTATTATTGCCATACTAATAATTACTACTGAAAAGAACAAAGATATATAATATCACTTTCTAAATAGGGTTTTTAATAGGGTTTCTAAATAACTCCAGTTAGAGAGCAGGAAACCATGGAAAATTTTCACAAAGAATCAAAATGGTAAAAATACTTAGTCAAATTTATAATTCTTCCAGGAAGGAAAACAGCTTTTTATTTCATGGGAGAAAAAACCTTTGAAATTTACTTATTGAAACATGTCAAAAAGTTCTGAGGAAAACATGAAGAAAGATTACAAATATAGGACATATACTAGGACATCAAATGATTAATTCTGACTAAACTCAACAGATGTTCAGCAATTCAGTGATTCATTTAAAAGATGGCCCTGTTATGTTGTCACTAGTGCTCACAGAGGCTCAATAAACTAGTCACAGGAAAAACACTTAATGTGCCTAATTTGTCTTTGAGACACCATTGTGTCTAATAAGTACACAATGTCTGGGCTCTTAATGATAGGAATTTTTTTCCCAGAAAGTAGACAGGTTGGTGTAATGACTACTGAAGAAATATGAGACAAAAAGAGGGATGGGAGAAGCCTTATCAATCTGGTAGAAACATCTGGCAAGGATATGATGGAAGGAATGAGGTGATGGGGCCAAGTTCCCACAGCCTCAACACCTGCTTCAGGAGGAGAGAAAACACCCACTTGAGGATGTTGTCATCCTTGCAGCTGAACCAAACAGTGTTATTTGGCCCCTCGCAGTCAGATTATGTCAGCAAAAGAAGAAGGCACTGCTCTTTGGGAGTGTCAGATATTCCATGAATTAAGAATGAAATAGGAAATCATTAGGAAATCTTGATATGTCATAATGTAATTGAAAACCTAATTTAGAGAGATGCTCATTTTAATTTTGACTTCTCTTAGTAATGAAAGGTAACATAGTTTACTGATATAACCAATATACCTCAATTTCAGAGTGCAATAAAATATCTATGTATAAAGAATAACAATAAAATGAACACCTGTGGACTAGCACTTTCGAATTTTCTCTGTGTGACCTCTAGTCTGACAAAATCAGATTCACTGGCCCATTGCAATGAGGAAAACCACACACTGAGAATCATAAGAAGTCTCACCAAGCAAAGGAAAAGATAGAAGTATTATAGGATTTGGGGGAAGGATGGAGTTTAGGCTCAAAGCAGCATCAGGTAACCCAAGGTCCTGTTTCCTTGGAATCTACAAAGTTAAGATAGATATGGAAGACTGAGTCCAGAAATCCTTTATCTGGTGCTCTGTAGCTGAGTTGTGAATCAAGAATACTGCTCTATGTCAAAGTGATTTAGATCCTCAGTCAAGAGAAGAATGTCTCATATTGATTTAATTTCAAACAGCAAAGCTTTTGATAGTCTATGATTTTAGAGAACGAAGTTTCTCTAAACTGTGTGGTAAGTTCATTGGTGACAAAGAAAAATTAACCAAGGAAGAGGGATAGTGAATTCTGGTGAAGGGGTTTCATTTTAAATAGGATAGTTAGGGAAAGTTTCATATATAAGTAAACCAAGGAATGACTCATGCAGATGCCATGGAAAAGAACATTCTGGGCAGACAGAAGTGTGAAGACTGAGGTGAGAGTGGGTCTTGAATGTTAGACATTAGAGGCCCGAGGGTGTGGAATGGAGGGGAGGTGAGAAAACGTGGTAGGATACAAGGTTATTGCAGTAACTAGGAGCCAGTTAATGCAGGATCTTGCAAATCATTGTGATAATTTTGGCTTTTACTTTGAATGAAAAGTGAAGTCATTGCAGGACTTGGAACAGAGAAACACCAAGATCTAGCTTATGTTCCCACAGAGCCACTCGAGTTTCTGTGTTGACAGTAGACTCAAGAAGGGTAGAGTAAAAGCAGGGAGACCAGTTAGGAGTTTGCAGCACTCACCCAGGTGAGAGAATCCAGTGACTTGGACCTGAGTACGTGGCAGAAGAGGTGAAGATAAATGGTCAGATTCTGGATAAATGTCGAAGAACTGATAGGATTATGATGCTCTATGTCTATTCTCTTAGTGTTCACAGTAACTATTTTAATGTGCTTACTCAACTTATCAAAGTCTAAAGTTTATCACATGCTCGCTGTATTCTATAATAATTCAAGATGTTAGAATACTTTAACTTCTTTTAAACTCTTTTAAGTCCTATGTTATGACCATCTGTATTTCTGTGTTCTATTCTCATATATTAGATATTTTATTGAATACAATTGATGTTTGTTTGTATTATATTTATCTATATTTTCTTCATGATTATTTCTTCCATCTCAGATATTTAATCTAGTGTTATTTTTTCTCTGCCTAAAGTATATTCTTTATATTCTAAATATATCCCAAGTCATTTTGTTATTTCTTTCAATTTTAACAAAATTAAAAATAGTTTTAGATTCATAAAACAGTTACAGAGAATACAGGGAATTCCCATATACACAACATATTGTCTTCTGTTATTAACATCTTACATTACTATGGTACATTGTAACAATTAGTGAGCAACTCTCAATACATTATTATTAACTAAAGTTCGTACATCATTCAGATTTCTTTAGTTTACTTTTAATGGCCTTTTTCTGTTCACAGATTTCATCTAGAATACAACATTACATTCAGCTCTCATGTCTTTGTAGGCTCCTCTGGACTGACAACTTCTTATACTTTCCTTGTGTTTTAAGACCTTGACAGGTTTCAGGAATTTTGGTTAGATGTTTTTTAAAATATCCTTCAATGGGAATTTGTTTGATGTTTTTCTTATGATTAGACTGGGATTTTGGAAGGAAGACCACAGAGATAAATTGCATATTAGTGCATTTTATCAGCATATATTACCACTATTGATGTTAATCTTGATCACTTGGCTTAGGTAGTATTTATTAGATTTCTCTGCTATAAAGTTACTCTTTTTCTTACTTTCCATATTGTGCCAGAGTGAGGAGTTATACTCCACCTCCTAGAAAGGAGGATATGTACATAAATTATTTGAAATTAATCTCTATGGAAGATTTGTCTCTTTCACCCCATCTATGTAAGTCTGGACTCGTAGAGATTTATTTGATACTTTGGTTTTAGAATCCAATACTACATTATTTTGTTACTTACATTGTTCAAATTGTAGCTATTGATAGTTCTTTCAGGCTGGCTCTGATGTCCCTTTGACATGCCTCTGCCCCCTCAACATCATTTTGGTTTCTTGAGCCCTTTCTTACCTTCTGGCACCATGAGATGTTCCAGGCTCCTCCTGTTTATTGTCCTGCCCCAGCCCTAGAATCAGTTATTTCTCTAAGGAACCATGGCTCCTTTTGTTGGAGAATGGAATTAGAAACTAAGACTTAGGAACTAGATGTGCTCATTGCTACTGGGATGTTAATGCTTCTAGGTCCTCTGAACTGACAGAGCAAGAAAATATATGTGGGTATGCTAACTCATGTGTACAGTATACACATGTCTATAAATGTTTCTATATGTATCCATCTGTATGTACATTAAGCTAAACATGAGTTCACATGGATTACTACATGCATCATTCTAGCCGCCTTCTTTTGCTTATCTGTAATCTCCCACTCCAACAGAAAGAAAGCTGTTTCCCACCGTCAGGCATCCACTTATCTAATTCCATTATACATATATCATGGTTTCAGAATTGTTAACCCGTAACTTGTGGAAAAACTTTGTCTAGGAGAGTACCATGCTTATATACAGTTTCTTTTGTCTTCAGTCTTGTATTCTGCACTCACTTCCAAAGTTATTTAGGTCATCCACTCCCCCTTCCCACAACCTCTTTCTGTGAGGTTTTCTCATACATTTGTAATGCAGTTAGATTCTTTTGTCTCCATTCCACCCTGAGATACCTTGACCTTCTAAATAATATTTTTAAAATTTGCATAACTTAAGGTTCCTTCTTTGTACTGTGAAATACTATGCATTTGATGAAATTGTCTTCTGAAGTGGTTGTATCATTTTGTATTCACAACACCAATGAATGACAGTTCCTGCTGCTTTGAATTCTTGGCAGCAATTATCATTGTCAGTTTTCTGGATATTAACTATGATAGTAGGTGTGTAGTAGCATCATTCATGTTATGTGCCCTTTTGTGTCTGGCTTATTCCACTGAGCTCAATGTTTTCAAGGTTCATCCATGTTGTAATATGCATCAGGATTTTATTCCCTTTTAAGACTGAATAATATTTTGTTGTATGGACAGATTACATTTTGTTTATCCTTTCATCTCCTGATGGCCACTTGGGTTATTTCTACCTTTTGGTTCTTGTGAATAATGCTACTATAATCACTGTATACAAGTATTTTTTGAGACCTTGCTTTCAATTCCTTTGGGTATATACCTAAAAGTAGAACTGCTGGGAATATATGGTAATTCTATGTTTAACTCTTTGGGAAACTGCCAAACCATTTTCCACAGGTGCTATACTATTTTACATTTCCACTGTTAATGCATTTTTCTTCACTTTTATAGGTTAATTTCATTGTATAGAGCATTCTAGGTTAGTGTTTTTTTTTTTCTAAACACTTTAAATATTTCATTCCACTGTTTTCTTGCTTGTATGTAATTCTTGTCCTTGTTTATCTGTAGGTAACTTTTTTTCTTCTGCCTTCTTTCAGTATTATTTATTTGGGCTTTCTGCAGTTTGAATATAAACCTAGGCATAGGCATTGCTAGGTTTTTTTTTGTTTGTTTTTTGTATTTATTCTATTTGGTGTTCTTGGAGCTTCCTGAATCCATGCTTTGGGTCTCATGAATTTTGGAAAGTTCTCAGCCATTTTTACTTCAAATATTTCTTTTGCTTTGTTTTCTCTTGCTTGTCCTGGCATTCCAATTATGTATATATTGCAGATCTATCTATGTATCTCTGTACCTATCTATGTATCATTTCCTTTTGATATGGTCACACGGTTTTGAATGTTCTGCTGTGTTTTTTTCTTTTTGTCTTTACATTTCAGTTTAGGAAGGTTATATTGACCTGTCTTCAAGTTCACCGAATCTTACCTTGGCCTTGTCAATCTACTAGTGAGCTCACTGGAGGCATTCTTCCTTTCTGTGACTGGGTTTTCGATTTGTAGCCTCCTTCCTTAGAGTTTCCATCTCTCTGCTTATCTCCCCATCTCTTCCAAGTGATCTACTTTTTAAATTTCAACCATTAACATACTATAATCATTTTAAAAAATTCCCTATCTGATCATTCCAAGATCTGAATAAAATCTGAGTACATTTCTCATAACTGCGTTCTCTCTGGAGACTGTTTCGCCTGCCGTCTGGCATGCCTTGCAATATGTTGTTGAAAGCCATATGTGTTGTATTGGGTAGAAATGGAGGTAAATAAGCTATTTGTTTGAGGATTAATATGTTGAACTTGCTGTGAGTGGGCTGTGCTTAATGTCTGCTGCGGCTGTGTGCACCATAGGTGTCTAGTACCTCCGAGTCCTTGTTGTGTCTTTCCTCTTGACTTTGGGTTTACCTATGTGCTTCTCCTCAAAGAGAGTCTGTGTCTCATAGCTCTTTTGGTTACAATCCACTGTTATTATACTGGAGCCTTGTTGGTGTGGTGGTAGAAGGTGGGAGAGGGAGATTGTTTTATAATTTTCCAATTACTCATCAGTGTTTTGATGGACCTTTGTCTTGGAGCTGCGACTTTCATAAGTATTCCTCTCATGGTGTAGCTTTTTGCCTCTTCCCCCTCCCCCTATTCCATCTCGTGGCTGCAGCACCCTGAACAATTTCTCTGAAGCCTTGACCCTTGTTGACTGCTTTCTGCCTTAACCCTCATTAGGTGAGACAGGAAGGATAGAGTGTGCTGATATGGGGAGTATCTCCCTCCCCCATCAGGGATAAGGTATCAGAATTGTGCTCTGGCCAAGTCCTTTCACCTGGAGGGTAAGCATTTTGTTGTAGGACTTTCTCCTTAGTTCAGCCAAAAGTCGGGTTCTTTTCATACGGCCATGAAAGATTAGGCTTGCAGATACTTTGAAAGGTGAGAAAAATGGAACTTATTGGGTAAAAAGGAAAGAAAAGAGGGAAACAGGGACTCTGAGCAAAGTGAGAATCCTGCTAACCATTTTCTTGCCTCTCAGATTGAATTCCATGTTACCACCCAGACCAGGAAAGGCCAGTCTCCTCCCCTCTGCAAATAACGACGTGGACTTCCCAAGGCTCTACCCTCATGTGCACTCCTCCCAGTGCACAGGCCAGTGGGAAAGTCTGCAGGGAGCCCTTTTTACCTGGCTATCTCAATTTGTTATGGAGAAGGCTCTGGGCATATTTCACAGTGATTACTCTTCCCCTCCCCTTGACAGAGCCTTGAAAAGATCTTTGTTGGGTCCTCACTGTAAGAAGAGCCTTGTAGGGTTCTTGGAGGTAAAGCCCACACATGCCTGCAGGTCCTCCTAGAGCTGCAGGGTATCCAGGAGTTTCTCACTTTTGTGCTAGTTCACACCGAACCTCCAGAAGTTTGTCACAATTGCCATTTAAGTACGTATTCCTACCAAGTCATGGCTCTAGTTGCTTCTCCTCCAGCTCAGAAGTTCTCTGTTGTTTATCCCCGGATGTGCCTATCTCTCCTAATTTGGGGATGTTGATTTGGCCAATGAGCTCAGTTCTGTTAGGCCAGAAAGCAATATTGGTTTCCAGTTTGCCCAGCTTCTCGCTGTAAGGATGGGGGTGACAGCTTCTAAGATCTTCACATGTGAGAGCTGAAACTGGAAGTCTCTGGTTTAGTTAAACTTTTAGTCTTCTGTTTTGAGGACTAAGCTCTGATTTTTTTTTATCTTGCCCAAATTTCTATCTAAGGGGTCTGGGGAGTCATGCCCTACAAACCGTAAGTTCTCATCAGATTTTTTCTTTTTTTTAAATCCTGCATATTATGTCTTACTTTCCAATCTGACTCTGACTCTGGCATAACAAGGAAGAAAATAAAAATACCTCAAAACACGTTTCTTTGCCATATCCTGAAATGGCCCTGCAAAGCTGTCCTTTGTGGGGGGGGAATCTGCATCTGTAAAGAATCTGTGTTAACATAGCTAGATTGTTTTTTTCCAGGCTCTCCCAATCCTGAATAGATTAACTAAAAGTCTAGCACCTTTTAAAGATCTGAATAGGAAGCATTTGTCATCGATTGTCTCTAAGAGCAGCCACTATAAGACTTCAAAAGGACTTTGGTCTCCACAATCTTTTATCTTAACCTGAACATTTCCTTTCTATAGATCCCAGGTCTTCAGACTAATTGTCAACCAGAAAAGATTTACATTTACCTGTATCCTGGAAGTGACCTCCCACCGCCCCCCCACACCCTCCTTTGAGTTGTCCTGCCTTTCTGAACCAAACCAATGTATTTCTTAAATGTATTTGATTGATGCCTCCCTAAAATATATAAAACTAAGCTGTACCCCAAGCACATTGGGTACATGTTCTCAGGACTTCCTGAGGTCTGTGTCACTCATATTTGGGTCAGAATTAGTCTCTTAAAATATTTAAAATCTCTGTATGTCACTCATATTTGGGCCAGAATAAATCTCTTAAAATATTTTACAGTTTGACTCTTTTTGTCAACAGATTCTAAATCAATTGTATCCCTACACACTAGTAATAAACAATCTGAAAATGAAATTAAGAAAATAATTCCACTTATAAAAGCACCAAAGAATAAAATACTTAGGAATAAATATAACCAAATAAGTGCGAGGTTTGTACACTGAAAACTACAAAATAGTGTTGAAAGAAATTAAAGAAGACCAAAAGTAACAAAGACTACCTGTGTTCATGTATTAGAAGACTTAATATTGTTAAAATGCAATATTCTCCAAATTGATCTACATATTCAATGCAATCTCTATCAAAATCCTAATTTTTTTTTTTTTTGCAGAAATGAATAAACGAATTTTCAATTCATTGGAAATACAACAGACCATTGAATAGCCAAAACAATCTTGAAAAAGTACAAACTGGAGGACTTACACATGCTGATTTCAAGACTTATTACAAATCTATAGTAATCAAAATAGTGTTATACTAGTACAAGGATAGACATATAGATCAATGGTATAGGATTAAGAATTTTCACTCCTGTCCGTGTGAAGAGACCACCAAACAGGATTTGTGTGAGCAACCAGGCTGTTTATTTCACCTGGGTGCAGGCGGGCTGAGTCCGAAGAGAGTCAGCGAAGGGAGATGGGGTGAGGCTGTTGTATAGGATTTGGGTAGGTAAAGGAAAATTAGTCAAAGGGGATTGTTCTTTGGCAGGTAGGGGCGGGGGTCACAAGCTGCTCAGCAGGGGAGCTTTTGAGCCAGGATGAGCCAGGAGAAGGAATTTCACAAGGTAATATCATCAGTTAAGGCAGGAACAAGACGTTTTCACTTCTTTTGTGATTCTTCAGTTGCTTCAGACCATCTGGATGTATACATGCAGGTCACAGGGGATATGATGGCTTAGCTTGGGCTCAGAGGCCTGACAAGAATTTAGAAATAAGCCCATACATTTATAATCAGTTGGTTTTTGGTGAAAGTGCCAAGAACATTCAGTGGGTGAAAGAATAGTGTCTTTAATAAATGATGCTGGGATAACTGGAAAACCACATGTAAAAGAATGAAATGAAATTGAACTTCTACCTCACTCCATATACAAAAATTAACTCAAAATAAATCAAAGACTGAAATGTAAGAGATAAAACTATAAAACTCTTAGGAAGAAATGTAGGTGTAAATTTTTACAACCTTTGATTAGGCAATGGTTTCTTAAATATGGCACCAAAAGCACAAGCAGCAAAAGAAAAAGAGATGTTATACTTTGTCAAAAATTTAAACTTTCATTTATCAAATGATGCCATCAAGAAAGTGAAAAGACAACTTGCAGACTTAGAGAAAATATCTGCAAATAGTATAGCTGATAAGAGCCTAGTACCCAGAATATATAGAGAATTTTTTTTTTATTATTGTTCTTTAAGTTCTAGGGTACATGTGCACAATGTGCAGGTTTGTTAAGTATACATGTGCCATGTTGGTGTGCTGCACCCATTAACTTGTCACTTACATTAGGTATTTCTCCTAGTGCTATCCCTCCCCCTGCCCCCACCCCAAAACAGGCCCCTGTGTGTGATGTTTCCCGCCCTGTGTCCAAGTGTTCTCATTGTTCAGTTCCCACCTGTAAGTGAGAACATGCGGTGTTTGGTTTTCTGTCCTTGTGATACTTTGCTCGGAATGATAGTTTCCAGCTTCATCCATGTACCTGCAAAGGATATGAATTCATCCTTTTTTATGGCTACGTAGTATTCCATGGTGTACATGTGCCACATTTTGTTAATTCAGTCTGTCATTGATGGATATTTGGGTTAGTTTCAAGTTTTTGCTGTTGTGAATAGTGCTGCAATAAACATATGTGTGCATGTATCTTTATAGTAGCATGATTTATAATCCTTTGGGTATATATCCAGTAATGGGATTGCTGGGTCAAATGATATTTCTAGTTCTAGATCCTTCAGGAATCGCCATACTGTCTCCCACAATGGTTGAACTAGTTTACACTCTCACCAACAGTGTAAAAGTATTCCTATTTCTCCACATCCTCTCCACCATCTGTTGTTTCCTGACTTTTTAAGGATTGCCATTCTAACTGGCATGAGATGGTATCTCACTTTGATGATGAACATTTTTTTCATGTGTCTGTTGGCTGCATAAATGTCTTCTTTTGTGAAATGTCTGTTTATATCCTTTTCCCACTTTTTGATGGGGTTGTTTTTTTTTCTTGTAAATTTGTTTAAGTTCTTTGTAGATTGTGGTTGTCAGATGAGTAGATTGTAAAAATTTTCTCCCATTCTATAGGTTGTCTGTTCACTCTGATGATAGTTTCTTTTGCTGTGCAGAAGCTCTTTAGTTTAATTAGATCCCATTTGTCTATTTTGATTTTTGTTGCCATTGCTTTTGGTGATTTAGTCATGAAGTCCTTGCCCATGTCTATGTCCTGAATGGTACTACCTAGATTTTCTTCTAGGGTCTTTATGGTTTTAAGTTTAACATTTAAGTCTTTAATCCATCTTGAATTAATTTTTGTGTAAGGTGTAAGGAAGGGATCCAGTTTTAGCTTTCTACATATGGCTAGCCAGTTTTCCCAGCACCATTTATTAAATAGGGAATCCTTTCCCCATTTCTTGTTTTTGTCAGGTTTGTCAAAGATCAGATGGTGGTAGATGTGTGGTATTATTTCTGAGGCCTCTGTTCTGTTCCATTGGTCTATATATCCGTTTTGGTACCAGTACCATGCTGTTTTGGTTACTGTAGCCTTGTAGTATAGTTTGAGGTCAGGTAGATTGATGTCTCCAGCTTTGTTCTTTTGGCTTAGGATTGTCTTGGCAATGCGGGCTCTTTTTTGGTTCACATGAACTTTAAAGTAGTTTTTTCCAATTCTGTGAAGAAAGTCATTGGTAGCTTGATGGGGAGAGCATTGAATTTATAAATTACTTTGGGCAGTATGGCCATTTTCACAATATTGATTCTTCCTATCCATGAGCGTGGAATGTTCTTCCATTTGTTTGTGTCCTTTTTTACTATCTAGTTGAGCAGCGGTTTGTAGTTCTCCTTGAAGAGGTCCTTCACATCCCTTGTAACTTGGATTCCTAGGTATTTTATTCTCTTTGAAGCAATTGTGAATGGGAGTTCGCTCGTGATTTAGCTGTTTGTCTGTTATTGGTGTATAGGAATGCGTGTGGTTTTTGCACAATGCTTTTGTATCCTGAGACTTTGCTGAAGTTCTTTATCAGCTTAATGAGATTTTGGGCTGAGACGATGGGGAGTTATACATATACAATCATGTCATCTGCAAACAGGAACAATTTTACTTCCTCTTTTCCTAATTGAATATCCTTTATTTCTTTCTCTTGCCTGATTGCAGTTGCCCTGGCCAGAACTTCCAACACTATGTTGAATAGGAGTGGTGAGAGAGGGTATCCTTGTCTTGTGCCAGTTTTCAAAGGGAATGCTTCCAGTTTTTGCCTATTCAGTATGATATTGACTGTGGGTTTGTCATAAATAGCTCTTATTATTTTGAGATACGTTCCATCAATACCTAGTTGATTGAGAGTTTTTAGTATGAAGCGCTGTTGAATTTTGTTGAAGGTTTTTTCTGCATTGAGATAATCATGTGGTTTTTGTCGTTGGTTCTGTTTATGTGGTGGATTATGTTTATTGATTTGTGTATGTTGAAACAGTCTTGCTTCCCAGGGATGAAGCCCACTTTATCATGGTGGATAAGCTTTTTGCTGTGCTGCTTGATTCATTTTGCCAGTATTTTATTGAGGATTTTTGCATCAATATTCATCCGCGATATTGGTCTAAAATTCTTTTTTCATTGTGTCTCTGCCAGGCTTTGGTGTCAGGATGATGCTAGCCTCATAAAATGAGTTAGGGAGGATTTGCTCTTTTCCTGTTTATTGGAATAGTTTCAGAAGGAATGGTACCAGCTCCTCTTTGTACCTCTGGTGGAATTCGGCTGTGAATACATCTGGTCCTGGACTTTTTTTGGTTGGTAGGCTATTAATTATTGCCTCAAATTCAGCACCTGTTATTGGTCTATTTAGAGATTAAACTTCTTTCTGGTTTAGTCTTGGGAGGGTGTATGTGTCCAGGAATTTATCCCTTTCTTCTAGATTTTCTAGTTCATTTGCGTAGAGGTGTTTATAGTATTCTCTGATGGTATTTTGTATTTCTGTGGGATCAGTGGTGATATCCCCTTTATAATTTTTTATTGCATCTATTTGATTCTTCTCTCCTTTCTTCTTTATTAGTCTTGCTAGCGGTCTATCAATTCTGTTGATCTTTTCAAAAAACCAGCTCCTGAATTCATTGATTTTTTGAATTTTTTTTTTTTGTGTCTCTATCTCCTTCAGTTCTGCTCTGATCTTAGCTATTTCTTGCCTTCTGCTAGCTTTTGAATGTGTTTACTCTTGCTTCTCTAGTTCTTTTAATTGTGATGTTAGGGTGTCAATTTTAGATTTTTCCTGCTTTTTTGGGGGGGCATTTAGTGCTATAAATTTCCCCCTACACACAGCTTTAAATGTGTCCCAGAGATTCTGGTATATCGTGTCTTTGTTCTCCTTAGTTTCAAAGAACATCTTTATTTCTGCCTTCATTTCATTATTTACCAAGTAGTCATTCAGGAGCACATTATTCAGTTTCCATGTGGTTGAGCAGTTTTGAGTGAGTTTCTTAATGCTGAGTTCTAATTTGATTGCACTGTCTGAGAGAAAGTTTGTTATGATTTCTGTACTTTTACATTTGCTGAGGAGTGTTTTACTTCCAACTATGTGGAAAATTTACAATAAGTGTGATGTGGTGCTATGACAAATGTATATTCTGTTGATTTGGGGTGGAGAGTTCTGTAGATGTCTATTATTAGGTCTGCTTGGTGTGGAGCTGAGTTCAAGTCCTGGATATCCTTGTTAACCTTCTGTCTCATTGATCTGTCTAATACTGACAGTGGGGTGTTAAATTCTCCCATTATTATTGCGTGGGAGTCTAAGTCTGCTTGTAGGTCTCTAAGGAGTTGCTTTATGAATCTGGGTGCTCCTGTATTTGGTGCATATATATTTAGGACAGTTAGCTCTTCTTGTTGAATTGATCACTTTACCATTATGTAATCACCTCATCTTTTTTTATCTTTGTTGGTTTAAAGTCTTTTTTATCAGAGACTTGGATTGCAACCCCTGCTTTTTTTTTTTTTTTGCTTTCCATTTGTTTGGTAGATCTTCCTCCCTCCCTTTATTTTGAGCCTATGTGTGTCTCTGCACATGAGACCGGTCTCCTGAATACAGCACACTGATGGGTCTTGACTCTTTATCCAGTTTGCCAGTCTGTGTCTTTTAATTGGAGCATTTTGCCCATTTACATTTAAGGTTAATATTGTAATGTGTGAATTTGATCCTGTCATTATGATGTTAGCTGGTTATTTTGCCCGTTAGCTGATGCAGTTTCTTCCTAGCATCGATGGTCTTCACAGTTTGGCATTTTTTTTTGCAGTGGCTGGTACCGGTTGTTCCTTTCCATGTTTAGTGCTTCCTTCAGGAGCTCTTGAAAGGCAGGCCTGGTGGTGACAAAAATCTCTCAGCATTTGTTTATTTGTAAAGGATTTTATTTCTCCTTTATTTACAAAGCTTAGTTTGGCTGGACATGAAATTCCGGGTTGAAAATTCTTTTCTTTAAGAATGTTGAATATTGGCCCCCATTCTCTCCTGACTTGTAGAGTTTCTGCTGAGAGATCTGCTGTTAGTCTGGTGGGCTTCCCTTTGTGGGTAACCCGACCTTTCTCTCTGACTGCCCTTAACATTTTTTCCTTCATTTCAACCTTGGTGAATCTGACAATTATGTGTCTTGGGGTTGCTCTTCCCAAGAAGAATCTTTGTGGTGTTCTCTGTATTTCCTGAATTTGAATGTTGGTCTGCCTTGCTAGCTTGGGGAAGTTCTCCTGTATAATATCCTGAACAATGTTTTCCAACCTGGTTCCATTCTCCCTCTCACTCTCAGGTACACCAATCAAACATAGATTTGGTCTTTTTCACATAGTTCCATATTTCTTGGAGGCTTTATTCATTTTGTTTTACTCTTTTTTCTCTAAATTTCTCTTCTCACTTTATTTCATTAATTTGATGTTCAATCACTGATATCCTTTCTTCCACTTGATTGAATCAGCTACTGAAGCTTGTGCATGTGTCACATAGTTCTTGTGCCATGGTTTTCAGCTCCATCAGGTCGGTTTAAGGTCTTCTCTACACTGTTTGTTCTAGTTAGCCATTTGTCTAATCCTTTATCAAGGTTTTTAGCTTCCTTGCGATTGGTTCAAACATCCTCCTTTAGCTCGGAGAAGTTTGTTATTACCGACCTCCTGAAGCCTACTTCTGTCAGCTTGTCAAAGTCATTCTCCATCCAGCTTTGTTCCGTGGCTAGTGAGCTGCAATTCTTTGGAGGAGAAGAGGCACTCTGGTTTTTAGAATTTTCAGCTTTTCTGCTCTGGTTTCTCCCCATCTTTGTGGTTTTATCTACTTTTGGTCTTTGATGCTGGTGACCTACAGATGGGGTTTTGGTGTGGATGTCCTTTTTGTTGGTTTTGATGCTATTCTTTTCTGTTTGTTAGTTTTCCTTCTAATAGTCAGGTCCCTCAGCTGCAGGTCTGTTGGAGTTTGCTGGAGGTTCACTACAGACCCTGTTTGCCTGGGTATCACCAGTGGAGGCTGCGGAACAACAAATATCACAGAATGGAAAATATTTCTGCCTGATCCTTCCTCTGGAAGCTTCATGCCAAAGGGGCACCCACCTGTATGAGGTGTCAGTTGGACACTACTGGGAGGTGTCTCCTAGTTAGCTACATGGGGGTCAGGGACCAACTTGAGGAGGCAGTCTGTTCATTCTCAGAGCTCAAACACTGTGATGGGAGAACCACTGCTCTCTTCAGTGCTGTTAGACAGGGATGTTTAAGTCTGCAGAAGTTTCTGCTGCCTTTTGTTAAGTTATGCCCTGCCCCCAGAAGTGGGGTCTACAGAGGCAGCAGGCCTTGCAGAGCTGCGGTGGGCTCTGCCCAATTTGAGCTTCTCTGGCTGCTTTGTTTACCTACTCAAGCCTCAGCAATGGTGGAAGCCCCTCCCCCGCCAGGCTGCTGCCTCACAGGTAGATCTCAGATTGCTACGCTAGCAGCGAGCAAGGATCCATGGGCATGAGACCTGCTGAGCCTGGCTTGGGATATAATCTCCTGGTTTGCTGTTTGCTAAGACCACTGGAAAAATGCAATATTTGGGAGGAAGTGTCCCGATTTTCCAGGTACAGTCTGTCATGGCTTCCCTTGGCTAGAAAGGGATATCCCCTGACCCCTTGTGCTTCCCAGGTGAGGCGATGCCCTGCTCTGCTTTGGCTCTCCCTCCATGGCCTGCACTCACTGTCCAACCAGTCCCAATGAGATGAAGAAGGTACCTCAGTTGGAAATGCCAAAATCACTGTCTTCTTCATCAATCACGCTGGGAGCTGCAGACCAGAGCTGTTCCTATTCAGTCAAATTGGAATGGAATCCCCAGAATATATAGAGAAACTCTTACAACTCAACAACAAAAAGACAACCCAATTTATGAATAAATATGGGCAAAGAATTTCAATAAACATGTCTCCAAAGATGATATACAGGTGGCCAAGAAGCACATGAAAAGATGCTTAGCATCGTTAGTCATCTGGGAAATGCAAATCAAAACATCTGGGAGACACCACCTCACACCAACTAGGATGGCTAAATAATAAACAAAACTAAAACCCAGAAAACAAGAATCAGTGAGCATCCAGAGAAACTGGAACCTTCATAGGTTGATGGTGGGAACATAAAATGGTGCAACCTCTATGGAAAACAGTTTGGTGGCTCCTCAAAAAGTTAAACATAGAATTACTAGATGAGTCAGCACTTCCACTACTAAGTGGATGCCCCCCACAATTGAAAACATCTTCCAACAAAAATCTGTACACAAATGTTCATAGCAGCATTATTAATAACGTCCAAAAAGTGGAAACAACCCAAATATTCATCAACCAATGAAGAGATAAAAAAATGTATATATCCCTACAATACAGCATCATTCAACCGTAAAGAGGAATGAAATATGGATGCAAATTACAACTTGAAAACATTATGTTCAGTGAAAGAAGCTAGGAATAAAAAAGTCACATATTGATTCAATGTAGATAAAATGTTCAAACAGGCAAATCCATTAAGAGAAAAAGACTAGTGGTTGTTAGTAAATGGGAGGGGAGCTTTGGGATATCTGAGTTTTCTTTTTGGGGTGATGAAAATATTTTGGAATTAGACAGCACTGATGGTTCCATAATACTGTAAACATGCCAAAAACCATTGAAATGTTTAATAGGGTTAAACCCTTTAATATGGTTAAAACAGTGAATTTTGTTATGTGAATTTTATCTCAACAACAATTTTTTAAAAACATTCGTAATAGTTATTTTACATTCTGCATCTGTTAATTCACAATTCTGAAGTCTTTGTTGATCTGATTCTGCTATTTTTGTCTTTGCTTCACTCATGATATTATTTTCATATGTGTTTTCTAAGTTTTGACTGCAAGCTGGCTGGTCTTTTTCCTTGGAGTGTCATTTGTGGAATTAATTTGAAAATCTGATTGAAATTGTGTTTTTTCAGAGTAATTTCACATTTATTTCTTGCAGATACTGTCAACCTGGGATCAATTGAAAATAAGTTTGAGTTTGTTTTTGTATTCTCAGTTATTGTGGATTAGATCACAGGCCCATGAGAGCTTGTTTTTTGATTATGCATTCTCAGGGGAAGTTTCTTCCCTCTTTTACCAAGCACCAAAGACATATTTCCTTGATGTCTTCTTCTAGATGGTAAGTTTATTTCTTTCCATCTTTACTATCGGGCACGGTTCTTCCATGTCTCACATGGCGATTCTTCTTTTAGCCTCCTGATGTTTGGTGAGTCCTAGGCTTCATCTCTTCCTCTGTCTCATCTTGCCATCGTCAGAGTGTAAATTCAATATATTCAGGGTTCAGTAGAAACCTTCACAAAGAAAGAGCTAGCTTTGGTATTTTCTTGTCTTCAGGGTTCCTGCTTTTATTTTATTTTTGATCATTGTGGATTCTTTGCCTTTTGTCAACTCATTTAAAGAGATGTTTAGCAAGCCTTAACCTTTATTTTAGTGGTTTCAGTGGGAGAGTTGTTCAGTCTATCTACTTAGCCATTTCACCAAAAATAAAAGTCTAGGTTCGTATCTTGGCCTTGTTATTGGTTGGAAGAGGGTCCCTCTTGTCAGTTTCCTAGGAGTCAACTGCATACATGGGTCAGAAGCACTGACACAAAACTCAGGTGCTTCTTGCCTTCTGCTTAGCCAGTGTCATCAGCCTAGGCTGAGGGATGGGGAAGAAGAGTGCAAGGTGCATGTTCAGTGATCCTGGACAACTCTGGCCTTTGCAGTGCTCTGGTGATGGGCTGCTGTTGAACTCGGGGCCACACAACAAAGGCTTCACCTGAAAGCTGTGTAGACTTCTTTCCCATGGGTAGAAAGGTCTGAAATAAGCACTCTGACATGTTTAACTCCAAATCATAGTCTCTCTATCCAGAGGATGTCCATACCAGGACAGTAGTACATGGGATTGGGCAGCAGGTAGGTGGGAAATTTTTTCTTCCAGACACATTATCTCTCTCTGCTGTTCTTGCCATCTGCACTATTTGGTGGATCAGGCTCTATTTGAAAGCCTCCTCATCACCCATTCAGTTCCCAACCCAATTCCACCTGGCTTCTATCCCATTACACTCCACAGAAACACCTTTCACCATGTTCATTAATTATCTTTTAGTTTATTCAAAATTTACTTCCGATTCTCATCTCACCTGGCCTCTCATCACTGGATGCTGTTGAACACCGCCTCCTTCCTGAAACTCTTCCATGCCTTGGCTTCTTGGTTTTCCTCCTATCTCTATAGCCATTTCCTCTCAGGGAAAGAGTTTCTTTCTCTCCAATTGGCACATAACTTCTTTTATTTTCTTTCATTTTTTTCTTTCTTTTTTTTCCCTCAAGGACAGGGGCTCTGTTGCTTGGGTTGGAGTGCAGTGGTGTGATCATGGTTCACTGTAACCCATGTGGGCTCAAGGGATCGTCCTGCCTCAGCCTCCCAAATAGATGGGATTATAGGCATGTGGCACAATGCCTGGGTAATTTTTAAATTTTTTGTAGACACAGGGTCTTGCTATGTTGCCTTGACTGGTCTTTAACTCCTGGCCTCAAGCGGTCCTCCTGCCTTAGCCTTATAAATTGTTGGGATTACAGGCATGAGCCACTGTACCCAACCCACCAAATAACATTTTTCTTATTCTCCGGCCATCCTCCCATTCTTCTGTCTCCATCTTTTTAACAAATACTTAACAAGCTCTATGTTTGAGATGGAATTGACAAGGGAATAAGATACACATGATCCCTGCTTCAAAGAGTTTGCAATCTAGTGTGGTATAAACAAATATTAAAGGGAGTTATGGGAATATATCACCAGGGACTCTAGTCAGTTCTGGGAGGTTAACCTCAAAACTCATATCTAAAAGATAAGTCATAGCCAGTTGGCCATTGTGAGTAGTCAGGTATGGGAAGCAGCACATTCAAAGACCCAAGGGCAAGAGAGAATGTGTGTTTGAGGGGTTGAAAGCAGCTTGGCATGGACAGAGCAAAGGGAGGAGTGGTGAGAGATGAAGCTGGAGAGGTAGGCAGGAGTCATGTTTATAGTCTTGTGTGCAGGTACGGAGAATGAATTGAAAGCTGGTCAGAAGGAAAGTGGCGAGAGTAGTTTGGAGCCCACTGTGGAACCTCAGAAGAGAGATAAGGATGATTTGGCCAACGGTGGTGCAGTGTGCCAAACAAAAACAAATCCAAGTTAGGTAAGGAGGGACTTTATTGAAAAGGATGATTGCAGTGGGGGATAAGGAAAACTATTGCAAGAGAGAGAGTGCTCTGACCATGAGATTTGTAAGTGGATCCCAGGAAAAAGGTTTTTCTTTTATAGGGAGGAGTGAATAAGGCTGAAAAGAACTAGGTGTGGGGAAGTGGGATGAACTGGGGCAGGTGGCAGCATCAGACATTAAATCTGAGAATGCTTTATCCTGGGGTCAGCCTGTTCTCAGGAGGAGCCTTCAAGCTGGAGCCACACTCCTCAGGCTGAGGGTGGGTCAACGTTAGGGACTGAAGGAAAGAAAGGAACCTAACTAAAGTTTGGCCAAATAAGATTAATGGGTATCTTATTTTGATTGATCAGTAGGTACACACACAGTTCATCTAATGGTTTATGAAGCAAAGACTGGAATTGGAGAGTCTGAGCCTGACTTTGCCATAATAAACAAAGATGGGGGGTATCCGAGGGTCTTCAGTTATATGGGGAAGGGAATCCTTTGCAATAAGTCATTTTCTAGAACACAAAAGAATAGGAAATCTCTTAATCACCACTGTTCTCTAGAAGCACAGGACTCAAGTAAAACTCACCATTGTCAAGCGGGTTGGAGGGAGTAAACTTATTTAAGAAATAATCAGCAGTAGGTAGATTCACAGTTTGTGCTGATAAATTGAATGTCAGAATGAAGAAAAGAGAAGAATTAAGGATGCCTCCAAGTCTCTGACTTGGGGACTGAGTGAGCGACAGTGTGCAAATGAAGACAGTGACATAGAAATAAAAAGTAATTTAGTGTGATGGGAAGATGGAGGAGATACCCATAGATATTGTCAGTTTCTCTTCGACCCATACCCTCTTGGTCATCAAATTATTTCTATCTCATCTCTTAAATGTGTCTTGAAGCCAACTGCTCTGCTCCTGCCTTAGCCCACACTTCCATCCCCTGTTGCCTGCACTATTAAATTCACTTTCCAACCAGGCTCTTTGCACCCAGGTGTGTTCTTACAATCCTACACGCATCTTCCACATTCTCCTGGGATAATATATCTAGATGGGTTACAGCATGCCACTCATGCTTTCAAAAGCTTCCCAGTTGTACATGTGTGCGGGCCTTGAATAGACTTTCTTCCTTGGTCTCCTTAAACTTAAACTTGGAATGATAAATAAAGGTTTTAAGACATATCTCACCCTGTCCCCTCCCTGAATGAGTTACTGTTCCTCTTTAGAAATTTATCTTTACCTTTTATTTCCTTTAATAATTTTTGTTCCTTTGTGATTTCTTTCATTGGATTTTGAGTTCCTTTAAGGAAGGTCCAGCATCCTTAACTTTTGTCTCCCCAGTGTGAACAGAGTGGCTTGCATCTAGTAGGTGCTCGATAAATCTTTGTTGAACTTTTGATTAAACTCTAGGTGCATAGAGATCTCTTTGAGGTTGTTTTATACCAGCTTCTTCAGCTCCACTTTACCCGTAAGTTAGGAACTCTCTCCCCTATTGTGATTTGAGGGGAATTGTGAATTTTCACACTCTGTGATATTTTCAATTTCTTCATAAACCCTTCCTTTACTTCTTTTAAGATTTTCTCTTTTCTCTTGCCTCTCTAGAAGTGACATTTGAGAGGGGAGCCACAATAGCCCCAGACCTCTGAGTGTCAAGGAGTTGATCTCGTAGCTTTTCTCGCTGGCAGGAGGGAATATTTTGTATTTGGGGAGTGGGCAAAGGGGCAGAAGGAGTGAGTGGAGAATGCTAAAAACAAACTGGATTTGAATCTCTGTAGGTGGTCCTTTTAGAAGCATTATTTTTTACTGGTAATTCACGACACCCATTATCATTATTACTACAGGCATTAGCATTGAATGGCAGATTTCAATCTGTGTTCTGTGGAGCCTTGGCCTTCAGGGAGGATGCTTCTGAGACTTCTACCCCTGGTGGGTGGGGGTGGCACCCAGGAAATAGGGTCCCAGGCCTCTCACCCTTGACCCTATTCAGCCAGGGTACCTCACTAGATTCAAACCTGGAACACACCTGCCCCATTCTAGCTGGTAATCTATGGATACCTATTTGGTTTTTATTCGTTTTTAATGTTCACATCCTCCCCGGGAATGACAGGTTCTGTTTTTCCCTTCAACTGTCTTAGCACACAGAGTTCACAACTTGTTCCAGCTATGATGGGAAATGTTTAGTCCTGATTCCCCTTGCACGGTCTTTCCCACTAGGCTCCTGGTTCTGAAGATTGGCAGGAGGGGCCTGATTCTATTTCCCAAGATGTATAAGGTGTCAAAAGAGGCTCTAGAAATCTCAGAAACAGACCAGATAAAGAGTTTTTAAACCAGGCTCTTTTGAGATCTAAGGTATTGAAAAGGCATTTAGGGTCTCCCTGGGGTGCTGTGAACATCACCCACATCTGTGCTTTAGCCAAGCGTTGTTCCTTTTATCTCTTTTAATTATTGGGACTTTATGGAATATTTCACTTGAAAACAGGATTCTGCTGCTAATGGGAGTTTGAGGCCTAGAAGATCATTAAGCCTTTTTCAGCTAAGATATGTCCGTGTTCTTTCTTATGAAGCAATAATGAGAGGGACACTGTTATCGTCTTTTCGTTGTACGGAACATAAATAATGATTCGTGGGGCATGGGGGGTTGAATCCTGGATGGCTTTGCCTCAGAACAGCAGATCTCTCATACATAAGAGAGGAAACAGAATCTTAGTTGTTAGGAATGCATGGTGCACTCAACTTTATGAACATGTGTTTTAATGCCAGTGTCAGGGCAAACTTCTACCAGCTGTCTAAACATTTACAGAACCGAATAATAGCATGCAAGATACGTGGGTTTCAGATATTTGCCATCTTAAAACAGCACTTAGTCATTAACTTAATCACAGCTGCTATATGCCAGCCAGTGTACTTTGTTTGTAAACAACACATCTGCTGCAGGCAGGGATTGGGAGCTCGGCTGTGGTCATGCATAGCAGCCTGGTTAATGCTGGGATGTGCATCTTGAGTGTCTGAAACACATGAGGGCCATGCCTCAGACCAAACCTGCTGACTCAAGTGGGGAACAACAATTTAGGGTATCTTTCCTCCCAGGTGTTGCTTTTGTGGTTTTTCTCTCAACAGACTTAGAAGCTTAATTTGGAGAGATGTTCTGATGTCCATGGTCATGGGTTCACTGGAAATGAGATGTAGCCTCCCAAATAGTTGCTTGCTCTTTGTCATGGGCTGAGTATTTACCACCCTTCCAAATTCATATATTGAAGCCCTCACCCCTACTGTGACTATATTTGGAGGCAGGGCCTGTGAGAAGGTAGTGAAGGTTCCACAGGAGTGGGGCCCTAATGTGATGGGCCATTGTCCATATGAGAAGAGGAACAGACCCCAGAGCTTGCTCTGTCTGATATGTGAGGACGCGGTGAGGGTGGTCACCTGCAAGCGAGGAATAGAACTCTCACCAAGAACCAGATTGGCTGGCACCTTGCTCTTGGACTTCCCAGCCTCCAGAACTGTGAGAAATACATTTCTGATGTGTAAGTCACCCAATCTGGTATTTTGTTATGGCAACCAAAGCTGATAATCCTTATTTTTCTTCTCTAAGTTCCTGGACCTAACTTTTTCTTAATGCCGTTAGCAGTGGGACTTCCAGCATCTTAATCTTTGCTTCTCATTTCTCGGCAGCTATTTCAACACATCTTATTTGGCTATGCCACTTGTTTTCTTCCTTTGGTGTTAAGTGAAGTTCTTAGTCTCTGCTTGAGAGAAAGTACCTTGACTTCTTGTGGGTTCCTGTAACATGGCTTAAGCCATTTGTGCTCATTGTTTCTGTGTGTTCAGGCCCAAGGGATTTACAAGGACTTGTTTAGACTTTAAGTTGTGTGGCTGACACTGTTAGTTGTCTATGTGATAACCATCCTTCCTATCTTACTGGAAAACAAAACAAAACAAAACAAAAAAAACTCAGATTTTGCTCTGGGCAGCAATATATCCCAGCCCTAAGAAGAGAAATCAAAATTGGTCTAAATCAGATTGAAATCCTTGACTCCGGCTTTCATTGAGATTGCTATGTGACCTAGTTCTGGCAAAAAATATTGAAGTACAAGTCTGACAAGAAGTAGGTAGATGGAACTGGTACTTCCCTTGCCTTCTTTCTCCTGCATTTTGCATGGATATGATGTGTGGGTCTGTATTTTTGTGGCCATGAAGCTGAAAGTCAGGATGATAAGGGTGGTGAAACAAAAAGGAAAGAGACCAACCATGAAAATCATCGAACTGTTAAACAGTATCAGTAACTGCCTAACCTAGATTTCTTTTTCTAAGCATAATACCTTTGATATTCTTCTATATGGTAAAGGGATTTGTTCCTTTCTATACTGTATGTTCTATTAGGCAGATACATCACCACTAATCTCCTATTGATGGAAATTTGAGTTGTTCCAGTTTTGGGGAATTATTAGTAAGTAATAAACATTCATATACAAGACTAATAATAAACATTCATGTACAAGATTTTTTTGGACATGTTCTCTTCCTTTTTTGGGAGAAAATTTCCAGGGGTAGAATATCTGGGTTGCAAAATAAGTGTATATTTAATTTTTATAAAAGAAATAGCTACACTTTTTTCCAAAGCGATTTTTCTACTTTTCATTCCCATCAGCAATGTGTGAGAAATCCAGTTGCTTCACAAAAGTTGTCAACACTTGGTATTGTCAGTTGATTCATTTTAGCCATGGTGTGGGTGCCTAGTGGCATATCATTATCCTTTATATTTGCAATTCCCTAAAGATGTTGAGCACCTTTTCATGTGATCATTGGCTCTGTGTGTGTGTGTGTGCGCGTGCACATGTGTGTATTTTTGGTGTGATGTGTTAGTCATTTGCCCATCAAAATAAGTTGGATTGTTTTTCTTTTTGTGGTTGAGCTATAGGAGTTCATTATATGTATAGGATAGAAGTCTTTTATCTGCTGTAGGTATAGAAATAGTGGTTTGCTTATTGCCCCACTCAAATAATTCCTGCCATGCGCCAGAGTCTGTGGACAGAAGTATCAATTCTCAGTCCTTGGGCTGGCTGTGTCGTTGCCCCCACCCCTGCAGCATCTCTTGCTCCCAGAAAGTTGGTTTCCTCATCAGCTTCCTGAAGTGCTGTGTTCTTTCCTGACTCCTGACAAAGACTGTTTTCTTCATTAAACTCTACCCAGGCTCCTCTGAGTGCTTTCCACCACTAATTCCTGAATTCCGCGGTCAGTGTCCAATTTTGTCGAGAATTTTGCTACGTCAGTTTAGCAAGAATCCTCCATCCTCGATATCTGAGCACCCCTGATATCTGATTGGGTTCTTTGTCCACTGCCATCCCTCAGGTTGTGTGTGATTGCCCTGGTCTGTCTGCGGTAAGAATCATGCTGGGTGAGTTTAGCCAGAATCTTCCCTTCCCCGTGATGTTTCCTCTTAGTAATTTCCATCTCCCAACCCCCACCGTTCTCCTGGGCTATAAATTCCCACTTTTTCTTGTATTCAGAGTTGAGTTCAATATTTGTCCCACCACAAAATCCCATTGCAGGGATCCTTATACCCATCACAATGGTCCTGAATAAAGTCTGATTACATTTCTTTAAAAAGTATCTCAAAATAGGCCGGGCGCGGTGGCTCAAGCCTGTAAACCCAGCACTTTGGGAGGCCGAGACGGGCGGATCACGAGGTCAGGAGATCGAGACCATCCTGGTTCACACGGTGAAACCCCGTCTCTACTAAAAAATACAAAAAACTAGCCAGGCGAGGTGGCGGGCGCCTGTAGTCCCAGCTACTCGGGAGGCTGAGGCTGGAGAATGGCGTGAACCCGGGAGGCGGAGCTTGCAGTGAGCTGAGATCCGGCCACTGCACTCCAGCCTGGGCGACAGAGCTACACTCCGCCTCAAAAAAAAAAAAAAAAAAAAAAAAGTATCTCAAAATAAACCAGGCACAGAGAGATAAACATTGCACATTCTCACTTACCTGTGGGATCTAAAAATCAAAACAATGGAACTCATGGACATAGAGGGTAGACAGAAGGTTACCAGAGCATGGGAAAGGTAGTGAGGGGTTGAGAAGGAGGTGGGGATTGTTAATGGGTTAAAAAATAGAAAGAATGAATGAGACCTACTGTGTGATAGCACAATAGGGTGACTGTGATCAATAATAACTAAATTGTATTTTTAAATAATTTAAAGAATGTAATTGGATTGTTTGTAATTCAAAGGATAAATGTTTGAGGGGATGGACAACCCGTTCTCCATGATGAGCTTTTTTACACTGCATGTGTTCATCAAAACATCTCATGTACCCCATAAATGTATATACATGTAGTAGTATATACCCATTCCAGGTGTGTCTTTATATATACCCATATAGTACTATATGTATACATAGTATACACTTGAATACATGTTTGCATGTGTATACTATGTACCCACAAATATTTATTATTTAAATAAACAGAGCAAAACAGTATCATAAATAATTCTTTAACACTCCATGCTTTCACCTTGGCTCTGCCTGTTAGGCTGTTGGTGATGTGGTTTGGCTGTGTCCCCACCTAAATTTCATCTTGAATTGTAGCTCCTACAATTCCTGTGTGTTGTGGGAGGGACCCGGTGGGAGACAATGGAATCATGTGGGTGGTTTCTCCCATGCTATTTTCATGGTAGTGAATAAGTCTCATGAGAGCTGATGGTTTTGTAAGGGGAAACCCCTTTTGCTTGGCTCTCATTCTCTTTTGCCTGCCACCATGTAACACGTCCCCTTGCTCTTCCTTCATCTTCTTCCATGATTGTGAGGACTCCCCAGCCATGTAGAACAGTGAATTCACTAAGCTTCTTTCCTTTATAAATTACCCAGTCTCGGGTATGTCTTTGTTAGCAGCATGAGAACAAACTAATGCACCTGATCTCTTTCCCTGCTGAGTGACTGCGGCATTTGTTGTTTACAACACTCATCTGTGTGCCATCAGACATTTCCTCTCCTTTAGTGCTTTATCCCTGCAGGTTTTGTCTTACCACCTGGAGTGTTAGCTCCTTGAGGACAGGGAATGCATCTTGTCTTCCTTACTGTAGTTAAAGCACTGATGTGAAACATGCTGGGGCCCTGTATGTAAAAACGTTTCAGAGTAGAAATCTTCTAAACAGGAGGCTTTAGGGAAGATCTTTTTTCAGCTTCTTAGTCCAATATAGTTGGCTATTTGCCATTTCTTCCTCTGATTTCTGATGAGAAATTGAGTCCATTTTGTACATTCGCACAGTTTTTCTACCAATTCGTGATGACTTTTTATTTTACAGTTCCAAATAGTTCATTAAATATGTGCAGAATTGAAAGCAAAGATCACCTTTTATGAGAACATTATACCATAATATTCTGGCTTCAGGGAATTGAACAAATTGCAGACTTTCAAAATCAGAATTTATGGAAGATCACTATAATAAATTTTTGGGAAATGATAAGAAAAAAAATTCTTGCTCATCTTTTAGTTAGTAATTTAATGTGTCTGAGAGTACTGGGTCAGGTTCTTAGGAACCACATTGACAACTGGTACCAATTAGCCAGACATGAATATTTTGGGAAGAATGTTACTGCTTTATTGATGAATGGAAAATCTAAGAGAAGTACAAGGCTTTGTCCCTTTCCTGGGAAATGCATCATCTACTTACTAGTTCAGAATTTCCTTTCTGTCATGCACCATAACAACAATAACAAAAACTTTCTTATGAGGTAACATGTGGTCCCTTGGGCATCTCTTCTTGCATGGCCACATTGGGAATTTGGGGGTAAAAGGAATTGTCCATTGGGAGAGAGAAGGATTTTGTAGGAATTAAAAAAATGGTCTTTCTATTAATTTATTCAAGAAAACCGATTGATTACATTACATGACTCAAAAGACAAAAGTTGAAGAGAGAGTCTATCGATGCTATGGATGACTGGAGAGCCTAGCTCTAAACTTTGGAAGTAATTTTATGGAGAATGACTATGTCGTCCAACAAAATGTCTTAAATGTCTCCTGATCCCCTCTCAAAGAAGCTTTCTGAGATCCGTGGAGACTTAGTCCAAGAAAGCACAGCATTTCCTGTGTCTTTATAAAGTGATGGGATATGAGCTAGGTTCATGTGTGCTCAGAGATGCAGAATTCAGATGTGACAATTTGTTTTTAATTTCCATGATTGCAGTTTTATAGAAAGCAGACACTTTCAAATATCCACTGGGAGCTTCATCTACTTCAAGAAGATAAATATATGAATGCATATTTTCCTTCTGTTCGTCTAGACCGGTCCTCCTCTTAGCCACGCTCTCAGCCCTGGACAGCTAACCTGCAGGTTCAACATCAAGTTCTTCCTTGCCCTCTGGCTTCCACTTGGGGCCAACCAATGGAGATCCTGGCAGGACACTGGAGGGAGGCAGGAGGATGAAGTTAGAGTAGTTTTTAAAAACCGCTGGCACTCTCCCTGTGAGGTTGCTTCAGGCTGGCTGTGTCCCTTGGTCAAAGGTTGTTGCTCATTTCAAGGTGACATTCTAAACACAACTATTTTCTAGGTGTATGTCACTGCTCTCTCCATCCATCTCTTTGGCCCAGGTATGGTGATAGCGCTCGGGTTGTTAATACCAGGTCACTGTACTATCTTCTGCCGTTCCCTGCCCTCCCCACCTAGGCCTTGGTAAATAGACCCTTTCTAAATAAGCTTCTGCAAATTGTTATAAGTGTGCCATTTGGTTAATATCATGACTGATATATCACACTATAAAATTCTATTCTTGAATTTACTTATTCAAGGTACAAGTAAATTGATTGCAACTAACGTCTGGCATTATTCATGTCCTTTGACCCATCCCCTGTTGACCCTAAAATGGCCATTTGGAGTCCCTGAGGGGAGTGAGAGGTCATTAATCCCTTAACTTATAGTAGAGGTCTTCATGTGAAGTCGTTTGTGTTATTTTAACTCAAAAGCTAAATGCAGACTCTGGCTTGGGCTGATACAAAAGTTGCTTTCCTCAATGATACATAGAGATGCTGGATGAAATATGGTAACAATTAAAACTATTTAATAGGCTGGGCAAGGTGGCTGTAATCCCAGCACTTTGAAAGGCTGAGGTGGGTGGATCAAGAGGTTAGGAGTTCGAGACCAGCCTGACCAACATGGTGAAACCCCCTCTGTACTAAAAATACAAAAATTAGCTGGGTGTGGTGATGGGCGCCCGTAGTCCCAGCTACTCAGGAGGTTAAGGCAGGAGAATAGCATGAACCCGGGAGACGGAGCTTGCAGTGAGCCAGGATCACACCACTGCCCTCCAGCCTGGGTGACAGAGGGAGACTTCATCTTAAAAAAAGTATATATATATACACACATACATACACACACACACACACACACCCAACCATTTTACACCTATTAGGATGGCTACTATTTAAAATAAAGAAGGAAAATAACAAGTATTGGTAAGGATGTGGAGAAACTGGAACCCTCATACATTGCTGGTGAGAATGTAAAATTGCACAACCTCTGTGAAAAGCACTTTGGAGGTTCCTATAAAAGTGAACATAGGATTCCCTATGACCCAGTTCCACTCCTGTGACCCAATTCCACTCCTGCTATATAAGAATTGGAAGCAAGGAGTCAAACAGATACTTGTAAAACAATGTTCATAGTAGTAGTATTCATAATAGTCAGATGGTGGAAACAGCTCAAGTGTTTAGCAACAGATGAACGGGAGATCCTTGACATGGAATATTACTTGGTTTTTAAAATAAATGAAATTCTGATAGTGCTGTAACATGAATGATCCTTGAAGACATTATGCTAACTGAAATAAGCTAGTCATGAAAAGACAAATACTATATGATTCCACTCCTTTGTGATCCTCGAATAATCAAATGTATAGAGATAGAAAGTAGATGAGAGTTTACCAGGGCCCTAAGGGTGGTGAGAATGGGGAACTATTGTTTAATGGGTACGGAGTTTCTGTTTGGACGATGAAAATGTCTGGGAATGGACAGTGATGAGGGTTGTACAACATTCTGAATGGACTTAATGCTGCAGAATTGTATACTTAAAAATGATTAAAACAGTAAATTTTATGTTAGGTATATTTTATCACAGGAACTCCCCCCAATATATCTAAACTGAAAACAAGAAAGGGAAATCCATAGGTGTCAAAATTGAAGACAGAATTAGGAGCAGCACGAAGAGGGTGGGTGAAAGGCCTTATAAGGCTGTGAGGCAGGTGGAGGCTACTCTGTGCTATAGGAAGTGGTTTCAGCCTCAGCTGCACGTTAAAATCACCTGGAGAGCTTCCAAAAGTACTAGTGTCTGGACTTCATCCCCAGAGATTCTGATTTAATTGGTTTGGGGGTGACCTGAGCTTCCTGTGTAACTAGCTTCTAGGGATTCCCATGGATTTGAAAGCTTTCTGAATATGAGTTTGCAGCCAATATGACAAATCGTATGAGGAAGGGAGGGAGGGTTGGGCCCAAGCAAAAGAAAACAGAACAGTATAAAAGACAACTTAAAAGTACGTGTGTTTTAAACATTCAAAGATTTAAATGAAGGATAGGAACCAGAGTAGGAACATGACACCGTGACAAGATTTGAAAGAGAACTGAATAAAAACTCTGCAAAGTAAATTAGAGAGACCAAAAGATGGGAAATTTGAGATCATTTTAGGGCTTGGGGCAGAGTAAGCCAGTTCCAAGATATGCCTAATAGACATTCCTGGATGACAGAACAGAGAGAATGGAGGAGAGATGCAATGGGGGATTATTCCATATCAAGGAAAGATGCAAATTCTCAGATTAAAGGAAACACTGTCCTAAAAGATTAAACAAAGTAATCCCAGATGCATCAAAGTTAAATTATAAAAAATCAAAGACAAAGAGAACATCCTCCCCTCTGCCTGAGAAAGAAGACTGATGACTTAGAAAGATGCCTGCAGGGACAGCTGCTGTTCCCGGCAGCAGGAGGGGTGAAAATGGTCTTTAAGAGGTTGAGGAAAAACACACATTGTTCTTGTAATTCAAGAGTTAAGGCAAAATTAGACACTTTCATATCTACAAAGAGAAAGAAAATGTGCTTTGTCCAGTCTCCTCTGATGGAACTTACAAAGGCTGTATGTTTGTAGAAGGAACATTGCACAATCTTTTAAATTAAATTCAAGCATTGCATGTTAATGCTTGTGAGATGAGATGAACCATTTACTTAGGGAGAAATTTGTAGCCTTACATGCATGAGTTAGAAAGCAAAACAAAAAATAAAACAAACAAGTATCCAAATCAAGAAAACAGACAAAAAAAATCAAACTAAAACAAAGCAGAGTAAAGCCAAGCAGAAGGGAAAATACAATAAGGATACAATCAGAAATTAATGAACTATGCTGGTCAAATAACTATTATGCAGAATATCTAGGTATCTATGCAGTTATGTATCTATGTATCTCTCCCCTTTAGAAATCAATAAAAAAGCAAAAAGTAATATAAAAGAGAGTAAAGGTTATTAGCAAGCATTTCACATAAACAGAAACTTTAATGGTTAATGAGCATGAAAAGATGCTTAACCTCACTGCTCATTGAAAAAATGTCAAGTAAGAAAACATTGAGACATCATTTCCCACCCATCAAATTATCAAACATTAAAAAGGAAAATTTGTCGGTACAAATAAGGACACGGAGAAGCAGGGACTCAGGTCTGCTGCTGGCAGGAATGTTGATTAGTATTGTGACTTAAGAGAGCAATTGGGCAGCTTCCTGGTAAAGCGGAGGATGTACACACCCAGCATTTCTACTTCAGCTGAGTGCCTCTGATGCTCACTGCAAAATGGCTTCTGTTATAGCAAAAAATTGGAACTTAGATGTCCACCAATATAGTCAAGGATAAATTATTATCTAGAATCTCCTGACTATTATACAATATTTAAGATGAATGACATGTATCAGTATGTACCAATGTGGGTTGATATTAAAAACAATGTCGATATGCTAAGTGAAATAAGCCAGACACAAAGGGACAGAAGTTGTGTGATTATTACATTTATGGGAGGCACCTAGAATAGTCAAATTCATAGAGACAGAAAGTGGAATGATGATCGCCAGGGGCTAGGGAGAGGGAAGAAATAGGGGAGTGTTGATTGATGAGTACAGAGTTTCTATTTAGAATCATGAAAAAGTTCTAAAAATGGTTGGGATGGTTACAGAACATTGTGGAGATACTTAAGGTTACTAAATTGGATGCATAAAAATAGTTAAAATAGATATCTTGTGTATATTTACAATAAAAATGTTAAAAATCCATAATGTGGAGTGGAGAAAGAAATTTGTAGAAAGATAGGTATATATATTTCAAGATATCTAAGATTGTTTATGATACATGCCGATGTGTTGAAAGTATAGCTCATGAATGCCCAGGGTGTACATAGTTGCAAGACGGTAGTTTTACTGGACAGGGGAAGAGTGAAACGAAGCCTTAACTGCATGTGATGTTTCTTAAAAACTCAAAGTTCTGAAGGAAACATAACAAAATACTGATACATAATTCTTAGCAGTGTTACAAGCAACTTTGAAATATTAACATTAAAGAAATCACCAGGACTATGATTTGGGGAAATTTTCTGATAATTTAGTCGACCATTTCCAACATTTACAAGATAGCCTGGTGATGGGTTGGAGGTGGAAGGGGAGGTAATGCACATCTCTCAAACATCTGTTGACATCTTTCTTACTCCAAGGAATTTAATCACCAGACATTTCCATGTATTGTGGTGGACCAGGTGTGAGAAGAGCGGTCCTTGTATTTCACCCAATGAAGGTGAGCCAGTTTTCTTGGAAGAACTTCCACACAAGGTCCTCCAGGAAAGGGAGTCATCTGGGGCCTTCTGGCTGGCTGAATTGTACATGGATTCTAGCTAACTGTAAATAACCATGAACAAAGAATATCTCAGTAGCCAATATTTTTCTCTGGTGGTATCAAATGAAATTCATTTGGTATCAGCTGGAGTTTTTATACTGCTAATGGAAGTTATTTTCAGTTATCATGTCAGTCCATAAGTATACAAAGGCAGCAATTTCACTGGAAATCTGGAGATCAGTTTGTATGTAGGGGGTATGCTTTAGACTGTTTCTGCAGTGTAAGCTTTTATCTTAAGAAAAGTGGGGAATCATAAATAAAAACGGAATGATGAAACAGAACATCCAACAAGGGCGAAGGGCGGGCTTGGAAATGTTTCATAGTATGAACATCTGAACTCCAAGATGTGGTGATGTCCAGGAAGCCCTGGATGCGATAGGGAGCTCACGCATCTGAGAACTCATTCCCTGGAATGTTAGTTAGCTGCCCTCCCCGTTCCAATGATAGCTCTTTAAATACTGACAGTGTTTGCTTCTGTGCAGCCTCTATTTGGTCTCATTCCATGGGGTATAGGAACGGAGCCGGAACCATCAATTTTTGTTTTTTAATAAACTCGTGTAATTTGACCATACCCCCACCAGGTACAAGAATGACAATGGAACTCTGTAAACAAAAATCTGCTCCCTGCAGGATTTTAATTATTTATATTCTTTCAGCAAACAGAACCCCTATCTGTTGTTGATGATAGCATGTGCATAGATTTAAGGATCAAAATGAAGTGCCAAGGTTGTTTAGCCCAGGGAGGGGCAATTTAATTTTTTTCCCCCTATGAACATGGAAATGCTGAATGCCTGAGATGGTTGTGCCAAATATCATAGCTAGTAACATTGCAGAAAGCTTGTTTTATAGTAAGGACTCAGAGCTTAAGGGATTTTTTTTTTTCTCCTCATAAAGGCCAAAGGTAGGGTCATCTGACTCTCTTCCTACGTTACGTGTCCAACCCTTGATAGAACACTGCTTTTAGAAGGAATAAGCAAGAACTGTACCCTAAAATGGTTAACATAATAAATTTTTATGTTATATATGTTTCATTACAATGTGTTTACCATGGTACAAATGGATAAAAAAATCAGTAAGCAAGTGAACAAGGTTAGTTTACACATGTTAGTTAGGCAGGGAACACTACGCCAGGTACTGGGTGGGGGATGGTAAAGATTGCTTGGGATAGCGATGCTGTCTTCGTTCCTTGAAAAAATTAAACTAACACATAATCATTGTACATATTTATGGGTACATAGTGATGTCGTGATACATATAATGTGTAATGATTAGATCAAGGTAATTAGCTACCCATTATCTAAAACATTTATCATTTCTTTGTGTTGGAAACATTCAGTATCCCCCTTCTAGCTATTTGAAACTATAATTAATATATTATTGCTAACTACAGTCATCCTACATCCATGCTGTAGAACGCTAGGACTTATTCTCCCTACATAACTGTAATTTTATATCCTTTAAAACTCTCTCCTGATTTTCCTCTTCTCTCTACCCTTCTCAGCAGGCATTCTTTCTCTCTTCTACGAGTCATTCCTTTTTGTAGCTGCTTTCTCTTATGATCCTTTCCTAGTTCTGAGTAGAGTGCCTGACTAACAGTGGGCGGACAGATGTTTATTGAATAAAATAAAAGATATGCTGCCTGCTTTTGAAGAGCAGGGCAGAAAGAGCATTGTTTAAAAAAAAAAAATCTAAGGGGGATTTTTATTTGCATGTATCCATCCTTTGTTTGAGTGCATCTGAGCCCAGGTCATGGGTGTGAGGTGGGTGCAGTCAGGACCCCACCCAGATCTGGTCACTGAGCTAGTGCACTTGCCCCAGCTGCTGGGAGCCTTAGTACCCACAGCTCACAGCTGCCCTTGGCCAACCAAGAGCCAGTCTTTACCAGCTTCAGATGGCTGCATCCTTGCTTTCTTTATGCTTCAGTCCTATCCCACTATTCTCATGCTTCTCTGGTGACCTGTCACCCAATAAATCACTCCAGTGAGTCCGCGTCTCAGACTTCTTTTCTAGGAGAGCTGACCAAAAACAGCACGTAAAAGGCATTCCGTACATACTGAATGAATAAATGAACACTCCTTTGGTCATCTCTGATGGAAATGAGTGCGTCCAGGGCCATAAGTTGGCACAAAATCCAGGGATTATAAGAGTGGGATGATCAAGCACAGAGTTTGAGGGCTTAGTAGGGGTTGAGGGAATGTGGGCAGGGAAGAAAACCTTAGGGCATTTTTTTTTCTTGGTTTCACTCCTGAACTTGAAGATATAACACACATCCACATCACTCTCAGCCACTCAAAATATTGTTATTTCTTCCACTTCCCTTATCACGCAGTAAGGTAAGGTTTTTGGAAACAAATGGTTTTGAAACAATTTGTGGTCCAGGAGATACAGGAACACTTATCCCTCCGATAATTGCATGTCTTACACTTAATTCTGTTTTGTAATTGCTACTTTATACAAACAATTCGGAAGGGTCATGCACCTTCAAATCACCAGCACGAATGCCAAATGTATAGTATGATGTTAAATTGTTTTTGATTGTTAAAAACTATTTATCGCTTGTGATTTAGTTGTTACGTCATTCAATGCACCCAATTTATTGTCCTCTGCAGCTGATGTGATGCGACTGGCATCACAGGTGCAGAGCTACGGTCTCCTTTGCGTTTTCTTCACAATTCCCCTGAGTATCTTCAAAGAGGGACCGGTGCCTCTGCACCTCACCTCTTGGGTTGCAGATAGGTCTCATGAAAGAAGAGGTCATTCTGGGCTGGACATTTCTTTTGTTGGGCGTCCTTTAATGAAGTTCTTCCTGACACTTTGCTAGAGGGCTCCGAGTTTCAACTTCATCTAGTGTTTCAGAGTCTCAGTGTTTGTAAACGGACAGTCATCAGCATTAACAAATGTCACTGAAAACACCATTGCACACTTGACTTTCCACAGGTTTTTTTTTTTTTTTTTCCCAAAGACCCAGTCTCTCTCTGTTGCCCAGGCTGGAGTGCAGTAGTGTAATCGTATCTCAGTGCAGCCTTGACCTCCTGGGCTCCCACAATCCTCCAGTCCTCCTGACTCAGCCTCTCCAGCAGCTGAAACTACAGGCATGTGACACCATGCCTGCCTAGTATTTTTTAGTTTTTTTGTTGTTGTTGTTTGTAGAGACCTAGTTTCACTATGTTGCCCAGACTGGTCTCAAACTCCTGGGATCCATCAACCCTCCTGCCTTGGCCTCCCACAGTATCAATATTTTAAATAAAGACCAAACCAAAGGCTTTTGTGAAAACAGAATTTGTATCTCCTCTTCATTATGGAGTGGATAGGATGCAAATATCAGCAGGGCTGCTATCTTTGCCTCCGTCTGCTCAATAGCTACCATTTCTGATTGTTTAAGTCATCCTGGTTATATTGACTTTTTATTATTTGTGGGGGACTTAGGGTTAGGGTTACCATATAATCACACCGAGATGCTGCACTTAAAATGCAAGCACTAAGTTTTTAACTATGACGAGATTAGAAACTGTACATAATAAATAGAATTTTGAGAAAAATGTTGAAAATATACTCTGAGGAAATCATTCTCTGGTGTGTGGCTTGTCTAGTCTAAACTCTGGAGCTCTGCAAATCTGCCGTATGGTTTCATTGTCTTCCTTCCTTCCTTTTTTTTTTTTTTTTTTTTTCAGATGGTGTCTCACTCTGTCACCTAGACTGGAGTGCAGTGGCGTGATCTTGGCTCACTGTAAACTATGCCTCCCGGGTTTAAGTGAGTCTCATGCCTCACTCTCTGGAGTAGCTGGGGTTACAGGCGCCGCCATGCCCAGCTAATTTTTGTACGTTTATTAGAGACAGGGCTTCCCCATGTTGGCCAGGCTGGTCTCAAACTCCTGGCCTCAAGTGATCCGCCCACCTTAGCCTCCCAAGGTGCTGGGATTGCCGGGAGCCACTGCTCCTGGCCATTATCTTACTTCCTTATACACCACATTTGATCCTACCCCAATTCCTCATTCCCAACATTTTACATTTTTCCCAATTGTAAATGTCTTGCTTTATGTTTCCTTTAAAATTATTCATTTTATTTTACATATATAAATTTTACATAAATAATACATATATTTTACATATATAATAATAGAATAGTTATAGTATATATTTTACATATATATCTATCTCATCCCCTCAAAGATTTATCCTTTGTGTTACAAACAGTTCAACTATAACCTTTTAGTTACTTTAAAAGGTACAATTGTTATATTATTGACTATAGTTACCCTGTTGTGCTATTTATTTATTTTAAATCAAACAATGCATAAATATACTTTTCTGGCAAAAACAATAATATGAATCCCCTCCTCCCAATTCTACTTTCTATCACAATGATTTTTCTTTGGCGTGCATCCTTCTAGGCTCTTCTTTGCATTTATAGTATATACATAGCTCTGGGAAATAGTTGAAATTGCACCTCAAGAGGATGGAGGCCGTATGAAAATGAGAAGGAGCTTCACCTTGGGGGAAGCTCAAGGTGGTTTATACAATGGTCTCCACTGGAATGTGCTTCGTAGAGGGTGTAAGAACATGGAGAGTTTTGAAGAAACCAGTGTCTAGGTCCCTAAATTCTATAGGTCCTCTTTCCTAAACCTCATTCCTGGTGCACTTGCCTGAATTCACAATAGTTCTTCTTCCGATTGGTAAACAAAAAGCGACCCCTAACCCATCTCAAATCTTATCCACAGATTTGATGTATGAAAATCTCTTCAGCCTCCTTTAAACGTTAGTAAAGACATATTGAACACATAGAGATTCCCTGTATTTCTCTGTCTTAATCACTGTGCAATTAAGGGTGAAATTTGGTGTTCCAGCTCTGGGTTAGATGTTCTGGTTCAGATATAGGAATAGTGGGAGTTAAGACGTTTTTAATAATGACTTTATCTCTTCCATCCCCCTCCTTTTGCCAAAAAAATGTAAAATTCTGTGAGAGCAAAGCAAAGTGCACTTTAAAAAATACTGAGTGCTAAAAATGACCTTTTTCATGCATTTAACCATAAGCAAGTCTTTTCAGCTATTCTTAGGACTCATTTTTAGTCTGTTTTATTAGCTGGAAAGAAGAGACTGTTGAAGAAGCTAACAGTAGGTTAGTATTGCAGAATCTTTTAAATGTCACTGGAAGGCATCTAAAACTACAAAAGATTTTAGGATACATTAAATAAAACCCTTGGCTAAATCTTTATGTGATTTTTTTCAGATTTAGGATATGTTATCCAGTTAGGTAGTTAAAAATCATTTTGTCATATTATATATATAGTATTTAAGTATAATTAGTCTTAATCTTCATGTTATGAAATATTTAATATTTTCAACTTCTTGTTAACAAAATATATATGCTAGCTTCTGAATGGATTTGCTTTTTAGCAGTTTTGCTTTAAGAGATGACTAATTTCCAATAATTAAATTTCTTTTAATACTTGTTTATTCAGATATTTAATATATTTACATTTTTGATCTGTTTTTTACTAATAATAATTTTAATGATTATATAATATGGAAAGAAGTTTTAATGCTTGAAACATGATTATAGAAAATAAAACACAAAAAATTTAGGTTTCTGTAAACATGTTTTTATTGAATAAACCGTGGTAGTGGGATCAGTAGAAGACTTCCAAGCATTGAAGATACAAGTCTGAATGAAGAGTAATGAAAAAACAAATAAAGAAAGGAAAGGAAATGCAAACATTTCTAAGGTCAAGAAAGAGCTAGTTCATGGAGTGTTGAATTGATAATAGTATTACCAAAAACTGTGAAAAGGCTGAGATTTTACCCTCATTGCATCCTAGTAGGTTAACCTGTAACAGGTTCATGGATGCTGGTAGAAGACTTGTGACTCCTGGGTTAGGGACATAAGACTTCATTATTCAGGGTACAGAAGACAGCATGAGCTTCATGTTTGGGCTCCCTATGCCTAGCAAGGTCCACGGTGCCATGGCTTTGTGTCTATTTGCCTAGGCTAAACTGTTCCCAGAACTCCCTGTACTGTGTATTTCTGGTTGATATGGAAGATGTGCAGGGCTGAAGGGAAGTCACAGCCATTTGTAGATGACCCTCATTGTTTCTGACCTACTGATTCACCTTGTTGATGTGAGGTAGTAACTGGGCCTGTAGGTATTGTATCCCATCTCCCCCTAGATCCTCTTTTAGTTTCTCTGACTCCAGGGCCAGATGTGTGTGTTCACCTCTGGGATGAAGGACTCCGGCTTCTGCAGGATACTGTCATCATCAGAAGCAGAAGTGACAAGAAAAGGCAACTGTTTTCCAACAGATGGCTTTCAAACCATTATGCAATTTAGATTCCATTGCATACATTTAGAAGGATGTTGTAACTTTAATTTTTAAATGTCAACATTGACAATATGCTAAATATCACATTCTTTACAACTATTTAAGCTTATAAAGAAAATGTTTAGATGTCAATTTAAAAGTGTTCACCGGGGTACATAATTTTTTCAAAATAATTTAAAGAGGTATGTGAGCAATGAAGTTTGAAGGCTTTTGGTTTATAGGATGGTCATGGTTTTAGGATGGTTTTATAGGATGGTCAAATAGAAGCGTGTGGACCTCTGTTTTCTTTCTGGTGCCTTCTTGTGACATCTAGTATTACTGTAGGGCTGGGGGCTGCTAAAACTCCAATTTCCCTCTTCTAGAAACAGTTTTGTGAGAGTGACTGTGATGGCTAATTTTATGTGTCAATTTGACAATGTCATGGGATATGGATGGGTATCACCGCATCTGTTGAGGGCCCAAATAGAACAAAAATGTGAGGAATGTTGAAATCATTCTCGGCCTGACTGCATGAGCTAGAACATTAACCTCCTGGCCCTGGTGTTACTGGTTTTTGGGCTGTCCGACTCGGGCTAGAATCTACACCATCAGCTGTCTGACTCTCAGGACTTCAAACTATACCACCAGCTTTCCTGGCTCTCCAGCTTGTATATGGCAAATCGTGGAACTTCTCAGCCATCATAATTGCATGAGCCAATATCTTATAATAATTTCTCTCTCTCTCCCTCTGTGTGTGTGTGTGTGTGTGTGTGTGTATGTGTGTATATATATACACACACATATATATATCATATACAGAATATTTATACACATACAGAATATATACATACAGAATATATATACACACATACAGAATATATATACACATACAGATATATAGATTCATATATACATATATACATATATGTACATACTATATATACATACAATATATATTCATATATATACATATATTCTGTATGTATCTATATTCTGTATGTGTATATTCTGTATGTGATATATGTGTGTGTATATAGATATATGTATGTGTGTATATATACACACACAGGGAGAGAGAGAAATTATATATATACACACACACACAGAGGGAGAGAAATAATATATATATTCATATATATACATATATTCTGTATGTGTGTATATATGCTTCATATTTTTGCTGTTCACCCATATATATCTCCATTCTATTGGTTATTGGTTCTGTTTCTCTGGAGAACCCTGACTAATACAGTTGCAATGGACTGAATGTTTATGTGCACCCAAAATTTATGTGTCAAAATCCTAACCTTCAAAGTGATGGTATTAGGAGGTGGGGCTTTTGGGAAGTGATTAGGTTATGTGAGTAGGTTCCTTGTGAATAGGATTAGTGCCCTTGTAAAAAAGACCACAGAGAAATCCCTCATCCCTTCTGCCATGTGAAGATCTGGGGAGAAGATAGCTGAGTATAAACAAGGAAGAGGGCCTTCCCCAGACAGGGAATCTGCTGGTGCCTTCATCTTGGACTTCTTGGCCTCCAGGACTGTGAGAAATAAATTCTGTTGTTCATGAGCCACCCAGTCTGTGGCCTTTTATTTAAGGCAGCTGAACAAATGAAGACAACAGTGGTGCCTAGAACATTACTTTGAGGAGAAAACAGTTCAGTAGAAAATGTACTCATCGGGGCAGGAAAAAATACTGTTTGTTGATGATCTTGATGTTGAAAAAAACTTTCCTGCAAAGGATGTGACCAGAAGTGGTGTTGCAGTAACAGTGCTATGTAACAATTCTGAGGAGGACAGGTGTCTCAGTCTGTTTGCACATCTGTAACAAAATACCTTAGACTGGGTAATTTATAAACAGTAGAAATTTATTGCTCACAGATCTGAAGGCTGGGAAGTCCAAGATTAAGGCACACGCTGATTCAGTGCCTGGTGAGGGCTATCTGCTTCCCAGATGGCACCTTCTTGCTGGTTCCTCACATGGTAGAAGGGGCGAACAAGCTCTCTCAGGCCTCTTTTATAAGGACACTGATATCACTCATGAGGTCTCTGTCCCCATGGTCTAATCACCTCCTAAAAGCCCCACCTCCTAATATGATTGCATTGGGGATTATGTTTCAACATATAAATTTTGGGGGGACAGATCTCCAGATCATAGCAGCAAGTGAGCTGGCAGTGAGTATGCTCCAGGCTAGACCATGCTGCAGGCAATGGACCACAGGTGGACATTTGATCCACTGAAAATGAAAATTTCTGTAAATGAAAATTTCTCTCCAGGGAATTTGTAACAGGAGATATGAAGTCAGAAGAAATGGCTTGAGTTGTACTTTCTTTGTGACCAGGGGGAAGTCATTTAACTTTTCTGACTATCTACCTCTAAAATTAACAGGGTCACATGAGAACTAAACCCAGAAATGTTTGTTAAAGTAAGTCGTAGAATGAAAAGTGCTAGAGAATCTAAACTGTGATTCATACCACGTTCTGCCCAAAGCCTCTGTTGATCTGCATCCTGGTTGTGTTAGAATATAGGTTCGTGCATTCAACCTCTCTTTGTACCTGCTGTACAACATTTATTAACAAAATATTGGAAGTAAGAGGTGCTGATGGCCGGTTGAGTGATCAGCATGTTGATCTGTACATAGTAATCAAGAACAACTTGTGTGGTTCTTTTGGATTCCTTGTTTCCAGATCACAGTCTAGTCTGCATTAATGTCTGTGAATGGATACTCATGTTAAAGATTTTATTTTCTTTGTTCTCTTTGCCATTTCACAAGACAATTTCCCTCAGACTTGATGTGGGAGCCTGAAAAGGTTGCCAGACACCTAGGTACGTGTGTCTGTCCAGTGTCTTGTACCTACGTTGCTGTTGAGTGGCTGCATTTTCTGGCCCTTGTAAGGGAGATGGGGCAGCGAACCCAGGTTCACTGCTGCCTCCAATACCACATCCTGGCTTCCGTGGCTCAGACCTAGAGACCTTGCAGGCAGGTACTGCTAGTGATCTTGGCACTGGAGAATAAACTCTGCAAGGAGAACATTTCCTCACCTGTTTCTTTGAGAACAAAGGAAAGAAAAGAATTCTAAGCTGGAATTCTAAGCCAGAAGCTTCAGTTTCATAAAACATCAAGACATTGGTTCACACAGCTTGTAGTACGTGGATACAAGTTGAAATTCTGGGAAGATAATCTTCCAAGTTCTGCAGACATCTGTATTAGTTTCTGAGAGCTGTCATAACAGAGTACAGCAAATTGGGTATGTCAAAACAACAGAAATCTGTTCTCTTACCGTTTTGAAGGCTAGGCATCTGAAAGGAAGGTATTGGCAGGGCTGCCATACTCCCTCTGAAAGCTCTGGGAAGGGGTCCTTCCTCCTCCTCCTCCTCCTCCTCCTGCTCCTCCTTCCTTCTTCCTTCTTCTTTCTTCTTTCTTCTTTCTTCTTCTTTCTTCCTTCTTCTTCTTTATGGAGTCTCACTCTGTCGCCAGGCTGGAGTGCAGTGGCACGATCTTGGCTCACTGCAGCCTCCACCTCCCGGGTTCAAGTGATTCTCCTGCCTCAGCCTCCAAGTAGATGGAACTGTAGGTGTGTACCACCACACTTAGTTAATTTTTTGTATTTTTAGTAGAGATGGGATTTTACCATGTTGGCCAGGATGGTCTCAATCTCTTTACCTCATGATCCGCCCATCTTGGCCTCCCAAAGTGCTGGGATTACAGGCATGAGCCACTGTGCCCGGCCCCTTGCCTCTTATTCTAGCTTCTGATGTTGCTGATGTTGACTTAAAATCATGAGATCCATACATTTGGAGAAGAGAGCTTTGTTTTTTAATAAAGGGTTGCAACCTGCAGGGTGGCCATGCTGCAGGCTGAGAAGCCCAGCCCCTGGCAGAGACTGAAAGCAGGCACTTTGAAGGAGGAAGGATGAGACAGGAATTGATGCTGAATGGGTTGGTTAAGTAGACATATTCAACAAGTTATAGGAGGAACTACGAATATTCACAAAGAGGGGGCATGCATGCTTAATAGGCAAAAATGTATGTTGCATACATCCCACGTTCACTTGGGAGTGGAGACAACATTTAAATGCATTAAAAGCAGGCTCTATGCATCAGAAAATGAAATGGAGGACACAGGGCATCCATGTGCAGCTTCTGTAGACTGGTTAGAACCAGTCCATGGTCTGTGGAGGAATGTGATGTGGTCCTTGTCACCTGCTGTGCTGAAACCACAGAAAAGTAGAAAGTCTGGGTATGGCGTCTAGTGATTGGTTAAAATCAGTGGTGGAGCAAGTCTTTTGAAAGGGAAAGAAAGTCTAATGGCAATTTGTTGGGGAGAGGGTATAAAGAGGCATATCTGACCTCCCATCTCACTGTGACCAGGAACTCAGTTTTCAAGGTTTCTCTGGGGTCCCCTTGGCCAAGAGAGGTCTGTCAAGTTGCTTGTAGGGGGTTAGGACATTTTTATTTTCTTTTGAGACAGGATCTCTCTCTGTCACACAGGCTGGAGTGCAGTGGCTGATCATGGCTCACTGCAGCCTTGAACTCCCAGGCTCAAGTGATCCTCCCACCTCAACCTCAGTAGCTGGAACTACAGGCATGCACCACCACACCTGGCTACTTACAACTTTTTTTTTTTTTTTTTTTTTTTTGTAGAGATGAAGTCTTGCTATGTTGCCCAGGCATAGAATTTCATTCTTATTTCATACCAGCGATCCTTAGTGCTTCTTGTCCTGTAGGCTCATCATTCCAGTGTCTGCATCCATCCTCACATGGTATTCTCCCTGTTTGTCTCTGTGTCCAAATTTCCCTCTTCTTATCAGGAGACTGGTTACACTGGATTTGGTATCCACGTACTATAGTATAGCTTCCATTTAATCTAATTACATTTTTAATGACTGTGATACTGTGATTTATAACCAGAAGTACACAGAAACTCCCTGACTTACTGTGGAACTACGTCAATTGACAAACCCATGTAAGTTGAAAATACTGTGAATCAAAAATGCATTCAATACACCGCGTCTATTGAACACCACAGCTTAGCCAAGCCTACTTTAAACGTGCTCAGAACACTTACATTATCCTGTGGTTGGGCAAAATCATCTAACACAAAGCCTATTTTTAAATAAGATGTTGAATTTATGTTGACCTGAAGGAAGAAACTGAGGCACAAAATATAATTTTAAAGTGTTTACTTGAGCCAAGGTGAGAACAACTGCCCGTGAAATACTAATAAGTTGCCTTGAGAAGTGCACCTTTCGACCTTTGCTACAAGGAGGTTTTTAAGGGCAAAGGTGGACAAGCCATGGGCTGATGCAATTCATATTGATTTACAGAAATAACATTGATTAGTCATTGGCTATCCATGGTTGAACTGTAGGTTATGACTTGTGGTGTCCAGTGCACAGCATTGTCAGGGTAATTTATAGTTACTTGGCATCAGTAAGTCTAGAGTCAATGTGGCAAGCACCTTGAAGAGATCAAGTCAGAATGGAGTGGGACGTGATTGCTGTTCCATTCCAACCCTCCTCTGGGCCCAATCATTTAAAGGTGGCTTGCATTCTTCTGATATTGTGTCTTTTCTTTCTCATATCTCATGTAATTTATTGGCTATTGTACTGAAAGTGAAAAACAGAATGATTGCATGGGTACTCAGAGTTCAGTTTCCACTTCATTGTGTCATTTCACACTGTCAAAATGTCAAAATTCTAAGTCAACCCATCGTGAGTTGGGACTGTGTACATATTTGCTCTTGTTCTCATTTCCTGAAACACAGCACCTAAAATCTTTGGGATCTCCAAAGTGATACGTGTCTGTGTATTCTAGGCATATGACTGATGGCTGGGGGCTCCTGGATAGCCTCAGGTTTGGGGGCTGGTTGCCAGGGGAACCAACTATGTGATTAGAGGGTTGGAACTCTCAGTCCTACCTGGGGACTGAGATATCTGGGGAGTGGTGAGGGCCTGAAAGTTGAGTTGATCAGCAATGGCCAATGCTTAATCAATCACACCTGTGTAACAACCCACATGATGGCATTCAGAGTGCTTTCAGGTTGTTGAATTTGAGGAGGTGCTGGTAGGTGCTGGAAGCTCCACACTCTTCCCCCATTCCTTGCCTATGCATCTCTTCCATTTGGCTGTTCATTTGTATCGTTGGTAATATTCTCAATAATAGATGAGTAAATGTAAGTAAAGCATTTCCCCGAGTTCTATGAGTTGTCCTAGCAAATAAATCAAACCCAAAGAGCAGGTCTTGGGAACTCTAATTTATAGCCAGGTGGTCAGAAGCACAGGTCACAGCTGGGGCTTCTGACTGGCATCTGAAGTCGGGGGCAGTCGTTTGAGACTGAGTCCTTCACCTGTAGGTCCTGATACCACCTCTAGGTAGATAACATCAGAATTGAATTGAATTGTAGGACACTCAGTTGGTGTCTGCTTGGAGAATTGCTTGGAGTGCAGGGAAAATCCCCCATACATTTTGGTCACAGAAGGTTCTGTGTTGCGTTGAGTGTGAGAGTAGTAGAAACAGTTTGGTTTTTCCTATCTCTTACAATGACCCTATTTCCAAATGAGGTCACATTGTGAGATTCCATGGGGTAGGGCTCAACACTGTGGGGGAACACAATTCAACTTATAGCAATATCTAAGCAATAAATAATAAATGTTTGTTCAGGAGATCTTGAACCTGAAATGTTCCCAACAGCCAAGACAGAGACCTGGAGTAACATGTTTCTATTTTCGACATAAACTTTTATCATCTACTGTGCTTTTGTTTTTGTGATTCCCTCATGGGGAAAAGTTAGGAAAGAGTTTCTCAGTAAAGAATGAATAGTGGGTGTTTGATGTAGTCACCATTTTTACGTTCAGAAGTGAAAGCTCTGATCTTGCAGCACGCAGTTTTTTTTTTTTTTTCTTCTTCTTCTTTTTCTTTTCTTTTTTTTTTTTAATGGAAATATTTGGGGATTTAAAGTACAATGATTATAGCCTGAGGAGATACGATTGTCTCCTGCTAATTCACTGAAGTTAGTAAGGTATCTTCTATAAGACCTTAATCAGACCTTCTACAATTCATTCTATTTTTTTCCTCTATAGATTATTCTTTAAAGCAGTTTGGGTTTGTGCTTTGCAAACATCAGGATTTTTGGATCTCACACTTGAAGCTGTGCCTATTGATCTCAAAGATATTTTATTTTCAGGACACATGGTCATTGAATATTGTATCTGGAGATTGAATTTCTGGTAAGAAACAAGTTAAAGAAACATTCTTGTGTTTTGATGTTTTTCAGCATGGAAGAGATGAACATTAACATAACCATTTAGCCATAATTATAAATCCATCAAATGTGATGCAGTTTTAATTATACAAGGCCAGTTGAAAATGCAAAACATGAATATGCAATTTTAATTTAGATACATACGTAATTACAATGATACTTCTCACAGGAAAAAGCAGGAAAAGTTCGTTTTGCTTCTCTTTACCCCGGTTGCCTTAAATGCGGTCCTTGTTCATTAAATCCTCTAATATCCTTGGAAATTGTTCTGCTGTGGGTTTTTTTTTTATTGCTTATAGACACTCAGAGTTAAAACCCAAATCCACCTAAAATCCAGTGTGAGAGCCTGTTTTAAAGCTCCACTTTGTGTTTTCAGGGGAAGGGCAGAATGATCCTCACTGATCATTTGTATTGACTTCAAGTAAGTATCTCAATGAAAGTAGGTTTCAGACCCACCAATTGCTTATGGAAGAGATACGACATAAACACAGAAATAGTAGGAGCTATGTTATACTATAAATGTATAAGAGCTTTGTATTTGGTTTAAAGATTGAACGCTGTTGTCTTCAATATATAGCTCTTCACTTGTTTGTGTGGATCTCCATGTCTACATCCTCAAATAAACACTTCAACTTTGCAGGTAGGTAATGAGGAATATGAAGACTCCATAAATACTCATATACCAATAATATTTCTGTTAGATTCACCTTTATTCTAAATTCAGTGTGCTTAATGATCTGTTTATTCTGCTATTAAATAAAATGAAGAGATGAATTTCTTACTATCAGATATAATTATCAATTAAATGATTAAACTTTAATAAATATATTAGAATTTACAAACCATTCAATTGGTTAATTCTACTAATATATGAATATGCTACTAATGTATTAATTCTAATATATTAGTATTCTACTAATATATTACTTAATAATATTCTAATATATTAATAATATTCTAATATATTACTTAGTAATATTCTACTAATATATTAACATTAATATTCTACTAATATATTAATATTCTACTTAGTCTCCTTGGGAGATGTCGGTCAAGAGTGATATCATTTCTCAAGTCAGGGAAACTCAACAGCTGATGCCTTGGACGTGAATGTAGGTGTTTCTGGAGGGAGTTCAGAGCAGCTTCTTCCTATTCCTTCTTCCTCCATGCTGATCTCAAAGCTGCTTTTATCTGCAATGTCAACAGAATGCTAAATGCAATCATTGCTCGGGCTTTATATCATTTTTATCTGATTCCCATATGTTATAACAATAATTATGCATATCATTAAATATTATCATTGGGGCAAGATTTATTTATTGCTATAAAAATTCTATTCCCATATGATCAGTTCACATATTTTGTTGCTCAACTAAAAACTGTGTTCTAGTAAAAAGACAAAATAAGGGGGTAACACTTTTATCAATCTGGTTAAAACGTGATTTGGGATGATTCATGGAATTGCCTAGCAACAAAGCACTTTGATTTTACAATACTGGGTGCAATTTGACTACTCAAAACACAATAAGAAGAAAATTTTCATTGGTCTACTTAAAGATTTTCCACTGTTATTGCAAATGTTTAAGTGGATCTCCCAGAAGCATGTTGGAATTAAAAACAACCACCACCACCTTCTTTTGAATTAGTACCTTGTCTTTTAGAACCTTTTTGAAGGAGGTTTTATTATGCAACACCATTTTAACCAATAACACAATGATCATTATGAAGATGATTATCAGAAGCATTTATTAAAACCATTTTCCTGGATTATAGAGTAGGTCTGTTGCTGTGGGGAAGAAGTATTTCATTAAAGAGTATCTTCACAACACAAAAGCGTTTACTCAGCCTTCCATGTTGTATTCCTGGGAGTTTCAGGAGTCATTTTAATAAGCAATCAGCAGGGATTGAGCTAGTGAAAAGTATTTCAGAGTTAAGTACCACCAAAGTTAAATTCTCAGCATTATCACTCTCCTTAATTATAAGCCACTAAGACAACTATTCATTGTCAATGTGCCATACAGGAGTTTCCTGGTGTCCAATTATGTGTGTGTATCCTGTTTAGAGAAGAGTAAAAAGGGGGAATTGTTTCAGTGTCTTCCGTGTGGATGAACTTCTGGGCTGTGTCAGAAACATTGTTTTACCACTTACGCTGTGACTTGGAGATGTTCCTTGTGCACTTGCTCTGAGAACTGACTGTAAGATCCCAGTAGACACACGTTTTTAACCCATATGCAATGCATGCCTATTTAAATGGGATGGATGGGGAATGAGCGTTGTTTAATTGACTTTTTTATTAACAGAAAATTACTAAAACACAAATCTTGCATTACTACTTTTCAATCAGTGATTTTCTTTATTATTATTATTATTATTATTATACTTTAAGTTCTAGGGTACATGTGCATAACATGCAGGTTTGTTACATATGTATACTTGTGCCATGTTGGTGTGCTGCACCCATCAACTCGTCAGCACCCATCAACTCATCATTTACATCAGGTATAACTCCCAATGCAATCCCTCCCCCCTCCCCACTCCCCATGATAGGCCCCGGTGTGTGATGTTCCCCTTCCCGAGTCCAAGTTATTTCATTGTTCAGTTCCCACCTATGAGTGAGAACATGCGGTGTTTGGTTTTCTGTTCTTGTGATAGTTTGCTAAGAATGATGGTTTCCAGCTGCATCCATGTCCCTACAAAGGACAGAAACTCATCCTTTTTTATGGCTGCATAGTATTCCATGGTGTATATGTGCCACATTTTCTTAATGAAGTCTGTCACTGATGGACATTTGGGTTGATTCCAAGTCTTTGCTATTGTGAATAGTGCCGCAGTAAACATACATGTGCATGTGTCTTTATAGCGGCATGATTTATAATCCTTTGGGTATATCCCCAGTAATGAGATGGCTGGGTCATATGGTACATCTAGTTCTAGATCTTTGAGGAATCGCCATACTGTTTTCCATAATGGTTGAACTAGTTTACAATCCCACCAACAGTGTAAAAGTGTTCCTATTTCTCCACATCCTCTCCAGCACCTGTTGTTTCCTGACTTTTTAATGATTGCCATTCTAACTGGTGTGAGATGGTATCTCATTGTGGTTTTGATTTGCATTTCTCTGATGGCCAGTGATGATGAGCATTTTTTCATGTGTCTGTTGGCTGTATGAATGTCTTCTTTTGAGAAGTGTCTGTTCATATCCTTTGCCCACTTTTGGATGGGGTTGTTTGTTTTTTTCTTGTAAATTTGTTTGAGTTCTTTGTAGGTTCTGGATATTAGCCCTTTGTCAGATGAGTAGATTGCAAAAATTTTCTCCCATTCTGTAGGTTGCCTGTTCACTCTGATGGTAGTATCTTTTGCTGTGCAGAAGCTCTTTAGTTTAATGAGATCCCATTTGTCAATTTTGGCTTTTGCTGCCGTTGCTTTTGGTGTTTTAGACATGAAGTCTTTGCCCATGCCTATGTCCTGAATGGTACTACCTAGGTTTTCCTCTAGGGTTTTTATGGTATTAGGTCTAACATTTAAGTCTCTAATCCATCTTGAATTAATTTTCGTATAAGGAGTAAGGAAAGGATCAAGTTTCAGCTTTCTACTTATGGCTAGCCAATTTTCCCAGCACCATTTATTAATAGGGAATCCTTTCCCCATTTCTTGTTCTCTCAGGTTTGTCAAAGATCAGATGGCTGTAGATGTGTGGTATTATTTCTGAGGACTCTGTTCTGTTCCATTGGTCTATATCTCTATTTTGGTACCAGTACCATGCTGTTTTGGTTACTGTAACCTTGTAGTATAGTCTGAAGTCAGGTAGCGTGATGCCTCCAGCTTTGTTCTTTTGACTTAGGATTGTCTTGGAGATGCGGGCTCTTTTTTGGTTCCATATGAACTTTAAAGCAATTTTTTCCAATTCTGTGAAGAAACTCATTGGTAGCTTGATGGGGATGGCATTGAATCTATAAATAACCTTGGGCAGTATGGCCATTTTCATGATATTGATTCTTCCTATCCATGAGCATGGTATGTTCTTCCATTTGTTTGTGTCCTCTTTTATTTCACTGAGCAGTGGTTTGTAGTTCTCCTTGAAGAGGTCCTTTACATCCCTTGTAAGTTGGATTCCTAGATATGCAAGGCCGGCGGACCCCGCCCCGCCCCCTAGCGGGGATGGAGGGGCGCCGGGGGCCTCCCACTTATTCTACACCTCTCATGTCTCTTCACTGTGCCAGACTAGAGTCAAGCTCAACAGGGTCTTCTTTCCCCGCTGATTCCGCCAAGCCTGTTCCCCTGGCTGTGGTTTCGCTGGATAGTAGGTAGGGACAGTGGGAATCTCGTTCATCCATTCATGCGCGTCACTAATTAGATGACAAGGCATTTGACTACCTTAAGAGAGTCATAGTTACTCCCCCCGTTTACCCGCGCTTCATTGAATTTCTTCACTTTGACATTCAGAGCACTGGGCAGAAATCACATCGCGTCAACACCCGCCGCAGGCCTTCGCGACAATCAGTGATTTTCAAACAACTGGAAAAGTCTATTTAGTATTAAAACGAGAGTGAACAGAATCAGGATCTGGTCTCAAACATCACCTCGGGAAGAAGCCTTCCGTGCCCATCCTGTCTAAAGGGACATCCCGCTCCCATTCAAATCACTATTCTCAGACTCCCCTGAAACCGTCAGGTGCATTTACTCCATCATATGCTAGAAAGTGCGCTCCAGGGGGACTTGGGACTGTGCTCATCTTGTTCACCGCAGCATCCCCTGCAGCTCGACCAGTTCCTGGGCGATGTCGAAGCTCAGCATCTATTGGTGGACCAGAGCAGTCAATTTCGGAGTGTCTCAGGGTCATAAAGAGTTAGACTGTCCAAAGTATGTGCCTGGAAGGCTGTTTCTGTGGAATTTTAACCAATGTTACATGATAAAGGGCCTCTGAGGTCAAATAAATGTGAGAAATAATGGGACGAACAAGGCTAAATAGATGTTTTCAATGTAGGATTTCTGAGAATCTTCAAGATGCGAATTATCCAAATCATAGTCCCTCCTCTCCTCTTTTTTGAGGAACATCTTGACCGACATTCAGAGAAAAAGACTTGTGGAATGTTGCTGAATAGAAAATGAGGACGAGTCTGATTGCTTGGGATTTTTGGTGATTTGGAGTCCATATAAACAGGCAGATATTGCAGAACGTTAGATATGCCCCCTTAAAAGAGAATCCATTTTAAATGGCCAATAATATTGTGAGGCATGCACAGAGAAAGGTGTAATAGTAATATGAGAGCCTTGGGTGTTGTTGAATCCTAATCTTATCACTGTATTTATTTTAGAGAAATGTAATTTCCTGAGAACAACTGAGGGCTAAGTTGCAAAACCTGGAAAAGAAGGAAGTCCAGCAACATTTGTTGCTGTTTTTACATTTTGGTCTTACGTGACCTTCAGGTATCAGCAGCTTATCCATCCAATGATAAAAGATGCTTTTTCTGTTTTCTATATAACAGCCTCTTTTACTTTGCCTGTTAATAACAAATGATTTCTAGTTAAGAACCTCTTTTTGATCTTGATGTTGGGTGTACATTTATCAATAAGTTTTATAAAAAGGTCTTTTGGCTTACGGGATTTGTGTTTTTTTTTTTTACCTTTTTTAGCTATGCATTTGATCGTACTTCCCTAACCACTTCCCAAAATGGAATAATCAAATGGATTTTCTCTCTCTGGCCTTGTCTCTTCAGATATTATCATGTTAAGTTTAATCCTGTTCTGAGAAAATCTTACAAATATTGCAAAGTTGTTCTACCTCAGTTATTCTCTGCATCCTGTTTTTATTGCTCCAAATCTTATCTAATTTATTTCTTTTCCTTAGGCATGCTAAAATTACTTATTCTATAAAATGGTAACTTATAAGAAAACACCACACATTTTTGCATTTGGTCCTGGTGAATTATTTTGCCACTACATAGAAATTTAAAACGTTCCTTACCACTGAAGAGTCTAATTTTGTCTCTTCCTCATGTTGAAAAATATCCTTCTAGTCTTACTACTAGTTAGATGGTCTATGTCTGTGGTTCGTGACATGCAGACCATGTGCATCATGAGTTTCTTCTTGAGTCCACGTGCCTACTAAGCAGTGTCTGTAGGCTGAATAAATAATGTCTTGCACAGGTATGAGTTAGTATTTTAAAAATGTAAGTAGACACTTAATAGAACTCAAATTAATTAAAGGCATTATCAAATTCATAGAGGTATGTTTTTATCTATTAATACAAAGAAAATAAACATAAATGCTACCTATACTATAGGGGTCTAAGAAATGTTTTGTTTAAATTTTAAGTTCAGGGGTACATGTGCAGGTTTGTTACACGAGTCAACTTGTGTCATGGGGGTTTGTTGTACAGATTATTTCATCACCCAGGTAGTAAGCCTAGTACCCATTGGTTATTTTTGCTGATCATCTCCCTCTTCCCACCCTCCACCCTCTAATAGGCCCCAGTGTGTGTTGTTCCCCTCCATGTGTCCATGTGTTCTCAGCATTTAAATCCCATTTATAAGTGAGAACATGCAGGGTTTGGTTTTCTGTTACTGCATTAGTTTGTGAGGAATGGTTGCCTCTAGCTCTATCCATGTCCCTGCAAATGACATGACCTCATTCTTTTTTTGTGGCTGCCTAGTCTTCCATGGTGTGTATGTACCATGTTTTCTTTATCCAGTCTACCATTGATGGGCATTTAGGTTGATTCCATGTCTTTGCTCTTGTGAACAGTGCTGCAGTGAACATACACATGCATGTGCCTTTATAATAGAATCATTTATATTCCTTTCAGTATATAGCTGGTAATGGGATTGCTGGGTCGAATGATTTTTCTGTCTTTAGGTCTTTGAGGAATTACCACACTGTCTTCCACAATGGTTGAACTAATTTACACCCCTGCCTCCAACAGCACGTAATCATTACTTTTTCTCCACAACGTTGTCAGCATCTGTTTGTTTGCGTTTTTTTTTTTTTTTTGACTTTTTAATCATAGCCAAAAAAATGTTATTTTAAACTTTCATTTTAGGTGTTAAAAAAGGTCCTCATGTTCACCCTGAGAGATTCCATGTTCCTTCCCTCTTCTAGTAAGATTTTTATCCCATTATAGTATATATTGCCCCTACACATAATGTTAATCCAACACTTCCTCCTATCCCTTTCTTGCTTTAGAATTTATACCTATAAGGGTGCCACATGGTTTTAAAAAGTATAGTATCTACCTACTTTAGTAATGCTAGTTCACTCTTTCTTGTTTGTTTGTTTTTAGAGATAGGATCTCACTCTGTCACCCAGGCTGGAGTGCAGCAGCAAGATCATAGCTCACTGCAGCCTAGAACTCCTGGGCTCAAGCAATCTTCTCCTTGGCCTTCCAAAGTTCTGGGATTACAGGTGTGAACCACCATACCTGGCCTGATTTACTTTTTTATACATTGAAAAATATGCATAAAGCTCACATTGAGTGGTTCTTGTCACTGGGTATGTATAGCCAGGGGCGGTGGCTCACGCCTGTAATCCCAGGACTTTGGGAGGGTGAGGTGGGCGGATCATAAGGTCAAGAGATCAAGGCCATACTGGCCAACATGGCAAAACCCCATCTCTCCTAAAAATACAAAAATTAGCTGGGCATGGTGGCGCGTGCCTGTAGTCCCAGCCACTCAGGAGGCTGAAGAAGGAGAATCACTTGAACTGGGAAGCAGAGGTTTCAGTGAGCCAAGATCATACCACTGCACTCCAGCCTGGTGACAGAATGAGACTCAATCTCAAAAAAAAAAAAAAAAAAAAAAAAAAAAAATTCACCCATGGAGAATACAAACAAATCTCATCATAGTCCTATTTCCACCAACAGGATGAGCATCTTCTGGGGAGGAGCGGGTGCTTGATACCTCTGTTTTAAAGGAGTTCCCTAAGAGAGTCAAATGCATGGCACGTGGGAAGAACCAATTGTCTGCAGTGGACCAGGCACCACGTTTGGTGCCCGGCATTCCAAGAGTGAACAAGTTAGACTTGGGCACCGTCTCCTCTAAGACTCTGGTCTTGCAGAAATCCCACAGCAACTTCTCTTTGAATCCAGTGAGCTTGTCACCAAATGCATTGTATTCTGAGACCCTGCAATTATTGCATAAAACTGGTTTAATTAATTACAACATGCCAGACATAAACACTTGATTCTTGGCCTTTAAAGCTCAGATACCAGACTGTCTGGCTCTAAACTGCATGCCTGGCAAATGGAGTACACAATGCCTGGCACATAGATGGGAATCAATAGATGTTTCTCTTTCATGAACAATTGAATAAAAGAGCAATGTTTGCTGTAAAGGAATTGTTTGCTAACTTCACATTTTCAATTATTAGTTGTGGGGAAAAACTGCCCAGAGGCAAATTTCCTGATTCCTGTTTATTAGAAAATAAACACTTGCAAAAAAGGCTGTTCTTATTGCATCTCCCAAGTCTATTAAATTTCAAGCATATTACAGTCTTTACTGCTAAATTTTATAAATTGTCCTTTATTCAAAGTGAGATAAATTAGATTTACATTTCTTCTTCTTATAGTACCTCCAGGTTCTCTCTGTCTCCCTCCCTCTTTTTTATTATTCTTATTGTTCCACTTTTATTTATGTTTTGTTTGTTTCTTTCTTTTTTTTTTTTTTTGGCAAGGATAAGAAGATTTTGATTCTGGTACTTCTTGCTGGATGACTTTGGGAGCATTGGGAAAGTTTTGTGGCCTGCATTTTCTCATTTGTGTAATGGAAATAACATTTTCCACATTGTGCTGTAGGACAAGAATAATACTAATATATCACAACACATTTGACTGGGTGCAGTGGCTCATGCCTGTAATCCCAGCAGTTTGGGAAACTGAGGTGGGTGAATCACTTGAGGTCAGGAGTTCAAGACCAGCCTGGCCAGCATGGTGAAACCTCATCTCTAGGAAAATACAAAACTTAGCCGGCTGTGGTAGCGTGTGCCTGTAATCTCCGCTACTTGGGAGGTTGAGGCAGGAGAATTGTTTAAACCCAGGAGATGGAGGTTGAAGTGAACCGAGATTGCGCCACTGCACTCCAGCCTGGGTGAGAGAGTGAGACTGTCTCAAACAAAACAAAACAAAACAAAAAAATAAACAAACAAAAAAAACTCACAAAAAACAAGACAAGAAAACAAAACAAAAAACCCCCACATTTACACATTTAACTTGATATGTAGGAAATACTAAAAATGTCAATTTTTTAGTAGAATAAATATATTCCACTATTTTCATTTTACAGATGAGGAAAATGAGACTTGGAGAGTTTCACCAATACACTCAAGGTCTTATAGCTCCCCAGGACTGGACATATGCTTAGAGTGTGATGGCAGTGGGAGAGCCATGAGAGGGGTGTACCTTGGTTCTAGGAAACACAGAGATAGTAGGAAAGTAGCATGGGCAGGACTCTATCAACTGTGTATAAATCTATCACAAATTTCAGGTCTGAGGGTAGCCGTGAGGCTGCTGATACAATAATAGCAGGAGAGATCCCCGACTCCACCCTTCGGGAGGTTCCAGCATGTTGGCTTTCAACCGGTTCCTAAATCTTTCAGCCTGTCTTCCCTGCAGTGAACATCCCAGGACCTCTGTCCTTTCCTTGTATTTCTGGTCCTCTTGAATCATCCTCTTCCTCACATTTGTTTCCTCTCAGGTTCCTCATCTCTTTAGCTGATGTGGCTGAATGCCAGGTGGTATCTTGGCTAAGTCTCAGCCAATCCCGGCTTATGGGAACAAGAATGAGAACCTCGGGATTCTACACTTCTTCCTAGTTCCTTGTGATTTTTAAGCTGTGTTTATGCTGAGCTGGGTGCATGCTGTGTTTTTGTAGTCGATTTTTCCTCATCAGGGAGTCCCTCTTGCATACATCTTTCCTGAACCTGGGACTGACTGATTCCCCTGATTTTGAGTGTATTTTCCTAACAAAGACAAGCAGTGCACGTTGGCACAGCCGCTTGGTATTTTTCCTAGAATGCTAGAAGGAAGCAGACATTTATTTGGTTTTCGCCAGTCTCTCTTTTTCTAAATTGTCCCGTTTGGCTCAGGCCGTTGGCTTTAGTCATTAGAAGAGGGATGTAGGAAACTGTTCCTCTCGGTTTATGAGCTTAAGCCTAAGTACATCAACATGTGCCTTACCAGGACAGAGATTTCCATGAATATTTCTGGGCCATCAGAGTTCTGTGAAGAGTGTTTCTGCATTCCAGAAGCAGGGCTCGCATGTGCAAATCCCACGTGAAGGTCACGGTTCACTAACTCTGGAGGGCCACCTAGAGAAAAGAAGTGATTCGGGATCATCACTCTGCAAACTGTAGACCAGAGACCCAGAAACCACTATTCTTTTGGTGCTGTTTAGAATTTGGGCAAGGAGCCACAGACACATTTTTGAGGTGAGGAGAACTGCGTTTTCCTTTTCATAATTAAAAAACCCCATCTTTAGCATTTTTGGAATAGGCAATATGCATCTCTCAATTAGTGTTAACAGCTAATCAGGGTGCAGCAGGATGGCAGAGCTTTCCTCAAACAGCAGGCAGCTTGTTTTATTTTTTCAATGCCACTTAAAGATTATTTGAAAAATCTCCTTCAGAGACCAGTGCGTGGGGAGCCACCTACCCCAGTCAGAGTTTAAAATGATCCAAAATACAATATTAATGATTGATGCAGAAGCTCACAGTTTGGTGCTGGGGTTTAATTAGATAAGCGTTGCAGCTGTTTTCGGGTGGAAGCAACTTGATAGGACATGGAGCTGTTATGTGACTTCCCATCTATGGGGCATCTATTGAAGCGGAAACAGAAGCAAGCTACTAGAAATTATGATGATTACATTTTTTTTTTTCAGTGCTGAAATGAGTAGAAGTCTGATTGTGGGGGAGGAAAAAGCATTTTGTAATTAAAAAGGTAGATTTGGATCATCTATTCATCTGCCCATGAACTTAACATTCATAAAAAATCAGCTAGTTGCAGCCAAGCAAAGACCTGGCAAGCTGTATGTAAAGAAGTTACATGTGTGGCTCTTTTGGCCTGTACCCCTTTGCACATACAAAATCCTCTTGCCTCAAAGCCATCCTTCCCTTTGCAAACATTGAGTCATGTCAGGCTGCCTAATGTCTTATGCATGCAGACAAATACCTCTAATGGGTCGCTTTGGAATTGCTTTCTCTCCCTGCAAACTTGAGAAGAATTTAAACTGGGGTCCATTTCACTGTATGTCACTTTCTAGGTCAAAGGGACTTGTCAGCATTTGGTTATGGTAAGAGGAGTTTCCTGTGTCTCAAGCTGGAAATGGCTAGAATGTACGGTGAAGTCTGTTTACAACGAAGCTTCAGCCTGTATGTATGACCTCTGGTCATGAGAGACATCTCATGAGGGCAATTTATTGAGGCTTATTGTAAATTAAATGCCCAAAATTTCCAGGATGTATCTCACCACCACGAGGCTTGAAACTCTGTACATTTAAAGTGGCATTGTTAAATTGATTTTTAAATCATCTCTACCCAATAAAAAGGAAGCCTGCCTAAGTGTTTTGTGTTGTAAAATAATTATACTAGCCACCTGGTTATCTATGAGATAAATTTTTAATTGTTTATTGTCAATAACTACAAAATGTGAAGTTACATGAAAATGCTAAGTGTATTATTTTTATTGTGTAGATGAAGCTTACTGAGTCTTCTCCTGATTGTTCTAAATCTATTTCTGCCTGACTCTTTGTGAACATGGGAGAAATGAATCTTTTGGAAGGTGCATTAACTCTCTCGGGTTATTAAATTGTCATTCTTTGCACTGAAAAGGGACTTAAGAACTGCTTTCTCCCTTCTGGCTAGAGGTGTTGGAAGGTGAAGAACTAGGGATTAGAAAGCTTGAAATATGAAGCCCTGGTTTGTCCGTTTTCTAGCTGTGTGATCTTGTTCAGTTTGCTAAACTTTGAACCTCTCCTCGTTTGCGAAATCAAAGCAATACCACCTGCCCTGCTTATCTCATAGGATAATTCTGAAGATCTAGTTGGATGAAACATGGCTTCAGGTTGAGACCTGAAGCTAGGCATGTCTAATATTCCGCACACAAACTGGAATAAATTAATGTAATAAATCAACAGGGTCTTCGGTGAGGCAGTTCCCTGCAGTCCATGCTACTGAGAATAGATGACTCTGTCTCTCTTAAACCTTCCATTGATCAAGGACGATGGTGAAATATTTGGATTTCTAAAGCTTCTTCTAATAAGTAATAACTCTTACCACCTGCCTATTTTGAGAGGTGTGGAGAGACAGTAGGGTTATTCAGGCAGATATAGAGATGAAGAAAATGAGGTTTTTGCATGACCCAGTGAATTACAAGTCAGACCTTGGACCCAGGACTTCTGATTCTGAGGTGAGTGTTACCTCCTTTACAGCGGATTATCTCTGCAGACAGTATGTAAAATTAATGGAAATGAGGAGGTGGGCTTATGAGGGAAATGTATGATCAATTCTGGAATTGCAGAGTACAGATGTCAACAAAGCAGACAATTCATTAAAGAATATCAGTAGGCTGAACAGCATGGTTGCCATGAGATGCACCGCAGATCACTGTTTTTGTGTATACAAGAGACTTGGCTATATTGTAGATTTTTAAAAAAGTAAAACAGGCCAGGTGCAGTGGCTCACACCTGTAATCCCAGCAATTTGGGAGGCCGGGGCAGGTGGATCACCTGAGGTCAGGAGTTCGAGACCAGCCTGGCCAACATGGCAAAACCCTGTCTCTACAAATAAAGAAATTAACTGGACGTTGTGGTGTACAGCTGTAATCCCAGCTACTTGGGAGGCTGAGGCAGGAGAATCGCTTGAACCCAGGAGGCAGAGGTTGAAGTGAGCCGAGATCGTGCCACTATACTCCATCCTGGGCAACAGAGTGAGACTCTGCTTCAGAAAAAAAAAATTAATAAAATAAAATAAAAATAAAACATACTCCTTTTAGTTGCATGCATTAATGATTGTTGATCATTTGCAAGTGATTCTTCTATACTTGTTCCCTTGATAAAGTAATTGATCAACATATGGTCCCTTCATGCCTTTCTAATTGATGCTGATGGAAAAGCTGACAACAATAAGTGATAGGGTTATTGTAATACTCCATTAAGATCTTTGAGGATAGAGATGGATTATAGTGCTTTAAACATTACTATAGATCCTGAAGGCAATCAATAAACGCTACTGAGGATGGGAAAGCCTGGTGGACTGCTGAGTAAAAGGTAGGCGTGAATATTTTGGATAAAGGGAATGGATAGAATGTAGGAAATGCTAATATATAGTTAATGCATAGGCAATACATACAGGGCTTGTAATGTATAGACAAGCACTTACCTTGTAGAATAATGGTAATTTTGATGAAGGATAAATAGCAATTATTGGTACCTATTGGTCTTTCAATCCAGTGAATGGTCTTTCAGAGTTCAAATTTGGGCTGCATTATCTGTCCCAAGGTTACATTTTCCACTGAATAACAGTGACCCCAAATCAAGCTACTTTTCACATGCCATAGTCAAGTACTCGACTGAACACTCCTGCAGCACTCATTACATGCCTCTGTTACGTTAAGCAGTCGAGGCCACAGATCTGATTGAGATGCCTCAGAGAAAGGTTGAGAAGAGTAGAGGGCCTACCATCAAGCATTAAGGCACCCCAACACTTATAGGCTATGTAAATGAGGATTTGAGACGTAGAGCCAATGAGTAGCTGGGAGGAGGAGCACAATTAGGAGAGGGTGACATTACTATAGAAATCCAAAGGAAGAAAGTATTTCACCAAGAAGGGTGTGGCCAACGGGGCTGAGTTGTTGGGGAAGATGAGGGCTGAAAAAGGTCTGTTGGCTCAAGTAATATGGAGACCACTAGAGAACTTGGCAAGAGCTGTTTTGGTGAAATGGAGTGAGCAGAAATCATATCTCTGTGGATTGAGAAGCGAGTGAGGGTTGTGTAAAGGAAAGAGAAAGTATATACAATGATCTGACTTGGAGTTATTTTAGAATCCATGATGCCATTTTTCCATGTATTCCCCTGGAGTCACAGTTAGGACAAGCTGTGAAGGATTCCATCCAGAAAGGCCCCCATCCATCTGGAGCTAATATTATTTCCAGCACTCAGGGTAGCTCCTGAGAACCAACTAATCCTGTTGCCAGCCCACCTGGTGTAAGATTTCCAGGAGCAGCCGGCTTCTTCTAAAGAGGCCCAATTCCTCCAATCCATCAGAGACTTCAGAGTCCAGATCTGTGGACATTTCTAGGTCATTTCTTTCCCCCATGACTCATCCATGTCTTTCACACAAGCTGAACAAGGTCCTCTGGTCACTGTCCTCTTCACGTGGCCATGTGTTTCCTTCTCCCTGGACCTGATGTAATTCTTCTTCTAAACTTTTCCGCTGTGCTCTGTGGAACCTCTATTAGTTGCAAACAATTTCATGCACACTCTTCACCTAGTTACAGCAAGTTTCACCACTTCTTGGCTCTCACTGAAACCTTTGCTCTCAAGTGGATGCTCTCATTTGGGTTGGGGTCCTCCTTGCTCTCAGAGTCCCTTGCAGATCTTCACTCATTCACCATGTTTCCTGGTCACTTCCCTTCTTTCAGGGAGCCCCTGGTCCTGCTGCCCGTCTCTTTGTCTCAAGCATGTGTGACTCACCCTCCACCCTGGGATCTTACCTTCTTTTCCACTTCAACAGACCAGGACATGGCAGGACCCACCATCCCAATCTATCCCCCATCTGACCGCTTCTTCTGCCTTCCTGCTTCCAGGCTCAACAGTCCTCAACCTGGGCTGATGCAGCCTTGGGAATCAGCCTCCTGTTTCTGCTCTTGTCCTATATGGCATCTTCCATCTTCCATGGTACCCAGAATAATGTCTTAAAAATGTGTCACATTGGCCAGGTGTAGTGGCTCACACCTGTAATCCCAGCACTTTGGGAGGCCAAGGCAGGCGGACCACGAGGTCAGGAGATCGTGACTACTGGCTAACATGGTGAAACCCTGTCTCTACTAAAAATACAAAAAATTAGCCGGGCGTGGTGGCGGGTGCCTGTATTCCCAGCTACTCAGGAGGCTGAGGCAGGAGAATGGTGTGAACCTGGGAGGCAGAGCTTGAAGTGAGCGGAGATTGCACCACTGCACTCCAGCCTGGGCAACAGAGCGAGACTCTGTCTCAAAAAAAAAAAAAAAAGTGTCACATTGTGTCACCCCTCCAGGACTTTTCTTCATACCAAGACTGAACTCCAAAGCCTTACCATGTCTGGAAAGGCCTTGGGGGTGGGCCCCTCTCTGCCCTCATCTCCTACCACATCCGTCTTACTCAGGTTACTCCAGCCACCCCCACCTCTACCAAGCTCATTCCTTCCCCACAGCATCCTCTTCCAGAGAGAGCTCCTCTTTCAGTCATCCACAGAGCTCGCCCCTTGCTCCATCCATTTCCCCACTCAAATGCCAACTCTCCCTGGTCACTTTAACTACAAGAGTTCCTTCCTCTCCCTGTCCCCAATTCCACTCTCAATCCTGATGCTGGGCACACATCAGAACCAGAATTATCATCTCCTTGGATGTGTTAGCATCTCTCTCCTCCATTAAGTACCTGGAAGGTGGGGATCTGTGTGCCGTGCCCGCCGCTGTCTCCTCAGTGCCTGCTGTAGAACTGAGTACATCCTGTGTGCCAAATAAACCCTTGTTGGATGATGAAGGAACAAGGTAGCCAATTCACTCTTCTCCAGCCACTTTGTCTTAAAGCCATAACATAAGTTCTCGTGGCATCCAGACATGTTGGGCTAGAGACATAAAATAGCAGTTCTTCTCCCAAAGTGCTACCACTGAAGAGTGGACCTCCTCCGCCCCTTCTCGGCATGACTCTCATAACAGTGCAGTCACTCTCAGGTCTCAGGCTGGGCTCATTCCAGTCCTATCTCTTCTAAACTTTTGTCTACCCTCTAAAGGACTCCTTGGTACCTGGCATAGGCCAGCCCATGAGGCTGGTCCCCATTTAGAATGGAGGAGAGTTGTGGTTCTCTCTTCTGAATCTTCTCTCCCCTCTATGGGGCAGGGACGAGTGGAACTCAATGAAGGTGTCAAGGCAGACGTCTCCTGCCTCATAGCCAGCAGCTGTCAGAGTTGTTGGGCTCTCTGTGCTGTTACTGTCCTCTTGGCAAGGACATGTCTCAGCAAGCCTGTGCAGTAACTGAAAGTTTTTCTAAACTTAAAATGTTGAGTTCTTAGGACTTTTGGGCTCAGCTTTGGGCCTTAGTTGCAATTCTGAGAAAAGCAGAGAAAACATACCAAGCCCCAGTATCATCCTTTCAACTAAAGGTCCAGGAACAGCTCAACTACTGAGACTGTGCAATGAATGCACCACTCTGGCCTCAGCTTCCTGGCTTTCCAGTGTCCCCACTCTCTTGGGCCACTGCAAGACTGTCAGCCTCCTTACCTACCAGCCTCTAGGGACTTGCCCTTGTTCCCCACCCTGCCTATACCTTAGGGTTGATCACTTCAGCCTCTCAGAGAGGTCTTCCTGGATGACTCCAAACACAACAGGCTCTTCCTTGTCGCACCATGTCTGTCATGGCCCCTACCCACCATCTGAAATTCTGATTTCTTTGTTTATCTTCTTGTTTCTTGTTTGTCTCCACTGCACAGTACTGGAACAATCCTTGCCTGTGTTGCTCACCACTGTGTCTCCAATGCTCAGGCTAAATCTTGGTGTGTATCAGGCACTCAGTAAACACGTGTTGAATGAGTAAAGACATTTCAACAATTCCCTTGCCAATGTCTTCAGTGCTCTTGCCCTCTAATGTCTTCTCCACCCATCCATCTAGAAGTCAATCTTGGTCAATCTGCATCTCCTTTTCCTGCCCCTATCCTGGCCTGCTGAGCATGGCTGGAGGAAATCGCGCAATGTTTGGGTTGCAGTTGCTACCAGTCCATGATCCCCAACCTCAGCTGAGGGCGACCATTCTTCTGTGAGTCTCAGTCATCTCTCTTCCACTTGCCACCGTATTTACTTCAAGGCTTCCTCAGTTTCCTTGTGCCTCCCGACCCACCTGGGAAAGTGAAAGATAGCAGATGGGAATTGGCTCAACTGTCCAGCCTCCCCGACACTTGTCTTCATCCATCCTCACATTCTTCAGTCATTTCAATGTGGTGTGGACTGTCCTTCTCTTCTCCTCCATAAGCACACACCTTCCATTGTGCTCTCCCACCTCTCCCTCCATCTGGCAGCCTTGCTCCTGGGGCTTCCACAGCTTCTTTCTTAGTGATTCTTTGCCATCAGTATTTAAACATGATCAAACCTCTCCAGTTGCAAAAAATAAAAAAATAAAATAAAAAAAAGGAAAACAAACCCTCAAGCCCACCCTCTCACCAATATTTCTTTTAGATTATTTCTTCCTCATTCATCTCCTTTTTTACATGGTTTTTATTGAATGCCTTCACTCCTGTTCATTCTGAAATCCTCTACAATCTCATTCCGCCCCCACCACACTAAAGACCCCTGCTTTTCTGGAACCAAATACTCTTAGGCTGATGAATAATTTAGGCTGCAGTGCATGCAGGCCATTGTCTCAGCTCCACTCTGGGGAATTAAAGAAGCAAAGGCTTTCCATCTATTTATTGGGTTTCTCCTAAGAACCAAGTGGTACAAAGACCCAGAATTCTCAGGGAAACCAGCCCAGTAGCCACACATTTGCTTTTACCTTCCCTATACCTTCATGACCAGTATCATTCTCAGGAGGTGGTGACTTTCTATTTCCACCCACCCGCCCCATCCGCCTCACCTGCCCCATCCGCCTCACCTGCCCCACCCACCTCACCCGCCTCACCCGCCTCTGTTTGCTGTTTTCATCTGGAGCACATGGTATGGTTTGCCTCACTACGGCAATCCCTGCTTCTTCTTTGGGAATGATCTGGACCTTGGCAAAGGTCTAGAAAAGAGTGCGGTTGGGTGCTTTCTTCTCACAAGATCCCCCCTGAGTCATGGCCTGAGGATGGAAATTTTCTCTTGTACCTGGATCCATATGTTCTATGTAACTGTAAAGCGGATGCCCAGTCTTATCTCTGGGGTAGACTTCACAGGTTGTCTGGGCCCCATGTGTGTCTCATGGAAAGAGCAGAAGGTCACAGTGTCCCAAGGTTCCTCCAGGAGTTTGGAAGTATCTGCTGCAGATGGCTGGAGACAGATGGTTTTGAGTGACTTGACAACAAAAAAAATGCTGTGCAAGTTCAACTGAATTCTTTTTTATTTTTTTACTTTATTTATTTATTTTTTGAGATAGAGTCTGTCTCTGTCACCCAGGCTGGAGTACAGTCGCGCGATCTTGGCTCACTGCAACCTCTGCCTCCCAGGTTCAAGCAATTATCTTGCCTCAGCCTCCCAAGTAGCTGGGACTACAGGCGCCTGCCACCACACCTGGCTAATTTATGTAATTTTAGTAGAGACAGGTTTCACCATGTTGACCAGGCGGGTCTCAAACACTTGACCTCAAGTGATCCGCCCCTGTTAGCCTCCAAAAGTGTTGGGATTACAGGTGTGAGCAACTGCACTTGGCCTGAATTCTCTTTTAAAGACTTCTGATTTTCACACACTCATTAAATCACTTGGAATAGGAAGAAAGGACGAGAGGTAAACATTTTGGGAAGAGGAAGGTGGGAACTAGTGGTAAATAGCTAGAAGAGAGTCCATGGTGAAGGAGGACTGGAGGATGGATGTGATTGCCTGGTTGCTAGGCAGAAAACACCATCACTGGTGCATTGTGCCTTTTGCAGGCAGTGTTGTTTTGCTAATTTCCCGCTCCATCCCTCCAGATTCCCTGCATTTCAAAAACATACCATATTAACTGCTAGCTCACTAACCTCACACCCTTCCAGATTCCTTGGCCTGAAATTATCTTTCTTATGAATTTTTGATTGAACTCTTATTCCTTCAAGGTCCAGCTCCAACGCCACCTCCTTCACAAAGTCCTCTCTGATACCTATACCAGCAACCTCAATGAAATGGATTTCTCCTTCTTGCTTAGTTGCCTCAGCATTTTGTGTTACTATAATACTTTTTCTGAGAAGTATCTGGTTCAGAGAACTGGTTAAGAGAAAGACTGTGGGCTCTATAGAGTCAGGCAGACTCAGGCTCATGCACAACTGATGATTTAGTCTGTGTGACCTTGGCTGAGTCACTTCTCTGGGCCTCTGTTCTCCCACCTTTGGAGGTGTAATAATACCCAAATCAGAGGACTATGGTGAGGATGGGGAGGAGGAATATGAAGCTCTCTACATGAACTCCGTGTTCTCTAAGTTCACCCTGACCCGTTGCATCTGCTGGGCACTAGGGCTACTGGCTTCCTCATCCTCATTAGATGGACAGTTCTGTGAGTGCAGGGTTAATACCCTTATCAATATAATATGCTCCTAGAGGGCCTAGCGCCATTCTTAGTAAGTGCATATCAAATGTTTGACATATTAATTCCAATTTCCTTAGACTGTTACCTCCCAAATTTGTTTACCTCCTGGTGCTCATAGAAAGTGATAATATTTGTATCGATAACCTGGCAGGGATATGAGGGCATCAGTGTGGTGCTTGGCGAGAAGATCAAACCCATTTTCTTTATCCTATATAATTGTGGTGAAGAAAATAAGGTATTAAGAAATATATTAAATATTTTATTTGTATAATACTTCAAAGCACGACCTCTTTAAATTAGTGGCCCAAGGAAGTTATAAGAATAGAATTCAAATATAATTTTGAGTGATTCTGAAAACATTGTGTTTTATATTTTGTATTCACTGTGAAATATTTATAAATATCAATAACTCTCAGGGCACTGGGAGTCTGTTCTAGGGAACACCGATGAGGAAGAAGAGCTTTAGTCAATGTTTGTCTAAAGTTGCAGACTGTTTTCAAAGTGAGGAAACGGATTGGCCCACGAGTGATGCCCTGGTGGGGGTCAGAAGTGGGTCAACGCAGCAGTGGGAGTTAGTACGGCATGGCCAATCTGAGCCCAGTCACCTGGCAGGTCATCAGCAGATAATATTGCCTAAATACTTCTTGACTTTCAACGGAGCGCAGTTTCTCCTGTTTTCACTCACAAGGCACCTTGATCTTCAATGAATGTCCTTTGTTAAATTGCAAGGGACATCCTAACAAGGTCACTGACTTCTTTTGGGCATGGCTCACGTTTGTAACTTGAAGTTTCTGATTCCACGTCGCATGTAGGTTGGCCTTGTTTGCTGTAAGATTCTGGAATGACTTTGAATAATACTGTTGATTCCAAGGGACCCACTGCCTGCCAAAACTGTGTTCCAGGAGAAGAGATGGAAAGGAAGCAGAGAGGTACAACCTCAGGGATTGGAAAATTAGACAGACGTAGCCATCTGTTACCGCTTCCACCTTGCTCATGGGCGGCTGTTATTACAAGGCTATTTTTACAGGTGCATATTTTTGTTATGTTTGTCCTCCACTCGTCTTTCTGGGCTCATTTTGAAGCACTTGAGGCAATCCAGGGAGCCCTTTGGCTCTGTAAAGACTGCAGGATGGCTCAGAGCCTGGCATGGTAGGAGAGGATCTGTCCTGACATTCTGGTGTATTTCTGCATCCAAGGATGGGAAGGGCATTTGGTGGCAATGGTGGGAGAGAGGGCTCAATGGGGCACCAGTTTGAACAGACAAAAGACGTTGAGCAGACATATTGGGTTACTTGCAAGATAACTTCAATTTCCCCACAGATACCAAACTGAAATACTTGCGGGGCACACTAACCTCAATAACATGGAGAATGGTGAGACCAGATTGAACTCAAAGACATGTGGGCACATAAGTATTTCCACCTTTATAATCTGACCCTAAAAGTGGTGATGTACAATACGCCAAATCACCTAGGCCTCAGTGAAACTTCTTTTCATGTTGTGCTCTATTTTACTTCTAGAAATTACCATTTAGAGGGAAGCTCAGATGATAAAACCCAAGTATTCCAAGCTTTCTTTCTGCCTGGCACAAGTATTTATCATTTGTTTACATTATTCATACATTAAATGCAAAGCAGTTATTAAACATCTACCATGAATCAAGTACCCTGCTAGATGCTGACGACATGGGGCTGGATAAAACAGTCCTTGCTCTCAGGAAGCTCCCAGGCTAGTCTACAGGTTTGCCCAGTGTGATACGTGCTGTTATGAAGATCACAGGGTACACCACGGAGAGAGAGAAGAGGGGAATTTAAATCAGCCTGAGCTGTCAGAGGCACTTCATGTAAGAGGCAGTGTGTGTGTCTGGATTCCTTTCCTCAGGAGGAAGGAAACACTCGTTGAGTGAATCAAGACTATGGAGGGAATAGGACATTGGTCTGAAAACAACAGCACAAGCCAAAGTTCCTGAGGTGGGAGCAACCTGGCCCGTTCTTGGTATAAGAGGCAGCAGGGAGTTTGATAAAGCCAGAGGACAAGGTGTCTGGGGGACGGGGAGAGTTGTTGATGAGACAGGAGAGATAGGTGAGCACTAGATCCTGAAGGGTCTCCCAAGACATGCCGGAACTTTCTTATGAAAGCCATAGGGAGCTGGTGAAATCGCGCGAATAGATGGCGGCATCCTGGCTCTTTTTGAATTTGAGAGCAACCAGCTTGGTGGCAGGAGATGGACATTGCAGAGAATACACTGAGTAACACTGAAGTTAGAGGCAAATTGACCAAGAAGGGGTGAAGGCCTGAATGGTCATAGTAGCAGCAGGGGTGGAGAAGAGGAGAGGATGCTGAGAGCTATTTAGAGAAATTGGTGTAGACAGGGATGAGTGTCTGCACGGATGTAGGGGACCAGGACAAGGAGGAGTGAAGGATGACTCCTGAGTTTCTATGTAGGGAAATGGGTGGGTGGTGGTATCATTAGGGGAGACAGGAATTCAGGAAGCAGAAGTGCATATAGAATGGGGGAGAGACAAGAAGAATTCCCCTGTGGCATCTTGAGTTGCAGTTGCCAAATGAACAATCCTGCGTTCATTTTCTGTGTTACAGGAACAATCCCATTGTCTACAGAGTGGGCCTGATGTTCTGTATTTTCAAGAACTGACTCCTGACCTGCTCTTCTGTTCCCTCTCCACCTCCTTCTCCACATGAACCCCCAGCAGTCTTCCTGCTGCCCTCTCTATTCATGCCCCTCATCTGTGAGTATCTTCCCTTTGAAGCCTCTTTCCAGCCTCTCCATCCTCATGACTTTCTGTGCCACCCCATTGAATGTCACTGTGCCCCAAGCAGCACCACATGGCATTCTGTGTTGCTCGATGTCTGTCTTCCCTGATGTTCTGCCCTCCCTCACAGAGGTGGGGGCATCCAACGCGACGGGAGTGAGCTCGACAGGGGTGAGCTCGTGCAGCTGCAGAACATGAAAATAGCTGGCTGACTGCGACACGGTCCATGAGAGAGGCTCCCGGAGGTTGCTGAATATCTGTTTGAAAAAGGAGATCAAAATGACTGTGTTGTGGGCCATGGGGATGGAGAGACTCACTCATTCTTCACAACTATCTTCTCTTTCGGTAGCAGCACCCTCAGGCCTCTGACTCTTTGCCGTGGCCGGGAACTCCCTGTGCGTTTGGGATGTGGCGGTGCTGCCAAGAAAGACCCAGCTGACAGCCTTCCTCTCTGGGTCAGCTGGCCGCCCCTCCTGCATCTGAGGACTCACTTCTTCACGTTGCTCCTGTTCTTTTCCACTTTCTGAAGCATGGTGGCTGAGCAATCTGAGCGGGTCCATCTCTGACTCTGTGGGAATTGAGGCCCCAGGGTCTTCGAGCCCTCCTTCCGGTAGGGGCAGCACTGCACATCACAGGGTGACCGTGACCTTGGCCTGGGCCTTTGGCGGACAGTGACTCGAGTCCTCCCATCCTCCATCAGCTGAGGTTCTCACCTGTGCACCTGACCATCTTGGTATCCATATAGGAGGCTCTGAAGAGTACATATACTGGTACATCAGGGTACATTCTAAGCTTGTTAAAGGCAGAGATGTGCTACATCCCTTCAGCACCTAACACTTGCCATATAACAGATGCTCAGGAAATGCATTTTGTTGAAAAGGCATATGACTAGGTAAATTTCCTTGAAATGATCAGTAGTAGTTTATATATGCATATATAAGTAATACCACATTATTTTCATTATAGTTACTGTTTTTTTTGTTTGTTTGTTTGAGCATCTACTATGTGTCAGGCACTATTCCAGGCACTCTGTGTACATTATTTCTAATCATCTCAACTAAGTGCATTCATCTTGTTTTAGACATGTATTTATTGAGACTTCATGAGGTTAAGTTGCCTGTCCAAGGCACAGCAAAAGTATTCTGAACTGAGGTTTACTAGAAGTTATTTTTAGCCGTATCCATACTCTTTCATAAGCTCATTCTCACCAGCAAATATCTTTGACAATCAGGTCTATATGTAAGTCAGCACCATCACACCGTCCTTTGGTCTGGGGCTCTACCCTGTACTTTCCGCCATATGCAGCCACCAGCCCTGTAGCACTCTAACATGTGTGTGACACGCATGTACATACACACACTTTTCCCTGCCTCTCTCTCACTCATACCCCATGCTCCACTAGGAATGGGACCCTTACTCTTCCATGAAATATTTGATGCTTTCTTTCTTCTGTGCTTCTTTTTAATGCGCATGATTCTCTCTTATTATAGTTTTTGCTTATTCCACAATCTTAAGAAGAAATACTCATCAGTGTGTGATATGTTAATATGTTGCCTTAGCTAGTGTTACATAGTTCAGCTGTTTTTGGAAAAAAAAAAGGGATTTCTAGTTTGCCAATACAAATTGGTTTTGCAATATATTTCCCTATATGTTAGTCTTTATATTTCTCCTCCATTTTTCACCCTCTTCTAAGGTTCCCTTTCTTCAATATTTTCCTTTTGCATCTGTTGGGACTTTAATATTGGGGTTTCCTTGGAGACTTGTTACTGTAAAATATTGCGCCATTTTGTTGTAGGACTGGGTAAATACTGTGACTTATTGTGGTCAGATCAATTTAATGGCAAGGAAATGCTTATGTTCCAAGACCAATAATTACAATCCATTCCTCACCGGCTTTCCCGCTTCTGGCATGGCTCCCTGCAGTCAATCTTTCATGCAGCTGCCAACTTCATTTTTCTCACCCGCTGCTCTGACAGCGTCAGCTCTCTCATCCAACCCCTACGGTCGCTATTACCCCTCATGTCCATCCACACCCAAAACTATCCCCTTAGCTTCAAGACCCTCACTCCCTCAAGAGCCTTTTCCCCTCCAGTCCTAGCCAGCATTCTGCTGACAGTACATTCACACAAGGACGTCCCCAGCCCTTAGAGACACTCACTCCATCAAAAATCGATTGGGAACATGCCAGTGGATTCCAGATGGATTTCTCAGTGTTGCTCCCTTTGCCTCTGAATCCCTTCCCAAGACTTCTGTTCTCCCAGCCCCACTCTTTGCCAAGGGTACCTGCTGAAATTTCATCTCTTTCCTAAAGTCTTTTTCATTTAACAGAATGATAGATTATACGATACATTTTATTTTATTTCTTTATTATGATTATTTTAAGACAGAGTCTCACTGTTGTTGCCCAGGCTAGAGTGCAATGGTATGATCTTGGCTCACTGCAACCTCTGCCTCCCGGGTCAAGTGATTCTCCTGCCTCAGCCTCCCAAGTAGCTGGGATTACAGGCGCATGCCACCACGCCTGGGTAATTTTTGTATTTTTAGTAGAGACAGGGTTTCACCATTTTGGCCAGGCTGGTCCTGATCTTGTGATACACCCGCCTCAGCCTCCCAAAGTGCTGGGATTACAGGCATGAGCCACCATGCCTGGCCCAATACATTTTATTTTTACTTTTGTTTTTTTTGAGATGAGGTCTTGCTGTGTCACCCAGGCTGGAGTGTGGTGGCACAGTCACGGCTCACTGCAACCTCGACTGCCTGGGCTCAAGCAGTTCTCCCACCTCAGCCTCCCGAGTAGCTGGGACTACAGATGTAAGCCACTGCACCTGGCCCTGTACTATACATTTTAAATTTTAAAAATTTAATTGTGGTAAAACACACATAACATAAAATTTACCATCTTAACCGTTTTTAAGCATGTAGTTTCGTAGTGTTAAGTACCTTTACATTGTTGTGCAGTGGATTTCCAGCGCTCTTTTCATCTTGCAAAACTGAAACTCTGCACCCATTGTACAAAACTTCTGATTCCCCCTTACCCCCAGGCCCTGGCAACCACCATTCTGCTTGTTTTCTGTGTGAATGGCATTACTCTAGGTACCTCATCCAAATGGAATGGTACAGTGCTTGCCTGTTTTCATTTAGCATGATGCCCTCAAGGTTCATGCATGAGGTAGCATGCGTCAGAATCTCTTTCAAAAGTTGAAAATTCTCATGTGTGCATATATCACATTTTGTTTATTGGGCCATCTGTCAGCAGGCACTTGTGTTGCTTTCATCTTTGGCTATTGTGAGCGGTGCTTCTATGAACATGGGTGTACAACTGTCTCCCTTGGAAACCCTGTTTTCAGTTATTTTGGGTATATACCCATCAGTGCATTTTTAAACTCACAAAATTATTTTTGACATTTGCTTTAAGAGGGTTTAAGTAGGATGAAACAAAAGCAACTATGTAGTGCTTTTCAGTGGATCCACAGTAAGGGATGTGCTAATGTGAAGACAAGTTGTATCTGCTTCAGAACCCAATGGTAATAAATGAATATTTCACAGTGAACAGTGAGCAGCATTTGTTCGCTGAACAGTTCAAACCTCAGAAACAGTGGGAGAGAATAATTCAAAAAATTATTGAGTGTGGTTAGCTGAGTAAGTCAGTATACCTTAGGGTTTAAGTGTTTTAGGTGCTCATCTTCACTTTATAACACTTGTTGTGGTTCTATGAAGTCAAAATAATATGTTTGTAGTAGAAAATATGGAAGGTGCGAAAAGTCACACACACTTTGTGTGTGTGCACGCAGCTAGTTTGCTAAGTGAAAAGTATACATTCCCCTCGTTGCCAAGAGAAGTCTCCCAGGAGATGCTGATTCTCTCCCATGCCCCTTAGGGGGCATTGCTCCAGGTGTGCAGGGAGCCCTGGGTGGCTGGGCTGGGAACACGTGAGTCACAAGGATTACGCTTGTCTCTCTGGCATGGGACTCAGGCTATATGTGACTTCTTTTCCTTCAGTTCACACCTGATCTTACTCTTGAATCTTAACTCTCTGATGACAAAAGAATCAGGAAAAGATGAAACCAAGGAAAAGTGCACCAATGACAAACAGTATTGTCCATTAAGGCCCACAGCAAAGTTGGCCTAAGTGCTTCCTTCCCTCTCCCAGGCAGGAGGCAGCTTGAGGCTGCTTCATGACAGAGAACTTACTGCATAGAGCCCAGGTTTTGAATGCCTTCTCTGGTCATGGATTAAACTGGAGCCGCTAGCACCACGGATCTGTATCCTTGACCTTGATCTATTGCAGCGTACCTCTCACTGGTGTGCCTGCATGTGGCTTTGAGCTGTCCCTCTGCTCAGCGCATGCCATTGCATGGGTCCCGGTGGAGGTCCTTCCTCCTTGTCATACAAGATGTGTCCCATCTTTCCCAAGGAGGTTCCCCGTATGTAGGTAGATCAGAGTTTTAAGATGAAAGCACTTCATACTCAGCAAGTATGCCACAGTCTCACATTTTGGGTTTCTTTCTTCAATTCCCCCAAAACAGACGTTGTTTCTTGAGATGATTTTGTTATGCAAGAGAAGACTTGTGCAAAAAAAAATTGTGGAAGAGTTGAGCAATGACTTTCCTCCCCTCCCTTGTTACTGTTTATTTCTTCATCCGGCTTGATGGCAAATTCAATGGAAAAGGTGCCAATCTATCCACTCTTGCTTCTAGCAGAGAGTCACGGAATTTCTCACATTAGAGTCACTCTGAAAAGCCCAATCAATATTTGCTTAAAGAGCAAATCAGAGGCATCATTCTCATTTGAAAGTTAAGGTCCCCTTGGGATGGGATCGGCAAGCCAACTTACTTCGTTTTTGGCTCTCCTCCTCTCTCTCTCTCCAGGGTTCTGATTCTCGCTACCCTCTCACCTTCCTGCTTAATCCCCAGCCTCCATATGCCATCCATTTTTCTGGACTTTCTGCTGTGATCCAGGATTTGGAATTGGTCCTTGTCCTTCCTGTTTTCACAGCAGGCCAAAAAAAAAAAAAAAAAAGTAACAAAGGAATTAAAATCCCTTATGAATCAGCAATTTGCAGAGCAGACTTCTCTTAGGATGCTTCTCATTAATACTAGACAAGGTGTTTATTGATAGAAAACTGTGGAGGAATTTTTACAAAGTTTTTTTTTTATGTCTTCCACTCCCCCAAATAATCAGGAAACCTTTTCACTGATATATCTTATACATTTTAAATCAGAATTTCTTTTGGTGGCTTTTAACTGAGGCCATAGGTTTTGAGACACACTCAACTAGAATGAATGAGGAGACCATAGGAGAGAGCTCCAACGTGGCTGACATGTATAGTGGACAGAAAACAGAGACCTGTGTTGGGCTTTGTTTATTCTTTCAAGTCTCTAAGCTGTTGACTGACAATACCCTGTATGGCATCTTAGCAGAAATGACCTGCATTTTTCACTTTTTCTTTGGTCCTCTACACCGTGGTGTACACCTTCTGTGTGGTTCAGATATCTTCCGTATCATATTGGAGCCTTACTAACATGCCATTCGTAATACAACGAGGTTAGAAATAAGTCAAGCACATTGTGTGTGTGAGAGAGAAAGAGAATATGCAAATAAAACCTAGTTCAATTCTTACAGCTACCTAGAAAACATCTATTGTTACCCTCCTTTCACAGATGTAAAAGTCAAGGGTCAGAGAAGTGACATAATTTGTCTGACATCTCACAGTAAGAAAAAGAGCTGGGATTTGCACGAGGGGTCTGCATTTACAAAACCAGTGTTCTTTTCATCTCTATGCTGCTGTTCCTTTGGTGGTGAAAACAATGATTATCTATCAGTCCCCTTGCCCTGCCATTTTCTCTCAAGCATTGCCTGGCTGAGAATAGTTGCCCAACAGTTGTGAATTTCCTTCCTTCCATTTCCTCCTTCTCTGATCTGGCCAAGTTCCTTGGCTGCAGGCATTTACAGACTATCAGAATCCTCAAAACAGTTCAAACCAGTTCTGTGTATGAGCAGAATATAGAATCTGTCATAATGTTGGCCCCCTGAAATTATGTTTTTATACACTATGCTTTTCAAATTGGGGCCAATCAACTCGTCATTCACTGAAATGTTTTCAGCAGAGATTATGCTGACACATGGGGATGCATATGTCACATTTATAGGGGAAGTTTTAAAATATGATCATTCCACTGGCATCAGTTCCTTGTTAACCAAAGACAAGGTTATTTAGATGCATTGAGTGTGGCTCTTTTGGATCAACTCAGCTACTTTTGATCTTCCCCAGACTTTTAAAATTTTGTCTTACAAGGATATAAAAAACAAAATTTCATCCTCCTGCTAGAGTAGGAAAATGATTAAATATACTGTAGGTATTGGAGAAATGGTACCACATTCAATTACAGTGCCAGTGTATTAAGTTCCATTTCTCACTGTGTCTGAAGTTCTGCAAATGGGTTTCTGCCATACTAAGGTGGGCAGGAGTCTCCTTGATTAAAGGTCTTCTTAGGTGAAATGCAGGATGACTGGTTATTTTTCTCGGAAATAAGGCCAGTGCAGATTTGAGAGCAGCACGATTTAGCTTCACCACGGTGCTTCTCATTCTGGAGAAATCTAAGCTGTGGCTATGGAGAAGTATAGCAAGCTTAGATGAGCACTGCACCAGGAATTAGCATTTCAGCCAGCGGGTGCCTGGAGAAGCCCAGACTTGTACATCCAACAGTATCCTGGACATCTCTCAGGCAGGCATCTTAACCTTAACTCATCTAAAACTGACCTCCTGTTCCTCCTCCCCTAACCTGCCCACTCAGTTTATCCCCCTCGGTGCTTGGCAATGCCATGCTTCTAGTTACTCAGGTCAAAAACATTATGGCTATCCCTGATTCCTGTCTTTCTCTCACATCCAACCCATCACCACACTCTGTTGCCTTTGTCTCCATAAAACACAATACATCTGAATTCTGACCACTTCTCATCACCTCCATTGCCAACATGTTGGTCCAAGCCGCCATCATCTCAAGCTTGGATTGCTGCAGCAGCCTCTCACTGGATTTCCTATTCCATGCTTGTCCTTAACAGACTGACATCAACCTAGCAGCCTGGTGAACACCGTGGGCAGACCATGCATCTCTCTGTCAGAACTCTCTACTGGCCCCTCATTTCCCTTAGAATAAAAGCCACAGGCCTTCTAGTGGCTTACAAAACTCTGCAGTCTCAGCTCCTGTTCCTTCTCTGGCCTCCCCTGTTACGACTCTCTCCCTCTCTCCTTCTGCTCAGCAAAGCCTTCCTTCCTTTTCTCAGCCACCAAACCGGCTCCATGTTGGCCTGAGTCCGGATTCATTAGTGATATTTCATCAGGCGTCTCCATCTAGTGCCTTGAACCTGTTTCAAACATCATCTCTACACCTTCTGGAGAAAGTACAAACCACCAGTCCAATTAATTGGCGAGACGAGTCAGCTCTACTTCCAAAATATGTGTCTAGCAGGTTCTTTTTCCACCAACTTCACTGTCAGTAATCCTTATTCCCACCCCTCAGTCATTATGTCTGAACTAGGGCCCTACGGCTCTGCTCAGATGGGCCTCCAGAGACCTTCACGGCACAATTCTCACATCTCTTTACTCAAATGTCTTCTTCTCACGGAGGCCTATCTTGACCTCCCTATTTAAAATTTAGAAAGTATTCTATTTCACTTCTCCATCATAAACTGAAACTCTAGGATTTCTAGAATCTAAAAATTGAAAATTTATTAAGATAATTTTACTTATTAACCATGGAATTTTGCATTCAAATAAAATTCAAAATAATTTGATATGTCAAAAAAATAAAATTACAACCTGCATATTTTTCTGCTTGAACATAAACTCCATGATAGCAAAAATAGTTATCTTTTAAAAAAACAAAAACAAAAAAACTGATGTGTTCCTGAGAACTTAGAATAGTGCCTGGAATTAGTAGGCACCCATTACCTACTAGCTTAATAAATGAGTAAGCTGAAAGTCCTAGCTAGCTGCAGACCTGGATTGGATATTGTGGACAAGACACTTCAACCTTCTGAAATTTGGTTTCTTCGCATTTGGAGAGGTGAGGTCTGAAACTCCTAATTCCTGACTTTGGGGAGACATTGAAAACCTTCCAAAAGGTACACTATGCAAATATAATGTGGTTCAGGGGCACACGTGGCAGAGGGTGTGAGTGGCACAGTGGGCTTGCGTCTCATCCTGGAGCTGCCCTGGCTGCACACCCAGGGCTCAGTATTTCTCCTCTGGAAAGTTAGCATCATAAATTCTTGTCAAATTCTAACTTAAGGCTAATACGTAGCTACAGTCTGACTGAATCAGGAAGAATTTGGAGCACGAAAAGATGAGGGAGCCATAATGGTAAACGCTCCTGGTAAAAGTCATTGCAATGGGAACTTTCCACTTTGCTTTACATGTGTAGCATTCTCAGTGACCAACCAGAATGATACAGCAGCCCCTTGAATTATTTAAAATCACACCGCAACTCACTGCGGGCTTTGTGATCCAACCTTGTGTTAATGATGTGACTGTTCTCTGAAGTCCAAAACTATTGCTACCTCGGGTTTTAACATTTTTGAATAAGTTTTTTTATTAAAAATACTTGCATCAGAATTACTCGTCACTTTCTCAAACTGGTGATTTGTTATTGGAACAGATGCACTTGTGCATACAATTGTGAGAGTCCTATTTTAAAGTGTTCTTCCTCATTTTTAATGAGTTTCCTACCTTTAGGCATTATGATATAGGCCTTTATTCATCCTGGTTAAGATTTATAAGCAGCTTATAAATACAAATTTTAATTTTACTTTTAAATGTAGTAGACATTCAACCACAAATGTCTTTTTCCTTATAAGAGGGAGAAGTAATCTTTACTCATTCATTCATGCATTTATTAATTCAGTTGCATCTCTGATGCATCTACTATGTGCCAAACCCTGTGTTAAGGGGTGAAGAACAGTAGTTCACAAATGGCTCCAGTCCTTACCCTTATTCATGGAGTGTATAGTCTAGTAAAAGAGAGAGAAATCAGACTAGTAATTAAATACTAGTCTAAATAATATTAGGCTGTTACTAAGGAAAAGCAGTACATTGAGCAGCAGGAGACTTGAGCTGGTTGGGGTGGGGCTAGCGTCTCCCCAGCACGTGCCTTTTCACCTAGGTCATGAAGGAGTCAGCCAGGGGAGAACGGGGCGGGTGTTTGTGGGATGAACCTGCATCCTGGAGAGTTGAAGAGAGTGAGTGATGGTCCTGGGATGAGTAGGAAAAAAGAGAGGGCCAAGAAGGAGAGAGAGAATAAACTGGAGAGGGCCAAATAATGTGGGGCCTTGTCAACTACGGGTAGAATTTGGGAATATTTGAAGAAGAGGAGGAATCTATTGAAAAGTTTCAGGCGAGCATGTGACATAACAATTTTATTAAAGCATCACTGTGGTTGGTGAGTGGAGGCTGAGCTGGAGGTAAGTGTGGATGGAGGGGCAGCACTTGGGGGCTTCTGCACGTGTCCCAATATAAATAATTTGGTTTTGTGGTGGCAGTAGTGGTAAGAATTGATGGTGAAGATGGTGAAAACAGAGCCCGCTGGACACATATTTTGGAAGTAAAACTGGCAAGTCTTGCTGATGGATTGGATGTGTAGTTTATTATCCAGAAAGTGTTGAGATGACTTTTGGAACAGGCTCAAAAGACACTACAAGAGGACACCTAATGGAACATCAGGAAGGAATCCAGACTCACAGTGAGGACGATGACATGATGAATTCAGCAGCCTTAGCTGGGTGGTCGCCATGGGACAAAAGCCTCGGGGATCTGATTTCATCAACCTCTTGAATTCCAGCTCACAATCTGGCATTTACGTTCCCCTGCCTGCCAAATGCCAGCCTTGGATTTCACTTCCGCAGAGGTTTCTGGAGAGTGGTTATTCTACGTGTGTCAAAGAAGGGCTCATTCTCAGGTGTTTCCTGAGGATGACAGAGAACTGCCAGTACTTCCAGCATCTTGGAACACTTGTCTTTTAAAAATAATTCAAACTTTTTTCATTGAAGTAATACATGCACAGAGTTAAAATAAAAATATGGAAATATAGAAATCAATCAATACATCTATGCCAAGACTTAAAATAGGAAGTGATAGTTCCCTACTGGAATCTCTCCCCCACTCCAAGTCCTGGTCTCCAGAAGCAACCACTTTTTACCTCCTTTAACTGGTTATCTTCATCTCTGTAATGATATGATCATATTTATTGAGGTGAAATTCACACAGCATACAGTTTACCATTTTAAAGTGAGCAATTCATAATCTTTTCCAGATTCATCCAACTTGTAGCATGTAGCAGTACTTTGTTCCTTTTCATGGCTGAATAATATTCCACTGTATGTATATGGCACAATTTGTTTATCCATTCATCCACCTAGGAACATTTGGGTAGTTCCCACCTTTTGGCTCTTATGAAAAATGCTGCTATAAACATTCATGTTTGGTATTCATATGTTTTCATTTCTTTTAGATATATACCCAGAAGTAGAATTGCTGGATCATAAGATAATTCTATGTTTAACATTTTGAGCAGTTGCCAAACTGTTTTCCATAGTGGCTGCACCATTTCACATTTCCACCAGCAATGCATGAAGGTGCCGATTTCTCTACATCCTTGTCAGCACTTGTTATTTCCTTTTATTTTTTCTATTATAGCTATTTCAGTGTGGGTGAGGTGGTATCTCATTATGGTTTTCATTTGCATTTCCTTAATGACCAGTTAAGTTGATTAACCTTTTGTGTGCTTTTTGGTTATTTGTACATGAAATGTATGTTCATGTCCATTGCCCTTTTTTTTATTATTAGTATACTTTAAGTTCTGGGATACATGTATAGAATGTGCAGGTTTGTTATATAGGTATACATGTGCCATGGTGGTTTGCTGCACCCATCAACCCATCATCTACATTAGGTATCTCTCCTAATGCTATCCTTCCCCTTGCCCCACGCCCCCTAACAGGCCCTTGTGTGTGATATTCTCCTCCCTGGGTCCATGTGTTCTCATTGTTCAACTCCCACGTATGAGTGAGAACATGTGGTGTTTGGTTTTCTGTTCCTGTGTTAGTTTGCTGAGAATGATGGTTTCCAGCTTCATTCACGTCCCTGTAAAGGACATGAACTCATTCTTTTTTATGACTGCATAGTATTCCATGGTGTATATGTGCCACATTTTCTTTATTCAGTCTATCATTGATGGCCATTTGGGTTGGTTGCAAGTCTTTGCTATTGTAAATAGTGCTGCAATAAACATATGTGTGCGTGTGTCTTTACAGTAGAATGATTTATAATCCTTTGCATATATGCCCAGTAATGCATTGCCCATTTTTTAATTGGAATTTTTGTCTTTTGTTGAAAGTGTTCTTTCAATATTTTGGATACTAGACCCTAATCAGATGTATGATTTGCAGATATTTTATCTCATTTTGTGGGCTATCTATCATTTTCTTGACAATGTCAATTTCATCTATTTTTAATGTAGATGAAGTCCCATTTATCTATTTTTTTCGTTTTGTTGTTTTTTGTGTCAAATCCAAGAATCTATTGCCAAATTGTGAAGATTTACTCTACATTTTCTCCTGAGAGTTTTACAGTTTTAGTTCTTATATTTGGGTTTCTGATCCATTTGAAATTAATTTTTGTGAATGAGGTAGGGGTCCAACTTTATTCTTTTGCAAGTGGTTATCCAGTTGCTAAAGCACCATTTGTTGAAATGACTATTCTTTCCCTATTTAATGGTCTTGGAAACATTGTCAAAAATAAATTTGCCATAGATATTGGGTTTATTTCTGCACTGCGATTCTACTGGTTTATATGTCTATCCTCATGAAAGTACCACACTATTTTGATTACTGTAAATTTTGCGGTAAATTTTGAAATTGAGAGGTATGAGTCCTCCATCTTTGTTCTTCTTTTTGAGGATTATTTTGTCTATTCAGGGTCCCTTAAAATTTCATGTGAATTTGAGGATTATATTTTCTGTTTTTGCAATAAAGGCCATTAGAATTTTTAATGGGATTATATTGAATCTGTAGATACTTTTGGGGAGTATTTCCATCTTAACAATATTAAAGCTTTCAATCCATGAACATGGGCTGTCTTCTCTTAATATTGTCTTTGATTTCTTTCAACAATATCCTGTAGGTCTCAGTGGTCAAGCCTTTCACTTCCTTGGTTAAATTTATTTCCAGGTGTTTTATTCTTTGGATGTTATTGTAAATGGAATTGATCGCTTAATTTTTTTTTTTTCAGATTGTTTATTACTGGTGTACAAAAAGCTGATTTTGTATGTTGTTCTTGTATCCTGTAACTTTGCTGACTTTGCCTTCCTTCCTTCCTTCTTTCCTTCCTTCCTTCCTTCCCTCCCTCCCTCCCTTCTTCCCTCCCTTCTTCCTTCCTTCCTTCCTTCCTTCCTTCCTTCCTTCCTTCCTTCCTTCCTCCCTCCCTCCCTCCCTCCCTCCCTCCCTCCCTTCTTGCTTGCTTGCTTTCAACAGAGTCTCACTCTGTCACCGAGGGTGGAGTGCAGTGGCATCTTGTCAGCTCACTCCAACCTCTGTCTCCTGGGTTCAAGTGATTCTCCTGCCTTGGCCTCCAAGTAGCTGGGATTACAGGCACCCACCACCACCACACCTGGCTAGTTTTTATATTTTTAGTAGAGACGGGGTTTCCCTATGTTGGCCAGGCTGGTCTCGAACTCCTGACCTCAGGTGATCCACCTGCCTCAGCCTCCCAAGGTGCTGGGATTACAGGTGTGAGCCACAGTGCCCAGCCCATTTATTAGCACTAGTAGTTTGTATGTTGTGTGTGTGTATTCTTTGTAATTTTCTAAATATAGAATATGCCATTTGCAAATATAGATAGCTTTATTTCTTTATTTCCAACTTGGATGACTTTTATTTCTTTTTCTTGCCTAAATGCTTGGCTAAGATTTCCAGTACTATGTTTAATAGCAGTGGCAAAAATGGGTATTTTTGTCTTTTTACTGATCCTAATCTTTAAGTTTTTCACCATTGAGTATAATAGTAGCTGTGGGTTTTTCATATATACCACTTATCATGTTAGGGAGGCTCTCTTTTACTCCTAATTTGGTGAATGCTTTTATCATAAAAGGGTGCTGCATTTTGTAAAGAGCATATTCTGTATCTCTTAAGATCACCATGTGGTTTTTTCCCTTTGTTCGAAGTTCTATTAATATAGTGTATTGATTTTTAAAATGTTGAACCATCTTTGCATTCCTGAGATAAATCCCATTTGGTCATGGTGATTTTAATGTTATGTTGGATTTTGTTTGCTAGTATTTTGCTGAGGATTTTGCATCTATATTAATAAGAGACAGTGGTCTATGGTTTTCTAGTGGTTTCTTTGTATGGCTTTGGTATCAGGGGATATTGGCTTCATATAATATTTTAAGAAGTATTCCTTCCTTGTCATTTTTTTTGGGAAGAGCTTGACTAGTACTGGTGTTAATTCCTTTTTAAATATTTGATAGACTTCACTAGTGAAATTATCTGGTCCTGGACTTGCCTTTCTCTGAAGGTTTTTGATTACTTATTCAGTCTCTTTCTTTGTTATAGGTCTGTTGAGAGTTCCTATTTCTTTTTGAGTCTATTTTGGTAATTTGTGTGTTTCTAAGAATTTGCCCACTTCATCTAGATTTAATTTGTTGGCATATATTTGGAAAAAACTCAAACTACTTTTCCTCTGCTCTCATACCACAGTAATCATCAACACAGAATAATACTTCTGTGATCAAATGTAGGGGGTGGGGTTCTCCCCACCACCAAGTGAGCAATTGATTCTGCAGCAGACACCAACTGGGTGTCCTCCAATTCAATTTCATCACTATCTACCTGGAGATAGTGTCAGATCTCACAGGCTGAGTGCTCAGTCCCCAAAACTTCAGGCCCCAACAGACACTAGTTGCAAGTCTAAGTCTCCAGAACTTCTGACTGACTGAATTCAAGTTTGGACTCCCATGATCTCCTTTTTGGAGTAATTTGCTGGGGCAGCTCACAGAACTCAAGGAAACACTTATGTTTACCCTTTTATTATAAAGGCTGTTACAAAGGATGCAGATAAAGAGATGCATAGAGTGAGGTAAGAGAGGATGGGTGGAGAGCTTCTATGCCCTCTCTGGGTGCATCACCCCTAGGAACCTCCTTGTGTTCAGCTATTCAGAAAATCTCTGTACCCAGTCCTTTTGAGTTTTTATAGAAACTTCATTATGTAGGCATGATTGAAGCATGGGCAACCATGTCAAAATTTGATCGGACAAAAAAGATATGCTCTAAACCTAGCAAGACCTGTCCAGATTGTGTGTGTGTATATGTGTGTATATATTTGTGTGTGTATATATGTGCATGTGTGTATATGTGTATGCATGTGTATGTGTGCATATACATGTACACATGTATGCATGTACACATTGTATGTATATATACACATATATACACATACACATACATACACACATACATATACACATACATATGCGTGTATATGTGTGTATATACACACAAATTTGCACATATATACACACATACACACATATACACTCATATGTATATACACATACACACACATATATACACACAAATATCACAGCATATAATTGTTCTTATTATTCTCTTATAATTATTTTAATTTTTATAAAGTTGGTAGTAATGTTGTTGACTTCATTTGTGGTTTTAGTTTCCTCTTCTCTCAGTCAGTCTACCTAAAAGTTTGTCAGTTTTGTTGATCTTTTCAAATAACCAACTTTTGGTTTTCTTGATTCTTTCTATTGTTTTCCAGTAACACTGTGTACCAACTGCACTATTCCTCAGTGACTTAAAACAACAAGCAGTTATTTTTCTTACGTATGGGCCTACTTGTCAGTTGTGAAAGTTCTTGAAGCTAGGTTCCAATTATTTTATTCCTGTAATGTACTTCAATGTGTTATCTTTCAGTTGTTTCTCCTTTTGCAGTCATATTTTTGGGAAACCCACCTAAAACTTACTCTAAACAAATTTGCTGAAGTGCATATATGTTGCCATTTAGTGACTTTTTTTTTTTGAACCAGATGTGGCAGAATTACTGGATGTAATTCTGTGGCCGCTTCTGTAGAATTGCCCTTTCCAGTCAGTCTGCAAACATCTAATAATATGTCACAGAGAAAAAGGCAAATCACTGTGTTCATCCTACTCACAACTAAGGTTATTGGCAGCATTTTGCTGTGTGAATAAGAGGACTTTAGCTTTCTAAAAACATTGACTTATTTTCATAGAAGCCCTAAGGATTGGTGAATGTCAGCTCAAACAGGGCAAAGGTATCTCTGAGCTTACTCCAGGCAAAATTGAGAACTGGCTTTTTCCTGTCTCTAAATTGAGGCGCACGGTGTCTCATGCCCATTTCTGCCTGCTCTTTTCTTAGAGATGGAATGTCATCATCATCAAGTTCTCAATGACAGATAGAACGTTGTTAGCCCTCCCAGGACTATTTTTATTTTAGAAGGGATCAGGGTCTTAAGCAGAGAAAAATGAGATGATATCATTTTTGTCACCAGCCAAGTAAGAAGAAGGATAAGGCAGATGGCCCTTCTAGATACTGTCATATTCAGGGGACAGAATCTGAGAGCTATTTCCAGTCTTTTCAGACTTTGTATATGTTTTTCACTTCTCAAGTTTCTCCTTTTTAAAAATCTCATTCTTAGGTATCTGATGGGAGCCCTACATGCTATTTTGGATAGAAAACAGGTGCCGTATCATTTTCCATAAGTAACATAGCTTGTGGCAGTACACATTAGGCATTTGACTGACAATTGTTTCCATAGGTTGTATTTTCATGTAAGTGCATTTGATGTCTAGGCCTAGTTCGTCATTTGCCTACTGTGTTTTCTATCTTTGATTTGTCTTGGAAACATTTATTTATAATTGATATCACTTTCACTTCCTAAAAGGAATTGAGCAGCACCCAGGAAAAGATGAAATAATAACTCCTTAAAAATAGAAGTCAGATATTAAAAGCTGTGTAGTAGAGGTAATATTATAAACAACAGGCTTTGAAGTCAGGGACATCTAGGAAAATTAACCTCTCTTAGTCCCTGTCTCTTACATGTAAACTAAAACATGTAAACAATTGTACCTATATCCTAGGGTTGTTGTGAAAATTAAAGTTTTCAGTTTGATGCTGGTATATTAGCAAAACTTTTAAAAACCGAAAGTATTATACAGTTAGAAGGAAAATAAATGGACCAAAACCCCAAGCCTCTTTATTTCCTATGACATTACTTTTAGCTCAGAATTTCTTGGATGCCCAGGCAAAAGTATGGATGTATAAAATTAGATAATCCCTATAGTCTTATGGAATGGCTTTTGCTGGCCAAGCCTCTCTTGCTTACCACAGTGCAACTTCAAGAATTAATATATTCAAAAAAGGCCTGGAATTTCCAAATAACATTCTTATTAAGGGTCAGTAGAAGCCTGAGTAGAAAGAATAGCTAGAATTTAATGAGTGTGTACTTTGTTCTGATACCTGTTTTTAAAAATGGGCACATTTGATTTCATTTAATATTCTTAATAATTCTATAAAGTAGATATGATTTATTTTCCATTTATGAATGACTAAATTAAGAAATGTAACCAATGTCTCAGTGAGTGACTTATTTTTTTCTTCCTGCTACTGTTTGAACCTGGAACCACTTAAAGGTTAATCTTAAGTTTAGGCATGACTAACTTTCGTTTATTTCCTATTTCCAATTTGTTTCAGAACCTTTAAAATTAATCTCACTTCTCATTCTGAAAATCTGCTCTCATAAGTATTATCTTATATTCACTAAACCTGTTCGCCTTTCCCCAGGTCTCTTTCTCCTGCACTTGTGTACAAGATTTAATATACAAGTATGTCATGTATTTTATAAAGAATTATTTAAAAATTGTTTTTAAAAAGAAAACCTTATTAGGCTGAACTTATTTAGAATGACACCTTGCTAAACGCTTCTAGACAAGAATAAATGAAGCCAAGAACGACAACAATCTTGATAAAAATGTAGGATTGGGGAGAGAAGAAGAATGTCACGGGATTGGCAAGAGAGAGGTGCTAGGGCCACTGCAGGAGAGGAAGCTGCACATGGGGGGCAGGAGCTTTAAGAAGTGATGTTGTTGGGAGTTGTGAATTGGAACTGCTAATTGTTCGTAGGCAAACCTAAAATTTGGAATTCCTCTTAAACTCCTTTTGGTTGAATTGGGTTTCCTGGCATTTGACTCGCAGCAGGGACTGAGTCATGTGAAGCCCTTAAATGTATGAGAGCTAGGTCTGAATTGGTCAAAGTAACTACAGTTTCGTACATTATGGTAGCCAAGTCCGTCATACTTCAGTAAATGAAAAGAAGAAACAAAATCACTCAATTAGAGGCAAGATAACAAGGCTATAACAATTTTTTCCTTAGGCATTTAGGCTACAGCCTGTTAATAAAGTAAATGTAGCTATGGGAAGAATATTTTCATTGCCTGTAGCACAGGCTTTTGGCTCTTGTTTTAATTGGAGCTGTGCATTTGAATATTTATAAGTGCGATTTGCAAGCCTACAAATCAAATTATTTTCTGTATAGGATACCAACCAGAAGCAATGATACTATTTTTTGGAAAAACAATATGGTGTGTGGGTGTGTGGGATGGAATGAGGTTATGGTAACAAAATTTTCCTGACCCTAAGTTGGGCTGTGTTCTGACACATGGTTTGATAAGGCAAAATATTTTAAATCAGTGGAGTCAAGGAAAAGCCAGGACATATGGCTGTCTTAGTTTGGGTACTAAAATAGAATCCCATATTCAGACACGATCTCTTCAGTAAATTAGACAGCACTACCCCAATACGTTCATGGATTTCTTGATTTGTTGTTTCAGTTGCTTCTCAGCAAGATATAGAAGCCCTTCAATATACATTTCTAGCCTCATGATTCTATTCTCTCTCACAGCCTAGCCTCATCCATTCTAAACTACTTAGTTTCACTGTATATGATGAGCAGGAAGCCCAGGATTCTGGTAATTTTCTGTTTTTTGGTCTGGGTGCTGGTTCAAAGACATGTTCAGTTTGTGCACATTCATTGCAGGTTTCACTTATGCATACTGCTTTTCAGTACAAATTTTAAAAAGCAATCAAAATTAAGAAGTGTTGCTTTTGGGAATTGTGAATTGGAACTGCTAATTGTTCACAGGTAAACCTAAGTAATGATATTCAGTAAAATATAATATTCTGATAATCTGACCTTGGAAAAGTTTTAAAAAGTGGTGTTTGATAATTTCTGCAGAGAAGGAGACTGTAAAATTTTGGTGAGATGGGGGAGGATATATGAGAGTTCGTGTCTAGCTCAGTAGGAGGAAGTTTTTAAAAAGGAACTTAAGCATAGGTGGGCCAGGGAAAGAGGTTTTTATCTCATTTCACTTTGTTCCTTTTGATTTAATGTGGGGAATTACTCAAGAGCAGAAAGGGATCAAGTGGGGAGAAGTCTGAAGTATAGGTGAAGAGGAATGGTGCAGCCAAGTCCTAGAGAAGGTGTGAGGATAGGATCAGGGCAAAGGTAGAAAGTGTGGGCCGTTAGAAGAGGATCAGATTCTCTCCTTAGAAATGGCAGGGATGGAAAGAAAGATACTGAGGCTCTATATGTGTCTAAGTCCATTTGGGATATTAAAGTGTAGGAGGTGAGTGTGGAAGTGGGAGTTGAGAAGCGTGAGGGATTAACAGAAATGTTCTCAGAGGACATATCTGTGAGACAAGATAGGAATGAGAGTTTTGCATGAATGGCTACGGGCTTCCATTAGGAATGCCATTGTGGTTTTATGGTGCAGTGCTTTGGAGTTCAGGGTGAAACCAAAGGAAAGTAATCAGGAAGGTTGCCCAGTCAATGCTGAGCATAAGTAAAGCTCTAAGGGGTGAGGTATCAGGGTGTTGTGAAGGATATGTACATGATAACCCCGCAGAGTCTCCAAAGCTGTTTGGCAGGAATTCACTGAAGTACAGTGGGACATGTAAAACTGGAGACTTAGAGAGGGTCCAAGGGATTAAGGGTTGAGGACAGTGGGTACCATGTTTTATCTCTGCAGGGGAGGGGAGAGATGCCAGGCAACACTTTCTGTGCCACCTGGTGTAGACTTCAGGTCTTTTCTAAATTTTAATTGCCTCACTCCCCCTATCCTAGAGTGAGCATGTCATCATGGCTATAATTTCTCTACAAAAGTTACCTTAGGAAACAAAAGCGTGGGGCATTTTTTTTTTTCAATACAGAGATGAGCCCCTCATGTTCTGTAGCAGCTGTATAGCAGTCCTCAGGGTTATATAGATATGGAGTTACATCTGGACATCCCATTAGCTCCAAGAGATTCAAGACAGCAGGCCTAATATTCCAGTGCCAAAAAAGAGGTTCTACAAAGGTTGATTACTCCAAGTACAAGAGCCCTGTGCCACCAGAGACCTGTGAATAGAATGGTTTTCTTAAACTGGGTGTCAGGTCTCTCATTTCTAAATACACTGTCAGATATGCTCTTTTTATTTTGTAAAAGGTAAGCTTCAAACATATTCTTTTTACTAATGGAAGCACTGAATTAAGATTCATCTTAGCTCTTGGGTTATTAGCCCTGACCAGCCTTTCATACAGAGTTGGTTTTTTATCCAAACATAACCCTTCTGTCAACATCATCATCATCTGTTTGCTTATACTCCAAAATCTCATATTACACACTTTCAGCATCATTACCCCAAATTGGAGAATTTCAGGCAGAATCATCTGTGAAAATATTAGAGGTAAAAATAAGCTATTATAGGGTGTTGATGTCACCCTGAGGCCTTGTTTGCTACTTTTCAGCTCATTTTACTGCATTTAACCCACGAGAAAAGGAACTAAACTATAATCAACTGTGATTTATCAGTGTTAATGGAGGAGAGACGAGGCATTGGCAATACAAGATAGCAAATAATAAGAGATGAATGCAAGAAAAAGACAACATATGCATACTTTAAAAAAGATTATAAATATGTAAATATCTGCCCTAATAATGTTGCAATTCAACTGGATGTTCTGTGGTCTGGGAAGGGGAAAGAGGTAGAGCAAGATTGCCTAGGGTTGCTGTGCATTTTGGTCATTGGCAAAGGCAGGGGAAGCTGTGTTAGAAAGCACAACAAGCAGAAAATTGAGAGCTGATTTGCCGCCAACTACAATTGAAAACAGATGGGTATATCTGAGCCGTGTTCATGTATCTTGTTCATTTTCTCATTAAAAAAATTGCTGCACTATTTTTAGTCTATGACTTATTTTTCTGCAAGAATCACCTGCAAGTAGATCTTACTTTTCCGCTGAACTTCAGGGAAAATTCAAGTTCAGCATGGCTTTCAACTTTGACTCTTGCAGAAATGGACAAAAAGGTTGGCAGATGTCAGTCTGATGAAGGGGCTGAGATCTTGACTGCCCTTGAGGGACACCAGATGAGATGGCTGTGGAATGGGTTGTGCTGCTTGTTGAAGGGAGGCAGCATTGTTTGCAGCTTGACATCTCATTTCTGTAGGAAGGCATGGATCATTTTACTAGACCCTGTGAATAAGTCAAAATAAATCAAGATCTGCATCAGAACCAAAATCTCGATTACTTTTTTTGTCAGGTTTGCTTAGGCTGTATATATACATAAATGGGAAAAAAGGGCAGACACAGAATGTCAAAGAAATCAGCTCTTTATATTTTAATTGCAGCCAAAAAAAAAAAAAAATTCAGCTATATAGGAGCTTATGGTTTTAATGACTCTCAATGTGAGACAAATGTAGGCATTCTCACTGAGTTTCTCTCTTTCTAAGATGTCATTTCCTACCTGTCCTTAACTGTCACATGTTGTATCATGTTGACCCATGATATACTCTTCACCCTTGAAAGCTCACACACCAGAAATTCATAGTTTCTTAATATTTGTTTTGTAAAGTGCCACCTTCCAAGATGCAGTCCTTGCTCTAGCCAATTAGCTAGTTCACTGGCTCATGAAAAGCTGCAATGTTTCTAGAAGTAATAAAATTAAAGCACAGCGCTCTCTTGAAAAGGCAGGGAGAAGTGGCAGGGCTTTCTGTTGTTGCTGTTGTCCTTGTGAACTGTCCTTCATGTTTGAGAAGCAGGGGCTGTCAGGAGCTTTACTGTACCCTTTGATGTATGAAGAATCCAATTTAGAGCTTAGTCTGTGCACATTTTCCAGTGACTAAGCCAGTCATTTGGGTTAGGGGAGTGATATTTCTAAGGAGGTCTTTACAGCAGAGTTTTTTGTTTTGTTTTGTTTTTTTGCCTTGATAAGTGTGAAAGAAACTGGTTAGTTCTTAATCAAAGCCATTTTATCTTCCCTTTGAGCCCAGAGTTAAATTATTTTCCAGCCCCGTTGTAGTGAGGTGTGGCCATGTGACTGAGATCTGACTGATGCAATGTACTAAGAGTCGTGTTCACGCCTCTTGGCTTGGCTCATAAAAACTTCACAGTATGGCCCCCCATGGTCTTTCCCCTCTGGCTTGATACAGACAAGTGTAGTAACCTGTGGAACTTGGCATTGGAGATGATGAAGCTGTGAGGCAGAAGGAGCCTGGGTCCCTGAGTCACTGGAGATCTGCCCTCTCTGATAGGGAATAACGTTTGTGAACAAAATACATATCTATTCTCTGAAGCCACTGAGATTTAGCATTTTATCTGTTATATCTTTAGCTAGTTCTTCCTTACCTAAAACATTGAACCAGTATATGCATATATTTAATGTGTACTGAAATTATATTTGATTCATAGTGGCAAGCTATTTTAGATTCACCTTTGTTAAAACAAACAAAGGTCTATGTATTAATATTTACAAGAGTCATTTATTTCAAATCTTTGAAAGACACAAGATTTCTAAAAGTCAGTTAACATTAGTGGTAAGAAGCCTTCCATGTGTGAAGCACTTTTAAGGGTATTGGGTAGGGATGATAGGCATAGATAACGGTTGATGAGCTCTCTAACTGAAGAGGAAAAATAAACCTACACGAATATACTAAAGAAACAAATGAAAACAAGGATAAGTGAATAAAGTACATACATCATGTAAATTAATGTTCAGAGCTCAAAAAGAATGGTTACAAGAGGGGCTAAGGAGTTCTGAGACTTGCCAAAGATTGACTGAAAAGCTTGAAGCTAACTCGAGGTGAGGAATCAGCACTTGAACTCATGGAGCTAACTTGATTTTGGTTTCCTTCTGAGGCTGCCTCAGGCTTGGGGGACACAGAAAAGGATGGATGACAGTGACAGTGAGAGTAACATTGTTTTCTACCCAAGGCCTCACCCTGGAGGGTGTCTTCCTGGAGACTTTAAAAGCTAGACTCCTGAAAAATACCTTAGTCCTTTTAAGTTGCCTGTGTAGAAAAAAATTGAATGCCACTCACATGAGAAAAGCAAAGGTGATTTATTCAGCGCTCTCCATAGCAAGGGAGTTGGCCACCATCACTTTCATTTGGCAGAGACTCAAAGGTAGGCAGGGGAGTGAGAGAGCTTTACAGTGGGCAAAAGGGATGGTTTCAGGTGTGCCCTTATTGGAAGCTATTGGCCTGGGGAAGCCCAGGGTGGCCAACTTGGAGCACAGAAGCCTATCTGATTGGTTGGGGCCATAGTTGGCTTTCTCTGGTTGGTCCTAAATTAGAAGCAGGCACAAAAATTAGGGAGGCTGTCAGTTACTCTGATGGTTAATTTTATGTGTCAACTTGACTGGGCTAAGAGGTGCCCAGATAGCTTGTAATAGATTATTTCTGGGTGTGTCTGTGAGGGTTTTACTGGAAGAGATTAGCATTTGAATGAGACGACTGAGTAAAGAAGATCACCCTCACCCACATGGGCATCATCTGATTTCTTGACGGCCCAAATAGAACAAAAGGGCACAGGAAGTTCTCTCTTCTGGGACATCCATCTTTTCCTGCCCTTAAACATCAGAGCTTCTGGTTCTCAGGCCTTTGGATTCCAGGACTTACTCCAGCAGTTGACAGGTGGGGCAGGCTCCCCTGGTTTTTAGGCCTTCAGCTTTTGACTGAATTATACAACCACCACGACCTTGGTTCCCCAGGTTGCAGATGGCATATCATGGGACTACTCAGCCTGCATAGTGGCATGAGTCAATTTCCATAATAAATATCCACATATATATGTATGTATGTATGTACAGGCATACATGTATATGTAATACATATGTAATATATTTGTGTGTGTATACATATATACGTAATATATGTATTGGTCCTTATTGGTCGTATTTCTTTGGAGATTCCTAATACAATTATTAATTAAGTCCTGAACATTTTGGGTCTTTTGTTACAGAAGTTATTGTTCAGCTTCCTGGGTTATCACTAAAGATAGCAGACTAGCTTCCTGCAAGTCTGGCTTTAGCAGGCGGTCTTCCTGGGCTGTTTATCATAGATAAGGGGCTTGGTTTCCTAAGCAGGCTGCTACAGATTTAGGGTGATAGTTCTATTCTTATTAGATAGTCCAGGCATTGTGCATTTATACATTCAGTCTGTCATTTGTTTCTTCATTTTTATGATGATTTTATTTTAAATAGACCCTTTCCGTCCTTCCTTGCAGAGGACAGCTGACTGGCTTCCTTCACTTTCATATTAATAAGCCTCCATCCTTGCTGATCATAAACCTGTACCTGAGGATGAGTGCCAGGAAATTCAATGCCCTCCTTACCTGAGAGTGAGCCCTCTGCCCTCCTGGGTTACCTCTTCCAGAGATTTAGGGGTAAAATTTGTGTCTGCATTATTGCCTTCCTGAAACTCTTAATCCCATCAGTCCTCAAAATCTTTTTCACTGTTTCTGTTTTTCCCAGGGGCAGTGGCATCCTCATGCAAGCTGGTCTACTGGTGGCTGCCCCAGTGACCTGCTTCTGAATGGATAGGCAGGAAAGGCCTCCCACTGTGTTGCATTTAAAGAAAAGAAAAAGATGAATTAAGTAAAAAGCTCTACAAACAACTGAGTGTAATTATTGGGTATGTATACATTTATGCATATTTTCCTTTTTGAATCTGTCGATTTATTGCTTTTTAAATGAAAAATGGATCTGTCCAAAAGGTGAAAATAAAGGATTTTATGTTTCTTTCTTCTTTCAGCTGTTTTAGCCTAAGAACAGAGAACCCCCAGTCCGTTTAGTATTCTAGGCATTTAAAAGACCCTCAAGTATCAGCTCTTTGGAAGCCCAGTGTTTTTAAATTTGCAGAATAGACAGGGCAAGGTGCCATGTTTCCAACTCCCCGGGACTCATTTCAGGAGTTTGATTAACTCTTTGGTTTGTCTCAGCAAAGGGAGGCTGAAGCTGAAGTGAAGAAGAGGTAGGGGGCATTCAGATGAGGGCTGTTGTCTGCCAAGATCAAAGCAGCACTGCATATGCTAAAGGGTCTAATTCACAGACCCTTGGTGCTTAGTTGTAACACCAACTTGAAGCCTATTTGGTCAGAAGTGGCCACTTGAGCCGTCTTAGGGCTAGGCAAGGGCTTCTTTGTTTCAGACAGCACTTCCCACTGGGAGAGGGGAATGTGAAGTGAGGGAGCCCTCTTTTGGAGGAGGAAGGCTAAGGAGGAAAAGTGAAGGAGAGTGGGAAAGACCGCAGGTCAAGAAGATCTAAGCCAAGGGAGCCTTGTTTGCCTTTGGCAGGTAGGTACTTACGAGCAAGCCAGCCTGCATTTCTGAACTCACATCGTGGGAAAAGCAACACTTTTAAGACAAAAGATAAAGGGTAAACCACCTATGGGAAACACTTTCCCAACAATGCTTAGATTCTAGGTGACAGGATTAGAATTGTTCTCTTGGTGTTTGGCTAACATAACGGACTCCCAAGACAAGAATGGAGAGGGCGGAGATGGTTACGTGTCGGCTGGAGCGAGGTGGGAGCAGGAACCTCCTTCTATTTAGGACAGAAATCTTTACACAGGGATGACATTTGAAAGATTTGGTCATGGGCCTGGGTCCACTTCCTTTGCTTTTCAGAGAAGGTCCCAAGATTAGCAGCAAAAGTAATCCAGGTGAAAATAATCCATGAATTTGAACACTTGGTTGGGTGTAGTAGGGAGCTTCTGACAGGTGCCTGATGACCCTATGTGTTGGTACTCACACCTTTGCTTAATCTCCTCCCCTCAAGTGGGAGCTGGATATAGTGACTCACTTTTAATGAACAGACTACAGCAGAAGTGCTGGGATGTCATTCCTGGATGACGTTGTACAAGGCTGTGACTTCTATCTGGGTCACCCTCCTTTTCGTATCCTCACTTGCCTACTCTGGTGAAGCCACTGCCACATCGCCAGCTGCCCTGCAGAGAGGCTGTGTGGCAAGGTGCTGAGGGCAGCCTCTGGCTGATAGCTGTAAGGAACACAGGGTCTCAGCCCAACAGCTAGCAAAGAACTGAATTCTGGCAACAACCTTGTGAGTGAGTGTGGAAGTGGCTCCTATTGAGCCTTGAGATGGCTCCAGTCTACTGTCACTGTGATTCAGCAAATGCAAGTCCTAAACCATGGCCAGGTTCCTGAGTTACAGGATATGGGAGATAAAAGTGTTGTTGCTTAGGAGTATTTGTTCCACAGCAATACATAACTAATACACTGAGTTATTATTATTTTACTGCACCTTCTTATCTGCTTTGTGCACCTAGTTGTCTGCTGAGTTCTATAAAGATTCATTCATTAAAATTTACATCTTTTCCCTCCTCTCCAGTTTTATAGAAACAGTCTATTCCAACAAAAGCTTTAAAATTCCTGGGAAATTATAGGGAAATAAATTAGATGTCCTGACATCTGCAGAATGTGCTCCAGACACTGTCCTCATTACGCTGCCCTTGGTTCTTCCAGTTCATCAAATCTCATTTAGCTGTGCACCAATTAGACTGCCTTTGGCTGGAAGTGACATAAAGCCTGAAAAATAGTGGATTATATAAGCAAATAGCTTATTTTTCTCACAAAAAGTCTGGAGTTGGGTTGTCAAGGATGTTATTCTGTCTAAGTCGATAAACTTTGTTAAAGGTCAGAGAGTATTTTAGGTTTTGTGGGCTGTACCGTCTCTGCTGCAGTTACTAAATTCTGCCTTTAGAGGACAAAAGCAGCACAGATCATATGTAAACAAATGACTGTGTACCAATAAAACTTTATTTATGGACAATGAAATACAAATTTCATGTTATTTTTATGTCATAAAATATTATACATTAAAAAAATTTCCTGTAACCATTAAAACATGTAAAAGCTATTCTTTTTATAGGCTGTATAAAAACAGGCAAGCTGGACTTGCTGGCCTTTGTATTAGCTTCCTTCCACCTTCCTACATTCTCATCTTCAGTGCATGACTTGGTCTTCATGGGCACATTGTGACTGCTGCTGCTCCATTCACTGTGCTGGCATTTCAGGCAAAGAGAAAGGGGAGGGTGAAAGGAAAAGGAGTGTTGCCTAGATCAGATCAACAAAAGCCTTCCAGAAAACTTCAGCTTAGGTCTCAATAGGCAGAACTATGTTAACTTTTTTAGCTGGGCACATAGCAAACCTGATCAAATTTGGGGTGCTATTAGTAAGGATAGAAAGAACGGATATTGGATAACATCATTCAGATTGTAAGTGGTGAAAATGGATTTTGAACCTCTAGGCCAGTGATCCTCAATGGGATGATCAACTCTTACCCTTCCCAGGGGGCATTTGGCCACATCTGGAGATACGTTTGGTCATCACAGCTGGTGTGTGTGGGTGCTACTAGCATCTCTTAGGTAGAGACCAGGGATACTGCTAAACATCTGCAATACAGAATTAACCAGCACAAAAGTCAATAGTGCTAAGCTTTGGGCAACATAGGAGACTCTGTCTCATAAAAAAAAAAAAAAAAAAAGGCCAAGCTTGAAGAACCTTTCTTAGTCACTCTGCTATTCTCAACTATTTCTTTATCCAGCTCTCAGCTCTTTCTTTATTCCGTTCCCATATATTTTCTGCACATCTGACAAAGATAATTTAAAGACAAACTGATACTTTTCCAGGTTTCCTCAGGTCTTCTATGCCATTCTGTAATAACTTTAGGAGTAAGTAAAGAATCTAGGAATTAATTACTTGGTTATTCTTGGCTTAGAATTAATTACTTGGTTTTTTAAAGAAGTTAATTGTGGAATAAATACTGTTTAAAACATAAATGTAATATAATAATAAGAAAACCCCAGAATCTCTCCTCACTTTATCCAGAGAAAGCAAATTTCTGTGAATGCATGGTGAAGTTGAAAAGGAATGTTAATGTGCTGCTTCAGTGAAAATCTCTGGGGGGTGGCCTCTATGGGTGGTGACAGTACCAAGGAAGAGAGAAGACAGAGCAGATGCTGACTGGCTTTTCTTAAAGCCTAAGGAACTGGTATTATGTGAAAGAATTAGCAACAACCCTGGAAAAGACGGTGGAGGTGGAGGTGGAGGTTTAAGACCAGAAGAGTACGCTTGAATTTCTTTGGCTAGAAATACACCTCCAAATACACCTGCCAGATGCTATAAAAATCTGAACATCAGCAAGGAATATAGTCACAAGATTGTCTAAAGTCAATGCTAAGGAAAAAGTCTTAAAGGCAGCTAGAGAAAAAGGTCAGATTATGTACAAAGGGAACCCCATCAGGCTAACAGCAGACTTCTCAGCAGAAACCCTATAAGCCAGAAGAGACTGAGGACCTATTTTCAGCATCTTTAAAAAAAAAAAAAAAGAAAGAAACTCCAAACAAGAATTTCATACGCAACCAAATTAAGCTTCATAAGCAAAAGAGAAATAAAATCTTTCTCAGTAAAACAATCACTAACAGAATTTGCTACCATTAGATCAGCCTTGCAAGAGATCCTTAAGGCAATTCTAAACATGGAAATGAAGGAACAACACCTGCTACCACAAAAATCAAACCTAACTACATAATCCACAGACCCTTTGAAGCAACATACAAAAGAAACTACAAAACAACCAGCTAGTAACTTCATGATAAGATCAAAGCCTCACATATCAATATTAACCTTGAATGTAAATGGTCTTAATGCCCCACTTAAAATGCACAGAGTGGCAAGCTGTATTAAAAAAACACCACCACCACCACCACCACCCATTCATCTGTTGTATTCAAGAAACCCATCTCACACATAACAACACTCACAGACTCAAGGCTGGAGAAAGATCTATCATGCAAACAGAAAACAAAAAAGAGGGGTTGTTATTCTTATGTCAGATAAAATAGACTTTAACAACAGTTAAAAAGAGGACAAATAATGGCACTACATAATGATAAAGGGTTCAATCCAACAAGATGACATAAGTATCCTAAATATATACAAACCCAACACTGGAGCACCCAAGTTCATAAAACAAGTATTTCTAGATCTATGAAAAGACTTAGCCACACAATAATAGTGAGGGACTTGAAACCCTCTGACAGTGTTAGAACATTGAGGCAAACAACTAACAAATAAATTCTGGACTTAAATTTGACACGTGACGAATTGAATCTAAGAGACACCTATAGAACACTCAATCCATCAACCACAGAATACATATTATCCTTATCTGCACATGGAACATACTCTAAGATTGACCACATGCTCAGTCGTAAAGCAAGTCTCAATAAATTCAAAAATTAAAATCATATCAACCATACATTCAGACCACGGTGGAATAAAAATACAAATAAGACTGGGCGCAGTGGCTCACACCTGTAATCCCAGCACTTTGGGAGGCCAAGGGAGACAGATCACGAGGTCAGGAGATGGAGACCATACTGGCTAACACGGCGACACCCTGTCTCTACTAAAAGTACAAAAAAATTAACCGGGGGTGATGGTGGACGCCTGTAGTCCCAGCTACTCAGGAGGCTGAGGCAGGAGAATGGCATGAACCTGGGAGGCAGAGCTTGCAGTGAACCGAGATCGCGCCACTGCACTCCAGCCTGGGTGACAGAGGGGGACTTCATCTCAAAACAAAAACAAAAATAAAACAAAACAAACAAAAATATATACCAAGAAGATCTCTTAAAACCACACAATTACATAGAAATTAAACAACTTGCTCTTGAATGACTTTTGGGTAAACAGTTAAATTAAGGCAGAAATTTAAGAACTCTTTGAAATAAATGAAAACAGAGACACAACATACCAAAATCTCTGGGATGCAGGTAAAGCAGTGTTAAGAGGAAAGTTTATAGCGATAAACACCTATATCAAGAAGTTAAAAAGATCTCAAATTAACAATATAACATTGTACCTGAAGGAACTAGAAAAACAAGAAAAAACTAACTGCAAAGCTAGCAGAAGAAAAGAAAAACTAAAATCAGGGCAGAATTGACCAAAATTGAGACATAAAAATCAATACAAAGAATCAACAAAAACAAAATCTGGCTTTTTTGAAAGGGTAAATAAAATTGATAGATTGCTATCTAGATTTACAAAGGAAAAAAGGGAGGAGATCCAAATAAGCACAATCAGAAACAACAAAGGTTAAATTACAACTGATCCTACAAAAATATAAAAGATTCTCAGATTATTATGAACACCTCTAACAAACTAGAAAATCCAGAGGAAATGGACAAATTCCTGAAAACATACAACCTCTCAAGTCTAAGGAAGATAAAACCCGGAACAGACCCAACTTCAGTAAAGATCAAGGATACATACGTGTGCATGTGTCTTTATAGTAGCATGATTTATAATCCTTTGGGTATATACCCAGTAATGGGATGGCTGGGTCATATGGTACATCTAGTTCTAGATCCTTGAGGAATCGCCATACTGTTTTCCATAATGGTTGAACTAGTTTACAATCCCACCAACAGTGTAAAAGTGTTCCTATTTTTCCACATCCTCTCCAGCACCTGTTGTTTCCTGACTTTTGAATGATCGCCATTCTAACTGGTGTGAGATGGTATCTCATTGTGGTTTTGATTTGCATTTCTCTGATGGCCAGTGATGATGAGCATTTTTTCATGTGTCTGTTGGCTGTATGAATATCTTCTTTTGAGAAATGTCTGTGGCACTATTCACAATAGCAAAGACTTGGAATCAACCCAAATGTCCATCAGTGACAGACTGGATTAAGAAAATGTGGCACATATACACCATGGAATACTATGCAGCCATAAAAAAGGATGAGTTTGTGTCCTTTGTAGGGACATGGATGCAGCTGGAAACCATCATTCTTAGCAAACTATCACAAGAACAGAAAACCAAACACCGCATGTTCTCACTCATAGGTGGGAACTGAACAATGAGATCACTTGGACTCGGGAAGGGGAACATCACTCACTGGGGCCTATCATGGGGAGGGGGGAGGGGGGAGGGACTGCACTGGGAGTTATACCTGATGTAAATGACGAGTTGATGGGTGCTGACGAGTTGATGGGTGCAGCACAGCAACATGGCACAAGTATACATATGTAACAAACCTGCACGTTATGCACATGTACCCTAGAACTTAAAGTATAATAATAAAAAAAAAAAAAGAAATACCTTAAGAAAGTCTAAATTAGTACAGCCAAAGACATTTAAATGGCATTTTTAGGTTCATAAGATATTTTACCTTTTACTTTATTTAAGAAACTCTATTCCACCTTTCATGGATATTATTTAATTATTGTTGGTAAAATTAAATGATAAAGCACAACATACAGATGTACTTAAATCTTAGGTGTATAAGCGTGTACCTCAATTATGAAGTCACTACCCACTCTCACTCAAAATAGAGCATGCATCTAATATATCACAACATGCAAAAATTGGAAGCAGAGAAAGATTTTAAAAAGGTGTACTATATTCTATGAGTACTCCCAAATATAGAACTAAATGTGTAAATTGTAAAAACACGAAATCTATTAAACTCTTATGAACTTGAAAAAAAAAAAAAAAGATCAAGGATACAAAAATAAATGTACAAAAATCAATAGCATTTCTATAACGTTCAACCTGAGACCCAAATTAAGAATGCAATCCCATTTATAATAGCCACAAACACACATACACACAAACCTGGAAATACATCTAACCAAGGATGTAAGAGATCTCCACAAGGAGAACTACAAAATTCTGCTGAAAGAAATCATAGATGATGCAAACAAATAGAAAATGTCCCATGCTTATAGATTGGAAGAATCATCATTAAATGGCCATACTTCCCAAAGCAATCTAAAGATTTAACACTATTCCTATCAAACTAGTAATGTCATTGTTCACAGAATTAGAAAAAACTATTCTATAATTCATATGTCACCAAGAAAGAGCCCAAATAGACAAAGCAATTCTAAGCAAAAAGAACAAAGCTGGAGGTATCACACTACCCAAGTTTAAACTATGCTACAAGGCTACTGTAATCAAAACAGCATTGCACTGGTACAAAACAGGCACATAGACCAATGGAACAGGATGGAGAACCCATAAATAAAGCTGCACACCTACAACCATCTGATCTTTGATGAAGTTGACTATGGGGTTTTCTAGGTGCAGGGATAACTGGCTGGCTATATGCAGAAGAATGAAACTGGACTCCTATTTCTCACTATTATACAAATATTAACTCAAGATGGATTAAGACTTAAATGTACAACCACTCCGGGTTTTTGGCCTGAGCAATTAGAAAGTTGGAGTTGCCATTCAATGAGGGAAGAAAGATGTGGGAGGGGCCAGGGTGTATAGGGCAGTTCAAGAGTTTATTTCTGGACATGAAAGCTTGATATGCTAATTACATGTCCAAGTGGAGATGTCAGGTTAGTTGTTGGTTATGGGGGATTCAAGTTCAGAGGCAATGTCTGACTTCAGTGACAATTGTCTGACACATAATTTTAGGACTCATTAGTATTTAAGGTCAATTAGGGAGACAATTCGTGAACTGGAAGATTGGTTTGAAGGAATGCAAAATGTGGCAAAGTGTGATAAAACGATAAGAAATAAGAAACGGATGAATAGGCCTGGAGGAAAGGAACAAGGTGCTCCAACATATGTCAAGAGGAGAGAGGAGAAAGAGAAGATAGGAAGAGTGGGAGAAGAAATGATGCTTGGAAAAAATATGGCTAATAGTTTTCCAGAATTGATGAGAGATATGAATGTGTACATTAGAAAATCCAGAGACTATCAAGCAGAGTGAATAAAAGTGAAAGTATTCTTTGATATATCAGAGTGAAATTGAAGATTAGAACAAACCCCCCAAATCTTAAAAAGCAGAGAAAAGAACAGATGAGGTCGGGCACAGTGGCTCAGGACTGTAATCCTAACACTTTGTGAGGCTGAGGCGAGTGGATCACCTGAGGTCAGGAGTTTGAGACCAGTCTGGCCAAAATGGTGAAACCTGGTCTCTACTAAAACTATAAAAATTAGGCAGGCATGGTGGCATGTATTTGTAATTCCAGCTACCTAAGAGGCTGAGGCGGGAGTATCGCTGGAACCCAGGAGGTGGAGGCTGCAGTGAGCCGAGATCACACAATTGCACTCCAGGCTGAGCAATAGAGAGAGACCTTGTCTCAGGGGAAAAAAAAAAAAAAAAAAAGCAAAAACAGATTAATTGTCAACTAGATTGACAGTTCACTTCTCAATAGCAAAAATAAAAACTAAAAGCACTAGAACTGTCAAGGTATTGAGAGAAAATAACTGTCATGCTGCATAGCTAGCCTATCATTCAAGAACAAAGGAAAAATAAAGATATTTTCAGGCAGACTTAAAAAAAATCTTCTGAAGAATATATTTCAGGAAGAAGGAAGTTAAGTGAGCTGCAAAAACCAATGGTGAGGTGCGGGGAAAAGACAAGTGTATGGGAAATCTAACCAAAAAATAAATGCACAGAACAACAAAAATAAGAATAACAGATACAGATTATGGGGAAAAGATAGAGGTAAATTGCTGGCAGTAATAATATATAAGATCAGAAACAGATAATCAAAGTTAAAAGTTTCTTGCAGCCATTCTGACTAGAACTGAACTACTGATTAGATTTTGTTTTATTTTTTTTTCTTCAGCTTTTATTTTAAGTTCAGGGGTACATGTGCAGGATGTACAGGTTTGTTACATAGGTAAATGTGTGCCATGGTGGTTTGCTGCATAGATCATCCCATCACCTAGGTGTTAAGCCCAGAATCCACTAGCTATTCTTTCTGATTCTCTCTCTCCCCATAACCCCCACCAAAAGGCCCCAGTGTATGTTTTTCCCCACTATGTGTCCATGTGTTCTCATCAATCAGCTCCCACTTATAAGTAAGAACACACGGTGTTTGGTTTTCTGTTCCTGCAATAGTTTGCTGAGGATAATGGCTTCTGACTCCATCCATGTCCCTGCAAAGGACATGATCTCAGTCTGTTTTATGGCTGCATAGTATTCCATGTTGTATATGTACCACATTTTCTTTATCCAGTCTATCACTGATGGGCATTTAGATTGATAGCCATTGTGAATAGTGCTGCAATGAACATATACATGTATATATCTTTATAATAGAATAATTTTTATTTCTTTCGGTATATGCCCAGTAGTGGGATTGCTGGGTCAAATGGTATTTCTGCTTCTAGATCTCTGAGGAACTGCCACACTGTCTTCCACAACGGTTGAACTAATTTACACTCCCACCAACAGTGTAAAAGCATTCCTTTTTCTCCTCAACCTTGCCAGCATCTGTTATTTTTTGACTTTTTAGTAATAGCCATTCTGACTATTGTGGTTTTGATTTGCATTTCTCTGATGATCAGAGATATTTGTTAGTGAGGTGTGTGGGTTGTTAAATGTAACACTAAAAAATAAAACTCCAGATCATTGGAGGTTAAAAAAAGAAATAAAGAGAACTCGGCCAATGTAATATAGAGAAGAGAAAATGAAAGGAGCAGATAAAAGCATAATAAACAGAAATAATAAAATATAGAAATTAAAATTTCAATAATTATGATCTATGTAAACAAACTCACTATTTTTAAAAGAGAGAATCAGATTGGTTAAACAAAATCTGTAAAAATGTTGCACTTGGGTGTGTGATGGTCATTTCAAACTTAGGAAACAAAACTTATTTCCCAGTTCTTCATGTGTCCATGTCAAGAGGCCTACTACAGTAGTGCTCCTGGCCTTTGGCCCCAGTGCTTATGGCTTCTTCCCATAACCAATGGCTCAGGAGTTCTAGAGTGAGTCTAACTAATCTAATAAAATGTTGCAAAGCCTGGAAATCCACTTTTTTCTTCTCTCTCTGCCTTGGATCTGTACGAGGCAGAAATACTGGGAAAGTATGTCTTCCCTTAGATTTCAACTTTTCCTTGGGTGTGCTCTTCTAAGGTCTGGACTGGAAGGTGGAGGTAGAGAGACAGAGAAACACACACACACACATACAGAGAGAGAGAGAGATAGAGAGAGAGAGTGAACCCGCCCAACTGACTTTCACAACGAAGCCATATTCTCCAAACATCTTTAGTAGGAAAGGTGATGGTTGATCACTCTGCTTGACCCTAGAAGCCTTTGGTTTCAAACTCAAAATTGGAATTGAGGTGTTGGTTTTTAAGCCTCCTGTCAACCCAACAAGATTTCCAAATCGTACTCCGGGTTTTCTTCTTAAACTTGCTCCTCCTGTAGTCTTGCATCTTGGAAAATGGCTATTCAATTCTTCTCATCACCTTGGAATCATCCTTGATGTGCCCTTTCCATCACATCTTACATCCAACCCAACAGCAAATCATCGTGGTTCTGCCTTCAAGATACATTTAGAATCTGACCATGGTTCCCTACTTTCAGTGCTGCCCACCCCTGCTCTGCCATCCATACAAGTTTCTCACCTGGAATACTGTCATAATCTGTTCTTCAATGGAAATCTGGTCACTCGTACACTCCATTTTAGTCAGAGGAAAGTCCAGCATCCTTATTGTCACCTCAGGCCCTTTTGGGCGCTATCCCTCCATCTCACTGGTCCACCCCAGACTGGCTTCCTCTCCTGTGCTCTCCCTGTGACTCTTCACTCTACTTACAGAAGTGGGATTGGCCACCTGCTATCTCCAAGTGTGCCCAAGCCTGCTTTTGATTGTGGGCTTGTTCCCCAGCTCTTCCATAAGCCTGGGATCTGTTTTCCTAGGTATTTCCCTGGTTTGCTCCCTGATTTCCCTGGCTTCTCAAATACCACTGTATCTGCAAATTCTTCACTGACTACCCTCCACAAAACAGTACTCCCTCCCACTCCCCCGTACCCTCTTACTCTAATTTGTTTTTCTTCATACCTCTTGTATTACCTTGTTAGTTATTGTCTTTTTTCCTCTCCTGCGCTCTGACTGCCCCCTGCAGACTGTAAACTCCTTGATTGCAGGGACTTTGTTTAGTTCACTTCCGTTCTTCCTTTGCCTAGAACTGTACTTGGCACAGAATAACCAGTGAATAATAGTTTTGTTTTGAGTTAACTGTGACTGCTATTTGTGAGAATTAATCCTAAAATATGGAATAGGAAAAAGTTGAGTTGAAACTGAGAACAGTATTTCAGAAAAATATAAACCAAAAGAAAGCTGGAGTGACTGGCAGTGTTAATGCCAGACCACACAGACTTTAATGATAAAACAAAATTTAGGATAGAGACAATCACTATACAAACAGAAAAAAAGAAAAATTTCTAGTAGGATACTAGAATTCTAAACCTGTGTTCCCCCATGTTACCACTTGGATCTGTATGATGCAAACATTTTAAATTACATTTGGAAATGGACAGATCTACAGTCATGATGAGGGATTTGACATGTCGCGCTCAGTAATGCATAGTATAAACAAAAATATTAGACAGGATATAGGAGATTAAAATTTGAAAGCTTGATATAATGGATACACATCCTTGTTCCCAACATGTAAAGAATTCTTGAATGTTCACGACACATTAAACAATTTCCTAAATAGTGACACTAGAGCAAATTTTAATAAATGCCAAAAACTAATATCAGACATATCATGTTTCCTCAGTGTAGTCATACCACAGTGCAATCAAATTAGAAAGCCATATAAAATATTAATCCTTATCCATAATTTAAAATTTTGAAACACAATTTTAAGTATCTCAAGGGTCAAAGCAGAGTCCATTATGAAAATCTAAAAATATCTGGAAGTGAATGATAGCACCAGTGTTACAGAACAGAACTCATGGGATGCAGTTAAAATTGTAAGTGGAAAGATGGCTGTATCCTAAATGCTTCCATTAGAAAGGAAGAGGACCACAAAATCAGAACTAAGTGTCCAAATGAAGACTCTTGAAACAACTCAAATTTCATTGTTTTCTTCTCATTTTAAAAGAAATGAAAACTTGTCCTGGCCCCTAGAAGTGTTGCTGGCTGTCCTCCCTGGTTCTATGATGCATGTGTAGTGTGGAGATTCAGCTAAATGGATCATCTATGGCAAGAGGCTTCAAGGAAAGCATGAAGAAAATGCAGTAAGTTCTCATGTCCCACTCATGCTTTTCTCATCCAGCCTTTCGTTGGAGCACAGCACGCAGTCGCTGAGTTGATCCTAACGGCCTGTCCTCTCAAGGACCGAGATTGTCGTTGACGTTTTCTGTGTGTGATGAATCATAAGGTGACTTAGCAGAAGTGAGAAGATGGAAATAGGCAATTAGCTTCTGAAAGTTAAAAATGGATGCAGTAGAAGAAAAATAATTATTATTTTAGCTTATCCTCTATTTTCCATATCAAAATAATATAAACAAAAGTGACAGAAACTTTGCTTTTAAAGACAAGTAAGGAGGCAAGAGAGATGTCTGCTCTGAATTCATCATTCACATGGCTAACTGTCTCCCTTCCTTTGGGTCTTTACTGAAGTGTCATTTTATCCCAGAGGACATCTGTGACCACCATGTGTAAAATGACAACATCCCCTAACACAAAACACCCCAAAGTCCCTTGCTCTCCTTTATTGATCTCTACGCCCCATCAGGAATGGGAACTGACTTGGCAATGACTTGGTGTCTCGTTCACTGTTGTTCCTACAACCTATGGTCATGGTTGACATAAATATTTACATCTCAATTGGTGTTTGATGAATAAAACATAAATGCATTTGCTAGAGTATTTATTAAAACGGGGCCCTTGGACTTGAACCCTTGGCAGTTCCGAATGCTGACCACATTTGAAGCTTCAACTATCATCCGGTTTAGTGGTCAGAGTTGATTTGGCTAATTTGAACGATTCAGCAAGAGTCTTTTGAACCTATTCATTATGCTAATTATATCCTTACCAATCTGCATGGTCCAGGGGAGTAGATTTTCTTGCCTGTAGATTGTTCTTCAGACTACAATAGACAAGAAGATTTTCCTTCTTTTTAGAATCTCTGCAGATGTTTCGAAGATATATTTGAGGAGAAAAAAAAATTCTCCATTCTTCCCTCACTCGTATGTGAATCTGGGCTTGGACATTTAGAGCAATTCCTGCTGATCAACCTGAAAAGAGAAAATGTAACAAAAGACAAACAGGAAGATACTGGAAATAAAGTCCCTATAGGACTTTATAACTTAAACTCTCCCAGGACACTCCAGTTCTCTGGTGGTAATAGAAAGTAATATTTCTTAAAGCAATTTGACCAATAAAATGGCATTTTCCTGAGTGAAAAATGGTGTTGCAATGACCTCGAATGACTGTGGTTAGTATATGGGTAATGATGAGACTCTTTATCCTCTATCTTTGTTGGTAGGTCATTTCTTGCCATCAGTAACTGGAACAAGAGTTAAAATGCATGTGGCATTTCCAAAATGCCATTTCTTGTTGAAAGGTTAGCACCATAATAAAGTTTTAGGGAACATATGAGGCCTGCTTTCTTGTTTATTGTAGGATATGTAGTTAGAAGGCCTGTTGTCAGCCATGCCAAAGATCATATGATTGCAAGCTAGTTACAACTTGGTTTCTAAACATTCAGTGACCTGATATTATGAATGACTAGGGTGTTGGAAGGAGCAATTATTCTTTTCACACATATATTTTAATTCTAGGGAGCCTCTTATATGAGATGTATGCAGAGACATTTCATGGTGAATGAAATAATTTCCTTTAAATTTCAAATAGATGCCAAAACGCCACGTGATAAAATCCAGCATGCAAGTTATATGATAAGAGCAAAGTCATTTTCATAAGACCAACTTTGCATAGGAAAAGAGTAAAGTTCTTTAAAATGTTTTCTTTGACTCTGAAGAATTCAGTATAGAAATTACGTTGACCTGAAACTGGAAGATGAAGAAATTAGATTTAAAATATCACAAAGTGATTTATGGGACCAGCCACCTGTCACACCTGAATCAAAGTTCAGGGTGGTTGCTGTTTTACTTAATAGCACACCTTCACTAACAATTATTATAAGGAATGAAGACAAAGTAAAATATGTAGAATTTATGGAGCACTGTGCAAAGCATTAATGATTAATGATTATGAAATATCAACTACATAATACTAAAAATATTTAGCAACTTTTATTTTACAAAGTGTTCCACATCTATTGACTTATTAAGCACCCAAAACAACCCTCAGTTTCAACACTTATCTTGGGCCAGTTGTACCAGTTCTCAGGGATATTCAGGAAGGTGCTCAGGAATATCTGTTCCGAGACACATCCTTCTTAAGTGGCAGAGCCTGGAATCTTCTGCAATTTTTCCTACCATTCCCCATGCTGAATATTTAAATCCAGCAACCTCCTTGTCTTGCACCATAATGTTGGCTGTTTAATACTGGGTGCTGCAGATGTGTAAATGAAGATGGCAGAAAATGTTCATATGACTGAAAGAGATGATAAAATAGATGTTTTAAAACAATTTAGAAAGCCACTATGAGGGAGTAAGTTCTGCCCCAAATGCCAACAAGAAGCAACTTGAATATTAGTGATACGGTATTTATCTTGACTACTTTCTAGACTGAAATTGTCATATTTAACCTACAATTTAAAAATTGATTATCCATATATCTAGTTTAAAAACTGGAGAGCATAAAAGAGCTGATAATGAAAGGCAGTGTCTTTTAAAGGCACTGACTGATCCCAGTCTTCTCCGCCCCATCCCGAGCTCCCACCTTTTTGAGTTCTGCATTGACTTTAATATTCCCAGGCTGCTAACGTTGACGATCTGAGTTTTAACAGGAATTAAGCCTCCCGTGTTTGGATATAGAATGATTAAAAAACAGTGAACTGCAATAGCCTCCTAACTGGTCTCTCTGCTTCCACCTTTGCCCCTTCTAACTTGTTCTCATTGCAGCAGCCTGAATGATGTTGTTAGAGACCACATCGCTCATCCGGCCCCATTCCCTGCAATGTCCACCATTCACTCAAAGTAAAAGCCAAAGTCCGTCTAAGGACCTGTAAAGCCCCACACAACCCGCCCACCTCCTCCCACTCAACTTCCCTCCTACCTTCCCACTCTCTCACTCATTTGCTCCAGGACAGACTCCTTTACCCTTTTGGTAGGCAAATAGCCTTCTCGTCAAAAGGCTGTTCATGGCCTTCGGATGGCTACCTCCTCGCCACATTCAAGTCTTCCTCGGATGACATCTTTTCACCTACTTTCATTGGCCCCTATGCAACTTGCTTCATAACTCACGCCCTATCCCTCTTTGCCTGTTCTAGCATTTCCCCAGTGTACTTAACCCTACAACACTTACCTAATGATTATCTACAATATATTATGGATCTCCTCTAGAATGTAGCGTACAATGGGAAGGCTTGTTTGTTTCCTGTCTTGTTCACTGCTGTAGTCCATGTGCCTACACAAGCCTGGCACATAGTAGGGAGTCAATAAACATGTGTTGAATGAACATGCAGAATTTCTGTTAAGATGATTATACAAACATTGCTTACTGAAAATTGAGAACCGAGTAGCTTCTTTTGATTACACTTCCTTCTCTGGTTCCAGTGTGACGATCCCCATACAACTTAAGGAAAAATGTTCAAATTGAACATTGAACATTCAGCTTCTTATTCTCCACTAAAGCAAACAAAACAGAAGTAGGCATGGTCCAGATAGAAGGCGATTAATATGAGAATTAAAAAGTAGCATGATTTTGAAGTAATTGTTCTTTTTTCATGAGACATCCCTCTCTCTTCCTATCCTTCTCCTTCCTCTTTTGCTCCTCTTCTGCTCTTGCTTCTCTGGATGTAATACATCATCATATCAACTCTCATATTAATGTTAATTCTCATTAATTAGCCATTTTTGCAAGTCCTCCTCCTTTCCCCCTGGGATTAGCTTTTCTGCATAATTTGTCTTGGTCATTGTCATGCTGCAGGCTTTCTTCAGATTTTTGGTGGTTCTTGCTTTCCCAGTCATATTCAGACTGAGGTTTCCCTGGTGGCATTTGTAAAGTAGCAGGATTTTATTTTAGAGGACCTAGTGATTAAACTTAGGATTACCCTAATGCTGGAATGTGGGGGGCTGTGCTCCAGGATGTCAAAACCCTACATTAAGTATTAGAATGATCACTTGATAGTTTGTCTATTTCTTCAAAGAAAAAAAACTTGCTGCTTTCTTCATGATTAAACATTTGTCTTGCAGGACAATCTGTATATGGCGTTGTGGGCTTCAGGCATTTCAGATGTAGACTATTAATTAACATCCCTCCCACCCTGCCCTCTGCCACCTCTATCATCCTGACAGAGCTGTACTGAGGTCCCACCAGAGTCTGGCTTCCTCCTCAGCTGTAACCTTCTCTGCACCTATTTCTGTCTTCTAGAAATTTGTTTTATCTCTAGTTTTAGGCTGCCTGCCCCTCCCATATTTAATTAATTTGGGAGTATGTAGTTAATAAAAACCACATTGCTTTATTAACATCTTAAGGAAGTCTTGGGAAGAAGTGGATGTACATATCTGCACTCAGTCTGCCATCTTGAACAGGATCATATGGACTGGTTGTAAATTCTGTAGCCTATCCAGCTGTAATTAAGTATGGATTATGGCTATTTGATAAAAACAATAAAGTTGGTGCCATAGAAGCTTGCTTCTCTTCACTCTATTCTCATTGCATTGCAATTAATTTGCACTAAGCAATGTACATGTACACTTAGGCTTCCTGTGCAACCATAAAGTCTATATGTCTGCTCTCCCTTCTTACCCCCACTGTCTTGTTATTCTCTGAAGGTTGGAGATTAGGCTTCATTCATTTTGAAGTCCTTACACTTACCCCAGGCACAAAGATTCTAGGAAATACCTGTTGAATGAACCAGAGCAAAATCTAAGTAAGATCCAATACCTCTTTATTTAATCTTTACTATTACAGATTACTGCTTGTGCTCTCATTGTTTCTATCCCCAACTCGGAACCATTCAAACAAAAATGCACTCTTAATACTTAGAATCAAATTCTTCCTTTGCTTTCTGTATCTTCAGGGATGTAGGCCAACCTGGTGCAACCCCAGAACAAATTCCTATGGGTGAGAACTTGTCTGAAGTTTCTCTCTCTCTCTCTTTCTCTCAGATCTAGATTGTTCTAGCAAATAAAAGGAATGTTTTTAGTTTGCTTTTCTAAACTCTGGATTTGCTTGAAGGTCTGTGTGTAATTTTTTGTGCTGTGTGTAATAAAGGCCACAGTACAGAATGATGATAATAGGTGCTATTCACAATATTTATAATAGAAATATGAAAACTAAAATTATCTCAGGAGACAAATTAGAAATTGCCATAATAAGTACTATTATAATAATGAGTCAGTAAGGGATTTATATAGGCTGATTATTTAAAAACACGTTACCAATGAATATTTTAGAAATATTTTAAAAGGCACTTGGACAAATCTCCGCTAAGTAAGAATTTCAAGAGACTGGCCTACCCCAAGTAATTTGTTCACGGAAAGCATGATGCAAGATTCCATGAGCTATAGTGGACCTTTCATTAAGGAAGTAGTGATGTAAATCATGAGTGTGGAAAACAGGGCTTCCAAGCAGTTGAATGAAGGAGATGTTGATTTGACACGAAGCATCTCAGTGGGCAGGCAGTGCAACACCTCAGTGTATAGAAAGAAGGGCCCCACACGTGCCTAAGGATACACGTTGGAGCCTGCGCTACAGACATGGGCATCTTGTGTAGCTCAGCACGTCACTGACCTTCGCAGCAGAGCAAACCTCACTGCATGCTGATCACCTGTGCCACTAATGGAGGAGTGCACCCCACTCTAACATGAGGCTTTCAGTGGTGCCAGATGGCACAGGGAACTCTTGAAAAGACTCAAACTCAAGCCATATCAATAAATTTTTTGCTTGGGTTGGTTTTACAAATCTACATTGCTTTCATGGATCAGGTAAAAAAAGATGGAAACTGAGCTCATCCTTAATGCTGATATTTCTCACTTGGATGGTAACTCCAGTCAGCTCCTCTAGACTTACTCATTTGCCCCATCCCCAAAGTTTTAAGCATTCATTATATGCTTCCCAGTTATAAGTGTCAGCTTCATCTAGCCACATTTACTAGCTTTGCCCTTCCATCCAGTTGGACAGTAATCTCTTGCTATAATTTGAATATATCCCCCAAAAACCATGTGTTGGAAACTTTATTCCTAATGCAACAATGTTGGGAGGTGGGTCCTAATGAGAAGTGATTAGCCATGACGGCTGTGACCTCTTGAGTGTATTAATGCTGTTATCATAGGAGTAGATTCCTTATAGAAGATGACTTTGGCCTCCTTTTCATTTTCTCATTCTGTTGCCTTCTGCCATGAATGATGCAGCAGGAAGACCCTCACCAAATGCCTGCCCCTTCATCTTGGACTTCCCAGCCTCCAGAAACATGAGCCAATGCATTTTTGTTTATTATAAATTCCCCAGTCTCAGGTATTCTATTATAGCAACACAAATGGACTAAGACACCTCTCATTGCCTCTGCTGTCCTGTAGAGCTCATCTAAGTAGAGCCAAGTGCAGCTCACCAGAATTGTTCCTCATTTTGTGCATCTTATATAGAGCTTACCTCTTAAGCACCATGTAGTATATTGTGTGTATTTTTACTCATCTTGTGCCCATGGCCTTGTGTTGTTTAATGTACCTATTTTACTCCATAACAATGAATAATATGCCATATGTAAAATATGGTATTTGTGTCTGCATGGATGAAATTTTATACTTTAGTAGATCTATTAAAAGCTTGATTTTTTTTTTTTTTTTTTTTTTTTGAGATGGAGTCTCGCTCTGTCTCCCAAGCTGGAGTGCAGTGGCTCGACCTCATTTCACTGCAAACTCCACCTCCTGGGTTCATGCCTTTCTCCTGCCTCTGCCTCCCGAGTAGCTGGGACTACAGGCGCCCGCCACCATGCCCAGCTAATTTTTTTCATATTTTTAGTAGAGATGGGGTTTCATCGTGTTAGCCAGGATGGTCTTGATCTCCTGACTTCGTGATCCACCTGCCTCGGCCTCCCAAAGTGCTGGGATTACAGGTGTGAGCCACCGCGCCTGGCTTTTTTTTTTTTTTTTTTTTTTTTGAGATTCAGTTTTGCTCTTGTTGCCCAGGCTGGAGTGCAATGGCACGATCTCGGCTCACTGCAACCTCCACCTCATGCGTTCAAGCGATTCTCTTGCCTCAGCCTCCTGAGTAGCTGGGACTACAGGCATGCGCCAACACATCTGGCTAATTTTGTATTTTTAGTAGAAAATACTAAATACAGGGTTTCTCCATGTTGGTCAGGCTGGTCTCAAACTCCCGACCTAAGGTGATCTGCCTGCCTCAGCTTCCCAAAGTGCTGGGATTATAGGCGCGAGCCACCGTGCCTGGCCTAAAAGCTTGAATTTTATGTGCTTTGGTAACACATCTTAAATTTTTTTCCTGACAGTTTCACAGTGCAAAAGATATCACATACTTCATTTGACACTCGCATCCCTCCTATGAAGGGAAAATGAACATGAAAGAAAATTCATAGAGCAGAATCTCTAATGACATGCAATTTTCCACAACCCTGACTATTTGTAGGTAAATCTTCTTCTGAAATTCTTCCCAGTCTCTATCTGCATTTTCTTTACTGACAAAATCTTCCAAACTTTTCTTAGAAATCATTACTTTTGCCCTAATGTCTTACTTTTCAAACAGTGACTTTCCATAGTTGTGATATCATAATTTCTGTATTGCAGGGTACCTCGAATTCAAGTTATTTTTCTAATAGAGATTGTGTATGTTCCTGTAGACCAGTGGTCCTCAACCTTTTTGGCACCAGGGACTGATTTCCTGGAAGACAAGTTTTCCACAGACGGGGTGGTGGGGAGATGGATTAGATTCTCATAAGGAGGGCACAGAATAGATCCTTCACATGCACAGTTCACAATAGGGCTGGCACTCCTATGAGAATCAAATGCTGCCACTGATCTCACAGGAGGTGGGGCTCAGATGGTAACATTTGCTCGCCCTCCACTCACCTGCTGTACAGACCAGTTCCTAACTGGCCATAGACTGTTTGATTTTCAACAGTATTGTAGAGGCTTTCCTGATGCTTTTGTAGCATAAACTAGATGATAATAATAATAGCTACCTATTTTGGGGTACCTACTGTGTGCAAGATTCTTTCCATGTGTAGACCCCACCTCTCTAAATGCTTCTGTTTAATATGTAGAGAGTCAAATATGAGCTCTGTCCCATTGGGTAGGTAGATTAGTCAGGGTTCTCTAGAGGGACAGAACTAATAGGATAGATACAGATATACAAAGGGGAGTTTATTAAGTATTAACTTACACAATCACAAAGTCCCACAATAGGCCACCTGCAGGCTGAGGAGCAACGAGAGCCAGTCCGAGTTCCAAAACTGAAGAACTTGGAATCCAATGTTCCAGGGCAGAAAGCATCCAGCATGGGACAAAGATGTAGGCTGGGAGGCTAGGCCAGTCTCGCCTTTTCATGTTTTTCTGCCTGCTTTATATTTGCTCACAGCTGCTTAGATGGTGCCCACCCAGATTAAGGGTGGGTCTGCCTTCCCCAGCCCGCTGACTCAAATGTTAATCTCCTTTGGCAACACCCTCACAGACACCCTCACAGACACACCCAGGATCAACACTTTGCATCCTTCAGTCCAATCAAGTGGACGCTCAGTGTTAACCATCACAGTGGGGAAGCCATCCTCTCTTCCCCTACAGTCTGCTGAAGGGCCTCAGGACTGGCTCACTTTCTGTAGCTGCAAATGTCCAACTGGCTCAATTCCTGTCAGGCTGCTGCTTCTAGTTGTCTCTACTCTCTAGCAGCTTTCTTACTACCCTACTTCCCCAGTGGAGGCTTGAGGACGGTATAAGGAAATGAGAAACGCAAAAAAGAAAGCTGTCAACATCATACATCATCTACAGTCCGTAGGCTACATTCCTAGGTGCAGTTTCCTTCATTGGCCCTGGTCTAACCTCTTGCCAAGTCCCACTGCTTCTTAATGTCCCTTTCTTGGAAACGCTTGAATACTGCAGCTGTTACACTTCCACCATGTCTTTTGTGAAGTCCTAGTTAAGTCTCCCATCCAATATTCTATTGGTTATCTGTTTTTTTCTTAGTAAGAAAGAGAGGGGTGAGGCTATGGTGTTCCCTTATCTCCAGTCTAAGACAATCAACTATCCTGAGTAATGTGTCCTGAATTTTCCTTCCTGAAAGTCTTACATCACAAAAGGTATGAGATACCTCATTGGACAACTGCATCTTTTTTTTTTTTTTTTTTTTTTTTTTTACTAGTTATCCTGCAACTAATAAAAGAAAGAAACATGGAGAAAATGGAGCAGATATTCAAAGTAACTGTATTTGAGTTTGGTTAGCAATGATACAGACTTGGCAGGCATAAAACTGACTGTGGCATTCTGATACCCTGACTCTCTCAACAGGTCTGGGTTACTCCTGATGTTCCTTCCTGGTGAGTTAATATATTATAGCAGTTTAGAATTAATTGCACCCTGTTGTATAAATTAATTCTCATTTAATTCTTTTCCTTACTATTACTAGCTTTTGGCTTCATAATTCTGTTAAAACGGGGCAGTATATAGAAACATACACAAGCCGTATCAGAAAAACAGTTTAACTAATTTAATTTGTTTTCTTAAAATTAGCTGGTTTTGGCATTATAATGCCATTCAAAATGGGATGGTCTATAGAAACATATACAAGCTCTATTAGAAAATAGCTTGGCTTAAAGGCATTTTATGATATAGAAGCGATTTTCACCCGATTTACTATTTTTCCCCTGAAATCAAATATCAATATAATTAGTCTGCAGTTGTGGGAATCAACCTTCTTTGTTTTAAATATGAGCATGGTGATGTATTCCTTAGTCCCAGCTACTCAGGAAGCTGAGGTGGGAGGATTGACAACCCAGGAGGGCTCATAGTTGCCATGCCATTCTTAATATGTTAATAAAAGATTTTTTTGAAGTATAGTGTTTATATAGAAAAGTAGCCAGGCTTTAAGAGCCCAGTTTGATGTATTTTCATAAAGGGAATACATCCATGTGCCTACAACTTATGTTAAAAAGCAGAATGTTAGCAACCAGAGCACTCCTCATACTCCTTTTTATTTTATTTTTAATTATTGTTATTTTGTAGAGATGAGGTCTCACTGTGTTGCCCAGGCTGGTCTTGAACTCCCGGGCTCAAGTGATTCTCCCATCTTGGCTTCCCGAAGTGTTGGGATTACAGGTGTGAGCCACCATGTCCCACCTCATACTCCCTTTTAGTTACTATTCTTGCAAAGGCAACCACAGTCCTGATTTCTAATGCCACAGGTAACTTTGCTTGTCTTTGCAATTGATTAGTATGTAATTTTGTGTGTACATCTACTTTTGTTTTTGAGATCATCAACATAGTTGAATGTAGCATGTTGTCATTGTTGTATTCTACTGTATGAATATGCAACAATTTTATAATTTATTCTAATGTTGATGGACATGTCATTTATTGCACATGTATATACATTCCCAGAGGTGGAATTGCTAGATCCTAGAGCTACACACACGGTCATATACCATCTAAGAGTTTTCAAAAGAAGCTGTACTATAGAATCCCACCAACATTACATTAGAGTTCCAGTTACTCAATGTTCTTGTCAACATTTGGTATTCTCAGTCTTTTGGAATTTTACTCATTCTAACAAGTATGGAGTGACATCTCATTGAAGTTTTAATTTTCATTTTCCTAATGAGGTTGAATACCTTTTCATGTTTCCTGGTGACTTGTATACCCTCTCTTGTGAGGTGTCTATTTAAGCCTTTGGTTCAACTTTCTACTACTTATTTTTTTCCCTTTTTATTGATACTTTAAATAGGCAGGATTTAAGTCCTTTGGCAGTTATATGTATTGAAAGTACCTTCTCCTGCTTATATTTTTAAATTTACTTCATGTTGACTCTTCATATACAGAAGTATCTAATTTTAATATAGTTAAGTATTAATATTTTTCTTTACGGTTAGTGGTTTTAGCACCTATTTAAGAAATCTGGTCTACTTCAACATCATATAAATATTCTCTTATGATGTCTTCTAGAACTTTAAAGTTTACCTCTCACATTTGGATCTAATATCTAACAGGAATTGATTTTCACTTATGCTGTGAGACAGGGGTCAAAATTAATATTTTCTTCCATTTGATCCAGTATATAGCATAATTTGCTTGCCTGATAATAGAAGATAGATAGTAACGATTATGAAAATAGAGAACGTGTAGAATGATGCTCAGGAAATATAACACAACAAAAACAAACAAAGCTAAAATAAAACCCAGCAAAGAGCAAAGATTGGGTGGTTGGCTATGTCTGGAGGCAATTTTGGGGTATGTTTTAACACTCCCTCCAAAACTAATTTCCCATATGGCTGGGAAAGGAACCTATCACTTCTTTTTGAAAAATAACATGACTGTTTACTCATCACATTTGGTACCCCTGTGAGCATGACACTACACAAGTATTCAGATTTTGTAACCATATACAGTCCCATTTCTTCTCTACAATATGCTCTTTTACATTATATGATATATTTTACATCAACCTAAGATTAATACTCTATTTCCAAGCTTTATGCAGAATCAAACGATTTGTCATTCTTTGTACTCTATTGTGGGAGATGAAAAAAAAAAAACCCAACTCTTGTTTTGTACAAAAATAACACTAAAAATTTTAAATTCTATTTTGCTTATTAGTTCAAGACAATGTATCCACTTTTCTTTTTTATTGGATTTGGAATTGCTATTGTGTAATACATTTAAATTCCCCAGTGTTTTATTAGAACAGCCTATTATGTGTTTGGAAGAGATGCATTCATCTTTTTGCATATGAATGTTATGTAAAACTGTGTCATGCATTTCATTTGCTTACCACAGTGTGACTTGCGGAGGTACAGTACATCTAGGAGCATTTAGAAACTGGTTATAGGCTGGCAGATCAACTCAGAGAACAAAACAGTGGATAACTTGTTGCTCTTTATTAAGGATAATAAGTATAAATGTATGTTTCAAAAGCATTAAAGTCCTGTATCTTCATAGCTCCTATATATCAAGGGGCTGCAGGAAGCTTATATAGAATTTGAAATGAGAAATATTGGCTGTTCTGGGGGGTGTCCCTCAGGAAAGGAGGCCGAGAAGTGGGTGTGTGGTGCTTCATCATAGAGTGAGAGGGGTTCGGGAAGCCCCAGTGTGGAGTTATGGCTTTTTAGCCCTGCTTTAAGTTAAGCTGAGCTAAACATGATCCGATAAAATGATCTGCAGCTTTTCTCATCGAGGCGATTCTTCAGCGATCTCAGGAAACTGGCTCACCTGGACAGAATTTGGGCATAAATTACTATAACAGGCCAAAAAAAGAGTTTGCAAAGGAGCAAGGGAAGTAAGAAAGAGGGAGATACTCATTTCTCAACAGAATTGAGGAGCCATGTCTCTGGTGAGTGGCATATATTGAATTTAATAATGTTTGTCTGCTGGGGTAGACATCAACATGGAGTGTAAAATTTGGTGTGACATCGATCTTGGACTTGGCTCACACATATAATCAATCGCAAACTCCACCCTTCACCACAAACACCTCCCAAACTAAACACAAACCCAAAGTTGATTCTATTCAGCAAGTCTCTAAAATCTGCAGCCTCTAGTTTGATCTGGCCAAAGAAATATTCAACTGTTTGATTCTTTTAAAGTCCTATTGTGTCTGAAGTTTCTTTTGCCTTCTTAAAATTCTTATCTTGATCACACTTCTCTTTGCATCTGTGACTCTTTCCACAGTTGACTTTCTAATTTATTAAAAAACACAAACAACCAAAAAACAAACCCCCACTAGCAACAGCCCTCTCCAATATCCCCCCAAACCCTGAGGCCTGTGTATTTCCCAAATGTGCTTTGGCTTTTCTTCTTGCTTAATTTAAATTTGCCCTATGTCTCAACATGATGTACAATTCTATGTGTGTGTGGCTACTTTTATACAGAATTGTCATCTGGCAGATTTTTGTTTTTTCACAGTGTCAAGTTTTGGAATTGCTTTTTCAACTGCTTCTCTGCTCTGTAGTCTCTTGACTCGAAGTCCTGAATTCTTCTGCTGGCATTTCACATGTAATGATGTTGGTTGTCTCTGAAATATTATGTGTGGAGTGAGCATCCCTTCAAATATATATATAAATATATTTTTTAAGGCCTATGCCTAATAAAACTGCAGCTGTCTATCTGCTGGGGGAAGCAAGGAGCTATAGCTCTTGCACAAGACTAAAGTACTAGAAATATCATTACCCAGGAATACATGAGCTACAGGTAAAGAATATACCAAAATAATTTCTGTTACCTTCATTTAAAATGTGGTTATGCTGACAAAGCGTTTAGACAATGTGTATATGGCAAAGAACCTGTTTTCCTGAGAACCAGAGAGAAAAATCAGGAACCTTGGGGGTGTGTGCACATCTAAATTCTTAAAGGTATTTTGGATGGACATTAATTCTGCTTGTGAGTTTCACTGGAGAACCACTGCATCAACCTCCAAAAGGAACGCATTAATATTTAGTCATAATCATGAATCTAACAAGGAAGCAATCATGTAATTGAACAATAACAGCAGTGTGTTTCCCAGAGAAGATTCAAGCCAGACAACAAGAACAGAGCTTCTGTAATTTTCTCTATGCTCTTCTCTAAAGAAGAAAGGATGTTAATGTTGTATTGTTTCTTTCTTTAAGTTCTTTGATATTGAGGCCCAAACTATGCTTCCACGTTGGTTGGCCCTCCTATCCGTTAACAATATAAGATCTGGCTGTATCCAAAATACATACCATTTCCAAAGCGGATTTCATATTATCTCTTCAGGACCAACTAGGTGGCAGGAAGCTAGGTCCCTCGTGATGTCTTGGAACATTCAAAGTCCTGTTTCTTAGTGGGTAGAAGAGAATTAGTGAAACAACAATCACAAAAGGCTGCTGACCTTTGTTTTTCTTTGCAAGCTAACTTCTCAAGCTCTGGGGATGCCTCAGTGATCTCCGATGTGCAATTAGTAGAGGCCAGCCGTTGCTCACCTCTACACAGTCTGCTACTCATTAGCGAGCAGGAGTTCTGATGTTCCTCTCATCTTGGATGGTAAGAAATTTATGAAAATGCTAAGTCCTGAGGACTAAAAGAGGAAATGAGGACTAAATATACAAAATAGTCCAGAAGGCAGCATGTGAAAGAGAGCATTAATAAATAATGTTGGTCATCAGTCATTAATGCCACGGGGATCCTAGGCGATGGCTAGGAAATGGCTTTCGCAGACTGAGATGGTGGTAGCGCTTCACCCTCTAAAGCAGGTGCCTATGATTCAATGGGTGAACTCACCGCTGCCCCAGCAGCGTGGGGTTGGGGTTGGCTTGCTGAGAAGGGAGATGCCATCTTGCCCCAGGAGCCCTATCCCTTGCGAAAGTCTGGAACAACACACAATACACCGGGAGGAACCACTTTGGAGGGCTGTCTTGAATGCAAGCAGGCAGCCTCCATTTGGATCTCACTGATTCTTCTAGGATATTACAAAGCACTTTCTTACCCCAAATCCTGCAGTGCCACCCTGTCACCAAATACAAAGAAGAAGCTCTACTTCCCACCGTGCAGAGGGGTCATGGGGATTGCATGGTCTCCATGACTGCCTCTTTGGCCCAGGGAAAGGGCTCAATCAGACAGCACCCCAGATCTTAAGAGAACAACTTCCAATCAAAACAACAGGGCACCCCTGGGTGCTGGAAGGTCCAACTCTCTCCAGTCCCAAGAGTGTTAAGCATCTGGCTAAGGTTTTGCTAAATTTCCCATTAGAGCTGCATCGTTTTCTTCTAGCTGTTAGACCTAGGAAGTTTTCTGGGTGTGGATATAGGGCTTTTGCAAGTTTCAAAGCTTCCAGGGGATTAAAAACCATCATTCCCAAGCAGTTACAAGAAAATCTTTTGTTCCCACTGCTTGATATTGAAAAACAAGGGTTACTCTTCTTTTCCCCTAAGGAGGGAAATAAGGAGAAACATCTCCTTCTGCCTCAGGCACTTTCATGGAGACGGTGGAGGGCTTTGGGGCTTGTCCTACGTGGTTGTCTAGTCAGTAGAGTCATCGGCCTGGAAAAGGAGACCTCTGTTAAGGTAACTGGTGATCCGTTAAGGTAACTGGTGATCCCATGCAAAAGCTTTGACTAAACCACAGGAGCTGGAACCACTCTCTCAGTAAAGCATGCCAGGAAGCACAAATAGTCATGTGCTGCATAAGGATGTTTTGGTAAATGAGGGATTGCATAAATGATGGCAGTCCCATAAAATTATAGTATCATATTTTTACTGTCCCTTTTCTATGTTTAGATAAACAAATATTACCACTGCATTACAACTGCTCACAGTATTTCAGCAGGAACAGGGCCCTTTGGGAGGGGCTCCTGCTTGCCTCTCCGGGTCTAGGTCTTATCGTTCTTCCCCTTGAAGTTGACCCTACAACCTTACTAAATCTTCTGCAGTTACCAAAAGTGATAATGTGCTTGGCCTTTGTTGAAACTGTGCTCTCTGCCTTGAGATGTCCTCCTTCCCTCTGGTCAAATGCCCCATTTTTCTGGTTCCTTGGGAACAAGCTCAGGTGTTATCACTGAGTTCAGGTAGATGCCCCTCTTATGTGTCCCCAGAGCATGCTGCACTTATCCCAATCACAGCACTTCTGCTGTGTTATAATTTCCTTCCTATTCCATTACCACGTTACCATATGAGGAACCAAGGGCTGTGTCTCATGCATCCTAGTACGTGTTACTTAGTGGAGTTGCATAAATACTTATGGAATGAATACATTGAATAAGAGGTGAGCTGGGCTCAGCTTGTGGATGATCCTGAAAGGTAGATTGGCAGACTCTTACCTTTTTTGGGGATGTGCAACCGGAAACTGCTTACTGTGATTTTGAGGTGGGAGATAATTCTATTGGGACTGTCCTTTGGCATGATAGCTCTAGAATGAGTGCTAAGGTTGAATGGGATGGAAGAGAGAGCCAGTTAGTAAGCCATTGCAGGGTTCAGGTGAGACAGCATAATCTGAAGTTAAATAGGAGTAATGTGGGAACATTCAAAATAGGGTCAGTAATGAGTGATCAAAAATAATGCAACGGAGAGGGAGGAATCAAGGGTGATGTGGAGGTTTCCAGCGCCTACTGAAGTGAGTGAATGAGGATGCCTCTTTCCCACTAGAGGAAGATAGGTATGGGGGTGGCCACAGCTGCCCAGTTGCATGGATAGGAACCCCTTGTTTTACTCATCATTTATTAGTAGCCGGGTAATGTTGACTCCATCACTGTAACTGCAGTCTATTCTGGTTGAACTGCCCAGATTGTAAATATTTTCAAATATTCTGAATATTGCCCCTGGTTCCAAGGGATGAAGGCGTTGTGGAGGAGTTTTCCCTTAAACATAGTTAAAATAGAAGTGGAAAAAAAAAAGGAAAAATCAGAAGTTATGTCTTAGAAGCGTGTTGATGTGGATTGGTTTGCCGGGGTTGCTGTAACGAAGCAGCATGGCCTGGGTGGCTTGGACAACAGAAGTTTATTTTCTCACGGTTCTGGAGGCTGGAAGTCTGAGATCAAGCTGTCAGCAGGTTTGCATCCTCCTCAGGCCTCTCTCCGTGGCTTGTAGGTGGCTGTCATCTCCCTGCGTCCTTACAGGGTCTTTCGTGTGTGGGTGTCTGTCCTCATCTCTTCTTCTAAGGACACAAGTTTTGTTGAATTGGGGTCCACGCTAGTGACTTCATTTTAGCTTTAATCAACTCTTGAAAGACCTGACCTCCAAATAAGTTCATAGTGTGAGATACTGGGAGGTTAGCACTTCAATATATGCATTTTGGTGGCAGGAGGTGCACCATTCAGCCCACAACATGAGGCATGAGCAAAAATACGCATTCAAACAATGTTGGCAAAAACAGGTTCAAAAGCCAAATGCAACGCCAAAGCATGAGGAAAGGGAAGAAGTTTTGGACAGTAGGCATGGACGAGGAAAGGGAAGAAGCTTTGGATAGTAGGCATGGACGAGGTGGTCCCGGGGGAGAGAAGAGGCTGGGGCACCACACAGAGGGGTTTGGCAGACCCTAAGTGGTTTCTCTCATTGTAGAAGGTCAGGAATGATTTGAACACAGAACAACTGAAGAGCCAGGCTTGATATCTCTGTTAAGGAAAAGATCCTTCAAGGACGTACAGTTGGACATTTTCAAGAAGCTGTTGGAGGTCAGGGTCTGAGCTGAGAAAGGAGGTTGGTCCTGGAAGTCATCGACACTCAGTTGCTGCTGGATCCCATCCTCACCCCCAGCAGCGTGGGGTCCTTGTCAGGGAACGGGTCAATTCCAGATGCTCCCTGGGCTGCCATCAGCTGCCATGAACACTCTGCTTAGTGGAGGCTCCATGGCCTGGGAATTAGCTTCACCCTGAAATAACAAGCAGGGCTTCCTGAGAGTCAGCCATAGTCCGCTCAGAGATGCGGCCTAAAGGGTCTAAATCCAAAGGCGTTAATTAATTTGTTCCCAGGGTCCACAGCATGGAGAGCTCCAGCCCTTCCATTTCCCCTCATTGATACCAGCTGGGTAATATTTTGTGGGTTCCCTTTTTAATGTAGCAACGCCTTATTTGACAAGCATCCAGACACCACCCCCAACTTTGTTTTCTTGAGCAGAAGAGAGAAAATGAGAGATGAAGGCATTGATGCATTAGCCCTGCAGAAAAATGGCAAAGGTTATAAGATGTTATATTTAGATCTACAATTTGCCTGAGGAAGATAATTGGGAAATTAAGTTGCCTGGCTGGGAAATCAGCTGTCCTTTTGTTTTTGTCTGGTTGTGTAGTCTCATAAATGTTCAGGACTTCAATACCTTCAGGCACTTATAATTAATTTTTTTAAAATTTGAAGATTTAATATATAAACTGGCGATTTAATGAGATAAGTCAAAAAGAGAAAAAAGAAGGGAGTTTCTTGCAGTAATTGGTTGTTACATTTTTCCACATTGCCTTTCTAATTCATTCCTTTGAAAAGAGTTCGTTTTTCAGATTATATAAGTACCCATGGCAATAAGTGCTATTTATAATAAAGAGACATAATGAGTCTCAGCTGCACCCAGGGAGGTTGCAGCAGGTCAGGAGCCTCTCTGCTCCATTGTTGCTGGGAGAGAGGCTCTTGTTCCAAGGGCCGGGTGGGAAACAGGAGTTCCCCACACTGTCCCTGAAACTGTGGAGTGATGAACTAGGGAGGGAAGTCTCAACTGGAATTTTTCAATATTAGATTTTCCAGAGACTTTGTTAAGGCCACTCTTCAGTAGGGAAATATATCCTCTATGTAGAAAAAAAAAAAAAAAAAAAAAAAGGAAAAAAAAAAACAAACCCCAAACCATTTCCCTTTAAATAAGGTAATCTCTGAATCTGAGGAACCCTGAGATAAGATGTATTAGCCTGCTCGGGCTGTCATAACAATGTACCACAGACAGGGTGGCTTCAATGTTGGAGATTTATTTCCTTGCAGTTCTGGAGGCCAGGAGTTCTGGAATATATCACGGCATCTACAGGGTTGGTGTCTTCTGAGTCCTCTCTTCTGGGCGTGCAGGTGGCTGTCATCTCCCTGTGTCTTCACATGGTCTTCACCTTCTGTATGTGTGTCTTACTCTCTGCTTACTAACTTGGGTTAGGGTAGAGCCACAGGACCTCATTTTACCTTCACTACCATTTTAAACACCCTATCTCCAAACACAGTCACATTCTGTGGTACTGGCACTGCATACAAATTTGGGGGGACATATTTCAGCTCATAACAGATGTGTATCTTATTTTTGAAAATAAAATGACAGAAGTCTTTCCTCTTATTCCCTTTTCCTCTTTCACCATTCCTGCCTTTCCTGTATTAGCTGAGACAGTAATTCAAATTGTCAAAGCACTCTCTCTCTCTCACACACACACACACACAAACACACACTTTGTCTTTCCTACCTCCAAATTATTTTCTCGTTATTGAAAGCAAAAATGCATTTTTCCTTCATAGGCACCTTCTTACCCAGTCCTCAATGGGTGCTGTGATCAAAGGAGGCCACCACAGCTGTATTAGCTCATGCCTGAATAAAGCCAAATCTCACACCTTCCATGAGTGACCTGTGTTGCTCTGCTCCCTTCCTGAGGCTGTTTCACAGAGGAGAGCCCCGAGGTGAGGCTGGTTGTTGGCCTCCATCACTGATAGTGATGGCTGGGCCACAGGTTGCTGAAGGAGTCAAGGGACTCATTCAATACTGGATGCTTCTGTTCCTCTTTCCTCTGGGGCTGGAATAATTAAGGAAAAATGCTTCCTGGCTGTTCAGGTTTCCTCCATGCTAGGTCAGGCCTATTCTTGCAGATACGTACAGTGATGACTTCATTATGCTTGTTGGTATGGAAATAGAGGTAAGATCAGGTGCCCTGTGGTCTGACAAACGTTGACATGCATTTTTGAGCCTGTCCACAGGTTGTGGTTAAAGCATAAACATACATGTCGGACTCCCCTGGGAGGACATTTGGAATGAGAAAAAAGAGAATCTAGGAAAGATTCCTGGGAAACGTCAACGTTTCCAATTCACCTGTATGCTTGCAGATGCGAAACAGCCAGGGAAGTGGAAGCCAGGAAGGTGAGAGGAAAACCAGGGATGGGAGGAGCTGTGGAGATCAAGGGTGGAGCAAGAGTTTCACTGGGGAGGGGCAGCAGTGTGCAGTGGCCAGGGCTGTGGATGCATGAAGCATATGATTCCTGAGTAACTAGGACTAGGTGAGGATTTCTGGAGTGCATCATCTCAATTTCTCGGAACTCACACACAAAAATGCATGCCAACGTTTGTCAGACCACAGGGCCCCTGATCTTACCTCTATTTCCATACCAACAAGCATAATGAAGAATTTCCTAGGGATTCCACTGGAGCGGGGGAGGTTCCCCTTGATGCTTTCATGTAGTAGTTGGCTCAGGGGGAACGGTGGAAGTAGGAGGCATGTAGCTCCTCTTCAAGCGCCACTTCAAATCCACTAGGTGTTATCTCTCATCTTGGCTGCTGAGCTATCTGTTGTGCCCCAGTTCTAGCACCTTCCAGCAGAATAGCTGACAATACTCACCCCAGGCTTACACACATAGCCTTTGCTTTGTGCTGCCATCTTCTCCATTGGCATGGCATGGAGCATGGCCATGAGCACCTGCTCAGTGCTTATGAGTGCACCAGAATTATTTCCCTGTGGGCAGCTTGTGACCAGAGGAGGTCAGAAGCTAATGGAGAAACACTTCCTCCTTTCTTCCTCTGGGAAAAAGGTCTGCAGAATTGAACAACTGGTTGCCTGTGGTGATGGCCAACTCTCTGAACACATCATTAGAGTGTTAGGGTGACTCTCCTCCTCAGCTTTGCTTTCCCTCACCCTTGCTCCATGGACCACCCTCCCTACTGAAGTACTTGCAACTCAGCTTTGGGGGAAACTGTGGATAAGAGAGTTAGTCTGGGAAGAGTTGGATTATTTAAAAGTCAAAGAGGAATATGGACCCCATTGCTGGTGATAAGAGGAGTGGTGATAATCCTTGGTATGCAACATCTTCTTGTTACTATGCTTCTTGCCTGTGGCAGGGTGATGTGTGGCACAGGTGGAAGGTAATGCATTAATAGGTCAGCAGCTGGCAAACCATAGCCCGTTGCCTATTTTTGTATGGCCTGTGAGTATAAAATGGCTTTTACATTTTTAAAGGATTGGAGAACACACACACACACACACACACACACACACACACACACACACTATGCAACAGAGACTCTATGTAGCCTACAAAGCCAAAAATATTTGCTGTTTTCCATTTACTGACAAAGTTTGCTGACCTCTGGTGTAGGTGATAGGGTACCACGTGAACAATGAGAACATGAAGAGTGGCTGACAGCTAACAGCTAGATAGTACCAGTGAACATGAGTAATCCTCACAGACTATAAACAATAATTAGACAAGGCCACTCTGTCACCACCATGGAACAAGACAGACAAGACCACTTAATGACTGTGAGTGAAACAAGATAGAGACAAGGACACCCTGCAACTCCCCCTCCAGATAACTAAACATGATACTCTTCTAATAAGAGACTATCACTTCATACTGATTGCAACTTTATCTGTAATTTAATCTTCCTGCCTCCTAATTAAAAATTACCAAGGTACCAAATCACTGAATTGTTCATACACCCTAACAGCATTCAGTCTAGAACTGTCTTTGTTTCCTTCAACTGTCCCTCCAATCACCTGGCATAAGGTCAAATTCTTCAAAACTCCTCTCTTAATTCCCAATTTCCAAGATACCCCACAGCCCTACAGAAATAAAGACCACCCAACTGAGAACAAGGATAGTGATTTATTCAGAGCTTGCTGTAGCAAAAGAGTCAGCCACCATCACTGGTGTTTGGCACAGACTCAAAGGCAGGCAGGGGGTTGGGAGAGCTTTACAGTGGGCAAAAGGGACATCTTCAGGTGTGCCATGATTGGAAGTTGTTGGCCTGGAGAAGCTGGAGGTGGCCAACTAGGAGCAGGGTAGGCTATGTGATTGGTTGGGGGCATATTTGACCTTCTCTGGTTTGTCCTGAATTGGAAGTGGGGGGCAAAAATTAATAAATATGTCAGCTATTAATCATGTTCTGGTCATTTTGGGCTGATTGCTACAGAGATTGTGGCTCAGAGTCTTACTGCCACCTCTGGTGCAGCCACTGGCCATGGATGTGTTCAGTTTTCAGTTCTCTGGAGTACCTTCTCTTCTCTGTAGTAAGCTCAATGAACTTGGAAGCAGATTCTCCCCTACAGCCTCTAGGGAGGAACCCAGCTCTGCCAACACTGATTTGGGCCTGTGAGACCCTAAGCTGAGAACACAGTTAAGGGCCCCCAGACTTCTGATCTACAGAGTTAGAAATAAATGAGCACTCTTTCAAGCTGCTAAGTTTATGCTGATTTGTTTGATCACAGGTGATTCCTGATGATCATGGGTTACTGGACTTGGAAAACTGTGTGAATGCAAGCATAATTATTAGGATCACAGTGTATGTTGGGTTTTGTTAACTGCATTGACAGCCCTAAAAGAAAATGGTACCTTCAGATCAGCGAACTGTCCACTCAAGGTGTGCTGTGAAAGCTGGAGGCCTCGAGGAAGAATTTAAAGAACCATGATCTCCTTTAGCCAGAGGAAGACTGGATATCTACAAAGACCTCACTTGAGGCTGATCCTTCCTCACAAGATGGTGTTCATCCTCCTGAGGGTCTTCGCTGTGACCCCTTACCATCTCCAGACCAATGACCAGGATCAGGCCTCACAGCCCTGCCTACCCTGAAAACATAGGGATAAAACAGATCCCAGTGATTATTTAGCTGAATGTTCTGCATCCAGAGCAGGGTATTGTTATGCTAGGCTCTTAACTCAGGCTTGGGGAAGGAATCCACTTCTAAGTTCAATTATGTTTTTGACAGAATCAAGCTTCTTGCAGTTGTAGGACTGAGGTTGCTGTTTTCTTGTGAGCTGTTGGCCAGGGGTTGCCTTCTGCTTCTAGATGTCTTTTTGAGTTCCTTTTAACTTTTGCATTATCTTCAAAGATAGCAACCATTCATCACATCCTCCTCATGCTTCCAATCTCTCTGATTCCTCCTTCTGCTACTAGCTAGTGAAAACTTGCTTTTAAAGAGCTCATGTGTTTATATTAAACTCACCTCCATTATCGCCAGTTTTACTAATTCAAGGTTGATGGATTAGTAACCTTAAGAACATCTGCAAAATTCCTTTTTCCCTAGATGTGTTATCACATATATTCCCAGTCACTGGGATTAGGGCTGAAGGCCTTGGGGGAAATTTAAGAATTCTGTCTACCTCAATGTACTATGCCATTTACACATCAGGCTTAGAGTCAGATTTTGAATCTAGGTGTGTCTGATCCTAAGGCTTATATTAACACTATTTTACTAATTTGTCTTTCAGTGGTAAGAACAAAGGTGATTTTTGTTCAGAGAACTTTATAGTTATCAAGGAGCTTTCACATTTATTATATTGTTTGGTCTCATACAAGACCTTTATTAGGTATTATTATTCTTTTTTATGGGGGATTGAGAAAGTTTAATTATTTGTTCAAGGGCCTATAAGCAGAATATAGAAAATTCAGGACTGAAGAATGGGTCTCCTGATTCCAAATTTCATACTTTTCTCTTTATATTACCATGATTTTATAATTTCTTGTTTAGATCATTCTTGTGGTCTAATTAGGAAACAAATTTACTAGGATAGAATGAAAGAAACTAGCAGAGTAGTTATAGATAGGATGCAAACGTCTGAATCCTGCAGTGGGCCCTGTACCGAAAAATAGGCCCACCTATTGTGCTAATTGAAGGAAAAATTCTGCTGAAATTCAGAGAAGTACTCCATTCAGGTCTTAAAAATTATTGTTCGTAAAGAAGACAGTCATTCAATTTTCAAATGTAATTTAGAAAACAACCAATTCATAAAACAAACACTTTTTACTGAATTACAATTCAATCATGAAATTAGTTTGGAAAAATGACAGGAAATATTGGCAAATCCTGTGGATGCAGCTCACATTTGTGATGAGAAAGTTAGCCTGCTCCCGTGGATGAAGCTTAAGGAGAATCATAAAACCATCCCTCCTTCTGGTGAGTATCTTTCAGTTCATTCTCTTTTTGTTTCAAAAGCAAAGAAACCGATGTGATCTGAATGAACTATAATTACAAAGCTAAGACTCTTTCGGAGGGCAGGATGATGTCTACTGGTTGGGGTTTTCTTGGCATGGCTAACTAGGATGCTGGTATATAGGGCATGTCTCATGTGAGTCCCCTAATAATTTAATCATTTTTTTCTTCTCCATGTGGCACAAAAGTCATATCTAGTGAGAAAGTATCCTTACATTGCCAGTTCAGAAGTTATTTTATGCTTAAAAAATGGCCCGGTCAGTTGTTCAAATAAAAAAAAAACAGCTGGAAATTCATTATCTTGGGCCTGTTTCCTTGTCATCATTTATAGATGTAAGGGGTTTCATTACAATCTGAGAGGCAGTCTATGATTTAAACAAATTATCAAAAAAAATGTAGGCCTTGGTCAGCTCAGTTTTATTAAAAGCCTTCAGATCTTAAAGGATCAATGACTACAAGAGAAAGGTTAACCCCCAGGGGTCCTGGTTGGTGAACAAACACATCAAAGTGAAATCAGAGTTAAAAGCTATTGTTCCCTTGGCTAACTTTTGCCTTTGTCATATTCAGTTGATTTGAAGAGATGAGGAATGATAAACAGGATCAGGTTACAAACATAGAACTCTTACATTTTATTCATTTAGCCAGGAGCTTTATTCTTTTGTTTTTCATGAGATGGGTCATTTTAATAGTCAATGCTGTTGATGACAGTCAACATTCAATCTGTCATTTCTAATACAGCCCTTCCTAGGAGACTATTTCTCACATGTGTGACAGAAAGCACTACCTGTCCATCATTTCCATGGATTCCTGGGTCTCACAGGCAGAAGAACAAGGCAGATATGAGGAGGATCTGGTAAAGGAAGTCATTGTGTACTCTTTATATTTGTTTGAAGATATTTGGCCTTTGTCAGTCATATATGTGATGGAGAACCAGTTGTTAGAACAATGTGTATATTGATGGAGAAACAGGTGGGCCAGAGTGGTCGGTAGTCTATGTGACAAACAGTGATGCCGCTTTCACTATCTGAAAATGAATGAATGTATTCATAGTAGTGGGCATGCAAAGGTAATTAAAACCTGACCCCCAACATCAACAACATAATAATGATGAATTCATATTCTAGACCTGATCATTTAAGAAAGGCCATCCATATCTCTATCACAATCACTTAAACGCAAAAATGGACATTCTTTCTAGAATATTTCTGATGAAATTGCTTCTGCAGGCTGCAAATTAGTGCTCAAGACCCTGTTGAAAAGCAGTTTCCTGTATTCACTTATGAAGTCAAATGCAGAAATTATCATATTTATTTGGATTTTATTCACAGCAGAGAGAATAATTTTAGAACTGACAGCATTCTTTTCACATCTGAACTCGATGTCTGATTTTTGGAAGATTCATGTCAGCTCTACTCTTATAAATCAAAAAACAAAAACAAAACAAACAACAACAACAACAAAAAAAAGCAAAAGAAAAAGAGGCCCAGACACCAGCAGTGGCCCAGTCAACCAGTGGCCAGTCAATACGAGAACCAGCTGGTTCTTCTAGTGAAGCCTTCACCTTTCTAATCAGAGGGTTTTAGGTTTTGCTCTCCATTGAGTCAATTGCTTGAGGGGAGAAAAAGAAAATCTTCAAATTGCATTACATACCACTGATTTCCCTTTCTATAGATTTTCCCCTGTCTCCTTTCCAGGAACATTGATTTTCTTCCTTGGGTTTCTGAAAAAGCTTTGCTCCCCAGGCGTCTTTATTTGGTTTGCTGACCAAAGCATTATTCACACTTCTCCTGCAGCCACCGATGCCACACCTGCTGCAAGGTGCTCCTGGCCTCCTACCTCTGACTGACTGTGGTCTGAATCTCTGACTTAAGCCCTGCAGCCCTTTGAAAGAAAAGTGATTTAGGAGCTCAGTCCTCTGAGGATGTAAAGCCTCTCGCAGGTGCTTGCTTTGCCTGTCTCGGTGTGTGGAGGATGCCTTCTGTGAGGTCCTACGCCTCTGGATAAGCAGCTGAGTAGCTCCTTGGGCTGACAAAATACTTCGCTGTGGCTCCATTACATGCCCAGGGCAACCTCTTTAGCTGGATTTTGCAGACTGGGAAATGGGCTCTGAGGGGAAGTCACGCCTCATCTCCAGGTTTACTGAGGAGTCACAAGGAGGCCCCACCGCTGCCACACATAGATAACTCATGGCCTCTGGCCAGGAAGTATGGAGATTTTAAGACAATAATGTCAGCCAGGGTGATCTCTGGAACCTATTCAGGCATTCACCCGTTGTGAACAAGAGAGCTGAATAGCCACTATCGGAGATAATAACAACAGCTGACATTATTAATACGATGCCTTACAGGCTGTAAAATACTTTCACAAACAGGATCTCATTGGATCCTCATAATCTCAACGTAAGGTGCATAAAGCAAGCTATTATTGCTAATCTCCTTTTACAGAAGAGAAAAGGAAGCCCTGAGAGGTGCATCCACTTCTGGGAGGTCTGACAACGTTCAGCTTTACCCAAGCCGTGGTCAGGAAAGCTTTCTGCAGTCCAGGAAATGGCCAACCACAATGACTGGCCCTTCCCTCTAAAAACTTACAAAACCCTCACAGGTGACCCCCTTTTTTTTTACCTATGACAGAATCAGACACAGTGCCAGATCCTCCAAACTCCCATTCTTTGCCTTATATGTAATCCATTGAACTGTTTGTATCTACTGAGTAATCTAGACAAGGTATTGGCTAACTTGACCTGTTTAGAAGTTTGAAATGCCAAACTTTCTTTCTTTTTTTTTTTTCCCTGCCCCACCCCACGCAGACAGAGTTTTACTCTTGTTGCCCAGGCTGGAGTGCAGTGGTGCCGTCTCGGCTCAGTGCAACCTCTGCCTCCTGGGTTCAAGCAATTCTCCTGCCTCAGCCTCCAGAGTAGCTGGGATTACAGGCATGCACTACCACACCCGACTAATTTCGTTTGTTTAGTAGAGACATAGTTTCATCATGTTGGCCAGTCTTGTTTCGAACTCCTGACCTCAGGTGATCTGCTGCCTCAGCCTCCCACAGTGCTGGGAGTACAAGTGTGAGCCACAGTGCCTGGCCCAAAATGCTAAACTTTCATCAAGATATTGCAATAGTCTTTTCTAAGAAAGCTCTTCCTTACTTAACTTGGGATTTGTTTTATCTGACACAGGGCACAGGGTAAGGATCAGAGGTGGCTTCCTGTCACTCATCCAGCCAGCCACCCGGCTCTGGTCACCCACAGGGCCTGATAGCCATCCCTGCCAGTGGTCAGGGTTGCATTGTGGCCCCTACTCCAGGCGTTGCTTATTGTGGGGTTGGTTCCCACGGCTGCTCTCTGTGTTCTTGCAAACTTGCGCCCTGCCAGAGTCTCTGGAAGAAAGCTCTTTGGCAAGAAATGAGGAACAATCCCAAAGGTGCTCCAGGAAAGTTTGTTACTTTGTATGATCTGGTGTCTTACCTTAACCAGAGAACAGTTGTCTGTGATCCTCAAAGAAGGGAATTAAAGGGAGGAATGGAACCAGAATTCAGTGACAACTGGAATAAGTGACTGAGGCGTAGCGTCAATCATCAAGGTTTATTAAACTGCTTAGGGTGCATCTGGGAAACACATGAGCCACAGATATATCCGGATTTGTTTTTCCAAAGAGGTTTTTAGGAGATTTGGTATTTATACATTTCCTCAGAGGGAAAGGCATGTGGAAAGAGGGGCAGGTAGGCAGTTAGGCAAATACTACATTTTACATAAGATAAGGCGAATGAAGACAGAAAGAGAGTAAAGGAATAGTCTATTTTACATATGTCTTTGTTCTGCACCTGGGATGAAGTCTGTCATGACATCAGTGTGGAATCAACAAACTTTAGTTTTAGGAGCTAGGGTTAGTTTGTAGACCCACAGTTATAATTGGTGGTCCTGTTAATGGGAGGCCAGTGAAGAACGTACTTAGGAATGATCTGTGGGGACTGTCCTTTACTGATGCCTGAGTCCTTTTTCTTGGGTTGGGGGTGGGGTACAAAATAGGAGCATATATTTATGGTACATGAGATGTTTTGATATAGGCATGCAGTGTATAATAACCATATCATGGAGAATGAGGTATCCATCCCCTCAAGCATTTATCCTTTCTTTTACGAGCAACCTGATTCCACTCTTTTACTTTTTTTAAAATGGACAATTAAGTTGTTATTGACTATAGTCACCTTATTGTCGATGTTTCTCATTCTGTGCCTGGCTTATTTCACTTGATATAATGTTCTCCAGTTCCATCCAAGTTAGTGCAAATGACAGGATCTCATTCTCTTTTATGACTGAATAGTGCTCCATTGTGTATATTTACTACGTTTTCTTTATCCATTCATGTGTTGATAGACACAGGTTGCTTCCAAATCTTAGCTATTGTGAGCAAAGCTGCAACAAACATGAGAGTGCAGAAGTCTCTTACATATACTGATTTCCTTTCTTTTGGGTATATACCCAACAGTGGGATTGCTGGACCTTATGGCAGCTCAATTTTTAGTTTTTTGAGGAACCTCCAAACTGTTCTCCATAGTGGTTGTACTAATTTATATTCCAACTAACAGTATATGAGTGTTTCCTTTCCTCCACATCCTCGCCAGCATTTGTTGCTGCTGTCTTTTGGATATAAGCCATTTTAACTGGGGTGAGATGATATCTCATGGTTGTTTTGATTCGCATTTCTCTGATGATCAATGATGTTGAGCACTTTTTCATATGCCTGCTTGCCATTTGCATGTCTTCTTCTGAGAAATGTCTATTCAAATCTTTTGCCCAGTTTTTTGATCAGATGATTAGATTTTTTCCTATAGAGTTGTTTGAGTTCTTTATATATTCTGGTTATTAATCCCTTGTCAGATCAGTAGTTTGCAAATATTTTGTCCCATTATGTAGGTTGCCACCTCACTTTGTTGATTATTTCCTTTGCTGTGCAGAAGGTTTTTACCTTAATGTAATCCCATTTGTCCACTTCTGCTTTGGTTGCTTTGTTTGTTGGATATTACTCAAGAAATTTTTACCCAAACCAATGTCCTGGAGAGTTTTATCTATGTTTTCTTGTAGTAATTTCATGGTTTGAGGTCTTAAATTTAAGTCTTGAATACATTTTGATTTAATTTTTGTATATGACTAGAGATAGGGGTCTAGTTTTATCCTGCATATGAATATCCAGTTTCCCCCAGAGCCATTTATTGAAGAAACTGTCTTTTCCCCAGTGTATGTTCTTGGCACCTTTATTGCAAATTCACACATTGTAGGTGTGTGGATTTATTTCTGTGTTCTCTATTCTGTTCCATTGGTCTACGTGTCTGTTCTAATGCCAGTACCATGCTATTTTGGTTACTATGGTTCTGTAGTATAATCTGAAGTCAGGTAATGTGATTCTTCCAGTTTTGTTCTATATGCTTAGCACAGCTTTGGCTATTCTGGGTCTTTTGTGGTTCCATATAAATTTTAGGATTGTTTTTTCTATTTCTGTGAAGAAGTTCAGTGGTATTTTGATAAGTATTGCATTAAATCTGCAGATGGATTTGGGTAATATGGACAGTTTAATAATATTGATTCTTCCAATTTATGAACATAGAATATCTTTCTCTTTTTTGGTGTTGTCTTCAGTTTCTTTCATCAGTGTTTTGTTGTTTCATTATAGAGATCTGTTGCTTCTTTGGGTTAATTCCTAGGTTTTTAATTTTATTTTTGGCTTTTGTAAATAGGATTTACAGAAATTTCTTTTTCAGGTTGTTCACTGTTGGCATACAGAAATGCTAATGATTTTTGTATGTTGATTTTATATCCTGCAACTTTACTAAATTTGTTTGTCAGTTTTAATAGTTTCTTGGTGGAGTCTTTAGGTTTTTCCAAATATAAGATCATTTGCAAACAAGGTAATTTCATTTCTTTCTTTCCAATTTGGATGCCATTTATTTCTTTCTTCTGATTGTTCTAGCTAGGAATTCCAGTAGTATATTGGATAATACTAGTGAAAGTGGGCATCCTTGTCATGGTCATGTTCCATATCTTAGAAAAAAGCTTTCAGTTTTTCCCCATTCAATATGATACAAGCTGTGGGTCTGTCATTTATGGCTTTTATTATGTTGAGGTATGTTTCTTCTACATCAGTTTTTTGAGGGTTTTTTAAAATCATGAAATGATGTTAAATTTTATGGAATGCTTTTTTGGCATCAATTCAAATGATCCTAATATCCTTTATTATGTTTTATCCTTTATCCATTATTCTGTTGACATGATGTATCATGTTGATTTATATATATATATGTTGAAAAATTCTTGCCTCCGAGGGATAAATCCCACTTGGTTATGGCGAATGATCTTTCTAATGTGTTGTTGAATTCAGTTTGCTAGTATTTTGTTGAGGACTTTGAGGCCAGAGATTTTGGCCTGTAGTTTTCTTTTTTTGATGTGTCTTTGTCTGGTTTTGGTATCAGGGTAATACTTGCATTATGGAATGAATTTGGAAATATTCATTTCTCGTCTATTTTTCAAAATAGTTTGAGTAGGATTAGTATTAGTTCTTCCTTAAATGTTTGGTAAACTTCAGCAGTAAAGCTGAATTTTATTGGGTCCTGGGCTTTTCTTTACTGACAGAATTTTTATTTGATCTCATTACTTGTTATTGGTTTGTTTAGGTTTTGAATTTCTTCCTGGCTCAACCTTGGCAGGTTTTATGTGTCTAGAAATTTGTCCATGTCTTGGAGAAATTCCAATTTATTGGCATATAGTTGCTTATAGTAGCCACGAATGATCCTTTGAATTTTTGCAGTATCAGTTTTGAAGTCTCCTATTTCATTTCTGATTTTGTGTATTTGTATCTTCTATTTTTTAAGTAGTTTGACTAAAAGGTTTGTCAATTGTGTTTCACTATAAAAAGAAACTTTTTGTTTTATTGATCCTTTGTATTTTTTTTATTTCAATTTCATGTATTTCTGCTCTGATCTTTATTACTTCTTTTCTTTTACTAATTTTGAGTTTGGTGTGCTCTTGTTTTTCGATTTCTTTAAGATGTATCATTAGATTATTTAATTGAAGAATTTCCCCTTTTTTGATGTAAGCATTTGTAGATATAAACTTCCCTCTTAGTACTGCTTTTGCTGTATCCCATAGGTTTTGGTATGTTGTTTCCATTATCATCTGTTTCAAGAAATTTTTCAGTTTCCCTCTTAATTTCTCCATTGATCCACTAGTCATTCAGGAGCATATTGTTTAATTTCCATGTGTTTGTGTACTTTCCAAAATTCCTCATGTTATGGATTTCTAGTTTTATTCCATTGTGGTCAGAGAAGATGCTTGGTATTATTTTAATTTTTTGAAGGTTTTAAGATTTGTTTTTCACCTAATGTATGGTCTGTGCTTGAGAATGATCCTTGCACTGAGGAAAAGAACGTATATTCTGCAACCATTGGATGAAACATTCTATAAATATCTATTAGATCCATTTGGCCTATAGTGAAGATTAAGTCTGGTGATTCTTGGCTGATTTTCTGTCTAAAAGATCTCTCCAGTGCTGAAAGGGGGTGTTGAAGTCTCCAGCTATTCTTGTATTAGAGCTGATCTCTCTCTTTAGCTCTGATATTTGCTTGATGTATCTGGGTGCTCCAGTGTTGGGTGCATATATATCTAAAATTGTTATTCATATATTATCTTGCTGAATTGACCCTTTTATCATTATATAGTGACCTTCTTTGTCATTTCTTATAGATTTTGTCTCAAAAATCTATTTTGTCTGAAAGTATAGTGACTCCTTCTTATATCAGACAAATTCGATATTTTTCGATCCCTTTATTTTCAGTCTGATATGTTTCCTATTGGCAACATATCAATCGGTCTTGCTTTTTTCATTCATTCAGCCAGTCTTTGCCTTTTAATTTGGGAGTTTAGTCCATTTATATTCAATGTTATTATTGATAAGTAAAGACTTCCTCCTGCCATTTTGTTATTGCTTTCTGGTTGTTTGGTGGTCTTCTCTTCCTTCTCTCTTTTTCTTCCTGTATTCAATTAACTGAAGGTGATTTTCTCTGGTGATATGATTTCGTTTCTTGCTTTTCCTTTTTTGTGTATCCATTGTATGTTTTTTGGTTTGAAGTTACCATGAGGCCTGCAAATACTGTCTTATAACCCATTATTGTAACCCGATAGCAACTTAACAACTGTTTGCATAAATAAACAAGCAAAAACATAACTAATAAACAATACACTTATTTATTTATTTATTTATTTTGAGACAGTGTCTTTGCTCTGTTGCCCAGGCTGGAGTGCAGTGGTGCAATCTCAGCTCACTGCTCCATCTGCCTCCATGTTCAAGTGATTCTCATACTTCAGTCTCCCAAGTAGTAAGGATTACAGTCATGTGCTAGCATGCCCAGCTGATTTTTGTATTTTTAGTAGAGATGGGGTTTCACCATGTTGCCCAGGCTAGTCTCGAACTCCTGACCTCAAGTGATCTGCCTGCCTCAGCCTCCCAAAGTGCTGGGATTATAGGCATAAGCCACAATGCCTGGCCAACATTCTACATCTTAACTTCATCCCTCCACATTTTAACTTTTTCTTTTATCTCTTTACATATTCTTGTACTATGTCTTGAAAAGTTGTTCTAGTTACTATTTTTGACTGGTTCATCATTTAGTCTTTCTACTTAGAATAAAAGTAGTTTACACACCACAGTTACAGTGTTGTAATAGTCTGTGTTTGCATACTTACTATTAACAGTGAGTTTTGTATCTTCAGGTGTTTACTTATTATTCATTAACATCCTTTTCTTTCTGATTGAAGTACTCCCTCTAGCATTTCTTGTAGGACAGGTCTGGTGTTGATGAAATCCTCAGCTTTATTTTGTCTGGGAAAGTCTTGATTTCTCTTTCATGTTTGAAGGGTATTTGTTTTTTGCCATATATACTATTCTGGGGTATACATTTTCTTCTTTCAGCACTTTAAATATGTCATGCTACTCTCTCCTGGCCTGTAAGGTTTCCATTGAAAAGTCTGCTGCCAGAAGTATTGGTGCTTCATTGTTTGTTATTTGTTCCTTTTCTCTTGTTGCTTTTAGGATCCTTTATCCTTGATCTTTATCCTAAATTTGATTATTAAATGCCTTGAAGTGGTCTTCTTTGGGTTAAGCCTGCTTGGTGTTCTATAACTTTCTTGTACTTGGATATTGATATCTCTCTCTAGGTTTGGGAAATTCTCTGATACCCCTTTGAATAAACTTTCTGCCCCTATTTATTTCCCTACCTCCTCTTTAAGGTCAATAACTCTCAGATTTTCCCTTTTGAGGCTTTTTTATAAATCCTGTAGGTGTGCTTCATTGTATTTTATTCTTTTTTTCTTTTGTCTCCTCTGGCTGTGTATTTTCAAATAGCCTATCTTCAAGCTCACTAATTCTTTCTTCTGCTTGATCAGTTCTGCTATTAAAAGACTCTGATGCATTCTTCAGTATGCCAGCTGCATTTTTCAGCTCCAGAACTTCTGCATGATTCTTTTTAATTATTCCAGTCTCCTTGTTAAATTTACCTGATAGAATTCTGAATTCCTTCTCTGTGTTAAAATCTTGAATTTCTTTGAGTTTCCTCAACATAGCTATTTTGAATTCTCTGTCTAAAAGGTCACATATGTCTGTTTCATCAGGATTGGTCCCTGGTGTCTTATTTAGTTCATTTGGTGAGGTCATGTTTTCCTGGATGGTGCTAATGCTAGTAGATGTTCTTCAGTGTCTGGGCATTGAAGAGTTAGGTATTTATTGTTGTCTTCACTGTCCGGGCTTGTTTGTACCCATCTTTCTTGGGAAGGCTCCAGATATTCAAAGAACTTGGGTGTTGTGATATAAGCTGTATCTGCTTTAGGGGACACCCAAGTACAGTAACACTGTGGTTCTTGGAGGCTAGCGGAGATACACCATCTGCTATCTCTAGGTATTGATGGTCTTGGACAAGATCCAGGAGAATTCTCTAGATTACCAGGCAGAGACTCTTGTTCTCTTCCCTTACTTCCTCCCAAACAAACAGAGTCTCTTTATCTCTGTTCTGAGCCACGTAAAGCTGGGGGTGAAGTGACACAAGCACCGCTGTAGCTACCATCATTATGACGGCACTTGGTCAAACCTGAAGCCAGCACAGCATTGGGTCTCACCCAAGGTCTGCTGTAACCTCTCTCTGGCCACTGCCTATGTTCACTCAAGGCCCTTGGGCTTTGGAGTCAGCAGATGGCAAAGCCAACCAGGCTTTTGTCTTTTCCTTCAGGGCAGCAAGTTTGCCTAGTCCCCTGGTAGGTCTAGAGGTGCCATCTGGGAGTCAGGGAGTAGAGTCAAAAACCTTAGAAGTCTACTTGGTGTTCTACTGTATTGCAGCTGACCTGGCACTCAAACCACAGGACACAGTCCTTCCTGCTCTTTCTTCCCCTTTCCAAAGACAAAGGAGCCCCACCCTGAAGTCCTTGCCACCACAGGTCACAGGGATTGCTGCCAGGCTACTGCTGATGATCCCTTAAGGCTTAAAAGTGCTTCAATCAGCTTGTGGTGAATGCTGCCTGGCCTGGGACTCACGCTTCAGGGTAGTGGCTCCCCTCTGGACACAGGCAGGTCCAGAAATGTCATCCAGGAGTCAAGTCCTGGAATAGGGGACCCAGGAGCCCACTTGGTGCTCTACCCTACTGTAGCCAAACCAGTACGTAAGGTGCAAGACAAAGTCCCTTTTACTTTTCCTTCTGCTTTTCTCAAGCAGGAGTCTCTTCCTAGAGCCACCATAGCTGGGAATGTGCTGAGTCTCACCTGAAGCCAGCAAGTCTCAGAGGCTCACCAAGGCCCTCAACATAGTATCTGGGTATTGCTGCTGTTTATTCAGGGCCCACGGGCTCTTCAGTTAGAAGGTGATGAGTACTGGCAGGACTGAGTTTTTCCCTTCAAGGCAGCACGTTCCCTTCTGGCCTGGGATGTGTCTAGAAATGTCATCCAGGAGCCAGGTCCTGGATCAAAGGCCTCACAGCCATGACTGGTATCCTATCCTGCTGTGGCTAAGCTGGTATCCAAGATGCAAGATGAAGTCCTCCCTACCCTTCCCTCTCCTCTCCTCAAGCAGAAGGAAGGGGTCTCTTTTGGAGACACAAGCTTTGCGGCCTGGGGTTAGGGGAGGGGCAATGCCAGTACTCCCTGGCTTCCCCAGCTTGTGTCTCAGTATGTTATGTGTCCCCAGTCCACTGTCTCTGGGCCTGGTTCAGCACTAGGTCTTGCCTAAGAGTTGCAGTTCGTGTGGCCTAGACTGCTTTTCAAGTTTACTTGGAGATACACGGCACTGTAGCCCCTGGTGGCAAGGTTTGTAGAAACTCAAGTTTGCACGGCTGGGATCTACAATCCTTTCTGGCTAGGGCTGGTTTAAATGTTCCTTCTGTGGGTGAGCATGAGCTGAGTTAGGTCCTTTTGATTTTCCTTTCTGCCCTAACAGGACAGCACTGAGTTCAGTGCTTCATAATTGCTGTGCTCTCCCTCCTCTAGTGCCCAGAGATGCTCTCCATACCATATCACAATGGTTTTCCTGCCTCTGAAGTTAAAGCCAGGTACTATGAGGGCTCATCTAATTTTTGGTTCTGATGAAGGTTTTGTGTGTGTGTGTGTGTGTGTGTGTGTGTGTAGTTAACTTGGTGTCCTTGAAGGGGGGATGATGGGTGGAGTCTTCTATTCTGCCATCTTGCTCCAAGTCCACCTCACCTGAGGCCTTTTACCTCTCTCTGGGGACCTGCCTAGTGTAAAATGCTGGTAATAGGTATTCATTTGGGAGAAGGGGTTGCAGTGATCTTCCCTTTTGCATAAGAATTTTGGAGGGGTCCTGAGATATTTTAATTAGTTGAAGAATAATCCCAAATGTTCTCCAGGAAAGTTTATGTTGTTTTGTTTAGGCTGGTGGTTTACCTTAACCCAAGAAAAGTTGTTGTGATCCAAAATGAAGCAAGCTAAAGGGAGGAATGAAACAGGAATTCAGGACAAAAAAAATGAGAAATCTTTCCCATGGTTGTTTTGTTTATCATGAATGCCAGGGATATCAGACATTCTTATTCAGAAGTGAGTTTTAAAGATCCAAAGCATTTCCACTGTTTTCTGTTTAAAGAGCAGCATCAAGAATCACACGTGTTCCAACATGCAGTTTAGAGAGGCTAGAGGCACAAATATGGACAGACGCCCCTGCCCCTAACAGCTCTCTAAGGTCTGGTGGAGGATTCAGACACAGGACCTGGCCTGGAGGATTGAGCTTCCAGATTGTCTGTAAGCTAGGCAATCCACTATTTAGTCTTTAGTACTGGTATAGAGGTCTCCGTAAATGTGTACCTTGTTTGCCTACTTTATATATTTTTTATTTTGTGCAATACCAAATATTGTAGAAGGATTTCAGGTAGGAATTTTGAGTGTTGTTTTTGTATCATTTTATAATGATGAGAGTCTCTGAGCTTTGCAGGCAGTATGTCTATACCTTGTTGATTCATGTGCCTGACTACGGGTCACCACACACTATACACTCTTGAGTTTGCTCTGGAGAAATCTCAATAAGCCACCTGCAACATAACCTGCTTTGTGGCTGGGTTCCTTAAAATCCAATATATTCTGAAGGATGTGATCAATAAGCAGATGGCTCAAGCCCATACACATGCCAAGAAATGAGGCATCTAATTAACAGTTAGACAAGGGTGTGAGGCAATTGCAGAGGGGAGTGGAGGCCCTGCCTGGGCTGGGAGACCTCGGGATGGGAGAATCAGGGCTGGTTGTGTGACATGTCGACACATAGTGGCTGTTGGAAGTGTGAACACAGCCGGGACCTTCAGGCTGTGCTCATTAGGGCTGTGCAAAATTCCCAATTATCTCTTGACCTGTCCCTAAGCAAGGCCCCTTTCCATTGCCCTGGAAAAAAAGAGTGAGTGAGTCAAAAAGAACACCTGATTTGACATGCTACATGGGTTTGGTTCTGAAGCTAGGATAGTAGAACACAGAAATGAGGCATTCTCCTGCAACCAGTGATGACTACAGGAAGGATTAGTACCAGGAGCATCCGGTGTCACAGAGGCAAGGGTGGGCTTTTCGAGATGGCTCTATGGTGCCCCAAACAAAGGCCAGAAAGAGACGATTTGTGAGAAGAGACCAACACACGCCCCTTGCAAAGAATTCATAAGCAGTGTTTCAGTTAAACTGCACATCTCACGGATGGTGTCAAAAGAGTGAGGACTCCTTTCTGTACACATGTCTCTTGGCTCAACCAGGAACAGAAAGAGGCTTTCTCTCTGTGTCTTGGAGAACCCACCACTAAGTGCTCCCTGGTGTCAGAAAAGGGAATTGGGCTCAGTGTGACAGCTTTCCCTGCAATATGTGAAGTACATTATCAACCTGTTGTCAGCCTGATGTTCCCTAGCTGACTGTTTTTTTGTTGCGCTTCCAATGTTACCCTGCGTTGTCTCTACGTCATGTTTCTAATATAAAATATGCATACTGTGAAACAGTGCTTCGAGTCTGATCTATCCTAAGATGAATGTGCTAATGCTCCCAAGACCCATAAGACAGAGGAGGTCAAGAAGGTACCTTGTGGTAGGCGATGCATCTTCAAGTTCATTGACACAGCCTCGTGAATTTGGATTAGCCCTTGACCACAAATACATATGTTAAAGCAAAGTCACATTAAACGTCTCTATCCCTCAATCTCCTTTCCCAGCTTCCTTGCAGGGAAGAAATGCAAGAAGATGAGTGAATAAAATCAGAATTATTTGGTTTTTATTCTGAGGACAAAAGACAACTGGTTAGATTCCATGGGCAGACAGTGACCTAATGTTATAGTAACCAACAACTATGACTAAGAAAATGATAGTCATTGTGATAGTTAGTTTTATATGTCCACTTGGCTAGGCTATAGTGCCTAGCTATGGTTTTTTCAAATGCTAGCTGGATGTTGCTGTGAAGGTGATTAACACTTAAATCTGTAAGCTTTGAGTAAAGTTGATTACCATCTATAATGTGAGTGGACCTCATCCAGGCAGTTGAAGGACTTATGAGAATGATTGAGGTTTCTGGAAGAAGAAATTCTGCCTCAAGACTTTTAACATAGAGACTCTCAGCCTACAGATTTTGGACTCAAGACTGCAACATCATCTTGTGCCTGAAATTCCAGTTGGCTGCCTTGCCCTACAGATTTTTGACTTGTCATCATTCCCCATAATGACATGAGTCAATTCCTTAACATAAATCTCTCCAATATATCCTACTGGCCCTGTTTTTCTGGATAACCCTGATTAACACCATCATTCTGTCTGTTACAGATGATCTGTTCTCCTTGACCACACTCGTTGGCCAACACTAGCCTCATTACCTGCAAGCATGAGATAGCATGATCTATTGCCCAGAATGGAGGATAGAATAGAGGTGACTTTTTTCCTCCCATCTTCCTGTTCCCCTGTCCTCTATCCTTATCTTAATCTTTACAACTTACTATTATGCTCCAAGAGTGTTACCTACTTTTATTATTTTCTGTCTTCAAAGTTAAAGCGTGCCTGAAAGTATGCAGGTAATTCAAACCAAAAAGCAACCTTTCCTTGTGTAATTTATGTGCTCTACTCTTTTCTTTGGAATCTTGGCTAAAGAAGAGTTTTCTGGGTACTGGGCATGGTGGCTCATGCCTGTAATCCCAGTGCTTTGGGAGGCCGAGGCAGGTGGATCACGAGGTCAGGAGATGGAGACCATCCTGGCTAACACGGTGAAACCCCGTCTCTACTAAAAATACAAAAAAATTAGCCAGGCGTGGTGGCAGGCACCTGTAGTCCCAGCTACTTGGGAGGCTGAGACAGGAGAATGGCGGGAACCCGGGAGGCGGAGCTTGCAGTGAGCCGAGATCGCGCCACTGCACTTCAGCCTGGGCGACAGAGTGAGACTCCGTCTCAAAAAAAAAAAAAAAAAAAAAAAGAACACTTTTTTGGAAACCGTTTTTCCTGGCAGTCCTTGGTCAAGTTGCTAATTTAATATTATAGATGGTTTTGACATGGTTTAGAATGCAAAAGTATCATCTTTTAATATGTATTTGTTTGCAGAGAACCCATGGGCCTTAGTTCATTTCTGCACCCACAGATGGGTTTAATCTCATTTAAATGCTAAACATCTCGGTGGCTGGTCAGGCATTAGGAACACTGCTAGGAAGGATGCAACAAAACAAGTGTTTCCACTTAGTGTTATTTGGGGGTCACCATCCACATCGTACAGGAAATGGAGTGACAAATACCAATTTGAGAAAGGAATACAATGAAATTATATAATTCCTCTTGTAGGTTAGTTGATTCTGTAACCAAGCCTTAAAAATTGACATTGACATTGAACCACTACCCATAAAGGGAGAATGAGAAATAACTTCAAATCTGCCTCTAAATAAATCATCCATGGCTTAATTCAAGGGCTGGGATAAGAGCTCTCTAGCATTCAAATGGAATTTAGGTATTTACCAGGCATACTGTGGGGGATTTTTAAGTTGAATGGGTAACACACAGCACTGGGGCAAAATAATAAAATACTGTTGCTGGTTTCAATGACAGCAAGGGTCTTTTCCACCAAGAGACTACAGTACAAAATTTAAATCAGGTAAACCGGTCCAATATAGAAAGCAGACAGTCAGGGAAGCATAATTTAAGGGTGGCATTGAAATGGTTTTGCTGCTTCAATTTGGTCACTAGCTTTTGGGATCAGATTATAGTGTCAATGAAAAGAGTCAAACTCTGTAATATATTTGAAGAGATTTATTCTGAGCCAAATACGAGTGACCATGGCTCATGACACAGCCCTCAGGAGGTCCTGAGAACATGTGCCCAAGGTGGTTGGGGCACAGCTTGGTTTTATACACTTTAGGGAGACACAAGACATCAATCAAATACATTTAAGATATACATTGATTTGATTCAGAAAGGCGGTACAACCTGAAGTGGCAGGGAGGGTGGGGGGGCAGCTTCCAAGTTATAGGTAGATTTAAACATTTTCTGATTGGGAATTGGTTGAAAGACTTATTATCAATAGAAAGAAATGTCTGAATTATGATAAAATGTTGCTGAGACAAAAGTTTTATCATACAGATGAAGCCTCCAGGTAGCAGGCTCCAGAGAGAATAGATTGTAAATGTTTCTTATCAGACTTAAGGTTTGTGTTGATATCAGTTAAATGCTGGTCAGCTCTTCCTGAATTCCAAAAGGGAGGTGGTATAATGAGGTATTACTAATCCCTCTAAGAGGTCCCTCTTAGAGACAAACAGACAAAACACACAACAAAAACCACACTTCTAAACCATCCTCCCATCTCTCCACAGCTTGACTTCTTTTCATAATCCAGATTTGGCTTAGGGATCCAAGAGTCTTAAAAATATTTCCCATGCATTTTTTCTGAAATTTGCCAAGGGTGATTTGACTCCTCCCTTTGGGTTTTGTGTTTGGGGTGCGTAACTGAGATTTCAAATTTGACATTGTTGATTCTGTCCCCCACCTCCAATCAGCCTTGCCCACCTCAACAAATGTCCACTTCATTCTTTCAGTGGGGGTCACTCTGGACTTTGTTCTTTCTCTCATATCGTCAACAACTCCGTCGGCCCTACCTTTGAAACAAATTCATCTAGGATCCTGCCCCTTATCACCACTGCCAACACTACACTGGCTAAAGTTTACACTGTTATTTCTTGTAAGTTAGGACAACACCTTCTCTCTGATGTTGCCTCTACTGTCTAGTCTCCACACATAGCCAGAATACTCTTAAAACATACTCTTAAAACATGTTTAAGAGAATACTCTTAAAACATGTTTAAGAGAATACTCTTAAAAATACTTATTTTTTAATAATAAGAAAACTGATAGGGCATGGTCACATTTTGAGATATTACTCTAAGAATTGTGGGAAGTCATTAGTTCAAGGGCTGGGATAACAGCTCTCTAGCATTTCTTAACTTGCCATTCTCTAATGACTTCCTACAATTCTTAGAGTAACATCTCAAAATGTGACCATGCCCTATCAGTTTTCTTCTTATTATTATTTATTAAACTTTAAGTTCTGGGATATATGTGCAGAACATGCAGGTTTGTTATATAGGTATACATATGCCATGGTGGTTTGCTGCACCCATCAACCCGTTGTCTGGGATTTCAGCGCTGCATACATTAGGTATTTGTCCTAATGCTCTCCTGCCCCTTGTCCCCCATCCCCTGACAGGCCCCAGTGTGTGATGTTCCCCTCCCTGTGTCCATGTGTTCTCATTGTTCAACTTCCACTTATAAGTGAAAGCGTGGTGTTTGGTTTTCTGTTCCTGTGCTAGTTTGCTGAGAATAATGGTTTCCAGATTCATCCATGTCCCTGCAAAGGATATGAATTAATTCTTTTTAATGGCTGCATAGTATTCCATGGTGTATATGTGCCACATTTTCTTTATCCAGTCTATCATTGATGGGCATTTGGGTTGGTTCCAAGCCTTTGCTATTGTGAGTAGCGCTGCAATAAACATACACCTGCTATCTTTATAGTAGAATGAATTATAATCCTTTGGGTGTATATACCTAGTAATGGGATTGCTGGGTCAAATGGTATTTCTGGTTCTAGATCCTTGAGGAATCGCCAAACTGTCTTCCACAATGGCTGAACTAATTTACACTCCCACAAACAGTGTAAAAGCGTTCCTATTTCTCGACATCCTCTCCAGCATCTGTTGTTTCTGACTTTTTAATGTTTGCCATTCTAACTGGCATGAGATGGTATCTCATTGCGGTTTTGATTTGCATTTCTCTAATGACCAGTGATGAGCTTTTTTTTTCATATGTTTGTTGGCTGCATAAATGTCTTCTTTTGAGAAGTGTCTGTTCATATCTTTCACCTACTTTTTGATGGAGTTGTTTTTTTCTTGTAAATTTGTTTGAGTTCCTTGTAGATTCGGGATATTAGACCTTTGTCAGATGGATAGATTGCAAAAATTTTCTCCCATTCTGTAGGTTGCCTGTTCACAGTGATGGTAGTTTCTTTTACAATGCAGAAGCTCCTTAGTTTAATTAGATCCCATTTGTCAATTTTGGCTTTTGTTGCCATTGCTTTTGATATTTTAGTCGTGAAGTCTTTGCCCGTGCCTATGTCCTGAGGGGTATTGCCTAGGTTTTCTTCTAGGGTTTTTATGGTTTTCGGTTTTATGTTTAAGTCTTTAATCCATCTTAAGTTAATTTTTGTGTAAGGTTGTAAGGGGTCCAGTTTCAGTTTTCTGCATATGGTTAGCCAGTGTTCCTAGCACCATTTATTAAATAGGGAATCCTTTACCCATTGCTTATTTCTGTCAGGTTTGTTGAAGATCAGATGGTTGTAGATGTGTGGTGTTATTTCTGCGGCCTCTGTTCTGTTCCATTGGTCTATATATCTGTTTTGGTACCAGTACCATGCTGTTTTGGTTATTGTAGCTTTGTAGTATAGTTTGAAGCCAGGTAGTGTGATGCCTCCAGCTTTGTTCTTTTTGCTTAGGATTGTCATGGCTATACAGGCTCTTTTTTGGTTCTATATAAAATTTAAAGTAGTTTTTTCTAGTTCTGTGAAGAAAATCAGTGGTAGCTTGATGGGAATAGCAGTGAATCTATAAATTACTTTGGGCAGTATGGCCATTTTCATGATATTGATTTTTACTATCCATGAGGATGGAATGTTTTTCCATTTGTTTGTGTCCTCTCTTATTTCCTTGAGCAGTAGTTTGTAGTTCTTCTTAAAGAGGTCCTTCACATCTCTTGTAAGTTGTATTCCTAGGTATTTTCTTTTCTTTGTAGCAATTGTGAATGGGAGTTCACTCTTGATTTGGCTCTCTGTTTGTCTATTATTGGTGTTTAGGAATGCTTGTGGGTTTTGCACATTGATTTTGTATCCTGAGACTTTACTGAAGGTTCTTATCAGCTTAAAGAGATTTTGGGCAGAGATAATGGGGTTTTCTAAATATATTATCATGTCATCTGGAAACAGACAATTTGACTTCCTTTCTTCCTATTTGAATACCGTTTATTTCTTTCTCTTGCCTGATTGCCCTAGCCAGAACTTCCAATACTACGTTGAATAGGAATGGTGAGAGGGGGCATCCTTGTCTTGTCCCATGTTTCAAGGCGAATGCTTCCAGTGTTTGCCCATTCAGTGTGATATTGGCTGTGGGTTTGTCATAAATAGCTCTTATTATTTTGACATATGTTCCATCAATCCCTAGTTTATTGAGTGTTTTTAGCATGAAGGGATGTTGAATTTTATTGAATGCCTTTTCTGCATCTATTGAGATAATCTTGTGGCTTTTGTCATTGGTTCTGTTTATGTGATGCATTATGTTTATTGATTTGCACATGCATATGTTTGAACCAGCCTTGCATCCCAGGGATGAAGCCGACTTGATCATGGTGGATAAGCCTTTTGATATGCTCTTAGATTTGGTTTGTCAGTATTTTATTGAGGATTTTCACATCGATGTTCATCAGGGATATTGGCTTGAAATTTTCTTTTTTTGTTGTGTCTCTGCTAGGTTTTGGTATCAGGATGATGCTGGCCTTATAAAATTCAGGAGGATTCCCTCTTTTTCTATTATTTGGAATAGTTTCAGGGGGATTATTACCAACTCCTCTTTGTACCTCTGGTAGAATTTGGCTGTGAATCCATCTGGTCCTGGGCTTTTTTTGGTTGGTAGGCTATTAATTACTGCCTCAATTTCAGAACTTGTTATTGGTCTATTCGGTTTGTTATGATTTCCATTCACATTCACTGAGGAGTGTTTGACTTCCAATTATGTGGTCCATTTTAGAATAATTGCTATTTGGTGCTGAAAACAATGTATATTCTGTTGATTTGGGGTGGAGAGTTCTGGAGATGTCTATTAGATCTGCTTGGTTTAAGTCCTGAACATCCTTGTTAATTTTCTGTCTCATTGTTCTGTCTAATATTGACAGTGGGGTGTTAAAGTCTCCTACTATTATTGTGTTGGAGTCTAAGTCTCTCTGTAGGTCTCTAAGAACTTGCTTTATGAATCTGTGTGCTCCTGTATTGGGTGCATATATATTTAGGATAGTTAGCTCTTCTTGTTGCCTTGATCCCTTTGCCATTATGTAATGCCCTCCTTTGTCTTTTTTCATCTTTGTTGGTTTAAAGTCTGTTTTATCAGAGACTAGGATTGCAACACCTGCTTTTTTAAAGCTTTCCATTTGCTTCGTAACTATTCCTCCATCTCTTTATTTTGAGCACATGTGTGTCTTTGCATGTGAGATGGGTCTCCTGAATACAGCACACCAATGGGTCTTGGCCCTATCCAATTTGCCAGTCTGTCTTTTAACTGGGGCATTTAGTCCATTTACTTAAAGGTTAATATTGTTATGTGTGAATTTGATCCTGTCATCATGATGCTAGCTGTTTATTTTGCACACTGATTGATGCAGTTTCTTCATAGTGTCAATGGTTTTTACATTTTGGTTTGTTTTTGCAGTGGCTGGTACCAGTTTTTTCTTTCCATATTTAGTGCTTCCTTCAAGAACTCTAGTAAGGCAGGCCTGGTGGTGACAAAATCCCTCAGCATTTGCTTGTCTATAAAGGATTTTTTTTTCTCCTTCACTTACGAGGCTTAGTTTGGCTGGATATAAAATTATGGGTCAAAAATTATTTTCTTTAAGAATGTTGAATATTGGCCCCCACTCTCTTCTGGCTTGTAGGGTTTCCACAGAGAGATCCACTGTTAGTCTGATGGGCTTCCCTTTGTAGGTAACCTGACCTTTCTCTCTGGCTGCCCTTAACACTTTTTCCTTCTTTTTAACCTTGGAAAATCTGATGATTATATGTCTTGGGGTTGCTCTTCTCGAGGAGTATCTTTGTGGTGTTCTCTATATTTCCTGAATTTGAATACTGACCTGTCTTGTTAGGTTGTGGAAGTTCTCCTGGATAATATCCTGAAGTATGTTTTCTAACTTGGTTCCATTCTCCCCATCACTTTCAGGTACACTAATAAATCATAGGTCTTTTTACATAGTCCCATATTTCTTGGAGGCTTTGTTTGTTCTTTTTCATTCTTTTTTCTCTATTCTTGTGTTCACACTTTATTTCATTAAGTTGATCTTCAGTCTCTGATATCCTTTCTTCTGCTTGATCGATTTGGCTATTGATACTTGTGTATGCCTCAAGAAGTTCTCATGCTGTGTTTTTCAGCTCCAGCAGGTGATTTATGTTCTTCTCTAAACTGCTTATTCTAGTTAGCAATTCCTCTAACCTTTTATCAAGGTTCTTAGCTTTCTTGCATTGGGTTAGAACATGCTCCTTTAGCTCAGAGGAATTTGTTATTACCACCTTCTGAAGCCTACTTCTGTCAATTTGTCAAACTCAATCTCCATCCAGTTTTGTACCCTTGCTGGAGAGGAGTTACAGTCATCTGGAGGAGAAAAGGTATTCTGGTTTTTGGAATTTTCAACATTTCTGTACCCTTTTTTCCTCATCTTTGTGGATTTATCTACCTTTGATCTTTAAAACTAATGCCCTTTGAATGGGGTTTTTCTGTGGGCATCCTTTTTGTTGATGTTGATGTTACTGCTTTCTGTGTGTTAGTTTTCACTCTAACAGTCAGGCCCCTCTTCTGCAGGTCTGCTGGAGTTTGCTGGAGGTCCACTCAGACCCTGTTTGCCTGGGTATCATCAGTGGAGGCTGCAGAACAGCAAAGATTGCTTCCTGCTCCTTCCTCTGGTAGCTTCATCCCAGAGCGGCACCTGCCAGATGTCAGCTGGAGCTCTTCTGTATGAGGTGTCTGTTGACCCCTGCTGGAAGGTGTCTCCTTGTCAGGAGGCATGAGGGTCAGGGACCCCCTTATCCCTTAGCAGAGCTGGAATGCTGTGCTGGGAGATCCACTGCTCTCTTCAGAGTTAGCAGGCAGAACGTTTAAGTCTGCTGAAGCTGTACCCACTGCTGCCCCTTCCCCTAGGTGCTCTGTCCCAGGGAGATGGGAGTTTTATCTATCAGCCCCTGACTGAGGCTGCTGCCTTTCTTTTAGAGATGGGCTGCCCAGAGAGGAGGAATCTAGAGAAGTAGGGCTGCCCAGAGAGGAGGAATCTAGAGAAGTAGTCTGGCCCCAGGTACTTTGCCATGCTGTGGTGAGTTCTGCAGTCAGAGTTTACACTGTAAGGGGAAAACCACCTACTCAAGCCTCAGTAATGGTGTACTCCCCTACCCCAACAAGCTCAATCATCCCAGGTTGACTTCAGACTGCTGTGCTGGCAGCGGGAGTTTCAAGCCAGTGGATCCTAGCTTGCCCGACTCTGTGCGAATGGGACCCGCTGGGTGAGACCACTTGGCTTCCTAGCTTCAGCCCCCTTTCCAGGAGAGTGAACAGTTCTGTCTCAATGGGGTTCCAGGCACTGCTGGTGTATTAAAAAAACTCCTGCACCTGTTTATCTGCCCAGAGAGCTGCCCAGTTTTGTGCTTGAAACCCAGGGCCCTGGTGGTGTAGGCACACGAGGGAATCTCCTGGTCTGTGGGTGGAAAAACCATGGAAAAAGCATAGTATCTGGGCTGGATAGCACAGTCCCTCACAGTAGAGTCCCTCAGGGCTTCCCTTGGCTAGGAGAGGGAGGTCCATGACCCTTTGTACTTTCTGGGTGAGGTGATACCCCACCCTGCTTCTGCTCCCCCTCCATGGGCTGCACCCACTGTCTAACCAGTCCCCATGAGATAAACCAGGTACCTCAGTTGGAAATGCAGAAATCACCCACCTTCTGCATTGGTCTCGCTGGGAGCTGCAGACTGAAGCTGTTCCTATTCAGCCATCTTGCTTTAGTTTTCTATTGCTGCCATAACTAATTGTCTCCATCTTAGCAGCTGAAAACGACACCCATTTATTAACTCACAGTTCTGCAGGTCAGAGTCCTGTAGGCTTGGCTGTTTTCTCTGCCCTGAGTCTCATCAGATTGACAGCAAGGGGCTAACAAGGCTGTATTCCCTTTCGAAAATTTTGGAGATAGATGTGTGTCTTTGTTCATCGAGGTTATTCGCTGAATTCAGTTCCCATGGTTGTAGCAATGAGATCTCCATTCCCTTTCTGGCAGTCAGCCCAAGGTGGCCTTTGCTCCTAGATGCTGCTTGTATCCCTCAATCTTTCCAGGTGGCCCCTCCACCCACAGCAGGTAGGGTCCAGGTCCGTCTTTTGCTTTAGATCTTTCCTCCTTACTCTTCTTACTCCAGTCACATTTCTCTCACTCCAGCCAGAGACATTTCTCTAATTTTAGTGGGTTCTACTCCCTGGTTTAAGGTCTGCTATCTTAATTACATCTGCCAAATTTCATCACAGCAGTACCCAGGTTAATATTTCATTGAATTACTGGGAAATAGGAATAGTGAAGGATTACCACAGCCTAGGAAGTATTGAATGATATGATTCCTGTGATATCTTTGACTTCATGTCATCCCTCTTTCCCTTTTAGTATTTAGACTCCAAGTCAGTATGGCCTCCTTGCTATTTTCTCCAACTGACCAAACCTACATCCACTTGAAGGCCTTGACACCTCATGTTTCCTCTGCCAGAACATCCTTGCCCGAGGCCTTTCCATGGCCCACTCTCTCACTAAGTTGGCTGAGTCCTCTGGGAAGCAGACTCCAAGGCAGTGTTAGGAAAGCTGGAGATTTATCAGAGGTAAGGCCTGTGAAAGATAAAGGGGAGAAGGGACAGGAGTGGGCAGGGTGGGCCTTCAGACCACAGTGCAGGTCTGACATCCTTGCAGGGAGAGGAGGGGATAGGAGGATTGGATGAAGAGCCTCAGATTTCCATGCGTACTGCATTGAAAAAGTGTCAGCCAGCCCGGCAGGGAGCTTTTGCCACAGAGATTGCCTGTGGAAGAGTCCCACGCTGCCTGGAAAATGGCAAGCCCTTTTATTATTGTGCTCCATCACTGGCTGAGGATTACCCAGGAAGCATGTGGCCTCCACTCAAAAGCTGAGGTAGAAACGACCAAATGTCCATCAGCAGATGAGTGGATGGACAAAACATAGTGTGCACTTTCAGTAGAATATTACCCAGCCATGAAAAGGAGTAAAGTATGGACGCAGGCTACCACATGGATGAACATTGAGAACACTGTGCTCCGTGAAATAAAACAGTCACAAAAGGACAAATATTGTATGCTTCTCTTATGGTAAATATTTAGAACAGGTAAATCCATAGAGACAGAATGTAGATTAGAAGGTCCGAGGCTTGCAGAAGGAAGGAATGGGAAGTTATCATTTAATTTAATTTAATTTAATCCCCATGGCTGCCATGCTCACTGCCTCAGGTCTCTGCCACAATGGCAACTGAGCAGTGAGTCCTTTAATAGTAAATTACATCCAAGAGGAAGGCCTGTCCTTCTGAGTCAAGTTAATTTTTCTCCATTGCACTTAAAACCTTCTGACTTATATATTTACCTGTTTATTTTCTGCTTCCCCAATAGACCATGAGCACCATGAGATTAGAGCATCCATCTGTAGACTCACAGAGCAAGAAGCGTGACTGCCCCAATCTTGAATGGATGAGTAAGTAAGTGAACTACCTGCTGATTCATTCATCGGACAATAGCCGATCTCAGGCAATTACAACGTGTCTTGTGTTATTTAGACTTTCCATTGATAAATTACTATAGGCAGAGTTCAGACAGCTCTTCCTAATTAGAGAATAACCTGTCTTTTGGAAAGCTACTTTGTTTGTTTTTCGGTCTGTGAATTGAATTCTCAGGGGATCATCACAGGAAAGGAGATCTCTCTGGTGTAACTTTTGTACTGAATCTGCACTGGACGTTGCTGAGCTCTGTCCCAATGGAAGAAGAAGGTCTCAGGAATGAGGAAGCATGCAGCATGTTCAGGCTGGGTGTGACTTCTGTTCAGGAATGTAGGGGGTGCAATAAGAAGACAGTGTATCAGAAACGAGAGTTGGCACAGATGAAAGCTCTGTTGGAAAGTGTTGGAAGAGAGGGAGCATCTGTGTTTGAAGCCAAGGAGGAAGGAGGGCACATAGAATGGTTCATGTTGGAGAGAAGGAGAGAGACTGAAAGCACTTTTCTGCCTACAGAATTTTTTTTTTTAATAGGAAGCCATGACCTTGAGCATGGTTGGAGAGAAGTCTGTGGACTACTGAGGTGCTTAGATGATATGGAAAAGATATTGCGAGACCTGGAACCAGCTAGGTCACAGATAGGGAGTGAATAGGTGTCAATGGTGATGGACCATAATTCTGTCCAGGAAAAATTAATTGTCATTATTTATGATAAGTCCTCATTCCAGACCACTGTGGACAGTAGATAAAGGGAGAATGTGTGTCTTTCTAGGGAACTTTCGTTTCTTTTTGTCTTAGTTAATTCTCTTCTTCCAACACCTCTATTCTTCTTCTTCATCCCATCCCTGCAATAAAATCTGAGCAGTTTGATGCCCATATCTCAAAATGCAATCCTAAAGTCAAAGAGAGAAGGGGTGTTCCATAGGGGGATAGCTGTAAAGAGAAGGTGAGTCTGGAGGCGCCATCCTTCTCCCATCAACTACAAAACTCCACCTAGTAAACTCCAAACTTGTAAATTCCATTCAGCTTGCAAGATCCAGGAGTAGTACCCCCAAGCAATTATAATGGAAAAGATTAACAAGTAATCCAGGGAACTGAGAGTCAAACAAAAAAGGTAAGTTAAATAAAACTTATAAGGCCTGTGGGAGAAAGCTAGCAAAGAAAGGGTCCTCTGGAATTAGGTCCAGAAAATGGTCAGGGTGTTTCTGTGGGTACTGGTTCAAGAAAAGATGAACAGAGGGCAGTGTTGTTTGGAAGAGCAAGTCATTGGTGCAAGATGAATAAGCCCGGTGTGGTGGGGTCCTGCAGTCCCTTTCATCTCAGTAAGTCCCTGTCACATCTCCATCCTCCTTCCATGTCCTGTGCTGCTATAGTTCAACTTCGAGGTTGGAGAACTAGAACCACAGTTCTCTTGGAGAGCTGGGGTATTGTAAACATTCACCTTGCATCTGTCTCTCCCTCCTCAATTCCATTTTGCACATTGCTCCCGGTGTGCTCCTCCTAAAGCCTGTGTCTTGCATTATTACTATAATCTCCCTCCTTCCCCACCTCTACAGACTCCCCTTTTCTACTGAGCACCGTCCACATGAAGTGTAGGGCATTCAAGGTTCTTTGTGCCCTTGACCAAGTCTCCAGTCTTGCCTTTGCACACCTATTCAGAAGATTTGGAATTCACTGAATAGAGTCAACTGATGCTCTCCTTGATAATTTTCCTTTTATTATTCCAGGCATCATTCTGTCTGCTGCTTCCCATCTATGACAATTTAAATCCAATTATTCTTTCTTTAATGCTTAATTCAAATGGCACCACCACCCCAAAAGCCTCCTCTGATCACCACTCCACCTTTCTATGGCAGATTTAACAATTACCTTATATCATGGGGACCCGTAATAGTGGGTGAGAAGAGACCATATGAGTGGCGTTTTCATCTTCACCTCAACTTCAGCCAGGGCTGCCTGGCTTTTGGCTGGTTAAAATTTTGGGATCTGTTGAAGGACTTTGAGAAACAGTTCTACTGCTTACCGATATATTGAAAACCACTCATGTATAGAATGCCACTTCCTACAAAGAAACAGGCAAACACAAAACACATCATTCCACTGGCTTAAAGCTGCTTTCCTGTAAGGCTTTATAATGCTGGTTTTTCTTCTACGTGCCCTTATCTCATCAGGTTGGCCAAGGCACAGCCAGCTGATGGATGTCAGTCTGGAAGCACCATTAAGAATAGAGTGAATAGCATCAGCCCTTCCATTCTGTCCATCCTTGTTCCCTTTGAATCCCCTTGAATTGCCATAAGGGCCACACGTGTGTGGCTTGCTCTCTCAGGGGCGCTGAGTCAAGTATTCCACCCCATACGCTTTCTGGTGCCTTTGGAACCAACAGCGTCCTCTAATTAAAGGCAGTGGGTGGTGTGATGACAGGATTAGTATCAGTGTCTGGCTTCCCTAAGGACCAGGGAACACTGTGGCCCAAGTTTTCCCATCTGTGTAACGGGATTGTTCATATGTTTGCGTATCTAGGGGTAAAATCTAAAAGGGGGTGGCGCTTACTTTCTCTGGCTTGCATCTGCTCTGTTTCGGGAAAATCGTGGCGAGGAGCCCCACAGGAAGTGTGTGACTGTTTTGCTTCATTGAAAATATAGAGTGCTATGGCTTTAAATACATTGGTATTCTGCCCCTGGCTTCACTGCAGAATGAACAACAATGATGTTCTGCTAAACATCAATTCCAGACGTTTTAGGAAGGGCTCAGCAGTTTCGTGAGAATGAAGCTGTATTTCTCAAGTGTAATGAGCCAAAAACATCTTGTTTTTATGCAGCACTAGTACAGACCCATGCCCTGGACCTGTAAATGCCTTTTCCGTTCATTGTAGGCTTGGAAGGCACAGGGTATTCACTCAGCCTTATCAGCACAAATGTAAAAGGAACATTCTGGCTCAGAGAACTCAGGAGAAATGAATATCAGGGACACAGCTTTTGCCAACTAATTATGGACTGAATGTTCAATCCAGGGTTTGCAATGTGCTGCTACCGAGTGCCTGCCCCACCAAGAAAAGGGTTTAAAAATGGTCAACTCAGCATAAATTATTTTACAAATCCAATATTTATTTTATCTTGTATGTACAAAAAGTAAACTCCAAGTGAACATCAAATCAAATCTAATCCTTCTGGCCACATGGACAGGTTGTTCTTTATCTCATAGTTACAATGAATCATATAAACTGTAGCCTGCCACCACCATGACACAGCTGTGACACAGAAGGAATGTGCTATTTGCCTATCTGAGGAATGTTAAATAGAGAAAAATAGATCATAAAGCAACCTGGAGGTCAGAGGGTTCTGAGATAATCCCTCTGCTAAAAAACATCTGAACAGCGAATGTCCAATCTGTAATAAAATAGTTAAAGGTCTGCGTCCACTTCTACTTGGCCAACCCAGCACAAGAAATCTAACAGCACTTTGTAATCATTTGGCTTTTCTAATTTTCCCAGAGGACATGGGCCACTGACATATAAGGAAAAAACAAAACAAAAAAAAAACGAAAAATGATTAAGTTGTGTGATCCCTAACCTGCGAGTTCAGAGGAAGATTTTGCAGGGCACCATTATTTCCATAGGAGATTCTGGTAACAGAGATGTCATTTCAAATGTAACATAGCAATGGTGTGTTAGGAGCAACCCATAATGAAATGAATCAGCTGATTTGTGGCAAAACAGACATACCTTGGGTAAGAAATGAAACCAACAATAACATCACACATGCGAAGATTTTTTTAAAATAAATTGAGCTATACAGTTTTATTCTTTTTGCTAAACTGAGTTATTAAAAGGCTTCTTAAGAAACTTAACATCTTTGCACAACTGTGTCACTCAGGTGATCTATCTACAGGTTTGTTATAAACCAGTAAGCATCCTGAGTCCATTTCTTTGCCTGGTGCTTGCATACACAGTTTTCTCGGAAGGAGGCAATAGTTTCATTAGCATAACTGAAGAGAGAAATCAACTTGTTCTGGTCGCCAAATGTCTTGTGTATATTTTAAAATATAACGTGAGAAAAAGAAGAATCTGTAGTTTGTAAAACTACTATCATTTTAGCATAAGTTTAGTGCTGACCTTTTCAGATCAATCATAAATAATAAATTCTCTCAAGAGAAATATTTCTAACAGAAATGGGAAAGATGTGAACTAAAGCTATAACCCCTGTACCCTAAATATCAGCCACTTTGGGCTTAGCACTCTTTTGGGGGGTGGTGATAATACTGCATTAGAGCACATATGAATATATACCTTAGTTTACACAGACAGAATATATGACAGTTTTGAGTGATATACATTTGCTTGCTGTATCATTTCTAATATTATAAGTACAGTCATTATACAAAATTTTTTGAGCAATGATAGTGACCTATCATACATGCAGCTTATGCCTTTCTGTGGCAGGATGAACATCAATTTATAAAAATCTTGTGACAAGTTGGAATTCAGCTATAGATCAATTACAGATTGCTCACTGGACAATCAAGGAAATTATTAGAAAACAGTTTTCACCACTAGAAATTCATCCACATGGACATCCACCTAAATATCCAGAAGGTCATCCCCACTTTCGTCACTCTCCACAGTCAGCTGCCGGGTCCACCACTTCTTAACTTCAGAACCGCAGGAAGCCGCGTCAGTCATGGGGTTCATTTTGCACACGACAGATTTCATGGTTGTCCTCCCTCCAAACCGTAAGTTGACTGAGGACACTGAATGGCTTATTGGTTTTGGTGCTGTGGGATTAATGAGTCCTATGAGCCACTTGGTAGTGCTCCGCCCTATTGTACTCATTCCTAAAAACCCATGAGATTCCCATCAGTGATACTTTTGGCTAACATGTTCTATCCACAGACGCTAAGTAAACATCCTTTTCAGGACTTGATTCTTTATGTTCACGATAGATTTTTTTTTTTTTTTAATTATGCTCGTGGACAACTCATGATGCCACTTGGGGAAAAAAAAGTGCTGTTCACCCCTTTCATTTTGAAATAATTACAAAAACTAGAAAATGGCTAAAAATTCCAATTTGGGAACTATTAAGTGTCATAGAAACCTGTGCATTCGTTAGTATATGCAATAAAGAAAAAAACAAAAAGGAAGGAGAGTGTGACCCACAGTGAAGGTGAGGAGGGATGCAGTGAGGGCATGGGAGGAAAGGTACGGTTCTGGGGCCTCACAGTCATGGTCCTGGGACCCACCTCTGTAACCTGTGGACATGAAGCTATGGGCAACTTCATCTCTCTGAATCCAAGTTTCCTCCATTGTAAGATGAAGACAATGAAAATGTCCTAATTACACTATTGTCAGGATTAAAACAGGTTACATGAGATGACTTAAGAAAGTGCATAGCATGACACCTGGTGACATTGTTGCTGCCCCCTTAAAATACTATTTTTCTTCCCCTCTGCCTCCTCAAACTCAGCCTGACCCCAAGAGCATGTCTATTTCACGATCACAGTTTTTGGTGGGGACCACCTAGGCATGGACCAGTGGAAGTTGTTTTTTTTTTTTTTTTTTTTTTTTTTTTTTGAGACAGGTTCTCTCGCTCTCTCTCTCACCCAGACTGGAGTGCAGTGGCACAATCTTGGTTCACCGCAACCTCTGCCTCCCAGGCTCAAGCGATTCTCCTGCCTCAGCCTCCCAAGTAGCTGGGATTACAGGTACGTACCACTACCGGTCAGCTAATTTTTGTATTTTTAGTAGAGACAGGGTTTCACCACGTTGGCCAGGCTGGTCTTGAACTCCAGACCTCAAATGATCCACCTGCCTTGGCCTCCCAAAGTGCTGGGATCACAGGGGTGAACCACTGCACCTGGCCCAATGGAAGTACTTTTGACAGCATCATTTCTTTTGTCCATTTAAATGAATACCAAGGACTGTGCATTCTCCCCAGGTCACCTCTCCTATCTGTCCCTGCAGCATCTGGCCCCCAGCTCTGTCCATGCCCTTGTTGCCTCATGCTCACACAGTGGTAACTTCCTCCAGCTTGTAACCTGCCTCCAGCCTCTGCTGTGGACACTTCGTCCTTTGCTGCCAAATCAACTTCCTAAAGCATAGATTCCAAAAATCACATACTGCTCAGAGATCTTTGCTAGCTCCTAATTGCCTCCAGGATACAATTGAACCTAGTCAGCTTGTAATTGAAGGCTTTTTGTGACCTGGTACCACCATCTCCTTTGTCTTGATGCTGTCATCCTCTGCTGTGTTTGAATCAGGAGGAACCTACATCTTCTCTGATCTCTGAAAAATAAATTCTTGAATATGAAAGGGGATACTTTCCTTGGTGGTAGTCCCAGTGAAGATCCACGGAACATCGTCAGCCTCAAAATGTAAGCTGTGCTGTCATCTGCTTTGTGGAACACATATGCTACACATCTAACTTCGATTGGGCTGACGTTGGGGCACAGTTAAAGATCATTATAAAGCTCCTGCTTTAGCATGAAGTTAGTTATCTATAGAGAAAAACATGTACAAGGACACTGGGCTGTGGGGAGCATTGCTCTCCCTCCATTCCTGAGTGCTTTTAATGGGATTATCCTGGCTGTCCAAAACCCTATACAGAAGAAGCAGCTCACAGAAGAAAATTCTCTGACTGAATCAGTAAAATATGGAAAATAATGGGTTTATTAAAGGAAAGGATTGAATGAGAGAACACAAGTAATGCACTTAGAAGAGTGACTGGCATACAGTGAGTACCCTGGTTTTTTGTTGTTTTGTTACTGTACGGAGGTAAAGCAGCTTGCCTAAAGCCAGTGACCAGCTCAGCTGCAAAGTGTTCTGAGACAAATAGGGGGCCTGTCCCTTTTTTGAGAACTTGGTGGCGTTTTCTGAATGAGTGCATCTGCCCACTCCCTCTTCAATTAAATACATTTTGCCCATGTTTGGGCATGCCTTGAGGCACACAGAAAGCCCTTGGAAATCTCTCCCTCTTTCTGAATCTTAGCTTTTTCTTAGGTGCTGGCTTCTCAGCCACAATAGCCTGAAATGTACCCAGAAAATGAGGGCTAATGTAAGTCATATTTAGAGAAGTTATTCTTGGGGGCAATGTTTTTGACAACACTATATTTTTCATTATGTTGCTGTCTGTAAACAACTGTAGATGCAGACTTGCATTTTGAAAGGCAAGACCCAAAACACACAGAGTAAATACCTCTCAAATGCCTCGATCGCTGGAGAAATGCCTGGATGTACCTACCTGAGGGCAGACGCCACTGCCCAAACTTCCTCTGGGGTTTCCCTGCGTCGGCGGCATCTTGCCGACTTCCTCCTCGATCCGACAGTGTGGGGCTCAGGAGCTGCTGCTGGCTGCTTGTCTGCATGGGAGGAGAAGCATGCAGTTACCGTCTTTCTCAACCTTGTGCTCTCCTCCTTTTACTATAAGAAAGGAAGACACATGGCAGGAGGACAAGTGGGAAGAACAACATGGACTCAGAATGTCCACAAGGGGGAAAAGCGAACATGGGTATAAAGGGTCACAGAAGCAAAAGAGCAATCACTGCACGTCGTGCTGAAGGGGACACCACTCTTCCCAGGAAACCCCCACTGCCTCATTCCCCTCCATGCCTGAGAATGTCATTGCTTCCCTTCATATCTTTGCTGGCAAATCAGGGGGCAAGGATGGGACACTGAAGGAAGGAAGGTGGGGCAGTGGGGACCGGCTGGACGGGGGCAGTCTACTTTCACCAGCCTGGAGATCCACACTTAGAGCTTCAGGGAAAGAGTTCTCTTCAGGCAAAGCTGTATGAAGGGCCCTGGCGGAGGATGGAGCCGGTAACAATCTAAGCTAAAGTCAAAGAGAGATGCCAAGACTTCCCACACATTTCACCTGTTCTCGGGTTCACCTGTCACCTCTCCCTTTCCTAACAAAAGCCTTGGTCTTCACATCTCTTCGATATCCCCGCTTGGTTTTTTTGTTTGTGTGTGTGTGTGTTTGTGTGTGTGTGTTTGTCACCTCTTAGGCTTTTTCATCGAGAAAACAGAGGCCTCTACAATCGTCACTTTCCCCGGCCTCATTGGCCCTGTCTCACTGTCTTTCCTGACCTCAGCCTGCCTCCCTCCCCTATGCGAGACATTGCCAACCATTTTCAGGGTGACCAGTGGCAAGGCCACTGTAGATGCCTCCCCTTGCCCCTTGGTTGACTAACTCCACAGAAATCCCTGCAGTCGGTGGCAGATAATTTCTAAAGGCTGGGGAGCCCGAAACATGAAATCTACTGAAAACTGGGCTATGGCACCAGTGGGCCTCCTGGAGCACCCTGCTGGGCCATGGAGCCTTAGGCTTCCAAAGGTACTCCCGGCCCCTGGCTGCGGTGCTGCACATCACGGAGCCTGGTGCTCTTGGGGCTCTGCACAGAGTACAGGATCAGCTCCACGTTGTTAACCTCAAATTGTAACTGCTGCCTCATAAAGGGGCAGGTCCTCCCAGGCAGCTGCTTCTCATAGCACAGGACTCTCCAGGACGCTGATAACTCCCTCTACTTTTTAAAATAGACACATACATCGAGTTTGAAAATGAAAATATGCCGTGACCTAATAAATAGAAACTCCTCAAGCCAACTGTCCTGAATTCCATATGTTCTTCTGATACCCAACCAAGAAAGGATCCATCTTCAATGAGTCTGATTAAGGAGGTTGAAAGCCAATTACAAACATTTTCACTGATTCTACCACAAATTTCTATGACTTTAGTGAGGACAGGAAAACATTTAGGGCAGAGTTTCATGTAAACCATACTCCATGTAATATTTCCAGATTCAAATGCAGCCCTTAGATCTGATGTTAACTCTTTAGGCGAAAATAAAACTACAGAATTATAAAGTTCAGGGCATTAACTGTTTTTTGGCATTCATATGAATCAGAATATTTTTAAATAACCTCAACTGCATCCAAGATGACAAAGACACAGACGTAATCTGGATCAATGGATTTCCATTGTCTTTTTTTTTTTTTTAAATGAAAATATTCCTATTAGAAATATTGTCACCTTGTTTGAATGATGTGACCAGCACCCATTTTATTTATTTTTATTAAAAGAAAGAAGCCCACGGAGTGTCCTGGATGGAGGACGCCTCGTGCCCATACCTCGGGTTGCATGCTGTTGTCCTGACTGTTGGCGTTCGTGTCTTCACTGGGCTGGGTGGTCTCGATGCTGGGCGGGTTCAGAAACCGGCTCAGCTCTTGCTGCTGACTCTCTCTCAGGCTGTGGATGATACTGCACGACTGCTGCTGTTTCTACGGAAATGCGATTGTTTGTTTAGTAAAATAAGCCCAGCGTCCCACCTGCCCCACTGCCACACAAATCATATTTTCTTCTCCCCTCTCCTAAGACCTGCATGATTGGTGACCTCTTAGGAATTTCCAGGTAAAGATCCTGAACTAATTTCAATGTTCAGTTAAGGTAGGCTGATGCAAAGGTGGGCTTAGAGAAGTATATATTGACTTCCCAGTCCATTTTCATTTGTGTAACAATTGGAATAGCGATGGTCATGGATGCTTGTGTTTTATTTATGTTTGTTTTCTTTTTGTTGTTGGTGTTTTCTGTTTTTTTGTTTTTTGTTGTTTTGAGATAGGATCTCACTATGTCCCGTAGATTAGAGTTCAGTGGTGTGATTATTATAGCTCACTGTGACCTTAAACTCCTAGGCTCAAGCTATGCTCCTGCCTCAGCCTCCTGAGAAGCTGAGACTAAAAGTGTGCATGACTGTGGCCGGCTAATTAATTATTATTATTATTATTTTTTCCCAGAGAGGAGGTCTCACTCTGTTGCCCAAGCTAGTCTCAAACTTCTGGTCTTAAGCGATCCTCCTGCCTCAGTCTCCCAATGTGCTGGGATTACAGGCATGAGACACTGTGCCCAGCTTGTATCTTATTTAAAATTACTAATGTAGCTATTCTATTTTTCTCCTCTTATTTTATTCTAGGCTCATTAAGCCAATACAACCCCAACCCCTTTCCCACTTTCCTACAAATTGTAAGAGGCAAAGTGCCTCGGGTGGATGAGAAAACCTTTGTGCTTGTCTTGGTTCTAAAGTTTCCAGGCCAATCCAGGAGACCAATCAGTCTTGGCATATACTAAAGCCAGGGCTCCTTGTGCCCTCTCAGAGCTAGAGGAGGACAGATTGATCCCTGGTGCTAACATAGCTACAGTGGCTACAATGGCCAGCAGTGACGGGACATCACTGGGCAGCTGGCCTTGCTATAGGAGGTTGAGTTGTATCTTTTCTCTGGGAACCTTTTCTCTTCCAATAGAAATACGTGTTTCTGCAATTGATGTTGTTGCTCTGAGGAAGAGGATTGAAACAATCGCTGTTACATATAAATGTTTAGTGATTGCTTTGGGTTTTTTTACCCGTCTGTGAAACATGCCAAAAGCATTCATAAAGGTAATTATCTCATAGAAACATTCACTGTAAACACAGTATATGCCAATGCAGTATACATTCATTAATTTATGAGTTAGAGAATCTTATAGGCTTATAATTCAGGAAGCCTATAAGATCAGCATTAATCTTGAGAGGTGGTCTTTTCAGAATAAACAACATTATCACAGTTTGTTGAAATTTTTAGCAACAATTTAAAGTAGTTTTGCAAATTCAACACGTGGAAAATTCTAGAATTTTGTACAGTGGAGTTTAATAAATGGACATCATATTTTAATATCAATAAACTTTTTTTTTTTTTTTGAGACGGAGTCTCACTGTGTCACCCAGGCTAGAGTGCAGTGGCACGATCTCAGCTCACTGCAACTTCTACCTCCCAGGTTCAAGTGATTCTCATGCCTCAACCTCCTGAGTAGTAGGGATTACAGGCATGTGTGCCATGCCTGGTTAATTTTTATATTTTTAGTAGAGATGGGATTTCGCCATGTTGGCAGGTTGGTCTCCAACTCCTGGCCTCAAGTGAGTTGAGCCCCCGCCTTGACCTCCCAAAGTGCTGGGATTACAGGTATGAGCCACCATGCCTGGCCAATAAACTGCTTTTTAAGTCTTCATGTCATATTATAAAAATGGGATTCCCTGGAAACTCCTAATGGACTCTGCTACAGAGGGCAGGGCTGACTGTGGACCAGAGTGAAAGTCTGCATCAAGATCTGACCACTGTAAGTGGAGGCAGTGGACATAGTGTAAAGGGATAGAAGGCCAATCAGAGAAGGAGCTAATCCCATGTTCATGAAGCTCTGTGTGCATGTGTGCAGTTAGTTCACTTACAGCTCTGATGCGCTTCAGGCACTTCTTGAGCCACATGCGGATGGTCTGCTTGGCCACCTCCTCCTCTATGGTGTACTCCAGCTGCTCCCTCGCCAGGAGCTCCTCCAGCTGCAAGCTCTTCCGGATGTCCACGGACCGGTATGAAAGCATGCTGGTGGGGGAAACACACCCGCAATCGCAGTTCTGATTTACCTGAGATTTACACCCTTAGATATGTCAAAATCCAGAGAGGACATCACTCCGTCCAACGAGTCTAGCGTTTGATGCCACCCCTCACCACCCGTGTGTCTTGGGCTGGTCCTGTCACCTCTCTCTGTCTCCCTTTCCTCGTCTGTAAAATAAAGATAGTCCTAGTAACTCCTTTATTTAATGACTAAGTAAGTTAATATCTGTGAGGCTGTTATAGCAGTGCCATCTAAGTGCCTGTAAAACAAAAGATCCAGGCTAGGTAAAGACTCAAGATTTTCTCTGCAGAAGGGAGACTGTGCCTCGCATACTTTCTTCACACTTAACCCCACATGGTGATGGTTAATATGCTCGGCTGTGCATCACACCTCCCTACCCACTGCATTCCATTTCCCTCTCTGTTTATCTCATTCATCCTTCTGTATCTTCCTTATTAATTTTTGTTTGTTTGTTTGTTTGAGATGGAGCTTCGCTCTTGTTGCCCAGGCTGGAGTGTAATGGTGCGATCTCAGCTCGCTGCAACCTCCGCCTCCTGGGTTCAAGCATTTCTCCTGCCTCAGCCTCCCAAGTAGCTGGGATTACAGGTATGTGCCACCATGCCCAGCTAATATTGTATTTTTAGTAGAGACGAGGTTTCACCATGTTGGTCAGACTGGTCTTACACTCCTGACCTCAAATGATCTGCCTGCCTCAGCCTCCCAAAGAGCTGGGACTACACGTGTGAGCCACCACACCTGGCCTTCTTTATTAATTTTAGAGGCTACAAAACAAACCTAGGGTTGAGTATCCACTCCCATTTAACCCTTGACACACAACAGGCCCATGCAGTGGTAGATGAAGCCAGCACAGCAGATGTTTTGCATCGCGGGTCACGGGGCAGTAAGGCAGCTCCCAGGATGCCTGGACCGAGCAGTCCACCACCACAGGAGAAGACAGGCCCCCTTGGCAGTGTGATGCACCCAGGTGTAACCACAGGATTCCAGGTTATGGTTCAGACCTATGCACCCTGGTGCACCTGTGCGCTACCCGCTTCTGTGAGCTCATTTCCACCCTAGAGCCCAAAGCACAGCATGGAGGCTCTTGAGAGCACTGGTACATCGGACTTCTCTTCTTTGCTAAATCTCTTCCCACCACAGAGGGAACAAAATGAATTTTCTCTTCCTCTCTTCCCTGACTCATCAAGAATCTCATCAAAGCTTCATTGCTTTTATCTTCACTGTTTTTATCATATACTGGGCTAGGGGAATAAATAGGAAGGGGAGAAACAGCCTCACCATTGATTTTGCCTGGGTCTATTTTTATTAGATACACCAGTGTGTTCCAAAGAGGCTGAACATTAACTATGAATGACCACAGTATGCCTATCTGCCTCATGTCAACCTAAAAAAATTGGTCACTAGGAGGAAAGACTCAGAAACATTCTGACAGAGATGACATCCTTTGTGATTCATACGCATTTCTCCGTCCCATCTTTTTCTGCTTTTTAGCTTGTTCATGGAAGAACTGAATAGTGGGAGGTGAAATTGATAACTCATGAGAACTTTCCCCAGATTCTTCCTGTGCTGATCTGATTTTTTTTTTTTTCTTTTTTCAGTTTCTGGCCACAAGCATATTTCTGTACACCTGAGTTCTCCTGAAATTTGAGACACAACACAGTATCCCACACACTACTGGTAGGTACTGCTATGTGATTAAAATAGCTACTGCTAGTCAATCGCTCTTATTTTTTTCTGTGGCATGGACCCCTGTGGCAGTGCAGCTTATGGGACATTTCTTAAAATAATGCTTTAGATGCACAGAATGAAATACACAGTATTACAAAGGAAACCAATTATATTAAAATACAATTCTCAAATTACTTTAAAATGGCAGTGATATAGTAACATAAGTGCTTCTTTATTATTCCATTAAATAATACCATCTAGCAGAGCTCAAATGACTACCATAACTCAGAAGCACTGGTGAGCATAAATGATATTTTAAGATGTCAGCCAAGGCAGTCAGTTATGTAACCTGAAAATATCTATGATTTCTCCTGGTAACAAAGACATGGATGTTACTAATGTGACTGTGGTTTGTTGCCTACATTCATCATGGAAGAGAACGCCGCATTTCAAAGACCGATTAGTGAAAATAAAGATGTAATTGTTTCCCTTTGCAAGTCCAGGGGCCTCTGTTTTATCCATGGACTCCTGCTTAAGAAGCTGTTATGGGTTAAATATTTCCTCCCAAAGAAAGATGTGTTGGAGTCCTAACCTCTAGTACCTCAGAATGTAATGTTATTTGGAAAAAGAATATTGCAGATGTAGTAATTAAGTTAAAATGAGATCACAGTGGAGTAGGATGGACTCATAATGTAATATGACAGATGTTCTTATAAAAGGAGGAATTTGAACATAGATACACACACATACACACACACACACACAGAGAATGCCATGTGAAGATGGAGATCAGGCTGATGCTCCCACAAGCCAAGGAATGCCCAACATTGGCAGCATACCCCCCGCAGCCAGGGGAGAGGCTGGGCCAGATTCTCCCTCACAGGCCTCAGAAGGAACCAGCCCTGCAATACCTCCATCTCGGGCTTCCAGCATCCAGGACTTTAAGACCATATCTTTCTGTTGTTTAAGCCCCTCAGCTTAAGGTACCAAGTTACAGTAGCCCAAGGAAACAAATACAGAAGTCTCCCAGGGAGAAGAAAAGGCAGAGACTCCATTTGACCCTCTGTCCTGTCTGGGTGCTCATGAAATGTCTGGAAAATCTGGTGTTTTAGCCAATGGGGCAACCATCACAGAGCAGGTCAGGCGAATTCTTATCAGACCTGTGCAAGTGAGGTGCTCTGCACGTTAGTCCCAGCTTTGCCAGAGCCCTGTAACCACAAGCAAATCATTCAGCTCTTCCGGGCAGTTCCCACATCATAGGGAAGGGGTGGGACTGTGCTCTCCCAGATTCCTTCAACCTCTCCCCTCAGGGAGCACCTCAGTGGGCAGGGGCCCCTATGGGACGTCAGGGCACGGCTGCCCAGCCCTCCCATGTGAGGCACCTACTTGGAAATGATCACTGGAGGACAGCGGGAAAGGGCACTTAGCGCCTGGGACATGTGACCCTGGTTCACGACCACAGCAGATGTGGCATTTGGGTTGGAAACACACTGCAGAGGCCTTGAAGGCTGACGGCTGTAGTTTCTGGCCCGGGTTCAGCCCTGTGAAAGCCTGCCTTGTACCTCAGGACGTCGTGGAAGGTGACGTCACCGCCATTGTGGAGCCTCTCCATTTCGTAGCACATGTGCTTAAACAGGAGCTTGTCCTTGTCCAGGTCCACCTCCAGCCTCCCACGCAGCAGCCGCAGCAGGAACTTGACACGGAATGTGGGGATCACCCCCTGTGTGGCAGAGCACAAGCAGCAGCAAATCATCATCAGGCCTCAGTGATTCACTTGGGTTTCTCAAAAAAAAAAAAAAAAAAAAAAAAAAAAAAGGTGCTATTTCTCAAAAGCTAGCATAATTAGCACCAGATGTGAAGAAAGCTGGTCACCTCCTTGGAGCCTGGTGGAATTAAGTGCACTAAGAAGAGCACAGGATGGAAAACGGAGTGATAAATTTCTCTCTCTGGGATGTCACCACATTGCAGCATTTGGAGTGAGGCATGGGAAGCTCCCCCTCAGCCCCCCAGGACGCTGTTCTTGCTCTCACCAGGCTGATGCTCACGTGGCCTGTCTCACGGACTCCACCTCCAACGCATGCACTGAGTGGGTCATAATGCACTCACACAAGGTAATGGACAAGACACGGACATGTAATCCTCCTCTTCACTCAATCTGGATGCTAGGAATGTCTCAATGTTTATTGCAAGTTTTCCTGTCCTTAAAAGATAACTTGTGGTGGATCACGCCTGTAATCCCAGCACTTTGGGAGGCCAAGGCGGGTGGATCACTTGAGGTCAGGAGTTCGAGATCAGCCTGGCCAACATGGTGAAACCCATTCTCTACTAAAAATACAAAAATTACCCAGATGCAGTGGGGTGCGTGCCTATAGTCCCAGCTACTTGGGAGGCTGAGGCTGGAGAATCACTCGAACCCAGGAGGCAGAGGTTGCAGTTAGCCGAGATCGTACCACTGCACTCCAGCCTGGGGACAGAGTGGGACTCCATCTCAAAAAGAGAAAAAAAAGAGATAACTCCTTTTCATGTCTTCTTCAGGATTAGAAAAACTATATACAAGAGAATTTGGCCCCCAGCTCTGCCTTCTTCTGGGTCAGAACTGATCCAGACACTGAGAATCTAAGATGTATTGCTACCTCCCACGCAACACAAACCACCATGCCCCCCTGGGTGTATCTTTGAATGAAAGTGCTGGGCAGAACACTGGTGACCATGACTGCCTGCCAGTTACTGACATCTCAGTGTGCAGGGCAGTGTGCTCTTCATGTGTGTATTACATTAAAGCAGGGTGACAGTTATGGAGAGACAGGTGGGTCCTGAGGAGCTGAGAGTGAGCTCAGATCCCCTGCACGCAGGGCACACACTATCTTGAAAGCCCTCGAGACTGGAGCCTGGGTGGGCAGGGGGGTACCAAGAAGAGGGATGAAATCGGGGTGAGGGCACTGACGGGGCCCCTCATTTATGACGCCCATGCTGGCTCCTTGGTCTTTGTGCCCTTCATCAACTCTACTTGAACTATTTCCAGATCTCCCCCCAAATACTCTGGCAGAACCTTCCCTGTGTTGTTCAGACATGATGTCCCACAGCACCCCTCAGGCCTCCTTCATGGCCATTCCTGCTGGTGCAGCCCAACCCCAACTACTGTCTATAGTTTTAACTTCTGGAAATACTGCTACTAATACTACTATTATTTCACTTTTTATTATTTGTCTCCACCTATTAGAATGTAAACTCTGTGAGTATGGGAGCTGTTCCATCTTGTTCATTCTATAGCCTCAGTGCCTAGAACTGTGCCTGAGTGTTTGCTAGGATGAGGAAGAGAGAAGAGGAGGAGGAACAGGAGGAAGTGGAGGAGGAGGAGGTGGAGGGGGAAGATGGAGTAGATGGGGTGGATGAGGAAGAGGAGGAGGGGGTGGATAAGAAGAATGAGGAGGGGTGAAGGAGGAAGAGGAGGGGGTGGATGAGAAGGAGGAGGAGGGGGTGGAGGATGAGGAGTAGGAGGAAGGGCAGGAGGTGGAGGTTGATGACGGCAATGACAAGAAGAGGAAGAGCAAACTGCAGCTACTTTGGCTAATTTTAAGAAATCTTAGGTAAGCTTTATGGTTAAAACATTCAAATAGTTACTCAAATATAATCCAAAAAACACCTTCAGACAGCACTTAAATAAATCCTTTGTACTTTCAATTGGGATTGCTGCTTGAGTTTGAGGTGATCCTGAATTTGTAATATACTGTCCCTTTGGTAGTTTCAGTGTCACCTCTTTTTCTGGCCTGAGCCCAAGCTTGATTCCTAGAGTCCCTTTGGTTTCCTTTCCCTGCTGGTCTTCTGAAAGTCTGAAGAGGATGTTCATGGTTGAAGATGACATAAAGAGGAAGGACTCTCTCTCCCTTCCTAGAAGATTCTGCTGAACTGTAAATGATGACTTTCTGCAATGCACCATTTAAAAATTCAATCTATGTCATTGCCAGCCTCAAAACCATTTAAATGTTTGAGACATGTTGGTAAGTCTCTTTGAGGTGGGGCATGAAACAACAACCCACCCCCATACCTCTCTTTTATCATCCACCATGTTCCATATGATTTGAAAGTGGCGAAGATCATTGTAACTTAAAAGCTGGTCCTCCTCAGTGGAATAAAACAAGGAGAAATTCTCAACAATTATGGCTTTTAAAAAAAGAAAAATTCAGAAGTTAGACAATTATGCTAATCTGTCATATTTTAGAAAGAGTAAAACATCTATTATTAATAATGGATTCTATCACCTACATCATAAGCCAGATTTTTAAAGTGCTTTTAGTATGGTTTCCAAATTGGCATGTTTACACTTGGACTAAGCTATTTCTGCAGCTCCTGCCTTTCCAAAACATGAGGGTCATAAGCACAAACACACATTCTGTGTATAGAGATAGTCATGCCAGCTGGCTTTAACTCTTAGTTGAGAGTTCCAGGGCCATTTTTAAAGGTCAAATTGAGTTCTGGGTGGCCCCACAGCTGGGTGAATAAGGTGTACCTTTCAAAAACATAAATGTGACATTTCAAGGCTAGACAGTCCTCTCTGATATTTGTTCAACTCAGTCCATGAGAAGAGTTCTTTTGAAATTAATGATCATAATAAATGGTACAACTCTTAAAATTGCAGTCAACTGTCATTTACATGCGTTTCAAAGGTCTTTTCAGCTTCTGGATTGAGAGACAACAATTTATAATTAATGCCATGAAACACCCACCCCAAGCAATCTAAGATAATTGCTTGAAAATCATACATAATTATCTAAGTACCTGAGTTTAAAGAGTAAAAAGTATTCAACTAACATCACTTACCTACAAGCAGATTTAGCATGATGTAGGCAATGATGACATAAAATGAGCAGAAATACATAAGTGCCCCAGCATAGTTTCCACAGTCTGTTGCCCAGTATGTAAATTCATCCGGAGTACAAAAAGGAGGCTGAACCTTTGGGGCATTGGGGCAGAAGAAGGAGGAGAGGATAAGAGTAGAGAATAGGAATTTCTTTTAGCTGACTATAGTTAATGAATAGATTCCTAAACATATAGAATATAATTAACTTCAAAGTAAGCTTTCAAAAGCCACATACATTGGGTACATCATCTATAGCAAAAATAAAGAAGAATATTTCACTTATGCTATGCTGTTATCTTGTAGAATCCCAAGGTTACTGCCATTTTTAAAAACACAATGAAAATGAACTGATCTTCACTAGATACTCTTTCTGCCTCCGCCACCAGCCCCAAGTGATAAGTAGCCACTGTGATGCAAACTGCAGAAAATCAAATAAAAAGACATTTGCAAGTTTTTCTCTGACTGAAGTAATGGGTTAAGATTTGGGAATATACACTCTACAGGTATACATTGGAGACATTGCAGTTTCAGTTCCAGGCTGCTGCGATAAAGTGAATACTGCAATAAAACAAGTCCCACGCATGTTTTGGTTTCCCAGTGCATATGCAAGTCATGTTTGTACCATACTGTGGCTTATGAAGTGCCCAATGGCATTATGTCCAAAAAGGTACCGACCTTAATAAAAAGTATTTTTATTGCTAAGAAAAGCTAACAATCATCTGAACCTTCAGTGAGTTGTAATCTTCTGCTTGTGGTGGAGGGCCTTGCCTCAATGTTGACAGCTGCTGACTGAGCAGGGTGGTGGCTGCTGACAGTGGGGGTGGCTGTGGCAATTTCTTAAAACAAGACAACATGGAAGTTTATCGTATCAACTGACTCTTCCTTTCATGAAAGATTTTTCTGCAGCATATGTGCTGTTTGCTGGCATTTTACCCACAATAGAACTTCTTTCGAATTTGGAGTCAATCCTCTCAGACCCTGCTGCTGGTTTATCGAGTAATTTTATGTAACATTATAAATCCTTTGTTGTCATTATGACTATGTTCATAGCACCTTCAGCAAGAGTAGATTCCATTTCAAGAAACCACTCTAATCATCCATTAGGAGCAATCTTCATTCCAAGTTTGATCAGGAGACTGTGGCAATTTGGTCACGTCTTCAGGTTCCATTTCTAATTCTAGTTCTCTTGCTATGTCTACCAACCACATGTGCAGTGACTTCCTTCACTGAAGTCTTGAACCCCTCAAAGTCATCCATGATGACTGGAATCAACTTCTTCCAAATTCCTGTTAATGCTGATGATATTTTGACCTCCTTCCATGAATCATGAATGTTCCTAATGGCGTCTAGAATAGTGAATCCTTTCTAAAGGTTTTTCAATGTACTTTGCCCAGATTCATCAGAGGAATCACTATCTATCGCAGCTATTCGCCTTATGAAATCTATTTCTGAAATAATAAGACTTGAAAGTTGAAATGACTCCTTGATCCATGGACAGAATGGATGTTGTGTTAGCAGGCATGAAAACAACATTAATCTCCTTATACATCTCCTGGTACAGCTCTTGGTTGACCAGGTAGATGCATTGTTAATGAGCAGTCCTACTTTGAAAGGAATCTTTTCTTTCCTGAGCAGTAGGTCTCAAGAGTGGGCTTAAATATCCAGAAAACCATGCTGTAAACAGCTGTTCTTTCATCCAGGCTTTGTTGTTTCATTTATAGAGCACAGGCAAGGTAAATTTAGCGTAATTCTTAAGAGACTGTATTAGTCCATTATCACGCTGCTAATAAAGACATACCTGAGACTGGGTAATTTATAAAGAAAAGAGATTTATTGGACTCACAGTTCAGCAGGGATGGGGAGGCCTCAGGAGACTTATAATCATGGCAGAAGGGGAAGCAAACATGTCCTTCTTCACATGGTGGCAGCAAGAAGTACCAAGCAAATGGGGGGGAAGCCCCTTATAAAACCATCAGATCTCATGACAGCTATAGTGAGAACTCACTCAGTATCACAAGAACAGGGTGGAAGAAACAACCCCCCTGATTCAATTATCTCTGCCTGGTCCCTCCCATGACACAGGGAGATTAAGGGAACTACAATTCAAGATGAGATTTGGGTGGGGACACAGTCAAACCATAGCAGGGACCTAGGATTTTTGGAATGGTAAATGAGCATTGGCTTCCACTGAAAGTTACCAGCTGCATTAGTCCCTAACAACAGAGTCAGTCTGTCATTTGAAGCTTTGAAGCCAGGCACTGGCTTCTCCTTTCTAGCTATGAAAGTTCTAGAGGGCATCTTCTTCCAATAGAAGGATGTTGTGTCTACATTGAAAATCCATTGTTTAGTGAAGCCACCTTAATTAATTATTTTAGCTAGATCTTCTAGATAACTTGCCACAGCTTTTACATCAGCAGCACTTACACTTTTATATTATGGAGATGGCTTCTTTCTTTCCTTAAACATCATGGACCAAACTTTGCTAGCATCGAACATTTTTTTCTGCAGCATTCTCACCTCTCTCACCCTTCATAAATCTTAAGAGAGTAAGGGCCTACTTCTGCATTTGGCTTTAGCTTAAGGGCATGTTGTAGCTAGTCTGATCTTCTATTCAGACCGGTAAAACTTTCTCCATATCAGCAATAAGGCTATTCCTTATCAGTCATGTGTTCACTGGAGTAGCATTTTAATTCCCTTCAAGAACTTTTCCTTTGAATTAACAACTTGAGTAACTATTTGGTGCAAGGGACCTAGCTTTTGGGCTAACTTGGCTTTTGACATGCCATTCTCCGTAAGCTTAATCATTTCTAGCTTTTGATTTAAAGTGAGAGATGTGTGAATCTTCTTTTCACTTGAACACTTATAGGCCATTGTAGGGTTATTAATCAGCCTAATTTCAATATTGTTGTGTCTCAGGACATAGGGAGGCCCAAGAAAAGAGAGAAGGATTGGAGAAACAGTTCTTTGGTGCGGCAGTCAGAAGACATATGACATTTATCAATTAAATTCTCCATCTTATTGAGCATGGTTCATGGCACCCCTCAAAACAATTACAAAAGAAACATCAAAAGATCATTGATCACAGATCACCAAAACAGATATAATAATAATGAAAAAGTCTGAAATAGTGAGAATTACCGAAATGTGATAAAGAACCAGAAAGTGAGCAAACACATGCTATTAGAAAAATGGCCCTGATAGATCTCCTCAACACAAGATTGCCATAAACCTTCAATTTGTAGAAATGCAAAGTCTGCAAAAGGCAATAAGTGAAGCATAGTAAAACAAGATGTGCCTGTACATAGCAAATTCACATTCAAATTGTGTAAGGAGTGAGCCCCATTCCTGGAACACTGTTATGGGATGCTACGGAATAGCACAACACTTAAGTCATCAAAAACTCTCTCATTGTTTAGAGGCTCAATAAAACGCCAATGCCTCTGACAGCACTTTCTGGTTTTTCTCAGCCAGAGAAACTAGCTCTTTCTTCTTTAATCCCAGCATTCTGCTTGTATTTTTATTTAAGATTCGTTAAATTTTGCCTTGTGTTCTATTTGATTTGGCAAATTCTCCTTGTTAATTCATGCATGAAGTCCTAGTGCTCCTACTCTGTGCTAGGTTTGTGCCAAGTTTGGGGAGAGACTGGTAAGAAAGACATAGGCCCTGTCCCTTCTTCCTGCTGACAGTTGGATGCTGTGTAATCCAATATGGTGACCACTAGCTCCATGCAGCGATGTAAATTTAAATTTATGTTCATTAAAATGTAATAATATAAAATTAAAACTAAAATTCAGTTCCTCAGTTGTGTTAGTCATATTTTCAGTACCCCATAACCACATATGGCTAGTGGCTCCTGAATTGGACAGTGCAGATTTCCACCACTGCAGAACTTTTATAAGATAGCATTGGTCTGTCCTAGAGTGAGAAAGAGATAAAATAAATGAATGTAAGCCAATAATTCACTACAGCTGTGATACTTATTACAAAGGAGAACTACAGAGCAGCATAAGAACATATAGCTGGCTGTCTTAGCTGAAGGCAAAAGACCTGAAGGAATGGATGTTTAAACTGATACCAGGAGGATGATGCTTGGGGAAGACAGGGTATAGTAAGAAGGAAGTATAAAGTATACTTTATAGTATAAAGGAAGAGTAGCTCAGAGCCCTTGAGGTAAGCTCCCGGAGTATGCCTTGGAGTTGCTGAAGACCTAGCACCTAGCATATAGCTGAGGGGCAGTGAACTATCCACTGAATACATTAAATTAAAGGGCTCCCTGTTTGACTTTGATTACCAAAATATTAAAGATGGGAGGGAAAGAACAACACCCACAGAATGTATATTTGTTGAATGGAACTACAATAGCTCAGGTTGGGTTAATTGAGTATTTTGCCCTAAATATTAACGCATTGGAATGTATAACAATGCAATTTGATGGACTGAAGTGTCAGGATGTATATTTCATACACAAAGTCTTGATGCTAACAAGGATGATCCTGCCAACATTGGGTTGCAAGACTTTCACGCTGATGCTAAGTCTAAGCTTTGTTCGTGGTGAGGGATATTTACCATACAGTCGTGCATGATCTTGTTCCAGTCTTCACCTGTGACAATTCGGAACAGTACGGTAATAGCTTTGCCAGCCGAAGAAAAGTTTGCATGCCTAGTTTAAGAAAAAAAAAATTAACAGAATGTGAATAGAAGGGTTTGTCATGAAATAGCATAGTCTGCCACCACCAAAACAAGTGGAGGTTGTAGCAAATTTGGTTGCTAAGTTACCTTTTCCAAAGGTTATACCCTTTTATTCATTTGTCATTTATACTTGCCTCCAAATACAGCTGTCTGAACACTCAACTCTGGCATGACCACTAATTTACTGCCATTCATCTTGAATGACTAAGTAGGCAGGCTTTGGCAACTAAGTGATTCCTTCTCTCACTTGGAGGATGCTATAAAAGGTGGGGTAGCCATGTAGCTAATTCCTGCAACCAGACATACCGGTATATACTTTGTTGTATCAGGACTTAAAAAAAAAACAATGAGATGCATCCATAAAACTTGGGCAAATCATTGAAAACTGCTTTTCATATATTACAACCATTTGGGGGGCTCTAACTTCCCATATTTTCCTGAGAAAGAAACCCAAAGTTATCTTAAAATTGTTCCAACTAAAAATAGTATATCATTTTTGGCAATATGTAGACAGAAAAAGTGCTGGAATTGGGAGTGATGATTACTGAATGTTGGTGGAATTATGGATTCTTTTTGTTTTCTTTTATTTCTAAATTTTCTAAGGTTTTGAAATTAGACCTTTTCAGTTGAATAACCTTTTTCAACTGGAAAAATATCATTTAAAACTTGGCTATTTTATTTTAATTTCCAACAGATTACTTCCATTTCCCCTCTCCCAGACTTTAGTAGACAAAAAACATTTGTTTATTTAAAATTTTATTACTAAAAGGTTTGCCTGATAAATGAATAGAAAGATAAATATACACCAACCTGTTAATGTTCTCCCCATATTTCACAGTACCAAACAAAACAACTCCAGCAAAAGCGTAACACAGCAGCAAGAGGAACATGCCTACTATGATAAAGAAGCTCTTGTACATGCTGACGACCACTGTCAAGAGGAGCATCTTTAGCGTTACCTGTGGACCAGGGGTGGGAAGGAGAGAGAGAGAGAGAGAGAGAGAGAGACAGAGACAGAGAGATGGAGAGAGAGAGAGAGACAGAGAGAGAGAGAGAGAGAGAGAGAAGGGGGAGGGGGGAGAGAGAGAGGGGGAGAGAGAGAGAGAGAGAGAGAGAGAAGGAGGGAGGGAGGGAGAGAGAGAGAGGGAAGGCGGGAGAGAGTGGGAAGGGGAGAGAGAGAGTGGGAAGGAGAGAGAGAGAGACGGAGAGAGAGAGAGAGAGAGACGGAGAGAGAGAGAGAGAGAGAGAGGGGAAGGGGGGGAGAGAGAGAGAGAGAGAGAGAATATTCAATCCATTAAGCTATGGAAGACCTGGGTAGCAACTAATTTTTAAGCAGATTGGCTCAAAAGTGATTCTTAGGTATATCATTTGAAAGTTGCTTTCTATAAGGTATTAAATCTAAATATTCTTCAAAACCCACCAGGCATTGGGTGAATGTTATTCTTACTTCAAACATTTCAGCCTCTTCACACAAATTAATAAGAGTAACACTAAGCATTTTCATCTTCCATTTTCTCTTCTCCTGCTCCTCAATTCTCTATGATGAGGGCTACACATTTTTTACTGATAGCAAGTAAACTCAGGTTTCTTCCACAAATAGACTTTCACAGAAACAAACCTAAGCAATGGTATAATACTAAATAACTATAAAATATTAAATATATTGGTTATGTATACATATGGAATGTATATATGAAATAATGTTTATAATAAAAAAGGAAACAGCATTGTAAAAAATGAAAAATATATGTGGAGTATAACCATAAACATTAACAAATAATATTAAAAAATCTGGAATCCCATCCTAGCTAACATGGTGAAACCCTGTCTCTACTAAAAATACAAAAATTAGCTGGGTGTGGTGGTGCATGCCTGTAATCCCAGCTACTTGGGAGGCTGAGGCAGGAGAATCACTTGAACCTGGGAGGTGGAGAAAACAGTGAGCCAAGATCCCGCCACTGCACTCCAGCCTGGTGACAGAGCAAGACACTCTGTCTCAAAAAAAAAAAAAAAAAAAATCTGGAATCATGGAAACATACAAATCCATTAAAGATTATTTTTCTTTGAAGTAAAGTTACGTAACTTTATTGAAAATAAAAATAAGAATGCATTAAGAATATTGGTTTTTTTCATGACTGATATGTTATCTTTAAATTAATAAATTTAAATAATTTAATTATTGAATATAAAGAATAGGCAACATAAATGGCAGGAAACACATCGAATGATAACTAATTCATTTAATAATTAATTTTTATTAATGATTCATTTAATATTTAATATTTGTTAATCTTGACTTATGATGTCTAGTAATTTGTGACTACATCCCTAAATACCTGGAGGTAAGGCTGTAATCAATTAATCACCATTCTTTCATTAACACATATATAACCTTGAATAAGATTCTTCACAAGGTACTTACATGTTTTCCACAGATGGAGAAAAACCTAAATACAATCACACAAGCGCCCATCATGTAGGTATATGCATTCTGAAATTTAAACAGAAGACAGCCTCTCATAATTTGCACAAAAGATCTTGTTACAGTTCCATTTCTTAAGTATTCCATGAAGTATACTGAATAATTAGCTGAATATGTATAAATTCTTGTAAGAAAGTTATCTAAAAAAGGTGCTGAAAAGGTCACTACAAAAACTCATGAATAAATATTAGATTTAAAATTCAATCTCAAATGAAACTTCGGGTTCTGTTTTACTCAGTTAAATTCTGTATTTTGAAATTTATTTTACATAAAATGGTGACCAGCTCTTTTGTATATATGGTGCGAAAAACATAGGATAATGGTGCAACATAGGAAGGTCAAATAACATAGGAGATAAAGGAATCCTGGCAAAAAGAAAGGGCTGATGGTGGAAAAGATTGCCAGAAGTCAGATTCTAGACACCACTGAAGAGCAAATACACACTCATTCCTCTAAGCTGATTTCAGAGAGGTCCTCCCTGCTCAGGAACACATCCAGCTCTTTCTTCAAGGGTGTGATTACCAGGAAGAGATGACTGCACTTTATGAATAAGAAAGCTTCATTTGAGAAACAAAGATCCCACCAGCTATAACTGCAATAACAACCTTAACATTCAGCCAATGCCAGAGTGTGATTACTCTCAAGGAGGCTTGCCTAGCCAAATGATGACAGTCACAGATGGGCCCCGGGAAGGGGCAAGATCCTTGGTGAGGTCCAAGCACATGAATGTGTGCACATAGCATCTTTGGATAGGGAACTTTCCTTCCACTGCAAAATATGGTGGAGAATGAGCATCCTTCCAAGGCCAAAGAGGTTCTTGGAGAAGAACAAAAGCAGTTAGGCAGAAAAGGCAAATTGGTCTTTTGGGTTTAAGATTTCCTCTCTGAGGTCATCTGGGATTAGGGAGTCTACTTGACTTGTGCTTGGACTGAGTAGCTTTAGGTTGCATTTTGATATGGTTTGGCTGTGTTCCCACCCAAATCTCATCTTGGATTGTAGTTCCCATAATCCCCACGTATCATGGGAGGGACCAGGTGGAGATAATTGAATAATCGGGGTGGTTTCCCTCATCCTATTCTTGTGATGATTAAGTCTCACGAGGTCTGATAGTTTTATAAGGGGCTTCCCCTTTCACTGGTCACTCATACCTCTTCCTGCCACCATGTGGAGAAGGATGTGTTTGCTTCCCCTTCCACCATGATCATAAGTTTTCTGAGGCCTTCCCAGCCATGCAGAACTGTGAGTTAATTAAACATCTTTCCTTTATAAATTACCCGGTTTTGGGTATTTTTCCATATCAGCATGAAAAAGGACTAATACAGTAAATTCCTACTTGGCGGGGGGGCTACTATAAGGATACCTGAAAATGTGGAAGCGACCTTGGAACTGGGTAACAGGCAGAGGTTGGAACAGTTTGGAGGACTCGGAAGAAGACAGGAAGATATGGGAAAGTTTGGAACTTCCTAGAGACTTGTTGGATGGCTTTGACCAAAATACTGATAGTGATATGGACAATGAAGTCCAGGCTGAGGTGCTCTCAGGTGGAGATAAGAAACTTATTCGGAACTGGAGCAAAGGTGACTCTTGTTATGCTTTAGCAAAGAAACTGGCGGCATTTTGCCCCTGCCCTAGAGATCTGTGGAACCTTGAATTTGAGAGAGATGATTTAGGGTATCTGGTAGAATAAATTTCTAAGTGACATAGTATTCAAGAGGAAGCAGAGTATAAAAATTTGGAAAATGTACAGTGTGATGATTTTATAGAAAAGAAAACCTCATTTACTAGGGAGAAATTGAAACCAGTTGCAGAAATTTACATAAGTAACGAGGGGCTGAATGCTAATCACCAAGACAATGGGGAAAATGTCCCCAGGGCATGCCAGAGATCTTCATGGCAGCCCCTTCTATCACAGGCCTGGAGGCCTAGGAGGGAAGAATGGTTTTGTGGGCAGGCTCCCCCTGCTCTATGCAGCTTTGGGACATGGTGCCCTGCCTTCCAGCAGCTTCTGCTCCAGCCATGGCTAAAAGACACCAATGTACAGCTCAGGCCAATGCTTCAAAGAGTGCAAGCCCCAAGACTTGGTGGCTTACACATGGTGTTGGGCCTGTGGGTGAACAGAAGTCAAGAACTGAGGTTGGGGAACCTCTGCCTAGATTTCACAGGATGTATAGAAACAACTGGATGTCAAGGCAGAAGTTTGCTGCAGGGCCAGAGTCCTCATGGAGAACCTCTGCTGGGGCAGTGCAGAAGGAAAATGTGTGGTTGGAGTCCACACACAGAGTCCCTACTGGGGCACTGCCTAGTGGAGCTGTGAGAAGAGGGCCACCATCCTCCAGACTCCAGAATGGTAGATCTACGGATAGCTTGCACTGTGTGCCTGGAAAAGCCACAGACACTCAACACCACTCCAGGAGGGGGGCTGTCCCCTGCAAAGCCACAATGGTGGAGCTGCCCAAGGCCATGGGAGCCCACCTCTTGCATCAGGGTGCCCTGGATATAAGACATAGAGTCAAAGGAGATTATTTTGGAACTTTAATGTTTAATGACTGCCCTATTGGATTTTGGACTTGCATGGTGCCTATACCCCTTTGTTTTGGCCAATTTCTCCCATTTGGAATGGGTATATTTACCCAATGCCTGTACCCCCATTGTATCTAGGAAGTAACTAACTTGCTTTTGATTTTACAGGCTCATAGGCAGAAGAAACTCTCCTTTTCTCAGATAAGACTTTGGGCTTGGACTTTTGAGTTAATGCTGGAATGACTTAAGACTTTGGGGGACTATTGGGAGGGTATGATTTTAAATTGAATTATGAAGACATGAGATTTGGGAGGGGTCCAGACAGAATGATATGGTTTAGCTGTGTCCCCACCCAAATCTCATCTTGAATTGTAGTTCCCATAATCTCCATGTTGTGGGAGGGACCAGGTGGAGATAATTGAATCATGGGGGAGTTTCCCCCATCCTGTTCTCAGGATATTGAGTTAGTTCTGACAAGATCTGATGGTTTTATGAAGGGACATCCCCCTTTGCTGGGCACTCATTCTTCTCTCTCTTGTTCCCTTGTGAAGAAGGATGTGTTTGCTTCCCTTTCCACCATGATTGTAAGTTTTCTGAGGCTTTTCCAGCCATGTGGAACTGTGAGTCGATTAAACATCTTTCCTTTATAAATTACCCAGTTTTGGGTATTTCTTCATAACAGTGTGAGAAGGGACTAATACACATTTTATCTGGAGAAAGGAAAAACATGGGCTTTGCTGCCTCTTCTTTCCACGTTCACTAAAGATCTACTGCAGATGCCTTCCCTCTTTATGTTTTCGAAGTAAAGACAACCAATAGTTTTTAGGATGAGAACCTGAATTCTTCACCTGGACTGCAAGGTCCTAAGAGGTCTGACACCTTCTTACTCATCCAAATCTTGTACTATGCTAGTACTATGTATCTATCCTTCTTCCAGCTCTATCATCTTTCCATCACAGGGACAGCTACCTGAAATGCCCTCCCCTTATCCTACAGATGGAGCCATCACTCCCTTGGGGATGTCTTCCAAGACCTCTCTGATGAAGCCATCTCCCACTATTATCTAAGTTGTCACAGGAACACAGGCTTTCCTTCATCTCCCTCATCATAGTCATTATACTCATAGATTTGTGAGCAATTGATGACTATCTGTTACTTTTCCAGGATCTAAGGTTCACAAGAGCAGCAAATGTATTTGTTTTGCTTATAACATTCTTCTCAATTACTAGTACTGTGTCTTGTACTAGGAATTGAGAACCATCTATTGCTGAGAAAATAGTTCAGGGTGACTGAGAGCTCACCTAGGCTTCATAGAGCTCCTGATGCTGAAGGCAACCACTGGTTTAAGAAGGATGCTCACTATGTTCATGAGCACAGCATCTCATATTAAGGCAAGCCCTTTAGGATGTGTAAATAAGTCTTTCCCAGCATGTCTCTAACATGAAGGGGATGGGAGAATGGATAGAAGGAAACAGGGAAAAACTAATAATATTCCTTGGGATGAGATCAAAGATGACTAACAAAAAGAAGGTAATTATAATAATGCCTACAAACTTGTATAATCTTTCTAGTTCAAGAAAGCCTCAAATATATTATCTCACTTGATCTTCATAATGCCAGAGGAAATAGGTGGATTATGAAGTTATATTGCCCGTTCAGAGCAGGAAACAAAGGATCATCGAAGGCAAATAAATTAGTCAAGGCTGGAAAATGGTGGAGCCTAGACTAGGACCCATATCTTCCAGAGCTGTGCTGTCCAACATGGTAACTACCAGCCACGTGGAACCACATATGGGTTATTGAGCACTTGAAATGTGGCAATTTAAATGAAGATATGCTGTAAATGTAAAATACCTACTCAGCCAAAGACTTCACACACAGATACAAGGATGCAACTTACCTCAATAATTTTATATTGCTTACACATGAAAATAATACTATTTTGGATATAGTTTAGAAAATGTAATCATTAAATTGTTAATAATTATAATTACATAAATAATTATAATTAATAAATAATTGTCTGCTCCTTTTTTATTGTGGCTTCTAGAAAATTATCTAGTGATATCTGTGGCCATATTTTTACTGGACAATATGGCCCTAGATTACAGCTCAGTACACCCATAGCTGCAGATTTTGAGTGGGATCTCGGGCTGAATGGATGGTGAAGGCACTTTAGGTAAAATAGTGAGAACACAGGTATAGAGATGGAGAATCATATGCTTTAGAGAAGTGGAGGCTAAATGTCTTATAGAAAATGAAACAGTGGAAGTACTTGAGAATTACACCGTGAAATACTGACTATAGCGAAGTGGAATGAATGCTGTATTTCAGCTGAGAAAGCAGGAAAACAGGATTGTAGTCTTCTGATACTAGCTTGTTGTGTGAATTCGGACAGTTCTCAATCTCTGTTGCAGTCTTCCTCTTTCTTTCTTCCTTGTTTTCCCCTTTGGTAAAATGAGGAGTTAAATCAGAAGATCTTGAAGGTCCTTCTCTTTCTAGCTTGCACCATCTAGGGCTTTGAGGGGCCAGGTTTTGCCTGTGTGAAGAGTGCGGGGGTGTGTACATGTAGACACAAGCATGTCTGAGAGTCCATCACAGTCAAAGCTGGGCTTTAGGGAGGTCCATCTAACACCTCAGAGCAGGTTGATGTGGAGTAAAATGAGACTGGAAACAGGACTGAGCAGAACTGAACCAAACTGAAATAATCAGCTGAAATCAACTTGACTTCTACGCTTACCAGGAGGGCAAAGTGAAGCACCACCCATACAACGCCAAGTGACGTCACCAGGAGATCGTATCGGTTTCTTCTGCTTTGCCAGAAGCCAGCAGGTGACATTGCTATGATCTTCATGGTAACCTGGAGAAAAAGCAAAGAAGAAAATAAACAGAGGGAGGGTTTAGCACATATTTAAATGTATTAACTTGAGATGCATTATGTGTATGTATTTTTTTTTTTCAAATGAAGAAAATTCTAAATTATTTGATGTGGACACAATATCTTTTTCATTGAAAATGAGACAAATACTTTAATGCCTTTTGAGGTTTCCTTTTAGTCCATGTGCCTACACTATCTGTCTGTCTGTCTGTCTATTGATTTATTTTTTATTATTTTTTGAGACTGAGTCTCACTCTGTCACCTAGGCTGGAGTGCAGTGGCGCGATCTTGGCTCACTGCAGCCTCTGCCTCCCAGGTTCAAGCGATTCTCCTACCTCAGCCTCCCGAGTAGCTGGGGTTATAGGCACGTGCAACCACTCCTGGCTAATTTTTGTATTTTTAGTAGAGATGGGATTTTATCTCATTGGCCAGGCTGGTCTCAAACTCCTGGCCTCAGGTGATCCACCCACCTCAGCCTCCCAAAGTTCTGGGATTCCAGGAGTGAGCCAGCATGCTCAGTTATACTATCTATTTAAAGAATAACAGTAAACAATGTAGTAACTAAAAAGAAGAGTTTATTACCAAGATATATGATTTTATTTTTGAAGCTAAGTAGCTTACAAATCTGTTCTTTACACTCTCCTCTGTTTTATGACTAGTTCTGATCATGGGACATTTTTCTTCCATAAGCAAAAGGCCATAGATTTTGGGAAACATCAACCAGTATAGGGCAAAATGAGAATCTGCTTGTATTTTCAAGAAGATTGTCCTGGAAAGCGATATTATATGAATCACATGTTAAAATAACCTTGTCTGGGCCAACTTGCTTTGCCACTCTATTGCAATTTGAGTCAATGAATTATAGTGGCTTGCACCATTCCCTCTAAATATTAGAACTCGCATAACTAGACAGGCCAATGTTCAGACACAACAATCGACAGCAGTATTTCTGTAGTTAGAAAAATCTGGTGGATAAAGTGATGTCTTTGTTCGAGTTAAGCAGAACCACTTAAGAAGAAAATATCCTAAGGGCAAAGCTTCAAAGGCAATGGAACACAGAGAGGAGAGTAAGTGGCATCAAAGAGGGATGCTGATTTACTTTAAAACTGTGCACAGATTCCCCTAGAGCTAGCTGACTCATTACAGTACCTCCAGAACAAAGATGAAGGTGAAAACAACTGACATTGTTGCCAAAGGTACGGTCACCGGGTCCTCGACGTCCCACTGCAACAGAAACAGCACACGAGTCATTGCCCACATCCATCGGACACATACAGGCTTGCCCCTCTTCTGCCCACTTTGCCATGACAGTGAATCTTAATTTTTATACCCAAGAACATAACTGTGAATGCATATAGCAGCTTGTGATACTCTCGGATGTAGCAGTGAATACACAATTCATTCCCAGAGCCTTAGGGTGAAACTAAGTACCTTGACAGAGAGCAACACCGACTGGGCCAGGACGAGTAATGCAATTGTCCTCTTAAAAAATGGATGCTGGGTTATGTCATACATTTTAGCTCTAAAACCATCATTATCTAGAAAAGAAAGGTTTGGGCAAGGGCATGTTAGACACAGGTCACATTTACTTTCTTGCCATTTATTTTCTTAAATGCTTATCTTAAAACCCATTACATTTTCCTCCCCAAACAGTTCCATCTATTGTGAGGTGTTTTTGCAGCAATGGCTGGCTCTGAATATTTAAAATGACAGTGCATGACGCTGTCTATATTGGAAAGAGAAGTGCATCATTCAATTTCTGTCAGTTTAATACATTTCACTCATATTTTTAAAAGGCAAGCGCAAATATATTTTATTTAAAAAATTCATTTTTTCATTAAGGCTTAGTCTGAGAGCACTGAAGCACAGCTTTTGGGTGGTTGCTTTTAATAGCCTTATGGAGATATCTGTGGTTTGGAGCCTGTTTCCGTATTAACTTATGCACAGCCTCCCAGCGGCCTCACGATTATTATTTTAATTTAAATCTGAGACTCCTGGGGAATCGTGCACACTAGTGCCCAACATGAATAAAATCAGAGCATCTTGGGTACCCGGGCGAGGCGGGAGATGAAGAGGCTGTGCGATCTTCAGTCGGCTCTTCAGGTCTTCCCATCTTCTCTGATCGACGGTCAGCAAAGCCGTCCCCTTAACAGACAAAGGAAAGCAGGAAACGGCCTTTTGTCACGTGCTTGCACCAAGAACATGGCAGATGGCAGATGGGGTGCGGAGACAAACAGGACTGATGTGGGGGCTTGCGCTGACCATGTTCTTCCAACCGTGGTGGTTAGAAAACATGGTCAGGATGCTCAAAGTTGGTCTTGGGAAGAATTCTCAAAATGATGACCAGGTGTTTCAGAGAGACTTCAGCAGCCTTCAACTTGTATCTTTGGAGATGTGTAATATTCAGGTTTGGGAAAATATAAAGAGGAGTTTCTACATAATTACATTTTCAAAAAAGGATACTCACTCATAGTAGTTAGTTTCCTTTCATTTCATAGCAGCAAAATTATAGCTTCTCAATGCTATGGCTTCTAGTTAAGGGTATTTTGTCTTTCTTTAAAAAATGTCTAATATGTGCAATTGCAAAACTGTTTCTGAGAGATACTAAGTCACAGAGTTTGCATTTCAAGAAATTAGTGCTGTGATAACTGCCTAAATGGAATTCCATATTCTATATAATGGAGTACTTGATTAAAATGCACATGATAAAATTATATTGTATTGCACCGCGGTGCATCATATTTTATCATAAAGGCAGAAGTGTAATTTTAAAAACTAGACAAAAACCCCACTCTCCCTTTTCTTACCCAGAGCTAACCACTACTCTTCAGGTGTGCATCCTCCTTACTATGTTTTCAGACTTTCGTGCTTATGTATGTATCAATACATAAGAATTTGTTTTGAATTTTTAAATATTTATAGAAATGGTGTACAATATGTGATTATTTATGCTGTTTCTTTATATCTTCATTGAGCAGTATACTTTCCATACAACTAGATTACTAGATCTAACTTGTTCAACTGCTCACAAACACTGTCCACTGTACAAATATCATAATTTATTCATTTTACATTTATGGACTATAACCAGTGCTGCAATAAGCATCCATGTACTGTCTCACAGTAAATATCTATGAGGGTTTCTCAATTGTAAATCTCTAGGAGAAGAATTGATGGGATCTAGGAATTTAAACATCTTTACATTTACCAGATGTTGCCAACTTGCTTTCCAAAGAGCAATAACCAAAACAAATCTCCTACCAGCAATATACAAGTGTTACTATATCCTAATATTCTTGCAATACTCGATATTACTAGACATTGTAATCTGACCACTTTGATAGGTGTGAAATGTATCTAATGTTGTTTTAATATTAATGAGATGAAACATTTGTATGTGTGTAAATGGTGATGCTTGTATCTTCCTATGTGAATTGCCTATTCATATCCTTTGCTCATTTTTGTATTTTGATATTTACTTTTTGTTTGTAGAGATTCTTTATAAATGCTTGATACTAATCTTTTGTCAATTATGTAAGTTGTAAATATTTTCTCTTAGTTTTGGCTTGTATTTTTATTTTGCTTAGAGTGTCTTTTTTCATTCAGAAAATTTTAATTTAAATATAATCGAGTTTATAACTTTTTTCCTTTGTAGATTTTACTTGGTGGCTAATGTGATGAAATCCATAACAACTCCAGGGTAAAAAACAAATGCTTACTAGGGGTGGGGAGGGGAACTAGAATAGGGATAGTCAAATGTTGATTAACAGATACGAAAATACAGTTAGATTGCAGGAATAAGGTTTAGTGTTCCATGGTAATATAGTATGAATCTAATTGATAACAGTTAATTGTATATTTTTAAATACCTAGAAGAGAGGATTTTGAATGTTTCCAACACAAAACAGGGATAAATGTTTGAGGTGATGGATATGCTAATTATCCTGATTTGATCATTACACATTATAATACATGAATTGAAATATCACACCGTACCCCATAAATACGTACAATAACTATGTGTTGATTAAATACGTACAATAACTATGTGTTGATTAAAAATAACAATAAAAGCAAAAACATTATTTTATATAGTCTTATATAGTAGAGAAATCAGACATTGTCTTATATAGTAGAGAAATCAGAAAAAATCTATATTACTAGTATAGACTTGGAACTTTTTAAAGAGGTTTCCATTTTCAAAAGAAGACATCTTTTTGTATGATTCTGAATTGTACCCTAAAGATTCCCTCATTTTCTATCTCTGTTGTCTCCATATTTGGAAATTGACCTATGTGCCTTTGGGTAAGACTATTAAGATGTGTGCTCCATGAGGGCAGATAACTTTTCTGTGTTTAGTGTTTCAGTTAGTTTGCTAGGTCCTCAGTGTCAAGAGCAGCATCTGGCACCTAGTAGATGCTGAAATACATCTGTTGAAGGATTGAATAGTATATAAATGCTGTTAGATGGCAGCTCATGAGATGCTTTCTAAAAAAAAAACAAAAAAACAAAAAAACAAAAAAACCCAAAAAACTTGCAGAGAAATAAACTTTTCTAAAAGCCTCACATAATTTAGCAGTTGATACCTCCAATTAACAAATCAAGTTTGTAAAGCTTGGTAATATAATTTCTTGTCAATTACTCCTTTAAGTGCCCATTTGAGCTGATAGAACATACGCCCCAGATCCCCAAACAGGCCAAGCTGGTCTTTCCTACCTGCAGAACATAAATACAGTGCTGGATGGAGACCTCCCTGGTTATTCTGCTTACCTCAGCCACTTCTCTAAGCTCAAGTGTTGCAATTAATTATACATTTATTTCCAGTTCCTGAACATTTTATGTTGTTCTATGTATGTTGCTGAATTGTGAGCTGTGATACGTTCTAATCTTCCTGAAATCAGGTGCCTGCTCAGAGGGCTTCTTAACGGTGTTCTGGGCAAGCAGTGCCTAAACTCTCCTGTTAATTGACTGATTAGCTTCTGCTTATGTTCTAGAATTCTCAGTGTCTGCTGCATTATGTGGCTGAAACACATCTAAAAAGACCCTTCTTCCTCTTTCTGCTTGGTATTAAACTAAACACTGTAGGGCTCAAAGCATCTCATTAATGAATGGGATAGGAGTAAAATAAGGGGCTGGGTGACACGATCACTACCGTTCTTTCTGTCTCTAACATCCCGTGTTTCTGAGGGTCCAAGTAGAGTCGGGGCCCAAAAGAGGAATTTTTAAATCTCACCCTTTGAAAGCCCGAATGAAATGACATGCTCATTAGCCACACATCAAAGGTGTCAATTGACTGGGTAACTGGTACCACACACGTTGAGCCTGAGGACAGTGAATGACAGATACAGTCCCATGTGTAGCAACACAAACTGAAGAGCTCTGATGTGAACGCATGGGAATCAGTCCTAGCCGTGAGTAACACCGAACAGCACGGTGCTTTATAGGCAGATCTAGCGTCAACTTAATGCCGAGTGAAGGTTGACTTTATGATACTCATGCCTTCGAAGAATCACAGAGCCTGCAGTAAGTAATAGGCACCAATTCTGAATTCTGGCCCTGTTTATCACACCTTTTAAGCCTCAGACTAGTCATTGCTTTTTCTGCAACCGTGCATTTGAGAGTTGTGAGAATTGACTGAAAATGTAAAATCTTAGTACACAGTGTGTACTCAAAAACTGCATGCATTTCTCTTACTATGATTCCAAAGACTGCCTCTCAAACAATAGAGGGCACAGCACAAGTGCCTAGATGAGCAAGTACCTCTCCAAGGAGTGCTAATAGAATGTTCTTCCCCAAACTCACGCTTTGATAGGAAACTACATTGTTGTTTTCCCATTGGTGAGTCTTTGTTCTAATCATTAGAGCTGTTACAAACTCAACAGGCTTCCCGAGTTCACAAAGTATGTCAAGTTCATATGAAATTAGAAAATCTTTTTTTTTTTCTTTCTTTTTTTTTTTTTTGAGATGGAGTCTCGCTCTGTCGCCCAGGCTGGAG